>NC_139243.1:79773251-80512471 GCF_977018435.1 Lepisma saccharinum
GATCGTTAAATTTTAAAACACCTAAGCAAAAACGACGGATTCTATCCGAAGCAAAACTCGATGATATTGGTGCAGCGTTAGAACGTTCTCCAAACAAACCTCTACGCTGAGTTTCACAGGAGATGGGCGTGTCAAATTCATCAGCACATACAGCCACTAAGCTATTAAAATTAAAACCGTAATCTTATAACACAGGTTAGTGCTCGTTTTGCAATATTTATATAAATGGCTGCATATGTCCATAAAAATAAGCGGGCATTACAGGCCGCAAATGTCGGCATCTCCGTCAGCGCCGCCCGCCACGCTTCTCCCGATCTCTCGGCTGAAGATCGAAATGGACGCACGGTAGTATGCCATCGGCCTTCCTTGAACAAGCCGCATTCGTTTCAAATTACAAAACATGTGTTTGTTGGCTATTTTAAAATCTTGCAAGAATGAAACACCAACTCGGTGGCACAGTGCAATAAGCGGCCGAATTTTGCTCTCGCTACTGAAGCTCAGTGGTTAGAGTCCCGGCCTTCTGTTCTTTGTAAGTAAGTGTCCGTTCATCAACATTATCCAATCCTCATCGTCGCGATTGGTCAAACATGGCAGAAAATCGTTTCTAAATTACACAACAAAAGTTGATTGGTGTTAACATCCGTACATGTTTGTTTCATGTTGTCCCTTAATTTCATTCGGCATTCCCCCCGGCAGCTCTAGATGATAATCCTGATGCGGCCCCTGTCATAGAGAGAGATAGTGATGATTCTTACTGTGGACGAAGTACAAATATGTGGACTTGCCGGAAATATTTTGTTCCCCCAGTAAGTAGCCGGGCACATGTCACAGGCAGCGCTCAGAAGAGCGCAAGATCGAAGCACGGTAAAATCCGTTCAAATAAAACATAAAATACAGTTGACATGTGACTCTAAAGACGCGGTATTTGTTCTTAAAATTAATTTCAATGTTTTATTACAAACTTTCACGCTGAAAGTTTTTATGTAATCAAATAGAACGCGAGTTAGCCAGCGACGATATTTTACGTTACATAACCCGAAAATTTTTGCGAATCTTTGAACATTTTACTTTTTACATCACATGCTTATATATTTTGTGTTTGAGATATATACTGTAGGCATCTATGAACCTTAAGAATGCTTCGCTATTTTTTCCAACCCTCTTGTGTTACTGCTTCTATTATTTTTTACAGTTTGAAGTAAAAAATAATAATTTCCTTGTGAATTTCACGGAAACATGTTTCTATTTTTTTTCTAAATGGCCAAAAAAGTATTTCAGTGTAAAAAATACCTCATAATGTTATTTACGTTAAGTACTATTTTTTAACATTTTTTTTCTGAATTAATATTTAAAGTTAAAATTGTTGCTTATTGGCAACACTGTACGTGGATGGTCTGACCTTGACTGGACAGTTTTCGTGCCGTTTACTTTAGTAACACTTGAACTATTTACAAAAATAAACCTACAATGTTTCGTCATTAAAACCGTAAATGTATAACATGGTCATGTTTTATTGAAAAGTAGGAAAAGGGGACCAGGGTGGAAAGTAGTGGGCGCCAAAACTCCAACTCGCCGGGGTGAAAATGTTATCTTGAGCAGCCCCTGTTCACTCTCTCTCTCTCTCTCTCTCTCTCTCTCCCACGCATTACTGAATCAGGGTTGCCACTTGCATACTTCGCTGTCAAGATCATAATTTGTTTGGGGTCCACTTTATGCTCAGATAGGCTAATCGCAACTGCTTAGAGTGTTAAGAATGGATACCAAGCCACTGTGCAATGTGCCTCCACCGGGAATCGAACCAGAGGCCTCTTGCTTAGAAGACACCACTAGAGCATCGAGTGTATTCTCTGTCGTGTAATATATTAAGATGCTATGGAACACTTTCACTTAACCCTAGCTTACCCGAGGGGGAAGGGGGGGGGGTTGTCACGCCAACCACCTATTAGATCTTACATTTTTCAACTGAAAATTTTTATAAAAAATTGAAAATAAATTACATTTTTTCCCTAGGGTGTTCTCAGTTTTCTGTATAAGTTTTGTTCATAAGAACATAAAGGAGCTAGGAGGCAAAATGCTCTTTGGCCTATCAGGCGCCAGCTTTGAATAATTGTCATTCGAGGCACTCATGCTAGTGACAGTATACTTGGTTGGTAATGATGGTATTTTTTGTAATTATTATAATTAATGTGTAACTGCACCTAAATAAACAAAAAAAAACAGCTCTGATGAAAAATTTATATGGATTTTGCGAGTTAGTGAATGATAAAATATGTGTGTGACACTCATTCAATAATTAGTTATTAATATTTATTAATTATGGTAATTTTTGTAATAGGTATAATTAATAATTAACTAAACTTATAAGGAAGAAAAGAACAGTGATTCGATAAAAATGTTTCTTTAATTTTAGTGATGTAAAAAAGGGAAAGGCCCGTGACCCCCTCCCCCTCAGGTAAGTAAGTTTAACGTGCGGCATGGGTAAGGTAGGGTAAACACATACGCCAGGTTGAATCTTCCCCTCAAAAGGTGTGTTTATCATTATACACACAGCACACGTGTCACTTACCGTATGCTTTTGCACTGAAGGTAAGCTTCGTAATTGTTGTCCAGAGATGTTCCGGCGTGTGCTTTCACTCCTCTCGGCTAGCAAGACAGGGACGTAACCAGCAACTTCTTTTCGGGTGGGGCCCTACCTTTGCTGAAAGGAAAAAAAAAGTGTTCGTAGAAAATAATACTGAAATAGCAATTTACAAAGTGCCTAACTAACAGAAAAAACTGACGCTCTAGTATTCATAAAACCCGAAGGTTTATGCCTGCAGCAACATAAGCCATCCATTTGTCCCTATCCTGGGCAAGATATATCCAATCTTTTCCGTCCTTACATATTCTCTTTAGGTCAATCGTCGGCTTGGCCTTCCTACAGGTTTCTTACCATCAGGTTTTCCAACAAAAATCTTGTAAACTCTTCTTTCCTCTTCCATTCGTGCCACAAGCCCTGCCCACCTGTCTTCTTCTTATTTTTTTTTATTTTTTTTGGTGGACATGAATACAAATTGTATTGATAGGGACAGATGGAAGGCCTGTGTTGCTGCAGCCATGAACCTTCGGGTTTGAGAAGGCTAGAGAGTTAGTTAGTTAGTTAGAATACAAATTGTGCAGTTCTAAATTGCGTAACCTTCTCCACTCACCTGTCTCCTCATCCCTTGTACATTATTCATAAATTAAAATTCATATATTTATAAAGCTCATACATTTTTCATATAAAATAGCTTATTTAGTTCTAAATATAATAAATTAGTTCTAAATATATATATAAGTTAGTTCTAAATATTGTAATTTAGTTCTAAACACAAAAAAGCGAACAGCCGGTTAGTGTTATAACATCTGCCAGTTTCATTATATCGTCACTCATCCTCATGGTCGCCATTGGCCAGAAGTGAAAGAAAAGCGACGTTAAATAACAAATACCAAATGAAATGAGTCTATAATGAAACTACCTTGGTCGGCAACTGTAATGTATTTTTTTAAGCATGGAAACAAGGGTTAGTGTTACCCAAGTACTGCACGCAATCCCCCACGCATAAAATGACCACCGATTACCATTCTTGTTTTTGAACAACTTTTAAAACTAAGATTAAAAATGACAGGAAATATTTTATTGTGTGCCCTGCCCCTCCCCTAGAACGCTGCTATACAATGTCCACATTTACAATTTGAGCCACCTCAGAAAATATCCTGCACACGCTACTGGACGCTAAAATCAAGAAATTCGTACCTTATTTTTTATCCAATGAAGATGGTTAGCCATTTTTCTTGCGGGACAATAACGCATAAAACTTTATATAGCTAAAAAATGTTGTTTCTCTGGAATTTTCGTAGTTTTATTACCATGAATATCATTGTTAACAGCTACTTTGCTTTCTCATTGTTGCTACCTTCTGGTTTAAGTGTTGTACACACAGCAATTGCTGGGAATTCACAGAAAGCAATATCATCTGTAATGAAATATCCATACAATTTCACTGTTCGAATTACATGAACTTGTCCATATCTCAAAGGGGGATGGGCAAGTGCCCACTCTGACCCCCCTTGAGACACCCTTGCTTAATGATGTCATTGGCAATAAATCACAAAAGAAAGTTGTTGCTTTGGATTAAAAGTATTTCTGTGTGACTTTGTCAACATGAGATAAAAAGAAAGACATTTTTAAAATGTTAAAAGATTAACCTGCGCTGTTTCGTGCAAGGGGGGCGTCGTGAGCGACTTCCATCGAGGACTTATTTTATTCTTTTTTATATTGATAAATAATTTACACAGTTGGAATGAAATTATAACACACACAGTGTCAAGTAAGAAACATGCAAGAGCGGAATAAAGGGGGACAGAGAGGGTGCCCCACTACTCGAGGGGCGACAGACCTTTAATGGCCTTATTTTATATGTTCAATAACATGCACGGTTGAAATGCAATGAAGCAAATATTGTGGTATTTTACGAAGAACTACTGTTATGGGGTAGCAGGAAGCTTAACGGTGAGTGCAGCCAGTGACTAAAATAGGGGCGACAAATGGCAGGAGCGACGAATGATAAAGGGGCAACGAGAGAAAGGGCGAAGAAAAATAAGAATGATGATGGATGGGGGCAAATAAAGGCTCTGTCCGAAAGGTATGGTTTTGGCGGAAGTGACGTCACCTAGTACAGTTCGAAAGCACCAAGAACAGGAGTACGCAAGTGCATAACTCGCAGTGCAGATGGAAGCTGACTCGGTCACGTGATTTCCACACTCGTGGTTCGTTTGTTTAAAATCGCGGAGGTAGAAAGCCAGCAACACAGGTTAAATATACGTTATGGGTCAGCAAGTTGTTGGTTAAAGTGCTTCTAATGTGTGGAAATGTATGTGTACGAACATTTGAAAATGCAACGTGATTTCTATGGTGAAAAACAAGTGTTTATGACGTGAGGAAAACAACGAGTACTCAGTTTTATCTACTGATCGTATTTGGCGCTGCAGTCGAAGTGCAATTCGAAAGACTTTTACTTCCAGTCCACGACTTCAAGACCGCACTCCAAGAGCGTACTCGGAGGATGCTCGCTTCAAGTACGGGCTTGAACCTTTGGGACACGGCCAAAGATAAAAATGACGAATGATGAGGGCGAACAAAGAAAAGAATGACGAAGGATAGCGGCGACGAATGATATAGGGCGAAGAATGGAGTCGACGAAAGATAGGAGGTGCAAATGAGAATGACGAAGGATAGGGGCAACGAATGATAAGGGGGGCGAAGAAAGGTAAGAATGACGAAGGATTCGGGCGACGAGAGACAGGAAGCGACGAATAATAAGGGAGCGAAAGATAAGAATGATGAAGGATGCGGGAGACGAAAGATAGGAGGTGACGAGAGACAGGGGGCAAAGAAAAATAAAAATGACGAAGGATGGGGCGATGAAAGATATGAGGTGACGCATGATAAGGTGCGTGAACGGGTGACAGAGGACGAACAAAGATAAGAATGACGAAATATAGGAGCGACGAAAACAGTACGCAACGAATGATATCGGGGCGAACAAACGTAAGGATGACGAAGGAAGGGGGAGGGGCAACAAAAGATAGGCACGGAATGCACGAAATAAATTTAAGGTGAAGGACTAGTGTAATATTACTAGGGTAGATCAAAGAAGACGTGAGGTGACCGCCTCTTCACAGAAGATCTAAAAATACTCCCGCCACCTCTGCTTCCTCACTAATTTTTTTCATGTGCAGTCACTGTGGAAAAGCAGAAGCCAGGGAGAGAGAGGATCTGACATGTAACCACTGCGCCACTAGGACGATGATGAAAAAAATTAGGCGAAGTATAACTATACTCCGTCCCAGCTAAATGTGGAACAGGCAAACGAAAACAAGTCTAAACAAGTCTCTGCTGAAATGGGTGTCCGCCCACTCCGAGAGAACGTCTTTAATCCGCCACTGGTTTCGTGTGAGCGTATGAAAGCTTTTCACCAAAGGTGGCGATCGGGTTTCAAAACTGAGGGAGGGCAAGGACAGTTTATTTTCCCTTGGTACATAAGGTTTAACATAGTGCGGGGACAAAAGTGGCAAAAAGTGGGGGAGGGGGACTGCCCCTTCCTAATAGTCACCACTGCTTTTCACTGTTATCCGGTTTCTTGAGTGTGTGTTTATATATTCAGTTAGGTGGCAGAGCGTTTGGAAATATTTTGCGCGGGAGCCCAAATTT
Source organism: Lepisma saccharinum (assembly GCF_977018435.1). NCBI lineage: Eukaryota > Metazoa > Arthropoda > Insecta > Zygentoma > Lepismatidae > Lepisma > Lepisma saccharinum. The sequence continues at coordinate 79,779,484 of NC_139243.1, forward strand.
GTAGATTCGGCACTGCTCATATCATTTTTAAAATCCTGGACACGCCACTGAAACTGATGCATACAGGCCATTCTTCAAGGAATCTGTCTCGTTACCTTTCCCTGCAGAAACAGCAGCACGTGTGCCACAGATGGAAACGACAAATCCTTTAATATACGAACAGACGGGAAATGGTCGCTCTCGGGACAGGCGCGTCGCCTGATAATGTTCGCATGAGCACGTGAACACTCATGTATATGTCTTAAGTTACGTACATATTAAATGCACACACGTAATCGAAAAAAAATACTATGTTCGATGTACGAGTATATATACACAATTTACTCCGTCAAGAATTATTTCATGTCTGATAACTTTTCTAGATAGTTGGTAACACTGACTCCCACGTTATTCCACGGAGGGCGTTGAACACAATTGCTATGCGTGTTGCATAGAACTGACAGCTAAGGGGCTGTTGACCACTATACCCCGAGGATGTTCACTTTGCTGTGCGAACACTGATGCAAGCGGCAATACTTCTTACATTCGGCACCAGAGTGCAGCATATACAAGGCATGTCTAGGGAGACTCGAAAAGAGCTGTGCTACATAGTTGCAAACTTTAGCGAGAATTCACTAAACCTGGCGGATTTTAAGGGGGGAGAGGGTCAATTTCCCCTAGGACCTTGTTGTATTACTTCAAATATAGCGTGATTTTTTGGGGGGAAATTGTTGAAAATAAATTGAACTGCTATTCTCAATTTTTCAATTGAAGATGAAGTTACAAGGGAGAAGAGTAAATCTGCATTCAGTACAAAAACATTAATGTGAACACTCGTATGCGAACCGCACGCGACGCCACTAATTCAGTACAAAAACATTAATGTGAACACTCGTATGCGAACCGCACGCGACGCCACTGTCTCGGGATATGAACATCTCTTAATAAAACTTAACGAGTCTTTGATGCAAATCAGCAAATGTATCAAGTACGATAAACAACAATGCATGAACTGGGCGAAAGGGCTAATCTCAGGGCTGGCCTCCGCGGCGGGGAACACTCTACGAAGCCATAGGTTCCGAGTTCGAATCCCTAGTTAGTCACTGCTGTCTCATTGTGTTTATCCAATCACCATTTTACCAGTTTATCATTCATCCTCATCGTCGCGATTAACCAGAGAGGTAGAAAAGCGGCGTAAAAGAAACAGATATAAGTTAATCTCAGAAGTTTCATCCCGTCGACTTCTTTACTAGCATGATCTCGTTTCCATACAGTACGAACGTCTTCAGTATGTTATCTTTATTAAAAAAAAAAGTCAGTGGAAATGATGAATCTGTAGTGCATGACTACATATTACAGACATACAAAATATAATGTTTTTCGAGGACTGGTAGCGCCGAAACAAGACCCAAAACGACAAAGGTTTTGCTGTTATTTACTCTGTTCGAAACGTTCACATATGAAAACTGCGTGCGCATTTGCAGCATGCGGTACTACGCTACGTTTAGCTTTTTCTGTGACTTGCTGCTACCCTGGGTGGAACTGGATGACGTCACTAAGGAATGAGAGTGTTTTATACTAGTAATCAGTTGCGAAAGACGATTGCAAATATGCTTCAGTCAGAAATATGAATAAATAAGATAACTGGACACAACTTTTTAAAAGGAAAACCCACATGTATTTGTAATTATTTAGCAAAAATAGCAAATTATCTCGCCCGTGATATTCCTCACAAAACAGCTGTGGATATTGTCCAATCAGATCAGAGAATTTGGTCACGTGAAAACGTCCTATGGGTGTTGTGTGGAGGAATGCCTTGTCATCAGTGAAACGAGAAAAGAAAAGGAATTAATTCGTGTGTACAAACATAGGGTACGTATTGATGTGATTATTTATATTTACAGTAATTTATATAATTTATTCTTTTGATGTGGGAAGAAGGAAAAGCTGCATGAGGAAGAAAAGTGGTGCTTGAGTTGTATGGGGCCATAGAGCAACGATGTAGTAGTCGCCATTTTCGTCTCGCTTTTATCCCCTGTGCGTGTGAAGTTGTGCAGATTTATTGTGTTGAAGACTGTGAAAAGAATATCGTGTGTGCGCGTGTGTTTCAAGAAAAATACTATTAAAAAATTTACGAATCCTGGTAGTTCACTGAGGCTACCTCTGTATCGGACAACTTTTTGAGGAAGATTGTTAAGTCTGAAGTCGAAGTAAGTGTTCTCAGTAGATTGCAGATAATGAGGACGTAAGCCTTTCCAGTTCCATTGGTGAAGTCACTTAAAATAGCAGCAACTTTCGGCAGAATTTTGAGGAAAGTTTTTGAGGTTAGACGTCCAAAATGAAACTACTGTTGGCTAGAATTTTACATGATTGCTTATGTAGCGTAGCACCTGTAGTTAAGTTATTTTGATGTAGGTCTCTTGCAGGTGTATTTGTTAACATTCTGCTCGTCATTGGCATTTTAGTCACTAGATTATTGGCGATAACTTCAAAATTCAAAGGCGCTCTCGCACTTCCGATTGTAGTTCAGGAAATGTTAACTCGGAACTAAGCAAATTTCCTTAAGGGTAGGTAGAAATTCGAGAAAATACATAGCCTACTCTATTCTTTTCTTATATGCAATTTTAGAAACTTCATGCTTCTCTTGATGTAAGTTTTCATAGTATGGGAACTATTTGTGTAGGGATAACAGTTGAGATGAGCTGGAGAATGTAGTCTCCAAAGCAAAAGATTAGAGGAATCGCTTAAAGATTGAATGATTTACAACAAATACTAATGTAGGAGCCTGTTAAACTATTTTTAGTTTCAAGTTCACCCTGGCGACTTCGATTTACATAGAAGTTTACACTTTTTTTCATAAAAGAAACTGTTTACATGCATATTGGCGTCCAAGGAAGATGTAGAAACTTTTGGTGTCAGTAATTGGTAATGTTGAAAATATGTAGTCGATATTTTCGCATTATTCTCTGCAGGTACATACATACTGATGGGCAGGTGACCTACCGTACATCCTCGAAAATTTCGACTTAATTTACAAGACTGATTTCAGTATTTTATGTATCATGAAATTTCGGTAACAGTTCGTTATATCGGAGACACATTTCTTCATTTTTACAGAAGAAACTACTTATGGAAATTAGTTTGGCCCAAGTTCATTTTGTCTTATTGCGATTTCATCATGCTACGAATGCAATTTTTACATGGTTCGATTTCGATTTATGTATGTTAACACATACTGCGGAGTTTTAGCGATAACTTACTAGGTGTTCTGTTGATATGGGTTTTCCACTTCTATATACTCCTATGTAATCCTACCGTTCGTTGACAACATTTGTTTACTATCGTCTTTCGGACGAACTTCCGCTCCTGTGTGGGTCACATTCGTGAGGTATGAAGGGGTTTTCGCCATCGGTTCACTGATTCAATCTTATATTGAATCGAAGATTCGGAAAATTTGTATGCCAAAGGAAACATCCAGGTGGGGGCTACAGATATTTTTCCAGGTTCTTCTAAGAAAGTGTGTTTTTAACTAGCACGGAAGGAAATTTTTAGAGATCTACATGATACGGAACTTAACTTCTGTAATATTAAAATTCGGTTTCTATTTACATTACCAGAAGCATCTCCGATTTCTTATACTCACGAAATACATTGTCTCAATGAATGATCTGAGGTTAACAACTGGGGGTGACGTGTAGAAATTGTTCATTGACGTGCAGAAGTTGAAAAATAAGGTTATCCATTTCCGGCATCCCATTCCATGTTACGAAAATGGTGTCTTCCGTGAGGAAGCATTGTTTGCCGTTATAGTGCTACAAAACGGTTCGTGATCGCAATTGGACCACAAACCATTCACGGTTAGGCAAGCATAGTTCAAATTTGGGGTCGTAGAACCATGCACGGGTAGCCCCAAAAGCCATTGCCAGATAGCCCCACGAACCATTCACAGTAAGCTTAGGTTAAGGTTGGGTTAGGCAAGCATAGTTGGGGACGTAGTATATCAATTACCCCAGGGGTGGAGCCTGGAATCTAGGGTAAATTTTCAGGATTTTTTTTTTTTTTAGCCCTGAAAAAGTGATGTCATTCTCGACGTTTTTTGCATTGTAAATGTCTGGAACTTATCGGAAATTGTTAGCTTTTGTACGAGAGCTGCAAAAACAATCACATAAGGTGAAAATGGCGTGTAGAATTCTAGATTTCCAGAGTTTCGGGAAATTTTCAATGTTTCCCCTTGTAGAAATCCTGACTTTTTCGGGAAATTGCAAATTTTTTCCCGTTCCGAATGTCGGGATTTTAAGAATTTCCCATCCCGACCCAAAAAATTCTGTCCCCCACACCGCTAATTACAATTACTAGATGTCGCTACTGCTTCTCTCAAAAACAAGAAACTCCTTTGGACCTCCTGCGAACATCCGGGGAGAGAGGGACAGCTAGAGGTTTTAGTCTGTGTCATGCATGAACTTTGCAAAATGCAGAGTTTTTTGCAAGGTACTTCGAACATCTTATTTTTCGCATAATTTGTGCTTCTTTCAGGAGATAACTGTTCTAATTAATTTCTGTAACATTGTAAATTACCTCAGCAGTACTTTACGATACTTCCTTTTGCTTCCATGAACGGAGAGTGCCTTGTGTATCGGGAGGAGACATTGTTGTGCGAGGTATTTTTAAAATATATTTTTTCAACACTAACAAGTATTTTTCCGAAATCCAAACACTGCAAAATGCTTTAAGGAAGGTTCAAATTTCATGTGACAATGATTGCCAAAGTCCTACGATAGGTAGAGTTTCTGCTACGAGATTTTGAAAAACAGCATAAAAAAATCTGAACAGTTACCCAAACCTAGCCTAACCTTTTCGGAATGGTTCGTGGGGCTGTCTATCAGCTACCCATGCATAATGTAGAATTTGCACATGTGACAAACATGATAGTAGGTATTTTTCGGTGAAGAAGGTTGGAAACATTGCATACCCACTATGGTAGTCAAGTTTTACCAGCCATATTGTGTGTTAAGATAGCGAAGAAAGGAATGACAAAATTTACTCTCTCTGTGAAAAAATGTGTTTGTTTCATGTAAAAAGCATAATGGCACCTTGAACTATGTTCCACAATACACAATTGGTAAGTACGAACCATGCGAAACACAAAATATACGATATTAATGTGTCTTCAATGTAGCGAACTGTTACCGAAATTTCTTTCCAAGATGTGGACACCACAAATATCCTAGATATTTTGACCTAAAGTGTGACCAGTGTTTGTCCAATTCCTTGTATCGTGGAAAAATTGTAACAGTATAGAATTTACCATTCCTAAGAACATGAAATTAGAAACTCCATTAACTGTAACCAAAGTATACTTCTCACTTCTAAAGAAAACCATAAAGAAATATGCATTTCATGCTAGGTATTTGCAGAGCCAATAGGATATTCACGAATGCTTCAGTATCTGTATGACCTGTGTTTGTGTCCAATTTGTCATATCCTGGAGCACTTAATCATTTTTAAGTCAAAATATCATTTATACACACACTCGAATATGAAAAAAAAACACATGTAAGTTTGAATTGCATGAAATCTAACACTCCTAACAAAAGTGTAATATTACTATCAGCATCAATGCCATGACATGGTAAAATGGTACCACATAAAACCACCAATTACTTCACTACAGCACATCTCTGGGAGCTGAAAACAATAATTGTCAGTATTGAATGACAGTCTTCATAAACAATGAGAGGAGAAATTGTTCTCTTCTTGCGCATTAGCACTCACAATGATGCTTGTCAGGCTTGTCTTCCTGATAACTTGAATGTAGTTGTTTGTTGCAGTTGCTCTACCGTTGTTAATTATTCTGCAGTAATAGCACATGTACCCAGGTTCGATTCCTGGGGTGGGTAATCTAAGGTTTAAGTGGCTCTGGGGCTCACCTATCCTCAAATAAATGGATACCTGGAGGGGATAAAGGCAGCAGAGCATGCTGCTGATCACATCACTTCCAATGTGTTCCATCATAAGTTTTCCAAGGAACTCACAGAAAGGTGCAGTATTCAGCTGGTGACCGATCGTAATCCCTCGAAAATTCCAATTTTTTCTTTCCAATCTGCACTTTTTGAGGTTTTAAGGTGCCTGAAAGTGATTTTAACATGCGGAAACCACAAATAAGCGAGATATTTATCCTCAAAATGTGACCATAGCACATCCACGGCCCGGACCATTTTCGCCACTTATTTGAAGACATTTTCGTCATACACGCAAGAAATCGACAGCAGATATCGAAGGATAACGCGTAATTACCATCACCATGAAAAAAGTGTGAATTTTAATAACGTCTGCTGCACTTCACACATTTCTTGTTCTTGGCAACTCACGAACGTACACGCAGGTGCTATTGAAGAAATCGTGAATTGAAATATAGTAGAACATTGTGACCATGTTTGGTAGCACACTTTCCACTCGGTATGTTAACTTCAACAATATTTATGCTAAGAGAACATAACCTAACAACGTAGGCATTCCTTGTGCATGACATAATAAATCATACCTCATAAAATCGTCAATTACTTGCTTACAATGCATCTCCGCTTGCTAAAAACAAGAAATGTTCATATGAATAGCAATCGTTCCAACCCACCAAAATTTTTCAAGTTTCTCGCGGGGATACTGAGGCTCGCCATCACCCAATGTTCTTCTTTCAATCTTTCCTTGCGGTGCATATTTATTTCCAACATACACTATTTCACTTTTAAATGAATGTATAACATGTGCTGACTATTTGTGTCCAGTATTTTTTAACTATTGTCCTTGTACACTTACTTTTTGACGTGGAGTAATTTCTAGTCACGTCTGTAAACACTTACTGAACATTCATACTCAGTACCTACGGCATCTTCTGTGGAGAATGATTTTTCCAACCCATATACATGTTTCCCAGCAAGCAATCATTCCGTTTTCTATCATCTTGGATATGGACTACTGCTGCTATCTTCAGAGCATTTCACAGGGGACATGAAGTGTTTTTCTTCATTAAACCTATGACGTGATCATCTTTTCTGTGTTTTGTAATGCGATCATAATCCTGTTTCTGGTTTTCTGTTTTAAGTGGTCAAGTTTGGAACTTTTAGCATTAGTCACACCACTAAATGCATGTGTGACTAGATTTTCCTATCAAATAAATTTGCATTGTTACTAAACCTAGACTGGGTTGTGATGCTTAGTTTTGTTGCCGAGGAATTTCTGCATTTTTTGTTCACATATACGGAACATTTTCCATGCAGAAGCGATGCTTCAGAAAGTATTGCCTTGTGAGCAGTATCGCTAGCCAACTTGCTTTCCATGAACATAATTTTTCACTAAATGGTACTCTGTTGCAACTTTATACCATGCTAATTACTTTCTCAGTTATTTCAAGCTACTAATCATTTAAATTTTGCTTCTCACATTATGGTTTGTGAACATCATCAAACTATTGGACTGTGACAGAGCGGTCATTGTAATGAGTTCTAAGCCTTCACATGGGTGTTCTATGTGAGTGTTCCTTCATTATATCATCATCACTCATCCTCATCATTAGCTAAAGTGAAGTATAAGAAACCAAATGGGCATTCCAGCATTCCATGTGTGACATTTCCCACACAAAAGTGAAGGTGCCAGGCATGCTATTGGATTAATATATTCATAATGAACTGACTTCATAGAATTGTGAAGTACTTTATGGTTTTTGCTAACAAATGAAAACATGCTTGAGTATGATAACATAGCCTGAATGCTTGCAAAGCATTAACGAAAATGTGTTATGTATGTGATGCTTTAAAAATGTAGCAAAGTTGGACTTCATTTGTCTGTGAAGCATATAGGCTGTAGATGCTAATAATTTTTGTTGGTGAAATATGCAAATTATATAGATTCTCATACATTAATGCAATAAAAACAATAATTTTCAGATTAATTAATTTATTAATTAATGTAGTAGGACCACTATTCATCTAATGTCCCAAATCAATCAATCAATTGTAGGTTTGAGTAAGGCCTGCTTTAGACGAAAGCATTTTCCTTAACATTTATGCCATGACAAAAATGCTACCTTGTTAAGTGAAAAATCTTATGGCATTTCTCAAGGATAGAACCATCCTGTTTTCGTAGCATTTTTCGTACCATATCCAATCAGAAGCAACCCACGAGTGCAGATGTAATGGCATACACGTGAGATGTAAGCAACATATCACTTCACATTTTTAAAAGGCGATAATTATTGAACCAAGAGGAATAACGTTTTGTATATATCGGTATTAGGTACAAAACAATGGCGCTGCTTAAATGCATATTTTACAATGTTTACTGTACACGTATGGAAGAATATTTTAGTTGTTTCAATTGCACTCTGATTGTGTAATGTATATGTTGTACATTGTAATTGCAAAAGCTATCTGATAAGTTACATGAAATGCTTCCGTGTAAAAGTACTATTGGCTATAAGATTTTCGGAAGCATTTACATATCATTTATGCTAGCAAAAATATTCAAGGAAATGCTTCCATCTATTGCCTGCGTAAGGCATACATGTACCATTGCGCTTGCCCCATCATTTCAAGCATTCATCAATCCATGGTTGCAGTTAAACCAAGAGGTAGCAAAGTGACACTGTCACAGCTATGCAAATAATACAAGGTAACCAAAAAAGTATGCAGCAAATGTCACATACTGTTAGTCTTCAAAGTAATCCCCATTGGCATCCAGCACCTTTTGCTAACATGCCTCCAGCTGTGTAATGCCTTGGCGATAAAACTCGGCGGGGTCTTGGATGGAAAGAAATCCATGAGTGATTGCCGCAAGTCTGCCTCGTTTGCGAAGGATTTCCCACGAAGGTGGTTGTCCAGGCAGGGCATGGAAGAGGTGATAATCTGTTGGCTCAAGGTTCGGGAAGTACCGTGGATGACACAGTCTCTCCCAGCCAAGTCACTGTGTGGTATTCCTGGCCACCCGAGCCACATGCAGCTTGGCATTGTCGTGAAGAAGCAGTACACAATTGCGATTAGCCAATGCTGACTCCTTATGCTTCAGTACCTGTTGCGCACTTTCCAACTGCTGCGAGTAGAGGTCCCCAGTGATCGTTTGGCTCATTGGTAGCAGCTCATAGTGCACCACTTGGCGACTAGTCCACCATACAGAGCATGATCTTGCATGGGTGTAAAGGTGGTCTTGCCGTGTGAGGCACAGGGTCCCTTGTTGACAACTAATGTCTGGCACACTTGGGAGTGTCATACAGGACCCACTTTTCATAATGGGGGAGCACTCGACCGAATATTGGTGTGTTGCAGAGCCAAGAAAGCAACGAAAACAGGCTGTCACTCGTTTCTTCATACCTTCCAACAGTGTATGAGATGGTACCCTCTTGCTCAAATTGAACATCATCCCTATGTGGGTGCAGTTGCAGTCTGGCTGTTTCATTGGAAGCCTGGAAGTGGTTGGCAAGCTCACCAAACCTTATGGTGCCGTGCTCCTGTATAGCTAGATGCCTTCAGGACCTCGTCATCCAGGACCTGTGGTGATCTCCCAACCTGAACTTCTGGAACGAATTCCTATCGGTGTGGGCATTCACAGCATTATCCCCAAAGGCTAAATGTATTCGGCGACTTAATTCTGCTCCGGACAAACCCACCTTAAAGTCATAAAGCAGACAACCCCGAACGAGCTGCTTCAACACTTCCATTTCTCTTAACCCCTGCTCAAGCTATGGCTGCTATGATTGAGTAATGTGTCTGTATTGGGCAAGACAAATGTCCCCACTCCCACTTGGACCACTTTTCCAGCATGTGCCACACACATTTTCCTATCTGATCACTTCTTCTCATGTGATGTTAAAAACTGCGAGAACTTTTATGGTTACCTTGTGGTTAAATATATTTTGTAACCACCTGGAATACAACTTGAGGGGGTGGGGGCTTGTACACCCCCTATTCAAAGCCTATGTTGAAGACAGTAACTCTTGCAGTGCCATACGTATGTCAAGGTCTTTTGTTCCCATTACTATGTACAGTAATGCAGCCATATGAGAAACACCCGTGTCTGCTCATGAAGCAGAAACATTGCTTCATGCTATAATCAGATTTCAACTTTTCACACACTTGAAAATGGTCTGCTAAGAACCCCAATCTTGCCCTCAACTGACTCACGTTAATAGTACAAGGTAACCAAAAATGTTCTTGCCGTTCTAGAGCACTGATAAACAAAGAGCAATACAGTGGTTTCTTTGGGTTTCGAAGTAATCTCCATCAGCATCCAACACCTTTTGCCAACGTTCTTGCAGCTGCACAATACCCTGGTGATAAAACTTGGCAGGCTTTGATGCAAAGAAGTCCGTGAGTGCGTTCCGCAGGTCTCCCTCATTTGCGAAGGATCTCCCATGGAGGTGGTTGTCGAGGGAATGAAACAGGTGGTAATCTGTTGGTGCAAGGTCCGGTGAATATGGTGGATGGCAGTGTCTCCCAGCCAAGTTGCTGAAGGGTCTCCCGGATCCTCTTTGCCACTTGTGGCTTGGCATTGTCGTGTAGGAACAGCACACCCTTGTGATTCACCAATGCTGGCTCCTTCTGCCGCAAAGGTGCACCCTTTGCAATTGCTGAGAGTAGAGGTCAGCAGTGATGGTCTGACCAGGTGGAAGGAGCTTGTAATGCACCACTTGCCGACAATTCCACCATACAGAGAGCATAATCTTTCGTGGGTGCAGAGGTGGTCTTGAGGTGTGAGGAACAGGGTCACGTTGCGACAACCAATGTCTGGTACGCTTGGGAGTGTCATAGAGGACCCACTTTTCGTCACCAGTGATCAAGCGATCAAGTATGGGTGTGTTCAGGTGCATCCGAAAGGCTCACATCTCCCGAACGGAATTTCTGGAACCAATGCCTGGCAGTGCTTTCGTTCACGGCGTTCTCCCCAATTGCCTGGCTAATGCGGCGACTTGATGCGGCAGCTGACAGGCCCACTTTAAAGTCATACAACAAACACACGCGAAGAAGCTGCTTCGATACCTCCATTTCTCTTCGACACTGGTCGAGCTATGACTGCTGTGTGTGCGCAACGTGCCTGTATTACTGACAGTCGATGGTCAGACTAACTCCCGATCACTTGGCAGGCACGTACGTCATTTCGTTTCCTCTCTGTGAGCGCATGATTAATGGGACGTCAAAAACGGCAAGAACTTTTTGGTTACCTTGTATTATGAGGGGAAGGAATCACAATTTAAGAAAAGATTATAAATGGATTAGGTAGGTCAGGATCTTTTTTGTTGGCTATGCAAGAATAAACCACTTACTTCTTTGCTGCAAATCTTCTCTGCCAGTCAAAACCAGTGGCAAGATACATATTCTGCTTGCTGTGAATAGGCATTCTTACACCATCACTCTCTCTGCTGAAACTACAGCGTGACGAAAGCGTTTTCACATTTTTTTCCTCTTCTCGTCTGTTAGCGACCAGGCCTCCTCTTCATATGGTCACTTCATCGCCCAGTGGCATGTATATGAGGAAGGGATGAAGATATGATGGTTATAAAAGAAAGGGACTGAACTGAATCTTTCGCAACACTTGAAAAAATGCTTTAGGGAACAGTGTCCACCACTTCCCATGTCCTGTTTAAGGAGGATGGAAAGTGAAGATTCTTGGCAATCTGAACCAGCCTTCCTTTTTCGATGAGTACTGCATCTCCAGATAGATGGTTGTGATTTTTCCTCTAATTGGGGAAACTAACAACGTTTAAAGTAGTCAAGGACTAAATAAGCATACTCTTCATAAGCTATACAAAATTGTACTGTTTCTTGCAGGGTGCAGAAGGTCACCAGCACCCTGTTAGCAGTAAAATACTGATACATGATTTCTTTGAATTTTTTCCTTTGCCTCATTTCTTTTCTTTACTGGTTTCAAAATAATCTTTAGTGACTTTTAATGATTTTGATTTAAAAAAAATACTTTTGTAAAAGTTGGAAAGCAAAAATAATTTTTTTTTTTTATTATTTAATTTGATGATTTAGCTATCTTTTATGACCAAAGGAGTCAAGTTGACTCCGCCTCTTAAGTCTGTACGTTAGGGACTTAAAATATAATATTGAGTTTAATATGTAGCTAGAAATGGCACGTATTTGTTCGCATCCTCTTATTGAGCAAAAATGATTTTGGAATTCAGAAGTTAATTATTTCACTTCTATTGACCCCCCAAAAAATTCTCAAGCAAGAAATGTCATAAAACAGGAATGAAATGTAGAAAGCATACCTTTTGTTTTACATATAATGCCATGCAATCATTCAAGCATGGTGGAATTTCACTGTGTATCAAGTAGTATAAACAATGAGGCTCTTCTTATGGGTACTCTACTGCTGAGATGTTTCCATGTTGGAATCTGTAAAGACTGTGCCCGAACGCCAATAATAGTGCAAGAGTATATCACATTGATTCTTTTTTGAAAGATCACTATCTTGAAACAATAAATTAGGGGTTCAGAGCACAAGTGGCGGAACTCCATTCAAGACAGTTTTGAGAAAAAGGCACATTTAAATAACTTAGTATTATGATGAGCTGTTGGAGCACAAACATAGTGGTGCTTCTGTGGGCAAGAATTTGAGACTTCTAGCACTGTGATACTGATACCTCAGTTCTAAGTTATACATGTAACTCCATTTCCACATATAGCGGTGTTCAGGGTGGCGACAGATCTGGAAAACCGGGAAAAGTCAGGGAATTTGTGGTGTCAAGAAAAATCAGGCAAATGTCAGGGGATTTTTTTTTATTTATTTATTTAAATATATCGTTATGGAACTCTGCACGGGAACAGGAAATCTTGTTCGTAAGTTTCGGCCTAAACTTTTAGGCCCCTTTTATGCGCAACACAACCACGGCGCCAGAAACCAGTGATGGCAGGAGGAGAGAGAGAGAAATTTCTCTTGCCCAGGCTTCTTGGCGGGAATTTTAAATTCGGACACTCTTTGGAGGAAAATTGTTATAACTCAGGCACTATGGGAGCAATCTACTTAGGATAACTTTTGTTTTGCAGCTAAAACATCAGTGCATGCACCAGTGTACAAATCAGAACACCGGACCAAGGAAGGGGGGGAGCATGTCCCCTGAATTTCAATTGACAAAACATAAAAATCTGGAGTTTGCCCTCCTCTTCTCCCGCTATTTTGGGGAGAAGGCGCAAACTTTAGTATCCCTTTCAAAGAATGGACATTTCTCAAGAGAATGAAACATGTTTCATGTTCTTGGGTGCCATACAAGTTGAATAATAAGCCAAAATGTGATTTTTTAATTTTTTTTTTACAAAAAATAGGTAATTTGCATTTTTGGAGGAAAATTGTTACAACTCGGGCACTATGGGAGGAATCTACTTAGGATAAGTTTTGTTTTTCAGCTAAAACATCATAGCATGCAACTGTGTACAATTCAGAACGCCGAACCAAGGAAGGCGGGTTTAGGGGGCGCGACCCCCGATTTTCAATGAAAAAAAAACAAAAATCTGGAGTTTGCCCTCCTCTTCTCCCGCTATTTTGGGGAGAAGGTGCGAACTTTAGTATCCTTTTCAATGAATGGACATTTCTCAAGAGAATGAAACATGTTTCATGTTCTTGGGTGCCATACAAATTGAATAATAAGCCAAAATATGATTTTTTAAATTTTTTTACGAAAAATAGGTAATTTGCTTTTTTGGAGGAAAATTGTTATAACTCTGGCACTGTGGGAGGAATCTACTTCGGATAAGTTTTGTTTTTCAGCTAAAACATCATAGCATGCAACCGTGTACAATTCAGAACACCGAACCGAGGAAGGGAGGTTTGGGGGCGCGACCACCGAATTTCAATGAAAAAAACATAAAAATCTGGAGCTCCCTCTTCCGCTATTTTGGGGATATGGTGCAAACATTAGTATTCTCTTCAAAGAATGGACGTTTCCAAAGAGATTGAAACATGTTTCGTTTTACTTTTCTTTCCATGTTCCTGAGTGCCATACAAGTTGAATAATGAGCCAAAACGTGAAACTCTGTTCGGAAATTTTGCATGGATATGTTGCGGCAGGGGGGGGGGGGGTTGGGTTGGGTTGGTTGGTCATCAATATGAATTTCCCAGGCTTGTTCCAGACCTGTGTCAGTTTCCACCCAAACATGATAATAAGAGAGTGAAGGTCTAAAAAGCACATTCATTTCATAATCAGCACCATGATACCATATGGTATCATCGGGGTGTAAAGGTTAAGCCTCTAAATATTACGTGGAAAATGCATTGAATTATCATTTTTTCTTGTCCGTATGGGAGTAGTAAGGGGACAGAACTGTCAACAGATGGAGGGGATGGGAGCGGGTGGTGCCGTCCGATAGTTGTCGGACGTCGTAGTAAGGCATTTTGTTGGAGAAACTGAAGGAACATGGAAACAAATAGGTTCCATTGATACATACGATTTTTGTCTAATATACCCGACAAAGTATCTCACTACAACATGCGACAGAAATTGCATGGACTGCAACATCCAACAAAAATCGCATGCATAAACAAGAGGAGCTTTAGACTGCAAAAATGCTGCTGGAATTTTATTACTCTTCTGGCTCACTTCAATTTATTTAATGTAGCAGTGCTTACGAAGGTTTTCTTTCATCATCCTGAAGTATTACTGGTTTCGGTCAAGTTAACATACGTTTACAATGACATTGCACTATTCTTAGATACCAAGAAGAATCCAAGAAAAAAGGATATATATTGAATACTATCACGAAAAAGTGAAACATAAATCTGCATTGGTGAATGTTATAAGAATTGGCAAGTGCATGCTTCCAACCGCAAATTTACTACAACACTAGTATTGCAATGAAATTAACGCCACATTCTGTCCTGTCTGTTAAACTCGTGAGAGATGGTAATGGCAAGGTTAATGTCCAATGTTATGAAATAAAATACTAATAATAAATACGTAAATATTTTAATATCATATTTACTCGAATCATTCAATCATAAAAGCAAATCACTTTCTTCAAGAATTGACTTTTCTCTGCCAGCTCTGCTAAATTTTCACTTTCCATCTACTGATTTATACGAGGGGTGGCCAGAAAGTAATTTCCGATTAGTAGGGACACTAACCGTGAAATATGGTAATTGCTGCGAAGTTATGTTTAGGAATGTGCAGTGATGTCTGGACACATTTTTCGCCAGTTCTAAATATCAAAATAATGCAAATTTGGCATAAAATGCGAATTGTTGGCGTTATTAGCTTTTTTTTAAAAAAGAAATGTCCTAAAACAATGAAAAATTCCATGAAATCCAACATTCTTGTCTTTTCTAGGCTATGTTTGTGTACATAGAACATTCAAGTTTTTCATTTTACTCGAGTAAACTATAGAGTTATACGTACATGGAATAATTCCGACAGCCACATTAAATCATGTATTTCCCACAATTTTTTCAACTTTGTCAAAACCATTTACATCACAGTGCAAAGTGGCAGGGTTCTAACAGGAAATCGAGTGTGTATCAACCGTCACACGGGAGCCACATCTTCAGTATTTGTCGCACAAGTCGTTAGGGCATCTGACTACCATCTGAGAGACCCGGGGTCGATCCCCTGCGGAGTAGATCCGGGATCTTTTCCACCTATTCAAACTGCTCAGGCGACATCCCAGCATCATATCAAGCGGTTACCTGGAGGAAAGTATGAGGGATAAAGGTAGCCAGGAGTGTGGTGCTGATCACATCACTCCTACCTTCAGCCGTGATAAAGAAAGTGTGGGGCCCTAACTCCACACCCCTATACATCTTCATGGCAAAGTGCAGGGGAACACTTTACTTGAAATCTGTTCCAACATATCAAACTGTCACGAAAATATGTAGACCATACAATTTAAATTATAGTTTAAAAGCTCAGTGGAGTATTAGGTTTCGGTATATTTGGCAGAAAAATGTTCTAAAACAAAAACGCGAATTTTGGGAAACGTAACACTAACAAGTCAAAAAAGGATAATGCCAATTTTTGGTGCCATAATATATCGGTATCTGTCACGTGAAATTGATTGATGTTCATTTTTTGGGTGTGTCGCCACTTATGGTCATTGTGCACCCTTCAGTATATACGGAGAAAATTCCATTATCTAAAATCCTTACCTTAAAATTAAAAAAGGGGTATGGAAAATAACTTTCCCAAAATAACTTTCAAGATATCAAACTCTCACGAAGAGGCGTAAGCCATGTGACTTACAATTTGAAACAGTAGTTTAAAAACACCATGAAGATATAAAACACCAGATATTTACCAGAAAATGCGCTAAAATGAAAATGTGAATTTTGGGAAAAATAACACTGTATAGTAAAAAATAAAAAATAAGAAAATACATTAATTTAAAAAAAATAGAATATGAAGGTCCCTACAGATTAGGCATAAATAAAGCATGAATATCAGTTGTAATTTATTGCATTAGTAACAGTGAGTCCAAACCTAATTTTCGACATAATCACCACCATTGTTCTGGCATTTGTCATAGCATAGCACTAAATTTTGTATGCTAATGGTATATGTGTCTGACAGCAAAGACTGGAACTATCTCTACCGCAGTGTAGCTGTCAAATCCTTGCTCTGCCAGAAACCTCTTCAGTTAAATAAAGAGATGAAAGTCGGTACATTCAAGGCCAGGGCTGTACAGGGAGTGGTCCAAGATCTCTCACCTGAAGTGATGCAAAGGACCCGTGTGTACTCAGCTGTATGGGGTTGTGAACATTCGATTGGCCTTCCGTGAATTGTCTGCACCATCGTCTGACCATATATCACTCAGGACGGCCAGTCTGCACACCTCACACGATTGCTGGTGGTTCTGTGCCAAATTCTGAGCGTGCAAGAATCTGATTACATCGCAGTCGGTGGGAGACTGTATGAGAGCTACAATCTTTAATCTAGAACTGTCCTAAAACGGCTGCATTGCAACTGTACCAGATTACAACTACATGCCACTTCTTCCTGCCTGCATGTGTGTGTGTGTCTATCTCTGACCACTAGTGCTGCTTATAGACACCATTGGAGCTTTTTTCAGGATGCCCCTCATATATGAACTTTCAGAAGCTTTTATTATTAGGGTGTTCCTGTTTTAATGTGTGGTTAGCTAAATCAGGTACCTATACAATGCAATTCTATAAATTCCTTGCGTTAAATTTCTAATACCTACATACCCTTTTCGTCAGCATTAATGGTATAACTGCATATTGTCAGTTTCACAGTACTTCACTTGGATATACTGTACTGAAGCAGAAATCCCATTGGTAATGTAAGGAAATATGACACTTTATTTTGTTTGATTCAATTGTTTCACGTATATGCAAGAGTTTAGTTGTTTGCTTTACAGAGAAGAGAGAAGTAGCTTTATGCATTGTAAAAAAATGAGGCAGCACTCATGGTTCTTGCAAGCAGAGGGTTCCAAACCTCAGTGGAAATATCCACATATAATACCGAGAATGTATAAGGAGACTGATAAATTACAAATTGTATTTCTTAATCAATCACTCTATACTCTTATCTCATTTAGTCGTAACTTTAAAACTAATCAAGTATTTTATTTTAAACTTACTGCGTATGACAAAATTCCGAATTTACCAAATTCACTATTTTGCAGTTTGAATTCAAATCATAGAGAATAGAGCAAATAAGTCAATTTCATAGAAGATAATATTGGTACGTAACAAAACCATAGGTGGATCTGTATAAGTTTATTATTTCCATTTGCAAAAAACATCGATTTAGTTTAGTTTGTAATTGTCAGGGGAAAATGTAAATTTTGTCCTGGAAAACCTGGAGAAGTCAGGGAATTTCATTTCTGCTTGTTTGTAGCCACCCTGGTGTTATGCCACTTGTCAACCCCTCAAATATTTATATTCTGTACGGCGTTAAGGGTATGATATTTCGCACACAAGAAGTAATTTCTGTGAAGCCTATAGGCTACAAATGTTAATAATTTTTGTTGGTGAAATATGCAGATTATATCCATTCACAAACATTTAAACCTTCATGCAATTTAAAGATAGATTTTAAAATTAATTCATGTTGTTACTTAACATGGAGGATGACCACTTTTTGTGCAATGCCCCACAAGAATATCACTAACGATACACTTAAGCAAGTACATACAGAAATTGCTTACTCATAAGGGTCTTTACATGCTAACACACTAAAGAAAGGATGAAGAAAATATGAAGAATCATGTACTAATTCTGCTGTAGTATAGTTCCATTTGTGGGATCTGCACTTCCAAAATCAAATGAGTATTAATGCATTTCAGTGTTAATTTCGCATTCAGAACAGTCTACTAATATCTAGTAAGTTATTTATTTCCCATACAGCATGCACAAGTGAGATACATTACAATAACATTGTAACATAAAGTGGTACATTGGGACGTCGTCGTAGAACTATAAATGAGACATCTCAATCCACCCACGTATGAAATCGACCAGCCACCTTTTTTCATAGACATGTGTTTAGTGGTATTTTCCTGACTTCCATCACTACACATCACTTGAGATATCATTGCAACAATGCCAAAACCACAAATTTGCAAATGTTGACTTTTTCACTTAGTGACTATTTTTTGTGGATAGATTCTCATGCTAACTTACACAAGTAGGTACATGTTTTACCCATGATGGCATTTGTTGAAATGTAAAACTTTTTTTTTCCTGCCACCTTGAGTAATCAAATGTTTCATCTCAAAAATAAGATTTGGCATATTTGTGGTTTCAGCAGTGGTGGGACGATATTTTATTTTTAGTTCTGGCAAAAAGTTTGGTTGATTTAAATCAAGTTGGTTTTAACTATTGTTTAAACCAAGTTTAAAAATCAATGTTACTGAATTTTTCCTTTTAAGCAATAGTGAATAGTGAATTATAAAAACGAAGGCTGATTATCATATAAATAGCAATAAAGTTAGTATATATTGAATACAATTAACTTGACATAATAATGCAAATTGCAATGCACAGTTTTCATGATTGAATGCAGTTTATCTAAGCCTCATATAAGCTTGAAATGTACTTTGTTTCCCTGCCATTATTACTGTTTTTGTCCACAACAATCTGTGCATTGTACCCATAACTTAACCTTTTCTCTTTTTTTTTAAGGGAGGATTTTGGTGACAAGGCAATAATACCATATAGTTTTATTAACCCTTGGACAAGGGATCTCTGTTTCAAGGTAAGTAATTTATTAAAAGTCTACTTGATAGAGTTAATGTGTCATTCTAGTGGTGAAGTTGGGTTTCTGACTTGTGATCTGACAACTGTCTGTACTGATTTTAAAAAACTGAGAAAATTGGCACCTGGATTCATTTAATCATGGGTTCCACGTTAATTATGATGTCAAGCATAGTACCGTCGAATTAAACTTAATATTTTGTGATTGCAAGAGCAGTGGAAAATATTGTTGCAAACCCAATTCCTAAGGCAATGGAAAATATAATTAATCTTGTTTACTATGTGAGAAGAAAATTACAGTTACAATGTGATCATAAAATCAGTCTGTTTTATTGTGCACAACATACCCACATTACATACATTTTTGTCAACAGACAACAACATTGCTGTTGTTGGATTCATATTCAACATGTGTTGCAACAAACAAGGTCTGATTGGCTGCACTAAGTGGTGATTGGTGATAGGAGTAGCATGTCGTGTCGTTTCCTTGGCCCAGCACAGCTTTTGTTATTTAAGTGATCGTAGAATTTGACACAGATATTCCAGCATGAAACCTCTCAAGTATGGTAATATTACTGATAAAATTGACCCACACTAGTACCAACTGAGGGAAATATAGATGGATAGATGGCATTATACTCTGGCCACGCTAAGAAAAGACCACCATTTACAGCACAGAATGGCTGTTTTGACAAAATCCTATTTTCCCTGCTGGCTGTTTCAGGGAGGGGGAAATTTAATGTTGCTGCTTCTTGCCCAAACAGGGGGAGGGGCAGCAGTAAACCTAATTGGCTGTTTGCAAGTTGCTTTGTAGGAAAATGCTGCAACAGCATGTCACTGACAGAATGGCGGTTCCCATGCTGCCTGTTATCGTGGCCTCACTTTAATGTTGCACTTGCAGTCTTTGACTGTATTGTGTTAGTAGATTGTCTGCCAGAACATCTTTGACAGCGACATGAATGAAGCTGTTTATACACATCGTCACCCAATTTCTGTCACTTCAAGAAAAGGAATGTTTACGTGGGTGCAACAGCATAGGCTTATTTGTCATATATTTAGTGATACTATGTCATTTGATTAAGACATCTTCATTGATTGACTCGTTTGAACTGCTTTAAGACCCCTTTCAAGATCACAGATTTTTCGTCGCTGCATTACATCTGAGGGGAATCGTAATGCTAATAGCAATTCAGACTGTACCAGTTCAAACTGTATAGAAAGAACATCGTGGAAGTGATATGATGTTCGTAAACCACCATGCAAACTTACATACCATTACTTTCTACAGTAGACCCGCTGTGGTCTAATTGATGGGTCATCTGATAGCCATGCGAGAGACCTAGGTTTGATTCCTGGGGTGCGTGGTCTAAGATTGGAATTTTTCTGCCTGGCTGTGGGTTTCACCCAGCCTCAAATAATAAATGCCATACCTGGGTGGTAAAGGGGTCCAAGGCATGGTGCTGATCACATTACCTCCAATATGGCTGAGATCCCCCCTAATGCAGCTTCATGGTATGGTGTCATATGTACAGGGAACTTTACCTTACTGCTTTCTACAATACATGTTCGGCTATGCTATTTTTTGATTGCAGTGTAGTGTGCATGTCCATACACATAATCTTCTCATATTATTGTTATCATTGACAGTTAAATGATCCATATATGGATTGTATAGGGCTTCATTTATTTGACCATGTTTGTGAAATTTCTTCAAATGTTCCTGTGTATATAACCCATGGCTGAACACCCCTTGAGGGCCTGTGCCTACCTACTGACTGCTGGCCTCACTCCCACATGCCTCAGCAGAGGTAGGCGATCATCCTACCAGTTATGGGGTGTAGTGTGGTCAGTTCGATGAACCCCCACTTGTTGTAGGTTATACTACTCATTAGTATTTCCCCAATTTAGTCACGATTGTGGGTGGCCACCAGTCCCGTACAATGGCAAAAATCTCAGGAGAAAAGTTGTTACGCTGAGTCCAAAGCCTGGTACCTGAGACTGCACTGCCATGGTGAAGGATTAAGTTTGGATGGATTTCTTAAAACTTTTCCAGAGGGGATAAAGTGCATAAAATCTGAACTCAGGGGTGGATATTCAGTGAAGTCAAAGGAAAGTCAGTTTTTCATGTTGGTCTGTAGTAATTTCTACATTTCTTAAATTAGTAAAGTCTGTTTTATTGTGCTTTCAACACTGCAATTTGTAAATTTTTATTTTTTGTTCATTTTGGGGCATGGATAATTACTTCTTCGTGAGTTGTAGTGGAAACCAAACGTGACCAAGGTTGCTGAGGAAAATGACATTTCACAACCACATAGTCATCATCTGCAACTATAATTTGTGATTGCTGATAATGTATAAAACATTATGGGACAGTGATGTAGAGGCTGTTCCCGCAACCCTCACAATGCAGAAGGGCATCAAGATGTAGGGGTCCCACAATGCTTTCTCTTTGAGGCGAGCACAGAATAGAAAGCCCCCCCCCCCAACCTTTTTGTTGGTTGGCCCGGGTGGGCCCAGCCCAGTTTTCCCCATGCAGGTTTTTTTCAGAAAATGTTGTAAATTATTGCTTTAAATAATTGTGAGGTTCTAAGATTGTCAAAATTTTTTGAAAAACCTGTAAAGAAAAGGCTTAGCACAGCTTATAATACTAAGAATAATAAATGTAGTACAAGTCATAGTGGGTTTTTAAGGCTATTTTCCTCAAATCATGCTAGAAATGGACTTTTAACAAATAAAAAGATTATAGGTACCAGATGGCCAGAATTAAAGTTACCCAACTCTGAGCCCTCTGTAACCTGTTTGAGGCATCGTAGAAATTTGGTGAATCCACTATGCAGGCATTACCCCCACACCCCCTATATGCCTTCATGGCATGGTGCAAAGCACAGGGAGTACTTTACCTTTTACCTTTACTATGCAGACCATGGGAAAGAGGATGGCAATAAAAAAAAATAGTTCAATTTTCCACCACCAGGTTGAAATGTGGCGCTGTACTTCCATGATGTGTTGTATAAATAATCACGTTAAGTGATTAGCTGAATTATTAATTAGAAAGACATTTGTGAGTAGCTGGAAGTTGCGAGAAAATAATCTCTCATTTATTGCAAGACTGCAAGGTAAAGGCCAATCCATAACAAATTGGAGCAGTTTACGTCATTATTACAACCCATCATGGAAGTACAGTGCCACATTTCAACCTGGTGGCAGAAAATTGAACCCATGGTCTATCTGTATAGTGGATTCACCAAATTTCAGACTTCTACGATGCCTCAAACAGGCTACAGAGGGCTCTGAGTTGGGTAATTTTAATTCTGGCCACCCGGTACATCCAAGAAACAAAAAGAAAAAAGTATCAGAAATTGTTAAATAAAACGTTTGCATTGATTGCTACAGTATAGTTGAACAAAGCTTATAATTTTGAAATGTGGTAGCACTTTGGTTATCAGTCACCTTATTATGTGGGGGAAGTATAGTGGCACATCATAGTTTCAACTGTGATGATCATTTGATACAATAAATATTTGCATGTTTAAACATTACAAGGTAGAATTGAGTACATTTTATTGAAATGTCATTAATTGTGGCATAATTAAATCCAAACACTCTAAATGATTTTTGTCATTTCTCATCCTAATGGGTTTCTTGCCTATGCAGTAAAATGTTATTTATGTGTGGTTAGGAGCTCTATACCCATGTAAGTCGTGCATCTTCATAATTATCAAAATATCAGCTTTGTGCACGAAACTTACAGGAGTACTATAATTTGACAATAAAATATGGTGCATGAGTTAGGGTGGATGGGCAGAGAGGGATATAAGTCATCTATTTAATGACCATGATAACTGTTGCAAATTTAGAATCATTTAGGTAAAATTATTTCTGCAGCTAGACGTGAACAAAATTGAACAATTTGTTTCAAGATGGTGGATGAAAACTTATTTTCCACATGTTGCAGGCTCTATGCTATGCTCTACAATGTTTTTTTTTTTTTCAAAACTGTTGAGAATAAATTTTCAGAGTATAAGGAATTGAACTGAGTCATTTTACAGATTTCATTGGTCAGCAGTTTTGCAGTAAAACTTTTAAAATAATATTTCATAGCTTAGGAGAGGAGTGGTGGTAAAAGGTAAAATCACACACGTTCTATTTTTGATATCCGCCATAAATACAAAGATTTTGAGTTGCAATTTTTATAGTTGCAAGATAACTTGAAGGATGGGTGGCCATACATTGTATTTGAAAAAAAATTGGTCATGTTTAAATATAGTAGATGACAGACTGGTTTAACAACTTTAAATTATACTCATGTTTGACTAGGTTATATTTTCGTACATTAAGAAACGCAAGTCTCAGTAAACAGCATCACTTGAGTTTTAAGTTTTTAATAAAAACTAGGGTGGGCCACGGCCCCCCCTTCCGGATGCCCATGGTAAGTCACCAATTTTGAGACCACAAAAACTGCATCAAATTTAGAGGTTTTTAGGTAAAATTAATCACAACTAGATACACATCGGGAATGATTCTGTTTTGCATTTGCATTTGTTCAAAGTATTTCAAGAGTGTAGATAAAACATGGAATTTTCTTATGCTGAGGTAGATTCCAAATTATGATGACCCTTCCAAATCTCTGCCTAAACTTCATTTGTGGAGATTAAGAAAAGATGCTCTTAAGAATTTTAGGGCTTCGTTTAAGCTATAATTTGACAATAAACGTTTTGAAATATTGTGCATGTTTGTTGATCGTTGTGGACCAAATTGGAGGTCGCCAATGTTTTGACCATGTGAATTGCCATACTCATAGCAGCCAGATATTTTGGAAGATGTAGTCTTTCTTTCCCCTTTGTGCGCCTCACGGCGGCACGCTTGGCGGCCGTCCAGACGCCAATACCCTTCAAATCGCGTGCGATATCTCCGCCTTGGAATCCGCTATCTTCGAAATGACTTCAAGTTCTCAGAATTACAGTTAAAATTACATTCAAAATAAGCACGTTAATTGTCACGGGGTATGTTGGAAATGTTGTCCTCGTGCATCCACTCGTTTTTGTCATGTTTTTAGGAAATTTCGCGTAGCTTTGGTAAAAAGACACGCTAAAAGGGCACTTAAGTTTCCTAACAGCTCCTGGCGCGCGAGTGCCAACTGAAACACATGGCTTTGAGCTTAACTTGTGGATTTGTTTCTTAACCCCATTCCATTTCAGTAACTTCACGATCTCAGTTCAGTCATATTTTTAAAGTGGTTATGTGTTGCAAGTGTTCTTGCGATTTGTTTTATACAGTGTTCATTAAGCGTATAGTGTTCCAAGTGTTATTTGTGTTTTGCTATAGTTTTAATAATGGCACATACACACACATTGCAACAAAACGTAGGGCCTCCCCGATGGCGCAGTGTTACCGTCGTCGCCTTGTAATCAAGGGGTCCCGGGTTCGATTCCCGGTGGAGGCGCATAGTGGTTCGGGTTCCTCTTTAAGCTGTAGATCCAATCTCGACTAGCTTTACTGTGCACAAAGTGGACTTACAACACCAACTCAATCAACCAATACAACAAAACGTTTTTATGTACTATTCGTATCTGATTACAAATTCTTGAAGGGATGTTCGTAGACAATTTTCAACAGAATTCCCAAGTGCTCCTGTTCCACACAGAAATACTGTGCGAAATCTTGAGAAGGAGAGTCTGTTAAATTTCTGTAAATGAATTATGGGGAATCTTAGTGGTGGGGTAATTGATCCACGTTTAATATTCTTCTATAACGAAGCAAAGTTCCATTTACAGGGAACAATGGAACCTTACTTCCATTGTTGAAATAATTTTGAATAAAAGGATATCTAGCCTTTTTTTCTAAATTTAATTTTATTTGAAAAAATACAAAAAAACCTATTCTTTTATCACATATTGATAAAAAATTGTGACTCTCCTTTCCCAGCAACAATGGGACCTATCGTCCATTGTTGAACTTGTTTTGAAAAAAAGGATATCTAGTCTTTTCTAAATTTAATTTTCTTTGAAAAAAACCCTCGCTATGCTGCAATATTTTTATCACATTTTGATCCTCAAAAACATCCATGCCCAGGCCGGGGTTCAAATCCAGGGCCCCTGGCATCGTAGCGCGATGTGCTAACCACTCCGCCACAGAGGCCGGCGAAGTTCAGAATGGAATATTCACTAATAGTATTAACTAAAAATGTGATAAACATATACTTTAATATGCCTAAATTTGAGTATCATTATGGAGGAAGAAGGTAGCAAACCTGATTGATAAAATGAACTCTGTAAAAAGTTCCAGTTATTGCTTTTCTTTCTGGGATGGGAAGAAAGGTTCCGGCACTATTCAAGTTGATATGTTACCGTGTTGTTGTTAATGTGTTCATCATAACAATTACTCAAAATTGTGTTATGTTCATAAACGATGATGCATCCAAGCATACACACACACACACACACACATGTTTTTCTCTTGTTCGTTTCACTGATTGATTTGCTTTGTTTTACTCCTCTTTTCTGCAACATTTGGCTAATCGCAAAGATGAGAACGAGTGATGATATGATGAAATTGATGAAGGGACATACAAAGAATGCCCAGGCCGGGATTCGAACCCAAGACCTCTGGCATCGTAGGCATTTCTCTTGTTAGAATAAAATGTTATTAGTCGTCAACTATAATAAGGTGCCAGTATGGAGTACCGGTGTTGAAAAGCAGGGGGAAAAACCACTGGTCATAACTCTCCCTTCCCCCGTAGTCTGATTGTTGGGTACACCAAAGTATGTGCCTCCTCAGGGAATGCAACCCTGAAAACTGATACAGCATTACCTATTACACCCTCAAGGAAGAGTAGAATCAAACTGTTGGACAAATATTTTAGATCAGAATATGTTAACAGAAATGTTAAGTGGCGTTTGATTGTCAACAATTCCCTCTCACAGCTATATCTGGAGCAAGGTCGCGCATAGCATCAGAGAGGGGGGGGGGAGGAAATACAGTGGGCAGAGCGAAGCAGTACACGCTGCTGTGAAGGTTGGTAACTGCAGTCGCTTACTCTTTTCCAGGCAATCCATTTCTCTCTCCAGTGTTCATTGGTGGAGCCATCTCACGTTACTACTTGCGCAGAGACTTGTTTTTGTTTGCTTGCTCCAGAGAGAGTTGGGACAGGGTGTAAAGCAATACAAATTGAATGTTACGATACATTACTACTAGGGGAAAAATGTATTTAATTTCTAAAATATGTATTTTTAAACATAACCTGAAAAAACCCAGTTTTACCCGGGTTGGGTATTTCGAAGGAAAAAAACGGGCAAAATGCCAACCCTGTGTCTTGTCGGTGAACTTAGAATATATATCAACAGCTTTAGCTGTATTGTGCAAGACTGGGCACAACAATCAACTTCACGATTCAGTGTTCATCATTATTATTACTTTCATATGAAGAAATGGTCGAGTCTGTTTCTAGTGACACACCGTAAGACGATGTCTGCACAGTGGGAGTTTTGGCCATCCACTTTAGGGGGTGGATGGCTAACATTATTCATACTTCCATTACGAAAATTATCACGGGCAGCACATATCGTCCACTAAGAATGTAAGTGTTCTGCATTCAATTTTTTTTTCAGAGAGACCTGTAAATTTTGACATGACATGACATATTTATTGTACCTTTGTCACCACTGCCCCGAAAGTTGGCATCAGCATTGCAAAGGCTGATATATTGAAGCTTCTCTAAAAAGGAAGTGGTTGTTTGGTTAGTTACTTATGCAGTAATTAATTATTAAAATCTGAGACAGAGCAACTGCACGCAACATAAACTTTGATTTGAGAGTGCAAATGTTCTGTCTACCAGATAGAACACTGCATTTTTAGCCGATTAGATAGTTGTTCTTTAATGGATATGAAACGATTTTATAATAACTTTGTCGTTCGCTAGCAAAGTAAAATAAATTCGATGATTCAAATACTATGATTCCACTATTATTCAAAATGTTTGTCTGTTAAAAGCAAAAGTAAGAACTGAAGTCCACCATCCAGCAGCACTACCGCTTCTAAGCAGCTGCCACAAGTGCTTAGGTTAGAATGCAAGTTTGCTTTGTGTTTGAAGTCCACTTTTATGCACGGATAGACTAATTGGGACTGGACATGCAGTTCAAAGTTGAAACCGAACCACTATATGCCTCCATCGGATATCGAACCTGGTTGAATGCAAGTGTTTGTCTCATACTCAGGTGGCACTTGTGGTTGGATGAGGGAATTTGTCGTAAGGTTTCGCTGTTGAAGTTTGCATTCTCGTGGCGGCTGCCAAATTTTGTAGATGAACCAAAAACACACCCAATATACCAATATTGGGTGTATGCAGACATCAGATTATAGCAGAGATGAAACGATTGCATCCTGAATAGACCACAGCCAAAATATCTCTATAGATCATTTACATTCTCAAAGTACGATAAATTTATGAAAATCTTCGGAATTTGGGTGGATCGTTAAATGTAGGATTTGCCATTTTAAGTTCTTGTTTACGGCTTGACCCTTGTCGCTGCAGGGCTCACGGTCACGGGAGGAGAAAACTAGCGACTTCGCATTTTAGTTCGTGAGTTTTGCGGGGGCATTCTTATCTTGGTCAAGTCGTATCCAAATTTCAATACTATGTTTATTTTTGAGTTACTTCGGTGAAATGTGTGTCCGATAGCTTGCATAAAAGGCTAGGACACTTTTGTATGTCCAGTGCCTTGGCATCGCTTCAATCCATACCATAAGTGAGATTTACCGCTAATAGCAAGTGCGGTGGGGATTCCCTACCCGGGGAGTTCTCTGCGCAACACGTCACATTACTGGGTAATCACCCGCGTTGCAGAGTTCCCATGAGATCTGTAACCAGGGGTTGAGCGGACGTCATGTCAAGAGTTCCCGGTATATTCGTACGTAGGTGTTATGACTAAGATCAGTGACCTTCACGTGACGTCGTTTTGTCGGCAATGACTCTCAAGAAGTTCCGGTGACGAGAAGGAAACTAGCGGCCTCTAGGGTGCTGATCAATAGCTCGCGGCTCGCCGGCCAGCCTCGCAAGCGTTCGGGTCCGTTCGGCAAACGTCGGCTGGTTCTCCCGCAGCCCGAAGCGAAATTGGTTTTGGCCGTCGTTCGTTGCCGAGCTGCTGTACGTGAGCAAGAAAGCACGCGTCCGAGGGATTGATGCAATCGAAAGGGCTTGCAACGATGTTACAGCTGTTTGTTTACACGCTGCCACAGCCACGGTGCACGTTGACGAAGTGTAGGTGACATAGGCTATAATATTCGGCCGGTAGGTTTCACCACTCCGTGGACTGGAAGGATCTTGCTGACGCTGGTGCATTCTTGGCAGCATCTACATGGTTCCCGTGTCGTGGCTTCCGTAGCAGGAAGGCGGAGAGAATACGCAGAATTTCGACATCGCGAGTGAGTTAACCTTTTTCCTAGTGTCCGGGAGAACGTCTTTTGTGTGCGAGAAGCTGCAGAGTTCCATCTCTGTTTCGACGTAGTTGCAGTGCGAGAGGTTAGCGGAAAGGATAACCTTGGATACAGCCAAGTAAACAGCTGTTGAGGCCTTCATCCTTGGGAGATCTGTCGCAAGACTGAAGCTGGCTGCTGCAGAATTTCGAGTAAGTAGGACTTTGCCATTGCCGCTGTTGAAACTTTCAGATTTCCATCATTTTACGAAACGAACGTCACGTTGGAAACATGTTTTTGCTCTCGTTTTCATCTGTAATTCCTGATTCAAGTAAATGGGGAAGAAAACATTATTGTAGAGGATGCTTGCGTGTATTGAGTATTTCGTAAGTCGTGAAAGATTTGCGTTTATAGTGTCGTGTGTTGTATTTGCTGGTCGGCTGCCACTTCTTCCAAGTCGTAATTTTCATTCTGACGCAAGAAAGTGGAATATTTCTGAACAAATTTGCAAAGCGTGAAAATAATTCAATTAACACCTCGCTGTTCAGATGCGTGCTAGAATTTACTTCAAAGATGTGTGTTTCCGAATTGTCCATTTCCATATTCAGTTAACTTATTTTGCACAACGCAAGAAGTCCCAACAAAATTATGAACAAACAGAATTAGTGCTTGATCATCCCGTGTAAGCTCGTGGGATCTAATAGAAGAAAGTGAATTCAAAATAGAGTTGGAAAATATTTATCCACGTATCTTTCAACTGCATTAGACCACTTAAGTCACTGATTGTGGAGGTTGATTGCAAATGATTGAAAATTCGATGGTGAAAGTTGGGTGTTCGTTTGATCTCGATTCCGTGTGTTCAGGTCTCGTTCGTAAATGATTATTTTTTGTCGCGAGAATGTAATTTTTCTTGGATACACTTTAATAACTCAAGATTTACATATGGAATTACATTGTAACGCGTTCGAGCAGTTTTAATATGTAAGTTTTCCTTGTTCAACGGTCTCGAGTTTGCTGCGAAGGGATTTTTATCTTATCGAAGATTGGATGTCGAAGTCTTGATTAATCGTCGTTTCGAAAGTATATTGCGATGACTTCTTTCTTTTGGACTGGTGGCACGTCTCGTAAACTGCCTGTGCAGAATTGCCAACGGTCAAAACAATAGCAATTACAGGCTTAGTTCTGATGATTCTCGAGAACTCCTTTGTTGGCTTTTCTGTTGGTCAAAGTTGCGGCAGCGTTCGCATGAATCAGGTGAGCTCTCCCAAGGTCGTCTTTGTGGCGTTTCGTGTGAAGGGGAGCCTTTGTGTGGAGCTGATGGCTGGAGGTGATTGCATATCCCGGTCTCCCTCCTCCGTCTGACGATGGTTGTGGAACCAACAATTTGAGGGAATTCGCTAAGCAGGGTACCGAACGCAGTGGCGGCGCCAGGATTTATAGTCTAAGTGTGCGAAGTTTAAGAAAACTTGGAGCATGCATGCACGCTTTGGTCACTACATCAAGTAGCAATAAACTTTCAGTAGGTTTCTATGATGATGATAATACATATGACTACTAGTGGCATGCTTAATTTTTTTGCTTGCTTTGATAACAAGCACCATACGTTTTGTAATTGAAGAGATCAAAGCTTGTTAAAGGCAAGTCAATGCAATACATAAGAGTTTTACGCTTCCAAGAAATTTGTCATGTGAAATTCAAAAAAGAAGAAAAAAACATCCTAGCTTTTACAAATAATGCTCAAGAAAAAACAATTCTAAACAAAAATGTTGACGAAAGACAACAGCCGCTGATTTTTGTACAGACTTCTGCCAGTAGAAGAAAGTAAATACGTGATCGTCTAGATTTGGAGCAGTAACTTAACGCTTGCATGCAATAATAGCAGACTCGCTGCAATAGCTGACATTCGATGTTTGAGATGACGACATGCTTTAATAAGTCATGTCATAGTATGCCACTGCAAGAATTAATAAGTGTTTCCCGTGAGGAACCTCCTGACTGAACGTTTAGACTCGGTAAACCTGCACTGGCGCTCTGCAAAAATCTATCAGCTGGTTCGTAGAAACTTTCACCAATTGCTATTTTTGCTTCACCAGGCTGTCTATACGCTCACTTATTTCTTTGGAACTGCTCAACACGCAAATCGAAATCTGTCACGAAAAGATAGAACCAATTCAATATGTTACAATCAGGAGGAATTTATCGTTGTTATGGAATTACAATTTATGGCACCCTTTACTGGGAAACAACCGTGCATGTTATATTACCCCATTGTTTGTGACCGTTATTTGGCTGTAGGAATTTCAGCGTCCGTGTTAATGACTCCACAACGCAAAGTTTCTCTTGGCCATGCATGGCTACTTCGAATGAAACTGATAATGGAAAGAATACTGATGCCTCTGATATAATATTTTGAAATAACAGTAACTTGTTACTTTCTGAAAGTTACTTTGTTCAGGTAACAACGAAACGAAATTAACTGTTGCCCTTACAGTAACTTTTATGTATGTTTCGACAGTAATGCACAAATTATAGTGGAAAAATTACAGTAGTCTTCTTATATACACATTTGCTAGAAGTAAATATTTTGCGTAATATATTTATTTTTCAAGTATAAGGGCTTAGTTTGAATTTTCTTACCAGAAATGAACATATGAAGTTGTTAGTGAAACTTAATGTTACTTTTAGATGCTAATACCGTCTTGTTGGGGTTTATGCATGCTGCACGTTCTGGGAGTGTTTGTCCAGAAAAAGTAACTTTATTACTTCGTAAACTAAGTGTAACTCTGTTACTGTTTAAAAAGTGCCTCTCCAAAGACTGCTGTACAATATCTTTATTGACTAAGATTGGTTGTTTCAACAGTTGTTGAATTAATTATTTTTCTCCTTGCTCAAATTGCACGGGGGCCTCTCCGATGGCGCAGTGGTAGCGTCATTGCCTTGTAAGCAAGGGGTCCCGTTTTCGAACCCGGTGGAGGTACATAGTGGTTCGGATCCCACTTTAAACTGTGGGTCCAGTACCGATTAGCCTTACTGTGCATAAAGTGGACTTAAAACACCAAATCAAATTGCACGGACTTCCAGTATTACATTTTCTTGTGGAATTTCACACATCTGATCCTGAGCAACCTTAGCTGAACGCTCTGTTCTGTGAAAAATATTTTTTTTTGTCAAAATTTGGTTCGGAATTACTTGATAAACCTTGCCTAATTTTGGAGACCTAAACCCTCGTGACTGATCTTCAGCACGCCACACATTCCATTTCATCACTACTCTAGGGGAGAGAATATTTACCATGCTGCTTCTGGAAATAATCGTAGGGTATATTACTTGTCTACAGGTAATCTAAGTTCGTTTTCTGTCAAATGGCACATTATACTTACAGTTTTCACTGTTCCCGATTATGTTGTAATTATCATGCCAGCATAAGTGGCACTAGAATGTGGAGCAGAAAGAAGCCTGTGGGGGCATGGCGGAAAACGTTAAGTGTACTCTTCAGAAAACCCGAGGATTCAGGGCTCAAGGCTGTCCAATGGTGGGCTTCTGCTTTCTCTGGTGCATCTTCTTTAATGACACGTTTTAATTCGCTGTGGAAGTTTGCTGTAATATAGGCTATGTCTCTCTTGTTAAAATTGGAAAATAGTTTGTCCCACTGTATTGGAACATTTTAATTTCTTAAATATCAAATACAGTCAGTATTAACTTGTTTTATGTTTGAATCTGAATGCAATCAGATCTTTTTGAGTCTGGCATTCGTATGTTGCAAAGCTCTGCTTCAAAATGTTGCCGAATTCGCCCACGTAGCACACTGTCAGAGAATCATCACAAATTACATTGTCATGCGTGTGATTAAGGTCCTCCAACGGACAATGTAGGTACTGTGTGCAAAAGATGGTCCGAATTTTTATTTTAATCTGCCATAACTAGCTAGATCTTGACTGCAAAAACGAAATTTGGGTCCGGTAACAAAAGCTTTTCCTACAGGTTTTTGTTGTGCAATTATCAACAAGCACGCAGCTCACAAGGAGAAAATAATTTGTGGAACAAAATAACATGCACCATTGTTTTAGTGTACATACGAGGCTTGTTCATCTTTTACCCCTAACACTATAATTCCAGAATAAAGTCATTCTTATGTATGTTTGTGTGTGTAAAAATAAGGTTCGTGGCATCAGCCCGATGTTAAACCATATCGGCGTATTTTTCCATTTGGTGCAACCATAGGCGTTTTTACGGGATCGGGAAGCTGGCATGGTATTTTGAATGCCATAATGTGTAGGCAAATGGATCAAAATATTTACGATAACTATGTTTTTCATGAGAATTAAGCTCAAAGGGAGGGGGGGTTCTGATTCCCACACCCCCTCCCCACTTCGGTGCAGCAATTCTGGTGCTGTAAGCGCAGCTCCAACTTGCTTGTCCCTGGCAGACAAGACGTGCGGGTCGGTTTTGCCTGTTGTCAAATCACATTCGACTTGCTCCCCGCTATGTGCAAAACATTTCGAAACTTGTTTTCCTTGTAGGAAGTTTTCCCCTTGCATTGCGCGCTGCTGCTGGTGAGGAGTCGGCAAGTTGGACCGGGCAGACGGCTGCTGCTATATGCGTCTCGCCAGGGCGAACAGCCTGCTACAACTGCGGGCCCCGTAATTTTAGCAACAAGAGTGTCAGCCAGGAGCGAGTGAAGGAATAGGCATCAGTGTTGCCAACCCTCGAAGAGGAAATATACTAGGTTATAATAAGTTGTTTTTATAGAAATTAAAACAGGAGTAACGCTCAGCTTCTTCTACAAAATTCTGACTTATAAGGAACCGTAACAAAAAGTACTTCATGCATAGAAGTAAATTCTTGTTAGAGGAGTACACCCACCTTCATAACTTAACACCATTATTGTGCAGGAATTGTAGCATTTGTAAGGTTTCTACAGCAATTAGGTTATTTCAGAAGAGTCTGTCGTGTATAACAGTTGAGGTTTTTTGTGTAAAACACTGTCGAAGACACTATATTCTTCAGGTGTTTACAACCGGATTTACTTGATTCAATATGTCTTAGTGGTTAGCACAGCACACTACGACGCCAGAGGTCTCTCCAGCATTCTAGGCTACAGCAATAGAAGCCTTCCATTTGTCATCCTGGACAAGATCAATCCAGTCTTTTCCATCTTTACCTATTTACTTTAGGACCATGTTGACTTTATCCCTCCATCTCCCAGTTTCATCATATCACTCATCCTCATCGTCGCGGTTGAACAAATGTTGCAGGAAAGCGACGCTAAATAACGAAAACCATATCAAATTGACTCTATATATAATCCTGGTAAGCAGGTCATTATTTACGAAGGAATCCAGGGTTAAGTTACTGATACCCAGTTCAGAGCCGCAAGGACGTAAATACCTCGTTTTTGTAATGAGTTTTTGCTTTCATTTTTGTTGACAACAGTCCGCCGAGTCCTGTTTGGTTTCGTAGTAGCTATCGTGTAGAAGGAAGTAGCACTTACGACATGTTCGCCAGTTGTTCCACAAATAAAGCAGACAGAATTTTTGTTACTCTATCTATATGGATAATTATCATGGTGACTAAGAATTGTGCTCAATTTTGATTGGGCGAAGATGAGTGATTACACGATGACGGTACAGTTGCAAAGAATGCTCGTGCCCAGTCCGGAAATCAGACCCGGGACCCCTGACGTCGTAGCGCACTGCTCTAACCACTCCGCAACGGAGGTCGGCTGCTAAATCTTGGCTTCAAGGTGCACATTCTAGACTTAGTAAAGTTACTTGGGGTTTGGTACCACTGTCCGTGAGCGAGGGAAGGAACATTGACAACGGCCTGTTTCTTGTGAAAAGCGCATGACGTAGACGTTGGCTTTCGCGAGCACTTTTTCCGTCCTCCACCGAAACGCACGGACAAGTGCTTCGATCACAGACCGCAGCCGGCGACACGCGCGTTTTGCTTGTTGCATATTCGAGAAATCAGTGCAGGTTCATTTCGTACATACGCTGGTGATATAATCTGACCGCCGTGGTGCAGAACAAAAGAAAGTGTGTGCAAACTTCGTGGGAGAAAGCAAGAAAGTGGTGTTGGTACCAGGTAATTATCACTCGCGTATCGCGTTCGTGCTGGTTTCCACAGCGCCCGACCTATTTAGCCGAAGCATCTCATTCATAATCGCCTGTTGCATTGCAAACGTGACTTACGAATGTGAAAACGTCACATGTGAGGCGCCTCGCTAGCTGATAAGAAGGCGGGTGATTGAGTAATATCCGTTTGCGCTGATATTAAAGTGTTTCTCGTCAAAATCTTGAGCGTCAGATTGTTCTCAGAATAATTTGGCAAGCTGTTTATCTGAGCTTCCACTGGCGTGGTTTTGTATTAACTTCGGTTCAAATTTGACCAGGATTGGCATGTTAAACGTTTAAAACACATGTTCATTTTTCTAAGAAGTATTTTAAACTTTTAATAGTATTGGATGAAACAGTTTTGTTCCGCACGTAGTTGTTAATGCCAGTACTTCGTTGCATTCACGATAAAATGTGATGTTTCGGATAACAAAGTAGGTACTACGTCACTAGTGGGGCCTGGCAACAGTGGAATAATTGAGACTTCTCGAACAGCCTACATGCGAGATTTGCAAGTGACATGAATAGGTATTTTAAGAAGTTAGTGAAGTGTTTAATTTGTAATTCGAAACACTGCCCTTCCGTGGATGATTAGCAGATTCCTTATCAAACCTTCTCGGAAAACGTCTTTTTGGTATGTTATATTTCTAACACTTTTTTTCTTGATTAAACACTGTTTAAACAATCAAACATGTTTAAAAGAAACAGCTTTATTTATTTTAAAAAAACAAATTTTGCCAACACTCCCATAGACTAACGTTTCTAACTTAATGTAACTAACATAAGTTTTTCATTGGTTGTATTGGGTGTTTGCGAAGAAACTAACTGGTGTAATCGTATCAATTTCGACATTTTATAAGGCGCATTCCCATTCTAAGTTGCGAATGCAAATGTATTGACGATTAAAGCTATTTTTATCTAGAAAAGTCGTGTTTGTGCCTCCCAGCATGTTCTCAACCCATTGTTGAACAGTCGCTAATCTTTATTGTTGGCTAATAATTGACAAACTGAATGCAAGTCAACTCATAAGGGAGGGGGGTTATTGTGACGTACTGTTCTTTCTTTCAGAAAGTAAGGGAGGGGGGGTATTGTGCCTTACTGTTCTTTCTCTATTCGATTATTTTTAACTGTCGACAGATTTGAGGTATGCATCATTTTTCGATACAAAAACTTCCTGAGGTGTGAGGAAAGAACAGAGGCGCAACCACGAATTTTTGTCTGGGAGGGGCAGGTACCAGGATAAACGTACCAATAATAATAATAACAATGACATTATTATTATATATAATAATATCAGTAATAATGACATTATTATTATAATTTTTTGAAGTATAATCAAGAAGTTTTGGTACCATTACTGTCAATCTTTTATAATAAATCTCTTCAAAGTGGTTATTTTCCTGAAATTTGGAAAGACGTTTACACAGTTCCAGTCATTAAAAACAAAGATGGAAATTTATTGAAAATTATAAACCAATAACCATTCTAGATGGAATAGGGAAAATTTTTGAACGTATAATTGCCGATTACATTGAATTTTCGCTCAAACAATATATACATGTAAATCAGCATGGGTTCATAAAAGGTAGATCTATGGTTACAAACCTTTTAGTATTAATTGACTCTATAAGAAAATCTTCTAAAAGAATCTCAAACTGATATTGTATTTATAGACCTGACTAAAGCTTTTGATTCTGTTAATCACAAATTGTTACTACATAAACTTGATATATTGGGAATTTCCCCAAGGTATTTGAAATGATTTCAGAGGTATGTAATGAATAGAACGTTTAGAGTGAAATTAGGCCAAACAATATCCAATAAGGCAAAAATATCTTGTGGTGTACCAAAAGGATCTCCTCTTGGTCCTATTTTATTTGCAATTTTTATTAATGATCTTATATTTAGTGTAAAAGAATAATCCTGTCTTTTATATGCCGATGATCTAAAAATATTCAGGGAAATAAATAGATCGGACGGCATAAAATTACAGGATGATCTTAATAGATTAGTGGTGTGACATAAATGGTATGCAAATTAATTTAGCTAAATGCAAACTATTGAGATGTTCGAGATAAACAAATTGTATTGTTTAGGTTTGTATTTGTTCTAGTCATAAGGATTTGGGCATAATTCAGTGTGGTATTTAAGAAATTTTCAGTGGGGGGAAATTCTACTGACTGTCTAGGGACAGCATGAGATAATGACTTTATGCCATGTAATATTTCCTCCATGGATAAAATTTATCAAGCAGAAGGGGGGGGGACAAGTATCCAGAGGGGGAAATTCCCCCATCCCACTACAAATACCACCCGGGGCAAATTATTGATTCTAAATTGCTGTTTGATGACCATATAATTGAAGTTTGTAAAAAAGCTAGAAAGGTTTTGGGTTTCATATTTCTTAATTGGACTTCCTTTAATATAACGGAAACTTGTAGATTCCTATATTTATAGTTTAGGTTCGACCATTAGTGGAATATGGAAGTGAATTATGGAACGTAGCATCAAATAGCCACATCGAGAAAATTGAATCAATTCAGAAATTATTTATTAGGTTACTTTGTATGAAAACGAAGAAATGTTCTCATGCAAATAATTTCATGGGGCGTCATGGCTTTCTCTCTTTCACAACTTTTTTTCATTTAGATCATTCGGCGTCCTTGGCCGACTGCCGTCCCTTAGCTACGGCTCTGAACTTGACGATACTGTGAAAAGCATACATTGCGAGCGAAGCGAACAAGACAATTTTACGAAATGTATTTTTATGTGCACAAACTTTGAAATCGACAGGGTAATTGCTCCTCTGTACCCCCCCCCCCCGGGCAGGTGCCCTTGGCCATCAATGTTTGCTCCCCCTCTATGTGCCCCTAATAGAGTGCAAATAATATCACGGGCGCAAAGGCATTCTTTCTTTCACAACTTTTTTCATTTAGATCATTCGGCGCCCATTGCAGATTCCCGCCACTCCCTAGCTATGACTGAACTTGACGAGACTGAAAAAAGCAAAGATTGCGAGCGAAGCAAGCAAGAAAATTTTACGAAATGTATTTTTATTTGCATAAACTTTGAAATCGAGGGGGCCAATTGCTCTTCTGTGCCCCTGCAGGTGCCCTTGGCCGTAAACGTTTGCCTCCCCTAAAGTTGACTTCTGTCGAAGATTGGGAGGGGGAATGCCCCCTGCCCCCCTGTGGTTGCGCCACTGGGAAAGAAGTTAATAGGTATCCAGGCCGTTAACTGTTGCGTAAATCGAAATGTAGAGCGATTGTGAAGACCCGGGAAAGTGAACAGTGTGGCCAGACATGTTGAACGACGTACTGCAAATAGAGGGGTCTAATTGTAGAAAATATATTGTTGATGTATGCCCTTGTATCACATTCATCCAGTAGTGGGTGTTTATACCAGTTGACGCTGGTTTTTTTTGCGAGGGAGATAATGTGTGCGCTTTGAATTGGAATCTATTGGTGAGATGATCCATCACTTCGTTGCATAAAATTCTCAAACATGTGATTAGACACAAATAATAATAATAACATGAACTTCTAATGTTGTGATTGTGTAAAGCCTAAAATTCAAAATCTCACGTACAATATTTAATTCTTCCGTAACATTGACAACCGCAATTTCGTAATGTAGGCATGAAGAAATTAAGAGATATTTTGTTATGGTTAACTTTATAAGCGGATAGATTAATTGGAACTGGACCTACAGCTGTATAGTGAGATTCGAACCAGTGTATAATGAGCCCCCAACCTTCCCATCTTGATAGAAGGCAACAGCCGGCGGGAGGGCCCAAGTTAAAAAAGAATAATATACCGGGTGGCCAGAATTAAGGTTACCCAACTAGCCCTCTGTAGCCTGTTTGAGGCATCGTAGAACTCTGAAATTTGGTGAATCCACTATGCAGACCATGGGAAAGAGGATGGCGATAAAAAATAGTTCAATTTTCCGCCACCAGGTTGAAATGTGGCGCTGTACTTCCATGATGGGTTGTAATAATGACGTAAACTGCTCCAATTGGTTATGGATTTGCCGTTACCTTGCAATCTTGCATTAACGAGAGATTATTTTCTCGCAACTTTCAGCCACTAACAAATGTCTTTCTAATTAATAACTCAGTTAAATCACTTAACGTGATACATTTCAACCTGGTGGCTGAAAATTGAACTATTTTTTTTCTATCGCCATCCTCTTGCCCATGGTTTGCATACTGGATTCACCTAATTTCAGAGTTCTTCGATGCCTCAAACAGGCTTCAGAGGGCTCTGAGTTGGGTAACTTTAATTGTGGCCACCCGGTATTTATATATAATCGGTTTTCAAAGTGAAAAATATCTTTTTCGTTAAAATGTTCTAGTCTAAAGTAATAGGCTAGCCCACAGTGTGTACAATTGCTATAAGCTTGAAGTTATAGTTTTCATCCTTTGTTTCTAGGGTATTTCAGGAAGCTTGAACCCAACCCAACCACTCTTCTAGCATACTCCCTTTCCTTCCCCGATGTATCGGTATCGGCCGATACCAGTTGGTTGGAATTTATTTACTGATATTGGCTGATACTTTGTCGGCATTTTGGTTTTTCAAGGACTCTGCAAAAATGCCTCGCTACAATTTCGCAGTGTTCAATTATCCTGCAAGTTATGCAAAATTCGATGATTATTTTTATTTTGCACCAGTTTTGAGTGAAAAAATATAATTTTGTAATAACCAATATGCAATTTAATAATCTGATGCAATTCTTGATTATTTTAAAGGCTAACTGTTCGTATATTGATGCAGAGAGTTATAGTGGAATAGTTGCACACAAATATATACCAATATTTTGAACAACTTACAATTTTTAAGTATCGATATCTGTTCGAAGTGGTATCGGCTCAGTCCTACAAATCAGTCAATCAAAAGTAATAAATTAATTCATTTATATATATTTAAATATTTTAGTAATTTACTTTTGTAACATATTAAATATATACACACAAATTATATATAACATTTGTGTACATTAAGATCAGCGTTGGCAACCTCCAAATAAGAAAAAAATACTGTTTAATCTGTGAAATTATGCTAAATGCTGATTAATTGTGCCAAGATCTGTAATTATAATAATAATGAATTATTACTCTTTATTGATAATTAGAGATGACTTCAACATTGAAGTACAGAAAGTTTGAGACGATTCGTCGATTACAAAGCGGAACACTTGTTTTATTGGCGCCCCACAACTTTGTACCGATTTCTTACCATGAAATGTTCCTCGCGAGGTTAACTTGGAAGAATAAAGAAAAGATGAAGGGAAGAAGGTGTGATTGGACCGGAAATGAGACCTGGATATAATTTTATTTTTAATTTCTCAAATTATCGTCTTTTGAAGTGAATTTCTTCCTCCCAAGTTTGCAAATTATGCTAGATTTTCCAATTATGCAAACATAGAATGCTAGGTTTAGCATCATTATGCTAGGGTTGGCATCGCTGATTAAGATCGTCTCCTCCCCCCACCTGTCTTCAATGATTTTGCACCCTGCCTGAAGAGCAAATGACTACTCGCGGTTCATTTTGTGCCCAGGTGCTCCTCACTTCCGTACCTGTTCAGCCGATGTCATATTTGGATGGAGACAACCTCTCGTGCAAGTGGTCTTTGTCCACACCCGGAATGAACAAAGAATGAGAACGGCCTTGCTGCTCGCTTGGTGACCTTCGTCTTGCTAAGAAGTTACAGCGGAGCAGCTGGATGGAGGTTCCAAGACTTCGCCACTCCGTTGGGTTGGAATTAAACTTTCTCACTTCGTTGCATTACGCTGCGTACGTAGCTTTTGCCGCAATAATGACAGGCTCGGAAAATGATTTACGGTTGGCAGTTCTTGATTCAAGAGTTCCATCTGTCCCAGACCCCGAGAGTAGAGAGTCCCATTACCACGTCATGCTTGCAATGTGCTGTCGTGGGTGTCACGCGTACACACGTGCGCGCGCACACGCAGTTGATATCATGGTATCAACGTAGGAATTAACACTGCAGTCTTGTTTGTCACCGAGGCAAACGATATTCATGCGTAGATGTGGCCGTGTATCTATTAATAGTTACATCTATACATGTACAGTGGAATGCACAACTACTGTTCGGGAAATTGTCCTGGTGCAGAGGTTGTCCAGAGCTTGTTTAAGAGTTTTGTTTCAATTGTTGAAGCTCGCATGGCTTAAAAATCATAGAAAAAACATGGTGTACAATTTTCTTGGTAATTTTATGCATCCCACTCTGCACCTTTCTTGCTTTCGTAATTGTAAATACTCAGATTATATGCGTTTTAAGAGACTAGTTATACCCTTTCTCTTGGAGCACTTCTCTCCTGCTATCTCCCTCTCTTCCAGGGTTGTTAAAGGGTCCAGGATCCCATAAATTGTAATGGTTCTATTGGGTTCCGCTGCAGGACCGGAACTTTTTTTCTCGCACAATTTAAATTCGGTCCAAGGTGCGTATTGTTTAATTGAAAAAAGGTTCCTGAACCGTATTTTGATGCAAAAAAAATGTTCCTGGACCGAATTGAAATACTCTACAGATAAAAAGGTTATTTACGGTCCAGAACCTATTTACGCTTCCTGATTTTCTCTCCTGGACCGGAATTGAATTGATTTAAAATTCCTGGACCTTTAACAACCCTGCTCTCTTCTCTTTCAGGAAAGGATTTTCAACTTTTTGACAAAATTTCTCATTTTTTCAAGAATTAGCACACAGCATGCGTCTACATTCTTATTTGTGCAATCGTCCATATTTGACTCCATATTTTGGTGAAAATAACTAAATAAGTCCACTTTATTGACGACGACAGGATAGTTTTCTCTGATCAGCAACATTAATTTGGTAAGTGAATTTTCGTTGGCATGTTTGTTCCATTTCGAACACCGAAAAATTGCAATCAATGAGAATATTTCCACTTTTATAAATTTGTTAATGAAAATTGCTGCACAAACTAAATTGACAGTGGTGCCAGTCAGTCAACCTCCAAATTTGAAGCACCCCCCCCCCCCCTTCCGGTTAGATCTTTTGGTTTCTCACCAACGCTGGCATGGGCGTCGCCAGAAATTTTTGCGGGGGGCCGGGCAAATGAAGTTGAACAGTAGAAAAATAAGTATTATCACCACGGTTATAAGTGTGATTATACAATAATTATTAATTATTATTATTATATAAATGGGGAGACTCGATCCATCAAACCAGCACAACTATTTTCTATTATTTCTTTTTCATTTTATGCAGTTAGTATCTGAAATGCATTTTCATATTAACTTTTGCACGTCTCGTTCAAGAAAAGGCTTTTAAATGTTAGGGTGATATTTTTTCTTTTGTAACCTCTCACCTACAACTGAAATTATTAGAATTTTGAAAACTGTGGAACCATCTGTTCTTTGCATGGAATGGTAAAATATAACTTTGTTCCTGTATTTTTCATTCAATGTTTTCGATCCATACATTTTTACTTTGACTTTTCTGTTCGTCTGTTCGAATACTAACTAAATTAACTTTATTTCTGTTCTTAACAATAAGAGTAACAAACTTTCGGCTTTCTTATATCTTTAAATGAACGATGTCAATTTCCAGGTCCAACCCCTCCCCCTCCCGACGCCCATGAACGCTGACGAGAAAGAATTTTCACTTATCTCTGGTGAACCCCCAACGCCGGGCACCAAGTTCACACCCGCAGGGAATGCAGTAACTCCGTGTACTGACTGGAAGACTGAGATCCCACCCAAATTACCGACTTCAACTATGTCAAGTAAATTTACATTAATGTCGCAATTTTTCAGCGGGCCTTTTTTTTCCTGAAGCTGTAAACAGGTTTCATCTGGAACTCGCTACGAAGTGTGTGCGACCGAAGTAGGTCACTCGGGGAATTTTTCTACCAATTTTCCTGCCACCGTATTGTTTTAAAGCTACGTAGTGTCGAGCAGGTCTTTTGTAATCACTTGTGCGTTGCAAGGAATTAACGAGCGAATCATAATTGGAATTGCGTAGCGTGTGTGCCTGGCTCCTACAGCGGCACAACGTCGTAAATGGAAAGCGAGAGGCGAGTTCGGCCATGCAAGTTGAAAGCACTTGTCGTAGGCGCACTTTGGATGGTTCCCTCAGAACCACTGGCGTACGCACGGTTTTTTGGGGGGCTGGAATTGTAAAGGGGGGGGGTCGATATGCACAATAAGATATTTCGAACTTTTCGCTCTCATAAATGACAATCGGAGGCATTTTAAGGGAAATTCAGGTACTTTACTATTATACGGACTACCTCCAAATCGTATTCCGCCAAACGATTCCCACTTATGGAACCTAACCTAACCGAATGACTCCTGCTTCCGAGGGGAATGCAATTTAACGTAGAGAAATGAGGTAGTCCGTATAATACTGAAGTACCGAAATTTGTATTTACCACTGTTTTTTCCCTGAGTTCTTCACTGATATTATTTTAATGTTAGATTTTCTCAATTTCTGAGAGGGCTGTAGACCCTTCAGCCCCTCTGCGTACGCCAGTGTCCAGAACGCAATATCTTGCACATTGATTCTAACCAGTTACTTCCCCCACTGCATAATGTTTAGCACAGCGTTCTACTACGCCAAGAATCCCTGGTCCCTTGGTCGTGGGTGTTCTTTATTAGTGGCCCTTCATAATTTTCAACTATCACCA
The DNA here is from genome assembly GCF_977018435.1 of Lepisma saccharinum. Taxonomy (NCBI): domain Eukaryota; kingdom Metazoa; phylum Arthropoda; class Insecta; order Zygentoma; family Lepismatidae; genus Lepisma; species Lepisma saccharinum. Next base: position 79,822,845 of record NC_139243.1, read on the forward strand.
CTCATTCTCATCGTCGCGATTAGCCGAAAGTTGAAGAAAAACGACGCTAAATAACAAAAAGTCAAATTATTATTCGGAATTCAGAATTCGCCAAACTGATAATATTGCACCAGAGGGTGCTTGTCTTGTCGGTTCTATATTTTTCATTTTTTTGTGTAGCCATGTTTTTTTGGTTACATATACATTTAGGGAAATTAGCTGTTCTCAACGTCCACTGTTCACTTCCTCTTTCGGTGGACGAATGAAACTGATGTGATGAAAATAATTGATTGAGTTAGGTCATTTTACTTCGCTTTTCTCCACTTTGGCTAATAGCGACGAATAGGGTGAGTTACAATATGATAAAGTTAATGAAGGAACACTCAGAAAGAACACCCATGACGGGAAATGAAACCCGGGACCCCTACTAACCAGTCCGCCACGGAGATCGACGTGATTAAAATAAGTTTTTGGACCAGGGAAATCTCGAGATTTCGCGGCAGCTGGCACGAATTTGGCCTGGGGAACATTATTAAAAATTAAAGTCCTGTAATCTAAATTATATTATAAACAAATCTACGCACTGCGAACCACCAACCCCCCAGAAATTAGCGGAATATTTTACATCTCTTCAGTAAGTACATATGTGAAATTTAATTAAGGAGATTTAAGCCAGAATAAAACTTTAATTTAATTTAAATTATAAAGATAGGTACATATTATTACTTAAGATGAATTATATTAAATTATAATTAGAAATGATATCGCGAAAATTTCCCCCTAATAATCTTTCTCACTCTCCCTGCTGTGCGAAGAAAATGTTGGTTTTCCTAGATTTTCCAACTGAACTGTAGTCTGAAATTTTAAACATTATCATGGTGAACCCGAAAATTGCATTTTCGAACATAAGAATATTGTACCTTTAGTATGTGCAGCAGGGGAAATATTTCTTATTGTGTTACCCTCCATATATTGTCCTTTTTTAAAAAAGAAAAATGTATTTTGATAGTCGTGTTAGCTTTGCTTCACTTTTAGATGTGAACAGATTAAACTATACCAGTGGTTCGGAAATCTTCTTGGATCGAATATTTGCCACATTCGCACAGTAATATATTAGGCCAGTTTTGTATAGGGTCCTGCTTTCCCAGTATAATCATTGGGGTGGGGGGTGAATTTTCGGTTCACACCATTTTGAGAGCCGCCCTTGTAGAGCAATGAGCTACGTCGCTGTGTAATGAGCATTGAGCAGTCAAGCATCTCCTTGAAGTTTCACCATCCATTTTCCTAGTTTCTGGGAAACTGTCCCTTGAATCATCTTTTTTCTTTATTTTAATTTTTTCTACTACCAATGTAATTCTAAAACCACTTTTTTTTTTACATTACCCATAGTGTCGTTTCTATCAACCCCATTTCCTTACTAATTACAATTCTTCACACTATTTCCATAGTAATATTATCTACCGTCTCCATACCCACATTTCAAAGCCTACAACTGTCCTTGGCTCCTATTGAAGACCGTGGGAAAATGCTATTTGTTCTATTAAAGGGGAAGCCCTATCTTGAACATTCTGTAAATAATTTTACTATTGTGACTTATGCAATTTTTCTATTAATACCTGTTTAGTATACTGAAAACAATTTCTGTTATGGCTTTATCCGGATTATCCCGTAGAAAACTATTAATAGATAATTTCAAATCCAGATATCTTGGTTTCATCAGTACAGATCATTGATTAATCGTTCATCCCCATTGCCATGATCTATTAAGAGTATAAAAACTACTAAAACATATAAAATACAATTCAAATTGAATACAGTCATAAGCTGGCCCTTCCCCATGGCGTAATGGTAACGTCGTCTCCTTGTAATCATGGGAGCCCGGGCTCGATACACGGTGGAGGCACATAGTAGATTGGATCCCACTTTAAACTGTAGGTCCAGTCCCGATTAGCCTTGCAGTGCATAAAGTGGATTTGAAACAAACTCAAACATAAGCTGTTGTAATCTGATTCCAAGAGGGAGGTGGATGTATTTTGGGGGTCTAGTGTGTTCCCTCCCCCCGAAAGTCTTCCCAAGTACTAAAATTGAGTAATACAAATATACATGTTTAGCATGCTTTGAATGACAGTGCCAAAAAAGTTTTTGCACACTTCTACTAATAATATGCATGAAATATTAACTTTGCTTTTCATCACCTGGACTTAACACCCTTCTTTTATTATTCATTAAATATTAGTTGTTTTTTTTTACTTTACATTAATTTCCTTACCAGGACAGTTGTTTTTATTCAAATTATATTTAAGTGTGCTCTTATATATATTCTTATGGCGTCTTTTCACTATTCATAGGTAAAAGGTAAAGTTCTCCGTCCATACAGCATCGTGCCATAAAGGCGCATTTAGGGGATGTGGGGGTAGGGTCCACACATTCTTGATAGCGGTAGTTTTCGAGGTGATGTGATCAGCACCACGCTCCTGCCACCTTCACCCCCCAAGAGGGGGGGGGGGTGATTTGAGACTGGGTGAGCCCCAGAACCGCTTTATGCGGGGACAAGGCCGGAAAAATGCCCAACTTTGATCACCCAACCTCGGAATCGAACCCGGGTCGTGGCAGTCAGACGCCCTATCGACTAGGCCACTATTCATGGTGTTTTCTCGAATGTTTTTAGATTTTTGCAAACAGCTGGTCTCTTCCACCGTGTGTGAGGAAGCTTTTAATACATTCTGACTTTTTTAACGTGGTGCGCTTGTTTTGTGCAGGTCTTTTTACAACCTTGCACTTTTAATTTTTCCCAAGGGGCTTTTTACACCCCTTGTTTTAATTTTTTTCAGTCAGAATTTTAGATAAGGGGAGATTTCCCCGTATACATAGAAGGGTGCAAAACGGCCTAAAACTTTTAATTCAATCAATAACGGTATTAATTAATTTAAATATTATGAATATAGTTATACACGTATTAAGTATAAATATATTATTGTTATTGGTTCGGACCCCCCCCCCCCCAAATGTATTTCTATACACGTGCCTGATAGGAAGATAGGCTTGATGCAATCCTGATTGCATTCACTCTTTGTCTTTCAACCTTTCAAGAGGCGAGTATTGACTTCCGGCCGAACAATGCTCCCGAGATACCCGAAGAGCGAACTCCTCCAGCTGCCGATGACAGTCGGACGCGGAGGTGATGGACCAGTGTTGTGTTGCAATGGTTGGACGGGAGACAAGTGCGAAGGCAGTTTAGTGGATATTTATATTCAGCGCACGTGGTGCGGGGAATAGATTTTGAGGTCGATGTCCGTAGAGACTTTGATTCCCGTGGACTCCGGTGGTCGGCTGCGGAAATAAATGTCGGCCGTAGAAATGGCTGTTTGGCTCCTTTGTCAGGGAGCTTGGGGTTTGGCGAGGTCAGCGATTATTTTGTAAACCACGGGAACGCTTGCAACATCTCCTTTAAGCAAGCGGCGGGAGGAGGAGGGCGGGACTCGCGTGTGGAGTGCGTTGGTGATGTTCCGTTGGTTCCAGCTGGGAGGATTTACGGTGCCCCCGGTTACAACGGAAATCTTCCATATATTTTCTTCCCTGCCACTATTATACTTATTTTCACACCACCTCGCTTTAAGCTGTGCGTATAGTTTCTATGTGGACTTGGAAAGTGTTAAATATCCACGTGGGTCCTATTCGTTACTGCGGAGTTTATTCCTAACGAAACCTAATTGTCATTTTCTTTGCCATCAGTAGTTTATCCACACACACACCCGCCCCAAAATTTACTCCACACACCCCTAAATTTTTTCACAATCACCAAGGCCCAATTTGTGGTCATTTTGGCTCTAAATTTACCCTTACACGCCCTAAACACGAACTTGCACCCCCCAGGAGGTAAATTCTGGACAAACCCCTGTTTGCCTCAATTATTTCGACCTCTGTCGCGGAGTGATAGCCCAGTGCGCTACGACACTAGAGTTCCCGGGTTCGAATCCCGACCTGGGCTTTCGTTGAATGTGTCCACTCATATTCGCGATTAGTCAAAAGTGACAGAAAAGGGAGGTAAAATAAACCAAATCAAATCAGTCAACATCGCATCTTTACCGAAAGATACACGAACTCCTGCCGAGTTCCACCATCGTATTTTGTATAGAGACCGTATGGTATTCCCGATTACATAGTGGTTGCGTAATGTGTCGTGTAATCGTGGGTTCTCCAATTCGTTTCCCGATGGATGCAGATCGCACAGTGCTTTGGATCTCACTATACAGCCTTGGAGTGAACATGTTTTCGAAGAGTCCAGCGGAATTTTTGAGGTGAAAATATTAGGCCCACTTTAGACACAAGCATTTCCTGTAAAGCTTTTGCTAGCATGTAAATGCTTCCAAAAATCTTGTAGCATTTTTTTATAGCAGGCAATACTTTACACGTGATGTGGAGCTCGCTTGTGATTGGTTATCCTCGCGTTGTACGGTAAGGGGAGACCCTTAAGGTTCTAAGAAAATTGGATCTCAGTTATCGTACTAAGTTTAAACACCTCGGTGAAGCGCCGTATTTCGTCTTCTGACGTCATGTTAAATACTTTCATGTAGTGTATTTACGCTAAGAGAACCTATGCCTAACAAGCCTAACCACGAAATCATTCCGTGCTTGGGTCAGAAAGTGAAATACGGCGCTTGACCGAGAAGGTTTTTTGGCTTACGTGCGATGAGTCAAAGGTAAGAAAGTTTTAAGACTATAAAATATGGCGTGTAATATTATGGAACTCGATCGTAGCTGAAATGTTAAGGAAAATGCTTTCGTCTACAGCAGGCCTTAGTTAGTTTCACTTGTAACATTATCATAAAAATGAGTAATCCTGGTTTCTACTCTGTACAGTCGGAAGAAAATCGCAGTTTTTATGCAATCATTAAAACATACCCTAAAAGTTCGTATAATTGCATTTCCTTTTTGGCAAATAAACCAGTTAATGGTAAAACTAGATAACCTAGTGTAAGGTTGTTTTTCAAGGTAGCTTGCAAGTTGTAGAAATTTCATCATGTTTTTCAAGAAGCACGCACCTATATAAAAAAAAAAAATAGCAACAGCAATTTTTGCCTGACTAGATAATTATTTAAATTACGAAACACCCTTGCATGATTTCAATTCTCTATTTCTCAACCGATTCAGCAAATGAAAATATTCGTGCATGTGGTGTTAAATCCACAACGTAATGCCCAGTTGGTTCTCAAACTTCCAGACTGACAATAAAGGCAGAAGCATATTTTTCTTCGTGTAGTGATTATTGTCCTACATGAAATGTCGTGTTAGTAACTTCTTAAGTATGCTATCGCCATTCCACTGCATTTATTCAGGACTGAAGTGAAGGTGAACGCCCGTATGTTTTTTTGCCGACAGATAATTTCCACAAAGCGTTTTTTTAAGTAATGTGAAAGGAGCAGTATTGTGCGCATTGTAGATAGCTTCGATTCCAAAACCCGAGGCTATAATAAGGAAAGGGAGGAATATAATTCTACAGGCTTGCCTATTAATTTTGATTGCACATCGTCTTGTTTTGACGTAGCTGTAACCACCATTTTATGCAAGGCAGGAGGGAACAAATTTACGCAGCGTGAGAAACCAAGCTTTTGAAACAATGACGAGGTAACAAGTGATTTTTATCTGCTGACGCATGTTCCTCACAAACGGAAACGCGCTCCACCTTTTACAAGTCTCACTAGCAATGTTGCCATTTCAGCTCTTTTGGAGCCAGACTTTGCACACTCGTTTGGCTCCTAAAATTTCGAAATGCTCCAAAGAGCTTTTTTGAAAGTGATAACAGTAAGTGTTTTTGTAAATTATCATCACCAAGGCTGCCCGCAGGATCTTTTCTCAGGGAGTAACAGTGCTCATAGTGGGAAAACCATGAAGTGATGCTTTCCCCCAGTTAATAAAATCCTCATGAAACCCCCACCAGTAAGATAATTGGCATAGGCACTTCGTCTTTCACGGCACCCCTCGTCCATGTTTTTATTCTATAGTATCATCATTCGAATTACGTGAAATCGGGGGGGGGGGGGTTAAGGCCCCCACCTGCTCACCTTTGTGGGCGCCCTTGATGATCACTTTAAATTTACCCTAGGATGCAGTTTAAAGCGCCTTCGAAAATCCAGCTCATTGAAGGTCAATTTTAGCACCTTTTAACTTAGCTCTTTTATGCAGATCGGGTTTGGCAACACTGCTCACCAGCTGGTTAAGGCGAAGTGTTGATAATGATGTTCAGTAGTGTGCAAGTCAGCCTTGGTCTTAGTGTTGGGAGTGGTTCGGTATCTTTTTATTTCACAGCTCCACTACAGTTTGGTTATGATAAACCCCATTCCTTGTTAACAACTATGTGTTTATTGGAAATGTTGGTGAGTATACATGTGTGGAATTATACGCTTGATTGTGTACGTTAAGAAACTACCACGTAGTTGCTGTGTATTGTACTTGGATCCGAGTACAGAAGTTCGCAACGTAAATTCTTGTGTGCTTTTTAATCTGGTGTGGTACTTAACCTGAAAGCGATTTTTACGATGTATGCAACTCCTATCGTCGTCTTGAAGATACAAATTTGCATGGTATTGTTCCGTTTAGTGTGGTTTCTTCAACCTTTGTGTGTAAAGGCTCTAACGCCACGCCAAAGTAACTTCGAGGAGAGAAAAAATGGGAACAGATAAACGCAATTTTCTTCATGATTGCGTTTCAGGGATAGGTTGTATCATGAAGGAAGCATTTTACTACGCACCGACCTTTGTGCTATCACGTCATATGCGCATGCTCATGACTTGGTAAACAACAGCAAGGACGGTTGAGCAAAACGAGAAGGAGTCCTCGCGGAATATGATGTTTCAAGGACTAGTTTCTTCTGGAAGGAAACAGCTGATACGAGTTTCTGGCGCCGACATGAAGGACGTCTTCTAAAATTTTTCAGTTTTGGTTGCCCAGAATGAAACCTCACATGTTATGTGCAATTCTAAATAAAAGATTTCCAGAAACCTAATATATTTCAGAATGAGTTGCTCAACTTAATGCTTACAACAAGTATCTTACTTGACTGATCCTTTTTATTTTAGTAAGAGTAATATTTTATCACTTTGAACCTGGGCAAGGGTTACTTTGTATTAGTATGCGTGCAAAACTAAGAGCCTTGCACTTTCCACCCAAATTCTTGAAAACTGTGGATTGGTAGTGGCCAATGATATAAACAGCTGAAATAGATATTTTGCTCACATAAATCTGGTTGGTTGTCATTTACCAGTCACAATTATTTTTATTTTGTTATTTTTCCACATTACATGGTGGAAGCAATTTCAGTTAATATAAATCAAAGCAGGAACTTTTTGGTTTGAGGTTATATGTAGCTAAGGCTGTCAACCTACTTTGGTACTACTTTACTATACCTGAGACACCTGGGAATAATTTCTTTCGCACTTTTTTACATTGCTAACGTACTATTCTGCATTCCGGAACACTTATTTAGGTGAAATAATTGAATTTGTTAGGAAAGTAATGTATATTTCTGAAATTTACGAGTACTTACTGTTCTTGTTTATTTCCACACACAACATGGCAATAGCTTACCGTTGATCGTTCCTTGAGCCAGAAAAACCATTGACGTTAGCCCAAAAATTCACGATAGCCCCACAAACCATCACGGGGACGAGGTATGCCTACCAGGTTAGGTTAGGCCTGTTAGGTTTGGTTCCATTAGCACTCCTTTCGTTCAATTTAGCATATACGGACAATACGAGAGCGTATTGTGCTCTCATGCAGGAAGCAAATGGCGGCAGCAGCAATAGCGCGTCGGAAATAGATTTTCGTACAAAACCACATGCATTCGCATTAAAATGAATCAAAATTACATTCCCGAACATCAACAACGCTACAGAAAATGATTTGCGTAAGTACTTTCTCCTGTAAATTTGAAGAAATCTATCTCAGGTATAGTAAAGTGTTACCCCTACTTTTATACTCCTCAACATGTGTTATGAATTGTAGAAATATGTAGTTTATCATGTTTTCTTGGTAGGTGGAAGGACTAGATATAAGAAATATTTCAGCTCACAATATTTAGCCAACGAAAATTTTGTCGATTTATTGTGGTTTTTTTTTTAGGAATGTTAGGCCAAAGGGGATTATAATCCCCAACATCTTCCCCCTTGGGCATGCTACTGGTGCGGAGTGCCCCTTTACAGCCTTAGCTTGTAAGGAGTATGCATATGTTGGTAAAAGTTTGGTATATTGGAGACACATTTCTTCATTTTTACACAGCTACTTACGGAAATGAGTTTGTGCAAGCTTTCCAACATTCGTCGAGGTATTTTCTTTCATCGTGTAATATATTTGACCTGGAAATCATGTATTTTTCAAGAGAAATAACTCACTGACGCACAATTGCCATTGCTTTCGCCATGTGAACTGCATGCTGCGTACGTTTGATGACGTAAGCCCCTGTCAATGCCTTTTTTTTTCACTATGCTTACCAAACCTAACCTAACCTTATCGGAAATTTGTTTGTGGGGCTATCAGTCAGCTACCGTGCATAATGGTTCGTGTGGCTATCCGTCAGCTACCCGTGCATAATGTAAAATGTGAAAAAAATGTGTTTGTTTTTGTGTAAAATACATAATGGCACCTTGCACTATGTTCCGCAATACACAATTGGTAAATACAAACCATGCGGAACTCAAAATATCGGATTTTAATGTGTCTTTGATATACCGAACTTTTACCCAGATGCTATTTTCGGAGATGGTATAGTTTCATTTTTGTTCTTATTACAGCTTTAGCAATTGATTCAGAAAGTTTTTAACAGACATATTTTCTTGTTAAGTCCCTGTCCTCAGCTCTGTTCTAGTCAAGAAGCGTGTCCCCATGTTAGCCCCATCTAGTTTGTTGCACTTTGTATCTAGGTATGGTGCAGGTGCATTCCAGTGTCAGGTTGGTGCAGTGAAATTGTGTTCAAGTTAAGAAGAATCAACAAATGGCTGCCTGCTGCTTTCAGCTTTCATTGATTGGTTAGCATGTACCACGTGACCATACACGATGCTGTATGCCACTCCCGAATGTGGTGCAAATATAGGAGTCACTTAATAAACTACTTGACACCAAATCAGCTGTGTTGTGCTTTGTAATCCACTTGACAAATGAGTGCCAAGAGGGTAAAAAGGTGTAGACAGACAGGCCCAGGGATAGTCAGTTCTACTTCTTAAAAAAATAATTGAAGGTCACTTACAGAAGTTTCTATTACTTGTTTTAAAAAAATAAGTACAATGTGTATATTTTCTTATTTTCCTTATCACGTGTATTGTTAAATCAGAATAATAAACATGCCATTATAAATGTTTTTACTTTTGGTAGCAGAATTTTAAAACTTGCAATGATGTGGTAATATTTACTTATTAAGAACACCACAGGCAGATGCCCAATTACAGCGTTCTATAAAATGAAATGTAAGAATCCATTTAACAGTTGTAATCTCATGCATGAGATCTTAATGGAATTAAAATGTTTTCTGTATCACAGTATTAGAATGCATTCCATAGTTTGTTTTTACTAGTAGAGCCATTTTTAGGAAGAATTCTCTGGCACAAGGATTAATTACTTTTAATCCAATCTTGTATTAAATTACAAATTAAATGCTTGAAGGTCACATTTCAAAATGCATAGCTAACTTAGTTGGATTTAGGGCTTTCTTAGCCTGTATTTGGAAAAAAAATATGCCGAGAAAAAGGGGCTGCCACCTGAATTATTTTTAGTTTGTCTACCCCTGGATGGGGCTATAGTATGATGGGCAAAAATAGCCCATGTGCTAATGCATCTATAATATGAGAATCAATCAATTTTTAATTGTGTATTTTTTAATGAAACTGATATGCCATTTCTATCTTTCCAGGTGGCGGATTCTTGACGTTGTGCTGTGGTAGTTTTATTGAGTTAGTCCCCACATTGTGGGCAGACATTGCGTAGGCTCCCTAAGGACTCCCAGAATGGAGCGAGAGTCAAACCAAATGCAGGCTGGTCCAGCCCTGTGCCGTTCTGGATGTGGTTTTTATGGGAGCCCAGCAACTGACGGCCTGTGCTCTATATGCTACAAAGAAGCTTTAAAGAAGAAACAGCAACCTCCTACGACAACAGGGAGTGTTCAGTCGGCGACCGACCGCAGTGCAAACTTTATTTCAAATAGTGGCAGCCCTAGTCCTGGTTCTGCTATTCCTTCCAGCATTGACACTGCCCAGCCCACGGTACCAGTCATTAGCCCTGTCAGCAGTGGGGAACAGAACAAGGAGGTAGGATTGTGCAGTTCTTAAAACCCTGTGAACATAGTGTGCCCTAGTGTCCTGTAGGAATCATTCTTTCATGGTCGTGGTTGTTGCGATGAGGAAAGTATTTTTAGCTGTGCTAAAATATTCAAAATGTAGGTGCTTGTGACCCTCTGCACACCTGCGTGAAAGTGGAAATTTGTGCGTTGTTTTGAAGATTGTGCTTCATATGTCTGACATTTCAAGAGTGCAGAAACCGCAAATAACACACATTTGATCCCAAAGTATGCCCCTCGTAAGTAAAGAACCTATTTCGAAACAGTACTTTTTCTGCTTTTTATTAGTACAGGGTGGGTACTCTAGGACAATGATAAAATTCAAGTATAATTCCCAGTTTTCAAGTCAAACTTTCAAAAAATTCAAGGGTACAAGCAGAAGTTTTCTCTATTTCAACCTTACGTATTACTGAATCTCATCACGCACTCTCCCACACACAAATAAATGTATTAGCAATGTAAAGGATCTGTGTGATTCCAGTGTATCAAAAAATTCATTTCAACTAAACTGTATATATATTTAAATTATTTAATTTAAGGTGCATAGCCTACATTTGCCATTTCACATATTCAGACTTGAAGTACATCTACAAACACAAGTTACAAGTGTTATGTAAAAAGTAAAAGTAAAGTGCTGCCCCGCACTTTCTTGATCGGGTCGTGAGTGGGGGTGATGTGACCAGCATCACACCCCTGACTGCCTTTACCCCCCAGGGTTTCCCCCAGGTACCAATGTCATTCGAAGCTGGCTGGGTGCAGGGGCCGCTTCCAACGTTAGAAAAGTTCCCGGATTTGAACTGGCCGGGGATCGAACCCGGGACCTTTAGCATGGTAGTCAGACACATTACCGACTGAGCCACCGTAGGATATGGGATATGCTAATATACGAAAATTGTTAATTCTATAAGAATTTCACACTAAAATGTACCTAATCAACTTCAAAATATCTTATCTTGTAATAATCTTCCACCTGTCAGATCATTCTGCAAAGGACATTAACAAAGTAAACGAATTGAGAGAATTATGTATTATTTTCCACGCAGCTTTTTTTTTCCTTCCTCGATAAAAATAGAATCTAAACTGTGAAAATATGTTTAAAGTCAATGGAATTTAGATTAATAAAAGTTGCAATTCTTCATGTCTAAGGAGAGAGATTCACACATAATTCCCGGAGGCAAAAATTCATGCATAATTCCCGGAACTCGTGGTGAGTGGCCACCCTGTAGTGAAAACAGATTATCTGCATGCTCAAAATACAAATGAACACATTCTAACGATATTGCCATCAACACTTATCACTCCTAACAGAAACGGTAAAAATTGCTATCGACATCATAAAGTGGTAAGCAATGGTGTTGTCGGGTGCTGTATTGTGCAAATCCTTCGGACTGCGCTGCTTCAGGCTAATTTAACAGAGGTACTTTATTGCGCAATAATGCATCTCTGCAAGCTAAAGGCAACAGAAAACATTCATAAATGTAGGGAATTTTGTATTCTTGTTAAGATTGATGATCATAGTAATTTTACTCGATTATTCGAGTTTGCACGTAGTTTTGTTCATGTAGTACAAAATTTGCATTTAAAAAGGCAGTGAAACTACTCTGGGATATGAGGCATTAGATGTGCGCTCGTCACACGTTGGGTCGAGAAATCTAACTTATTTATGGTTTCTGCATCATGAAATAAATTTAAAGCTTTGTAAAACATCGAAATTTGTAGATTATAATTTTTAGGGTGTACGGTCAGTCGCCAGCTCCGAAAATATGTCCAAAAGTTGAAAATATTTTGTAACGTTATTATTCTTACATGTTTACTAAGATATTTGCACTTTCGTCTTTTGAGAGGAGAAAACAGTGGTGATGGGACTTGATGTGCTATCTTCTTGTCGCCCAATGTAAAGTCGCTTGCTTACCTTAGTCCTCGAAGTGCCTTGTACTACAGAGTTTAGTATTGGTACTTACGTGATAGTGTTGCAGGGTTGTTTATGCAACTAGAGAACAAATACTTTTTAAGAAAATTATTAGTATGGAACATTATACTGTAGGAATGACATTCCACATCGCATCCTGGCATTCTCAAAGCAAAGTGTGTTACTTGAACTATGTTGTTGCTGGTATCAAATACTAGCCTGTTAAACACTGTATGTTTAGAGCCAAACCCTTATCAGTAAGAATAGACAAATAACAAATGTGCAGTCCTAGCATGAGGAAAGGCTATTTTTGTGTCTTAACTGTTGATTTTAACAATTGATGTGCGTGTTGTCCTATAACCTAGCAACGTAATTACATGTTAGCATTGCTAACATGGATGCTGATGATGGTCTGTTTGAAATTCTTGTGAAATGTCATCGGATGATGACGATCCTGCCAAACACTTAGCTTCAGGTCAATCAAGTGTAAGTTCATGTTTTCATTATAAGTAGAAAACTTAATGTAAAGATTAAAATTAAGTCATTGATGAACGGTTAACACTGACTTTACATAACATTTGTGATTCCATATTTAACTTTGGCCTCCCCGATTGCGTAGTGGTAAAACTCGCCACCGTGTAGATCCCACTTTATACTGTAGGTCCAGTCCCGTTTAGCCTTACTGTGCATAAAGTGGACTTAAAATAATATTTAACTCCTTCGGGGTGCTTGAAGGTGTCAATATTGTTAGCACTTTTGCCTTTTGATATGATCAATCTTGGGTGCAATTTCAGATAGGAGCCTCAAATTTTGGGTGTTTGTGCATTGAGAGGACAATAGGAGAGAAGTGTGAAAATAAATTTTTAACTCCAGTCTAGAAAGCCAGAAAATGACATTGGGTCTCAATGCACCGACAAGTCTTCGCTCAATGATTAACTGCTTGGTATTGGCCTCAAAGGATTAGTTTAGTTTTGGTGGTGCCCTAGTCTATTTTACTAGTGGTGTGCTTTTAGAGTGCATAAATCTCAATGCAGTATTGGTATCTGATTAAAAAAAGATATTCCTCATTTTACCCATTTCTTTCATCATTATGGAAAAACGTTTACAAATTTTTGTAATGGTGGAAAATAGAATAGGGTGGCTACTCACCGGGAATTCCTGGAATTATGTATGAATTATTGGCTGCAGAAATTGTGCGTTCATTCTGCGTAAACTTTTCTCCATAGACGTGAAAAATTAGAGAAAACAATCTGCATACACTTGAAATTTTGGAAAGTTCATGCTGAAAACTGGGAATTGCCCTTAAATTTTATTATGGTCCAAGAGTGGCAACCCTGAATAGAGCTCATTCTGTTGACTGCTTGCATTCCAATATTGCTCCGACTGTATCCACCTTTTCACTGTGACTGCTTCGATTGTCTTGTTCGGTAAGCCATGAGGATTCCAATCTAGTACCCAACCTCTGTGGAGCTGGTGTCATCTTGGATGGTCATCTTGCATCATCTGCCATGAGCTTGACAAGATAATGTAATGAGTTTTTCTAACTTTTAAAACAATGAATTGCAAGACTTGCATACTCTTGAACTACAAGTCATCCACTCATCACAACTACTGTGCATCTATTTCTCACAGCCCATTATTTGGAAGCTTTAAATCAGTGTTGGTAAGGTTTTCTGTGTGCTGTCTGTTGTTGAAAATGTCACTTGTTAGTTAATTTCTCCATGTACCCCATGCATTTCATTAGAAGTTACACTGTGCACGAGTTTTGTCTTACAGGAGATTTGTATCATTTTTGACACAGCTGAATATTGGCTCCCTTTCTTGTGACTTTGCTTTCTATTCATGTTATCATTTACTGTCATTTCCCTTGTTTTGTTTCAATGAACACGTAGCTAAGCACATTCTGTCTGAGAAGCAGATGTCTAAAATGTAGGTCTTTCATTCGGTTAACCAAGTTCTTTTGGAAGTGTGTTGACCGTCTCTGAAACATGTTCTTCACTATCCAATATCTATTTTGGGCATGGTTGCAGAGAGGATGCAACCCAGTGGTTTTACCTCATTAAATAACACAATAGTTCATCACAATATATGCTCCTTATCAGTGCCAGGATGCCATATTGTTGAATTATACTGAGAAGAATTTCTTTAGGCATGTGGGTGACTGGTGTCACCCATTGCGAGATTGCAACACTCTGAACTATACTGGACGTGTGCTTTTTTGTAGCTGAACATTCTTTATTTGTTTTAAGCTTAGTTGTGGTGTTGTGTTACACTTCTAATAAACCTATTATTATCAAGCTGAGCTTAGTAACTCGCCCATACACCTATCTACGTAATGAAGAAAAATGTCAGTGTTGAAAGACAAAGAACACAACAGTTTCAATTGTTATAGGGACGTGTTTAGTGAGGAATAGGACGTGGAGGTGTGTGTTAGCAAAGAAAGTCAACATGAAAGTGATCGCGTGACCAAAAGTGAACACGACATACTTTAGTTGTTAGTACAAGGGATAGTAGGGGAAAAAAGTTTGTCTGCAATCTGCAGAGAATTTTATTCTGGAGAAAAAGGCATCATTACACTATTTTTCCACATAGTTTCCAGCAACATTCAGGCACTTGTTGTACCACTTCACAAGTTTCAAGAAGCCCTGTTTGTAAAACTGCATTCCTTGTTTATGGGGTGAAGTTGCATTGGCAGCTTCCACTTCTGGTGTTGTGGTGAAATTCTTCCCTTCCAGTACCTTCTTCAGAACAGGGAAAAAGTGGAAGTCACTGGGGCAAAGTCAAGATGTAGGGTGGGTGGTTCATACACTCCCAACCGGTTGTGGCAAGATGGTTGACCATTGATGCGGCCAGGTCTGGCAGTACCCTTCAGCATTGACGGTTCCTCTTTCACGTGTTCTCCGAGCACACGCTTCTAAACTCTTCCTGTCGTCAACACAACAGTATGCTCGCACCCTCTGCAAGGAAAAGGTCATTCATCAGACATGTGACTCTCGTTAACTATTATGTCTCTTTACAAGTGCAGTAGAGCAACACAGCTGGGCTTAGAAAACAGACATAGAAAGAACGTTCATGCATGCAGAGTACAGTTTAGTGTATTTCGTACTTTAAATATAGTTGATGGGTTGGGTAATAGGTGTCACCCACATGCCTAACTATGTTACAGAAAATTATGCACCAACCGCAGGACTAATGCTAAAGAACCTTGCTTGGTACACTTCTGGAATTGCTCCTCTTCAGTTAGCATGGAAAGGATTTCATTCACAGCTAAAGATTATTTATTGTATGAGGAAATGTGTTTTGCAAAGGTTCCGTAGCATCCAACTCCTTTCTTACTGATGCTTCCAATTATTGTTTTTAATTTCATTAAGGTTTAAATATTTGTGAATGCATATAATTTGCATATTTCATCAACAAAAGTTATTAGCATCTGTAGCCTATATGCTCCATAGACAAATGAACTCAAATTTTGCTACATTTTTAGTGTCATACACGTAACACATTTTTGTTAATAATTTTTGTGCATTCAGGCTACATTGTCATACCCATACTGCTTAGCAGACACCACAAAGTATTTCATAATTCTACAAAATCAGTTCATTATGAATATTTCAGTCCAATTTCCTGTCTAGTACCTTATATTCTGTGTGTAAAAATGTTGCACACTTAATGCTGGAACGTCCCATTAAGAGAATTTTTCTAGCAAGTGTGATTGTTGATATTTAATGAACATTTTAACCTTTTCAAACCTGCTACCATACATTACGGCAGCTTCCATAGCACATATGGTCCAATGCCATATATTGTCGAAAGTGTACCACATAGTAATACCTAGTCATATCATAAATTCTGTTACAAAGTTAATAATGAACTACGGGCACAGTGAGCAAGCTAATGTATTAATATTTGGATGTTACAAAGGTACAGGTCTTGCCAACAAAGAGCACCAATCACTCTTCAAAATGGCCACCTCTGGCCTTCACACAGGCCCGAAGTCTCTTGAGGCCAGTCATCGATCACAGCACGCACGGTCTCGAGGGGAAAGTCTGCCACTGCCTTCACAAGAGAATGCTTGACATTTGCAAGGTTTGGATGCCTCTTCCTATAGCCAATGCCCTCCAAAATGGACCACAACCTGTCGTCCAATGGGCTGAGAACGGGGCTGCTGGAGGGCCAATCAGCTGCAACAATGAAATCGGGCACATTCCTCTGAAGCCACTCCTGTGTGGTCTTTGCCTTGCTGGCCGGCCCCGAGTCCTGCTGGAAGCTCCACAGCTCATTGTTGAACATGGTGCAGGTCAACGATTTCACAAGTGGCTCCAACACTGTTGCTTGGTACACTTTTGTAGATGTTTTCACACCATGTTCACAGAAGTGGAGGTTAGTTGTGCCATTGTACGAAACCCCCCACCAAACCATCACTGAGGCGGGATGATGTCCTCTGAGGATGCGTGGCGTGTTTTCACGAGCTTTCTGGGATGTTGAACCATAAACACGGTCGTTTTGACGATTGTAATACTTCAATCGTGAAGATTTTTTCGTCCATGAAAAGGATCCTCCTGTGGCCACCATTTGCGTAACTCTGGAGGAGACATCAACATTTTTGAAATGTTCAGCTCTCGAGCCCTCACTGCTTGTTTCGTGACAGGATTTCATCGAATCCACGCCGCCACTGCTTTCACGAGCTTCTGGCTCCTCACGTTGCGAGGTCTACCTTTCCTGGGGCAGTCCTCAATTGTCCCTGTGTCACAGTATCTGTTGATGGTACGATGCACGAACATCCTGCTGATATTCAGCTTTTTCAGGGTGTTGAAAATGCCCGATGGTGATTTGCCAACGCTGTGCAGTGCGATTACTGCCACACGGTTCTCTGCCAACGACTTGAAGTGAAATTCACCTTTCCGCTACCACAGCCAAACACACAATGATACTGGTTGTTGTTTGATCCAACATTGCAGGGTTAACTTACCAACCAGCCATCCCTGTCTAAACTTTGTAACAGAATTTATGATATGACTAGGTACATCTCTGCAGGTACAGAGAACAACTACTTGCATCGCAATATGGAATTCCGTACTATAGTTTTAGTGAAATATGAATGCAAGTGCATGGAATTATGCATACCATATCATTTTAAATATTTTTTGGTGTATGAGCGAGATAATGCTAAAAATCAATCATCAGTACATGGGGCAATGTTATTTTTCAGGATTGAGTTTTAGTGGTTGGTACTTCAGTGTGTTATTCAAGAAACTCCTAACAGTGACCCTGTTCTCTGATCTGTAGAATTATTATTTGGGAATAAGTTAACATGAAACTTCTGCCTAAGGCAGAATACATAGCACTCTATGCTAATATTTCTAATGTAAATATGTTGTAATAATAATGTCATGTATTTATTACCTTTGATACAAGAATCTAGCTAATGTATGTTTAATTTATTAGTCACTTAGTCAGTGACTAATATTGTGATGTATGACACATGTTGGTGTCACCACACTTGCAAAAAGGATGTGTGTTTATAATTTAGTATGCATAAATTTCAGCGAAAAATGCAGCCTCAACCAGGACTCAAAAACGTGGGTCTATGTCATACTGTTGCTCTACAGCTCTACAAACTGAGTCGTCGTTTTAGCTGTGTAGAATTGTCTCTGCCAGTGCTGCCATAACTAACTACTTCCCCCAGGGAGAAACTATGCACTGTCAATGTCATCATTGTTTCAAAGACAACAGATCCTGTTGTGGTAGCTCTGGCAAACAATTCCACGTAGCTGTGGCAGACAATTCCACACAGGTAAAACAGCAGCAGTGAAAAATCAGACCAAGCCACCAGGGTTGGCACAGTTTGCCAGAGACCTGCCATTTTTACTGAAATTTCTGCATAGTGCCAAATCGTAAGGTGTAATGTGGTGTTGCAATTTTAGAGACATTACTGTATTTGCCAGCATATAAGCATATTTACAGCCCCCTTTTTTGGACATATGTTTGAGGAAAAAGCTTTATCACTTAATATTATAATTAACATTCAATATTTGAAATATAAAGTAATATGTAAGTCAACTTAAAAAAAATGACAACTAATCTAACTAGGAAAGAATACATTTTAATTTTAATCTTCTCCGCTGCACATCGCAAGGAAATTGTCTAACTTGAACAGAGAAAATTTCCAGAAATGGAGGTAATGAAAAACTGAGTGTCAGTGTATAAGATGCACCAAATTTTTCAGACCTATTTTTTAAGGGAAAAAAGTGAAAGTTAAAAAAATGAATACACTGGCAAATACGGCAAGTCTCAACAGTAGGAGTGTGCGGGACAAATTTTGTGATCAGGATGGGGAAAATATGCAATTTCCTAACCAAGTAAGGACATTTTCGGAATGGAAAATGTTAAAATTTTTCCGACTCTGAAAATCTTGAATTCTACAAGCCATTGCCATTGTCACTTGCTCTTTTTTCTTTTCTTTTTTTTCTGGAATAAAAACTAACCATTTTCAAGAAGTGTCAAACACTTACAATGCAAGAAACATCAAGAATAACCCAGAAATGACCATTTTGAATTTCCAGACTGTTTGGGATCCTGAAAAGTTGGGAAATAATTTCCCGAAGTCTGGGATGGGAATAGCATTTTTTTCCCCGATCCCGGTACAGACCTTTCAGGGTCCTGCACACCCCTACTCAACACCATAGCCTAATGGTGAATCAATGGATCCTGTAACCAGTTCCCTGTTCAAATTAGCTTTCACCGAAGTTTTTGCAACATCCATACGTGCATGCTAGTTGTGGAAGGTTTAGATAGTAGCATAGCATGAGAGTTGTATCCAGGAGTCATTGCTAACTAAAGTTTTCCTCTTCAGAAGAGCAATGAGACTGAAGGGGCTGTAGCAGCTGCGGCCGCTGCCGAAAGTTCGAGCAACAGTGGCGATGCTGAGGACAATGATGGAAAGGATTTGCCTGACAAAGATGGAAAAAAGAAAAAGAACAGGTGTGCTATCTGTCGCAAGAAGGTTGGTCTTACAGGTAAGTGGCTCATTAATTCCTCTACATTATATTTTAATTTTTGCTGCGCACATTTATAAAAAAAAAAAAAGATTAGCAGTACGTAATGTTTGTGTAGTGGTAAAAAAATACATAATCCGTTGTAATGAGCAACTATGACATTGTTTGTTATACCTGTAATTCTAAAAGTTCTCCCATACTATAACACCATTAAGCCTTGTTTCCATGATATGAAAAACTCAATATGCTGACCAAGGCAGAATTTTTTTTATTTTAAAAATATAAACTAAAAGTTATGTTTCAATCTTCTAGCAAGGTCATGTTCAGACTCTGTACCAAGTACAAATGAAATAAGGTACAAAACAGGAAGGTATATATACACAAAAAATCACTCCCCTCCAGACACAAGAATATTAGAAAGATATTTATCTGGAACATTTCCAGGTGTTCCAGCAGGTGGCCTTCCCTTGTCAACTGTTGTTTCACCTGACAGGGGATTTAGATAAACATATCCTCTCATCTGGAAAGTAGTTGAACTCCTTATGTCACGCTCTTTTTTTCCTTAACCTTTCTTTCTTCATTCCTCTTCCTTCTTTTCTCCACCTTCGCTCCTGTCCTTTCCACTCTTTCTAACACCTTCTTCCATTCTTTGTATTGTCTTCTTCTCCTTTCTTCTCTATTTCCTTGGTCTCCTTCAATTTTCTCACTAGTATTCTCTTTTCCCTTCCTATGCTTAGTCTCATCCCACTCTGTCATGTCCTGTTTCTCTCGTGTGCTTAAATATCGCATTTCTCCTCTTAAGTCGTACATCATCCCTATGTTGTTTCAACCTGTCTTCTTCACTTTGTAGATAATCCCTTCCTCTTCTGTTTTCTCTCACACTAGTATTTTTAAGTGTACGTGCTCACAACCCTTGAAGTGGAAAACGTTAGCTGGAGGAATGTTTGGTCAAGCCTTGGAGTTGGCTGGGGGTGGGGATGCTCCAATAGTTTCACATGCTAATAAGAGATGCTCCAATAGTTTCACATGCTAATAAGAGATGGCCATGGGGATTTCATCCCCCTTCATTTCAAGCACTGTTGTTCTTGAAAAGAATATCATGGCTAGAAATATCTTCCCTCCACCTAGAGAAATTGAAATTACAATTCAAAAAGTCAGTGTAAATTTCACTAAGGTTTGAGACATTAGCTACAGTTACCAAGTCAACAAGTGTATTTTTTTTAAAAAAACTTTCTTAACAGAAATGCTATGTTTCTTCCTAATGAACATACTGAAAATATTGTTGTTCTGTGGGTATTATATTACATAGTGGCAGCCGATTTCATGTTTCAGCCCCATTTTTTGTTAACTGCTGCAGATACAGGGGACCGTTTCAAATTTAAAATATTGAACATTGTGAAATGACAAAGTGAAACTAGGTGAGAAGATCAGTTCCATAAGCATGAAATTTGTCTCAGATTGTTAATGGAAATTACTGTTAGGTTTAGAAAGTGTTGTGGAGTGTTTGATAATGTCCTACGTACAATTCAAGCCTTATGACCATTAATCCAGTGGAAAAGCAACACCATTATTCCCCTAACTGAATTATCATTGGATGTACATGAATTTGACAAATTTTACAAATTGAAATTACCTTACCCATGAGCTATGATAAATCGTTACAGAATAATTCTAGCACCTTCTGCCAGAAGTTTTTCTATAATGTACTACACATAAAATAAATTTCGTGGAATATAAGTTTTCATCGATAGTGTACTTGCAATATATGAATTGGTGTAATTTTCTACATCACTGGTTTAGCACAAATTCATATTTTTCAATTCTTACACAAAAATTCGTTGTCGTATTCCTCACTCATTTCTGTTTCAAATATGTCTCCGATACAGTGTCCCAATGGTATATATTTGATACACTTCGAAGCTGTTGGTCTGTGGTGTGCGAAAATTAATTTCCCTAAGTAAATTCATGTCCAGAAGAATAATGATGTCTTCTCACAACACATGTAAATGCTAAATATATTCAGAAATTAACACTATTCTGGTCATTTAAATACTCCCTGCCAGGTGTGTAGGCCCAGGGCAGAGTTTAGATTTGGGCGGGGGATGAGATTAGAGGTGTTTTATTTTATTTTTTTAAAGAAATTGATGTACATGTGAAAGATAGGACATTCCAGTGACTTGTTAACTACAATATCTCTCCATTATTCCTGTGTCCCCCCTCCCCCAGGCTCAACCACTGCATGGTGGAAGTCACCTTGATACAGCCAAAACATTGAATCTTGTTCTAAAATTGTCCTTGTTCTTCTAAATTAATCTGTATTGTATTACAATTGTCAAATGAAAACCTTAAAAGTCCAATAAAAATTGTAGGGCAGACTGTGTGCAGCTCAAATTTACATGAGGTATCAACTGTTATTACAAAACGACCTCAAGGCTGCAACACTAATCAAATGAGCTTCAAAATGCCATTTTTGTTATTTTAAAGATGGGTCCTCCTATTCACACTTGCACCAGTGAAGAGCAGTGGTTGCTTGCCCTCTGTCAGCCTAAAATTGACAAATTTCCCTGCAAATGAAAATACAATATCTCTGTTCTTGCTAACCACACCAGCAAGTCTGCTAATGGAGGAAAAGTTTGACAATGGCTTCAGTTTTTCTTAAGGTATACAGGCACTAACTCGAAGTTGAAAATTATATGTAGATCAGCAATAGGTCTGTGCTAGAATGCAGCGAACTTGTGCAAGCTACGTACAGTAATAATTTTTTCGGATGAGGCATGGTTTCATTTCTTGGTTCAAGGTCTGTTCCTCACTCCATTCGCAGCTCTGTCCAGGCACCCGTAGTTGCGAAGGAAAGAGCAACTCAAGCTCGGAGCTTTCAGATTGCAAACAATGCTCACGGAAACCATTCACTTTTAATGGATTAGTGTGCAATGTAATCTTGATAGCGTTGCACATTCGAAACCTTCAAACGATTCCGAGCGAAGCAAAATTCTTTCGAGGGTAAACTTAAGCGGGACGTTGCTGGTCGAAAATGTCTGCATCTCCGCTAGCGCTGCCTGCCACACTTCTCCCGATGTCTCAGCCTCGCAAGGAATTGGATGCATGGTATATTGTAACTCAAATTCTTGTTGAATAAACTGAAAAATCTTCATGCGGAAGGTTATTCACTTGTGGAGCATAACAAATTTTCAGCAAGGACATCACAATTTTTGTGTTATAACTACAAATCTTGCAATTATTTTTCATTATTTTAAGGTTAATTTAATTCATGTGTGTATATTTTGGGAATTCAAATGCTTAATCTCGATCACGAGACTTTTTCACATTAACAATGAAATGGTTTCTGTATACACTCGCACACAACACACTTACATTATTGTAATTAATTCATGTATATTATGAAACACACATCTTGTTTTTTCCTCACATTTATTAGAAAGGGTGATGCGTGCTTGGAATTCATTATATTTTAATTGAACTCATTCATTACTGTTTTGCATGTGGTCTATTTGAAAAATAAAATGCTCTTTATGAAACAGAATCCCCTAAAGTAACACTGTAGGGCTCATTAGTGAAAAACATTGCATAGCTCTTGCACAACATAGCAGGTCACTACGAATAAAACTTGAGTGCCAACTTGTTTCTCAAGGGTTTGGAGGACTTACTCCATTGTGTGTGAAAAATTTGGCTGAGAACATGCTCCCAAAGTGAGCACCTGCTTTTGCGGTGTGAATGGACACTTTTTAATATGATTGAAGGAGTAAGGAAACTGAGCAATTGTTTAGTTGTACACACACCTGCACAGAAGCATGTATGTATGTGTGTTACCAGATCATAAAAATGTTCATCTGTCTGCTACAAATCACCGGGTAGGACTTGGATGCAAGAATGGAGCACATGCTCTTTTCTTGAATACCTGCTCCACTTAGTGCATGTGCTCATGAACTGCTGGTCATTTTTATTAGCATAACCCACTGTGAATACATTGTTCCATTGTATCCAAGACTGCATGAGCACACTTTTCATTACTTCAATATTCACCCGTATTGTTCCAAATCAGGGTGTATTGTGCAGACACCCAAATGTCAACTTCCCTTCAACGTAGTACATCATGGACAGCATTTTGCAGATGAGTGAGGCTCTGACATCTAGGCTCAGCCATTGTAAACCTCTGTGGGCTCATGGCATGCACTGTTTTTGTCCATCCATCTTATCACCATTAATCTTCATCTTCGCTTCTTCTACTTCATGTCTTCATCTTTGCAATTAGCCAAAAGTGGCAAAAAAGTGAAGTAAAATAAAACAAATGAATTGATAAGACATTGTTGCAAATCAGTTTGAAAAGCAGAACTTGGTTGATGTAAAGTAAGACAAATAGAATTGATAATTAGTAGGGCCATGCACATTTTGTTTTTGACTGAAACGTGAAATGTTCACTAATACACTGCAAAGCTAATTTTTCATGATTTTGAAAGATGTGAGGTACGTTTTCCTGTACATGTTTTGTCACAAAATGGTTCAAAATAAACCCTAATTAATTTTGTTGCAAAAATTTTGGAAGGAAAAAATATTTTTTTACAGACAAATGTTCTATTAGAATTGGATAGGTTTATTTTGTGTAAAAATTGTAATTTTGAAATCTGATATAGTATTATTTTCGTGATTGTAAACACCAAAGTGCTATATTTATGCCACTTTTGATCTCAAAATGTGCCCAGTTTGTATAGGGTCAATCCATATGAAATCATACAACCTGGTTGCTTGACCATTTTTAAAAAAGTTTATTTTTTGAGTGGTGTGAGCCTCATATATTGACAGTTCAGAACCACTCTTATTTTATTTTTACTATCACTGATTTGAAGATGGCGGGCATTTTTTTATCATGGCGTGCGTCATTTTCTCTATTTGTAAGCATCAGCGGCAACTTTTTTTTCTCAGCTCTGGTAAGTCCTACGACAATGAGACAAAATCTGTGATGTTAAGCACATTGTAGGTTACAATTATATTTCTGTGTAATTTTCTAAATATTATTCCTTCATAATAAATTTTAAGGTTAAAATTGTGTATTTTAATCACTGAAAATGACATTTTCGGACATTTTTTTGAGGGGAGGCAGTTTGCATGACACTTGAATTTTTTTGCGCAAGTACGTGTGTACCAATAGAGTACGTCAAAATTATTTGAAGCTTGAGACTTTAATATTTGTTTTTCTACAGGGTCATAAACATGTACTTTTTGTTAAAAAAAATCCAAGTTCAGGGTTAAATATCTCTGGTGGGCAGTTGTTTAAAAATCTGACATTTGTACACAATACAGTACTTCAGGATAAGTAACTTCAGTAAAAATTTTGAGTTTGAGATTTAATTGGTTTAGGAGATACAACACTCGTGAAAAATTCAACATTTTGCATTAAATATGGCATGCCTAATTTCATTTCTTATTAACATTTTGTGTTGAAATTCTGCAATCTGTAATTTGGAATGTCAATGAACAACATTACAATCCTGAAATGGCTCTGCAATAAAGTATATATACGAGGGCATGCTGAAAAGTAAAGGTTCCTATGTTTTTATTTTCTTTATTACCTTGTAAACGAATTTTGGATTTTGAGCAACCATACATTGCACTTATAAGACTTTCCACCTTCTCCATTGAAGGTTTCAAACTTCTATCGCCAGGGGGTGCTGAACTATTGCGAGGAAAATGGCAGCATGTAACCATGCAATGTTCGTGAAGCGCCTGAAGTAGCGTGCCATGATCGAGATTATAACCGCAGAAAATGTGCTACAAATTGACGTTCATCTGAGACTGAAGGCATTTTATGGGGATGAATGTGTAGACATCAGTACTGTGCGATCTTGGGCTGTTCATGTTTGTAAAGAAACCCCCAGCTGAACACGATTCCGATGACCTCCCATTAGTTGTAGTTCGTGGCCTTTCACTCCATTCTCTCA
The DNA here is from genome assembly GCF_977018435.1 of Lepisma saccharinum. NCBI lineage: Eukaryota > Metazoa > Arthropoda > Insecta > Zygentoma > Lepismatidae > Lepisma > Lepisma saccharinum. The sequence goes on from NC_139243.1 coordinate 79,848,003, forward strand.
CATAGCTGAGATTTTTTCAGCTGTGGGTTTTCTTTAAGAGCATGATAAACTCAAGATCGCACAGTACTGATGTCTACACATTCATCCCCATAATATTCCCTCAGTCTCAGATGAATGTCAATTTGTAGCACATTTTCTGCGGTTATAAACTCGATCACGGCACGCTACTTCAGGCGCTTCACCAACATTGCATGGTTACATGCTGCCATTTTCCTCGCAATAGTTCAGCACTCCCTGGCGATAGAAGTTTGAAACCTTCAATGGAGAAGGTGGAAAGTCTTATAAGTGCAATGTATGGTTGCTCAAAATCCAAAATACGTTTACAAGTTAACAAAGAAAATAAAAACATAGGAAGCCTTACTTTTCAGCACGCCCTCGTATATATACTTTATTGCAGAGCCATTTCAGGATTGTAATGTTGTTCATTGAAATTCCAAATTACAGTTTGCAGAATTTCAACACAAAATGTTAAGAAATGAAATTAGGCATGCCATATTTAATGCAAAATGTTGAATTTTTCACGAGTTTTGTATCTCCTAAACCAATTAAATCTCAAACTCAAAATTTTTACTGAAGTTACTTATCCTGAAGTACTGTATTGTGTACAAATTTCAGATTTTTAAACAACTGCCCACCAGAGACATTTAACCCTGAACTTGGATTTTTTAACAAAAAGTGCATGTTTATGACCCTGTAGAAAAACAAATATGAAAGTCTCAAGCTTCAAATAATTTTGACGTACTCTATTGATACACAGGTACTTGCGCAAAAAAAAATCAAGTGTCAAGCAAACTGCCTTCTCCCTCAAAAAATTGTCCGAAAATGTCATTTTGAGCGATTAAAATACACAATTTAAACCTTAAAATTTATTATGAAGGAATAATATTTAGAAAATTACACAGAAATATAATTGTAACCTACAATGTGCTTAACATCACAGATTTTGTCTCATTGTTGTAGGACTTACCAGAGCTGAGAAAAAAAAGTTGCCGCTGATGCTTACGAATGGAGAAAATGACGCGCGCCATGATAAAAAAATGCCCGCCATCTTCAAATCGGTGATAGTAAAAATAAAATAAGAGTGGTTCTGAACTGTCAATATATGAGGCTCACACCACTCAAAAAATAAACTTTTTTAAAAATGGTCAAGCAACCAGGTTGTATGATTTCATATGGATTGACCCTATACTGAGATGTTGATATTTTATTCACTATGAATATGTGGCTCTATTAATTAGATTGAGTGGTTCAGGAAACTAGTACAGTGGAATCCTTATTTTACATTTTCCCACACGTTTAATCTTCATAGTCCCCTGAAAAGCATAAAGTGGGGGTTCCACTGAAATTCAGTATTTGTTGTGGTGAGGTTGTGTGATATTTTCTTCATGAAATTTCATCCACATTCTTCATGTGATATCATCTATTTTTGTTTATTGGAACAGGTTTCCTGTGCCGATGTAATGGATTGTTCTGTGCAGTACATCGATACAGCGACAAACACAACTGCACCTTTGACTACAGGGAAATGGGAGCGCAAGAGATTCGTCGCAACAATCCAGTAGTGGTGGGAGAGAAGATCCAAAAGATTTGAAACATTTCGTGCCTAGCAGTGAATCGATTGGTAAATGGTCAAAATTTCACTGGCAGCTGACTGAACTTAGTGCCATTTTGAAGCATCATGTATTTGCTCCAAGACATTGTTGCCGAAGCGGCAACCGGAGTGTGGTGGTGTTGTACAAACTCTAAACTCTGAATGGCACCAAAAGACAGTGATAGTGTAATATTGGCACCAGCACATTGAAGGACTACGGCTTATTAATAGATAAGTCCAACTTCAATAAAAATATTTCAATTTCAGTGCATGAATTTTCTTTGTAGGGTTGCATACGAAGCCCATTTCTTCCCAAAGTCTAGAATACCATGCACAAATGACATTACATAATGCTCTTGTAGCACTAGGACAATGTGCATGTAGTAAATTAAATGAAGAAGTATGGTTCCAGGTGCTTAAGTGAAAATGATAAATAAAAAGCCTTTGTGAAAGACTTAATAATTGAAGCAAGATGATGTATAAATTTGTTTGTGTTATGCTCATTATCCTCATGTTTGATACGCAAAACAAAAGCTAACATTCATATTTCTCTTACCCCTTTATCTCTTCTCTCTCGAAACCGCCACATAATAAAGTTCTTTTTAATGCAGGTGGCTGAAGCTATTTGGATCTTGTGCAACGTAACTTGCTAGTAGATGTGCAAGCATTAACCTGTTCAGTCTTAATTAAACTAGAGGTTTTTAGTCCCATCGTTGACTTCTGGTATTAGGACGTTAATAAGGGATGTTCTTGTGTGGAAAGCTATTTGCAAAAAAGAAATGGTAGAGCTCTTTCAGTTGGGATTTTTAAGTATGTATATGGAAATTCGTGTGTTAGGTGTGATAGTGATGCAAAAAAATACATAGTATATACCAATAATTCTAAAGTAGTGTATCGTGCTACAGATATGTTGTATGTTTTTTGTGTACATGTGAGTGTGGATCGGTGTGCATGCGTCGAGTATATATGCAAGAAGTTGTGTGACCAAGTATGTACGTATGCATGGCCTTTAATGGTTTACAAATTTATGGTTGGGAAGTTCTTTCTTAGCATTGCATGTGTTAGATTTTAGGGTTGCTGGCTGTTAAGTTACTTTGTTCCGTAAGGGTTCTGTGTTTACATGCAGTATCTTGTTTATTTGGAGAAGAAAAATAATAGTTGGACTGCAAATAATAACTATCTTGTATTTCTTGACAAAGTGTTTTTGAATTCCCCCTGATGTTGCAAACTTAATTTCTGGAAACAAGCGAGAAAGTGTTTTAGTTTTTTTGCTATACCAGTAATTACCACATTCAACCATACAATATGCTTTAGTATCATATTATTCATAGAGAGAGAGAGAGGGAAGTTTTCCTTTACGTAACCAAATCTGTGTTTTACTGTTTGATTTTTTCTTTTTTTCCGGGGGAAAACTACTCTCTCAAGTTTTGTAAAACTTGTGAAAAACATAGTTGTGTAAAATCATAATCATTGGATCATTTTTATTTACTCACATATTCACAATACATGTATCTTTACTCACAAGTAGTGTTTGATTTTATTCATTCACATGTTCTCCAACATTGTATGTAAGGTATTAATAAACCTTCAAGTCAATAATCGACAGTCTTCTTTTTTTATCTTTCCTTAACACTTTTTAATGAACTAGTGTTGTGTAGTTCTTGTTCTATCATTTTGTAAATTTTATTTTTTCCGTGATGCATTCTTTGGTAAAACATGTGGAGAAAGTGAGTCGTGAAAGAAATTTAATACCGTATTTACGTGTGTGTAATGTGCACCCTGGTTTTTGATGGGGGAAAAGCAGCAAACAATTATAACTCGTATATTATATCAAAGTGTTCGAAGATTAATATGGAACAGGGATGTACCTATGAAATGCAAGAAGGTAATATATAGCACATACTATGTGCCAATAATTATGTATGGAGCAGAGACTTGGACAATGACAGAGATGAAAGAAAGATGCAGGCAGTGGATATTTTTTAAAGAGTATATTGGGGAAGACTAGAAGGGATAGAATCAGACACAGATGAGATGGTTCGGATGAAGAGGATGGATGCAGAGAGACTACCAGAACTTACCATGCACATATGGCCAAGGGGGAGACCAAGATGTCTGTAGAAAGAGTGGAGAGTGTTAGAAGACGACAAGATTGGAACACCGTGGGTGGTGGAAGACCAGGAAAAAATGGAGAGGCTTGACTTCTATGCCAACCCAGCCAGAGGCAGGAAACTGAAAAAGGATGGTGATAATAATATGCGGTACAATTGAGGTTCAAGAAATGGCATTCTTAGTTGTAAGTTTTAAAGCTGTTGCTGTGCCGATCAAGAGCAAACGAGTCACCTGTTGCTATGTGAACCAAGAGGAGATTCTTTTGGATACGATGAGTCACCAACTCGTGCCACAGTGCTCGGGAAGTTTTCTATTATTTCTCGCCCGACCAATACTGCTAATATACATCCTGTGTTATGCGAGGTGCTTGCTTGCATTCTGCCAGAACGGTGCACATTATTCATGAGCAAATACGGTAATATCCAAATATGTCTGCAAGACTGCTGGAATCTGCTCCCTTGCTTTTTGTCTAGGAAATACAAAGGTGGAAAATAGTCGGTAAAATCAGTTTTTTTTATCAGTCAGTAATTTATCAGTTTTTTTTAAAAAAAAAATTGTCATTAATGTCTGTATTATTTTTGTATGTGTGACTGAATTTGTGATATTTAAAAAAAAATACTCCTCTATAACATCCTGGTGAGGTGGTTGTTTTGTAATTGAACTAAAGGTAAGGCATATTTTGTACCATTTCTCCTACCAGTGATGAAAGCATTTCTTGAGTATTGCCGAAAAGTTCCATTATTATTTCCTGAGGGCCACATTTTCTTCAGTTCTTTGTGATTTGTAAGAGATGAAGGTACATCTTGTTAATATCACACAAGTGATCTTACAAATGGCGAGAACAGCTCATGTTCATTACTAGACTGGATTTTAAAAGGAAGTCCTTTTTTATTTTTCTACATGGATCATGGAATAAATAACAAGTGTTGATAATTATCTTCCACCAACAAGATTACATGGTTTTGACTTCCCTTTTTTTCCATTTTCAGCCCACATTCCCTTTTCTTCCCTTCTTTAAAACATTTTTCTTTGTGGTTCCTTTTTTACTAGTTTTTCAGCCTAGATTCCCTTTTCCCCCTTTTTTTTAAAAGCATCTTCCTTGGTCCATTTATTGACAAGATAGCAAATGGTTTTCCCTGAACAAAACGTGCCTTCTACCTTCCCTGCAGGAGTGTTGGGAGTATGTTGCAGCGATTGTTGCAACAATGCGCTTACCCAGCAACAAACACATTGTAAGTGCCATGCATGTTGGGTTGAAAGTGTACTTATCTGCTAGATTTAGACTTTTAGTGTAAATTTTTTTAGAATAGTTTTAACTTTACTGTGTGACATTGAGGACAGTATTGAGTGTCAGTGAAATGGCGAAGACAGGTACAAGTGGCAGGAAGCTGTTGCAAGGAAGATTTCATCAAAATGAATGTTAAGATTACTGTCTGTACTTTACCTTCAGAAAAAGACTATTTATTTTTGCACTCCACTAAAAATATTATTTTAAATGAAAGCTCAATATATACCATTCATACATAAAAAGGGATATATTAATGAGAAATTTTATGTATTTCTATTTATATATCAATGGTATATATTGTGCTTTAATTTAAAATAGTATTTTCTTAGTGGAGTGCAAAAAAAAACTAGTCATTCCCCCCCCCCCCCCTGCTTTTTAGCAATAATTTTCCCTTGTCCTTTTTAGAGGAAAATTTTCCTCTTGAACATAGTCTCATTACAATCACATTGTGATGAATATTGTCCTATTAAAGACAAGGTGCACGGGGAGAAAGAAATGAAGGTAAGGGAAAAGGCAGAGGATTTGGAAAGGCTGATATGACTAAAAGTATACAAGATGAGGAAGCAAAACTTACACAAGAATGGATTGAGAAGAGGATGATTGCTCGCACATTGCTGAAAACACCTCTGAGGAAGGAAAGACATTGGGGAGTCAACATGGCACAGCTCGTGAGAAGAGAAGTAGTGTTGAAGTGCAGAAGACTAAAGAGAAACGAGAGTTTATTAATGCTAATTTTTCAGCAAAAACCAAAGACTACATGTTCTGAATTTCAATATCTCCTACACTATATTTATCTATTGTCTTCATAATTTTGTACAGTAATGAAAAAGATCAATAAAAGAAAAAAAATGTGATGTCGGCTGGGGGGGGGGGGGGTGTATGCCAGAAAATAATGAACAAATCCCATTTTCAAGTTTGACTGTGATTTATTTTTAATTATTTCTCCTAACAGTATAATTTTAGGTTGAGTTGGGTTGGGATTAGTCTCATATTGCTTAGTAATTTATTATCAGTTGCTTTAATATTAAATTATGGGGGTCAGTATATTTGTTATTTTGGTCATTATCAGTAATTTTGACCCCACTAGTACTTTCGAGCCCTGTAAATATCAAGCATAAAAGAAGTTTTCTACATACAGTAGAACCCCAGTTTTACATTCCAGGATCTTGCATTTTCCTGCATTTTAAGTTCTTTCGTCTTGAAAAAAATCTAGGTTCCACTACTATTTTTAAAGATATACGAGGTGTGGCAGTAAAGTTTCCGGACTCATGCTGCAACTAACTCTTTTATTGAAAAAAAAAAATAATCAGACAATCAAAATGTTGTAATGTAATAGCACGTTGTGAATTGCCACATTGTCGTGATGAAGAATTCATAAGCCATTCTTCCACATGGCTGATCTCCTCCTCCTCACCTGTTCAGAAAGGGTCCCTAAAAGGTTCTTAAAATACAACATTGACAGTCTGACCTTCAGCCACCCAATCAACGACCAATTTTAGCTACCTTCTCAATTTGAGTTTTTGAAGAGCAAGGGTGGCCTGATCGTGGATCAACCCCGATGCATTCTCTACCATCTTTAAACTACTCGAAAACTCATGTGCGAAACAAACACTGATCCCCACAAATTTCTTTCAAATAATTGTAAGTTTCCGTGGTGGATTTCCCAAGTTTTGTGACATTAACATCATGTTCCACTTGTGAACTTGATTCCAACGGAGCTCAGATGCACAGTCCGCTTCTAACAAATGCTACAGCCAGACTGTTCCATGCATGTGCGTAAAAGTTTGTGCACAGGCAGAGAATAGTACACAGGTCAGTATCCTACCCAGCTCTTGCTTATTGACGTGACCTGAAATGAATAAGAAAATCAATCTGGAAACTTGATTTCCATACCTCGTACATAATGTGTAAGAAAGCACAAATTACACAGATATATAAAAATATATTTTTCTTTAGTTGCCAAGGATTTTTGAATGAATTTAGGGTATTTTGGTTGTGCTGAATCTAAAATGTCAACAGTCTTAGGCTCCCCCATAAAGTTTGCAAAACCTGTGTTTAATGTTTACAACAGAAAAAATAATAATAATTAGAAAAGAAAAGTGAACCTGGAGTGGAGGGAGCCAAGAAACCACCGTAAGGAGTGTAATTTTTGTGTTGTGAAGGTGAAGTGCTTCAATCGTTAATGCAGTATCCTGATGTGGAATTAGTGTGACAACCTGTACCTCATTGTGAGGCATTCCTATACCATTGTTTGTTTACCACATTGCCTGACCTCCCATTGCACAATGTGATTCTCTACACATCTATTCCAATTCGAAACTCAACAACGTGAAGAAGAATATGTAAATATCAAAATGGTCTTACAAAAGCTGTGCTATAATGAGCACCAGTGGTCTTATTTGTATAGAATTAAAAAGGTTGTGATTTGTGGTGGCGATTAAAGGTCTCGTCATTTTGTGCCCCCCCCCCCCCCTATGCTAAACCTTCTTATGTGCACCGCCCCCCTCCTTTGCAGTTTTGGAACCCAATCCTGCCACTGTAAAGGAACACAACTCCAGTTTATCAAATTTACAGGGTAGAGGAAACAATATATTCTTAGGAATATGTCTGACTAGAAAAGGGTACTAAGTTGGGAGATACGTGATGCCACTTTAGCACTAAAGATTAGAGATTAGATGGAGATAAGTCGATCTGAATCCAAATAGGACTCTTCAGAGGGGATGATATATTAAACAAAATCAAAATTTGCATTTCTGGAGTTACATTCTTGCATGATGCGGTACATAACAAGTAGTTGCAGCATTTACTGAGGAACTGGCTACTAAATGCAGCTATGAAAATAGGTAGCTGTGCGGAATTGTGCTGGTGCCACATATGGGAAAAGGAGAACGGGACAAAAGCTGCTTTTCCACTGTGTGGCAACGTCAACTGGCTGCATTGCCAACTTCAAGTGTCAGACCAGTGCCTCTCCGGAGCACTTTTGTGTCATCCCCGACCTTTCGAGCAAATACTGTCACTTTTACCAAGATCTTTCATTCTCTTAAACATCCAACTCACGGGGTTGTGCTCCGACATGGCAACAGCGTGAACTTCTGCCACAAGTATTCGTCACTAACATTTGCACGAGATTCAACATATCAAAATTTGACATTGTGAACAACATACCCTGACTAATCACAACTGACAACTGCAGGCAGATAAGAAGACTTCCACAGATGAATAGCTAGTTGGGTTCGAACGGGTGGGCCATTGGGGAAGCCAGAGTTGCACTTGTTCACCTCTGAAAGTAGTGACTGTAAATCTGAATTGGAAAATTAAGAAGGGAGTGATGAAACATTTTTCTTTTCTTCCAGTGACCTGTTCAAAGAATTCCACACTTAAGGAGTTAAGGTATAGTTAAATTGTTCTATAGCTTTCCTCAATGTGAGGGGTCTCATAGGCAGTTTGTCTAGTTCTCTCCTAAGGGAATGAAGATTTAATTGAAGGGTCTGGTGTGGGACACATCCAGCTACTAACATTCTCAAAACTAAGTGCTAAAAGCTCTAAACTTAGCCTTCCTAACCTAACCACATATGCATTTTTAGAACTAAGTGGAATTGTAGGTTGGGAGTGCCAGGTTTAGAGCTCTTATCATTTTTAGTGACTGGGAGCCATGGTGGTCTAATCTGTAGGGTGTCTGCCCAGGCAAAGATGGACAAAGCATGGTGGTGATCACATCACCTCTACAATAGCCAAGCTTGAAAATGTGTGGGGCCCTACTTCCACATGCCCTAAACGTGCCTTCACGGCACGGTGCTATTTGCACGGGGAACTTTATCTTCCGTTAGCATCTAGATGCAGTGGCAGCTTGTGTTTCGGAGTGTTGGTGGTTGCAGCGAATATACAACCTCTGACAATAAAGTTCGGTGAATGATCCTGAATATTGAAAGTAGACGAATTCTTAATGAAACCTACCTTACTGTCCTTCGAAGTAGTCCCCTCCCATGCCTATGCACCGTTGATAATGGCTGTACATGTCCTGGAAACTTTTAGAAAAGTCTTCTTTCGGGACGGTGTTCAAGACCCTCGTCACGTTCTGTTGGATGTCCGGAATATCCTCAAATCTCTTGACCTTTCAAAGCGATTTTGAGGCGTGGGAAGAGAGAGAAATCTGGAGGATTCAGATCCAAATTTCTTGCAATGCATTGCTACATAGGATGAGAGCTGGTGTGTGAGGTACGATGCTGAAATGAAACGCCAAAGCATGGAATGGCATTCTCCTGCATCACCCCATTGGAAGAAGGTCAAGGCGTAAAAATCACGCATCAAGACTATGCTTATCACTTTCTTTGACAGTGATGGCATGATCCACAAGGAATTCCTGCCAGAGGAAACAACAATTTTTCATATATCATTTGGAGCCACATGACAAGGCACTGGTAAACTCGCAAGAAGAGCTCATGGAGAGGATCTTAACAGCTGGTCAACACGTCAAGGCCACCATCACATCACGAGTTACGAGACCAAATGACCCGTAAAAACCCGTGTGCCTGCATTCGTAACGGAGGTGCCCACTTTGAGCAAGACGTGTAATGTTCTTTAATTGTATTGTTCATTGATTCCATTCACATGAAGATGAATCAAGTGTTATTTCTTGTACACAAATGTGAATGTCAGCAACATTTGTACCTTGTTGGATAGCTGATGAATCAAGGAAGTAATTTAAGTAATTTGTACGCTTCGTGTCATACCATTTTTTTTATTAATACGTTGCCAAGTAAACTAAGAGTGCAATTTTTTATCATCACTTGTAAGTTTAGACCCACCCGTTACTTACATGTGATTGTTATTTGGGAAAAACTTTTTTTCCAACTAACCACTTATTTGTTAGCTATCAGCAAACGCTGAAATAAGTTCCATACAATGAGCAGTTTTTTCTCAATTCATCTTTTTATGTGGAAAATTGTCATTTTTTAAAAAAAAAACAATTGAAATTCGATTATCTCGAAAACTACTAGTTTTCGGATGGGGTATCATATGGTCAAATATATTGCAAATTGTCTCTACTTTAACCCCTTTCAGGGAATACATCTAATTACCAGTCACCCTGTATAGATAGATATAAGGATGGCATATTTTATACCGAACACTTTGGAAGTTCAATGATTTTTGTTGAAACACTCCCGGCACATAAAACGATTTTTGGGACATTTGTCAAATACTGTCTTCACCCACCTGGCAAACTTGCTCCCTGTCGAGTCAGAATTTCCACTTCTGCCATAGATCTTGTAGCAATGTTCACAGCGTCCTTGCTTCTTTCTTCCATTATCCCCTACTTTGTTTATCAAGTGATGAGTTTGAGTTTTTCTGCCTTGTTGCACAGGTAAAGTGAGTTTGCTGTCCAGGAGGTAATTGTTCAGAAAGAATATTTAGGATTACAAGTTTCCTGAATTCATTTATGTGTATGTTACTGGACTGGATGCAGTCACTGTAGAGAATGTAGGCATTCACGAGAGCCGTTCCCCATATAAATTCAATAATAACTTTCTTGTACCAATTTGTAGTCTTTCTCAGAGCATTCCCATATGAAGGGAATTGATCACATACGTCAATGAAGGACTTGCTAGTAGTGTAATCAATAATTGCGGTAGGCTTTCTAATTTCTGAACCATGTCTTTCTGTTACAGTTACCTCTTCAGCAGAGTGAGCTGTAGATAGGACTAACACATCTCTCTTATCTCTCCACTTCAGAATAGTCACACCTTCCTGAGTTTCCCTTCCTACAATATCACCTTTCCTCAATTTATCTTGAACAACATCTGCTGGCAAATATTTACGGTTAGACATAATTGTACCGATCAGATGGGTATTATTGTCAATGGCAAGGTAAGCAAGAGGAACGCTGGTGTAATAATTATCTGTGTAAAGATGCCGGCCTTCACTGAGAAGATCTCTTACAAGCTGTAACACAACAGTCTCAGGAACTGGCATGTTACCGGCCATTTATATTTCCAACATAAAGAATAATGTTCCATGTATAGCCCCTGCTGGCACACAACTTGAAAACTTTCACTCTGTATTTATTCTTTTTGGAAGGGATGTACTGCCGAAATGAAAGTCTTCCCCGCCATGGTATCATACTTTCGTCGACACAATTTTTTTCCCCTGGTGAGTATATTTCTTGGAATTGTGAAATGAGTTTGTTGGTGATGTTCGTAATTTTATGTAATCTATCATTAGGGACAGCACGTGAATTGTCTGCAAAATGCCACATTCGTAGAAGCAGTTCAAAACTGTTTCTACTCATTATACTTCAGGGAAGAGGAAATCAAACAAAGCACTAATGCTCCAGTAGTCTGATAATTTTGGTACTTTGATCACCACAAAATTTTAAAACAGCGTGATATTCGGAAAGAACAAGACAAAATGTGGTAACACAAAGCGAATAATTACGTGTATGAAATCATATACACGTGGCATACAACGTCAAATTGAAAACCTACGCCGCGTGTATAGAAATGCATACACACCACAAAAACCTCAACAATGGGCTTAATTTCAATTGTATTGAGATATTATGCATACACATTTCATTCACAGTCGGTCAGTAACAAGAAAATCGGATTGGCCCAGAAGAGATACATTTTCAGTTACACGGTGGCAGTCAATGTGTTAAATTTTCCAATGAAATAAAATAAATGTGGAGGCTACATGAACGTCCCTGAAAAGAGGCAGAGAAGGGTCAGATATATTTCCTGAAGGCATGCTCACTCTTAATAAATATCATACAAAAAATACATATTTGTGGCAGAACACTACAGGGTGAGTCATAAGTCTCCATACAAATGGTGAAAACGGTGACTAGTGTTTATTTTTCCTTTTCAGGCAGGTGAAGCAATGGAAAAGAGATTCCACCAACCAGGGGTGGGCACGGGTGGGCAAGCGCCCACCCAAAAATTCCTGTGCCCACCCGATTGCTCACCCAATCAAATTTAATACATATATACAATTAGGGAAAAGTAAACGGTTCTGTAAGTATAGGCTGGTCCTCACTCCATGCATATCTTACTTGTGAATATTGTAGATACTAGAAAGTTCACAAGTTTCATCCCATAACGAGCTTTGCTGTCATTTGGCGAATTTTCTAATAAGTAAGTTTACAAAGATTAGAGCAAATATCTTGTTGAATTAAATTAATGGAAGCTTTTCTCTCTACTTCCTAAATTTTGTCATTGGAGAGCTAAAGACACTATCAGACCTCTTTTTTAAAATGTAATCTAATGAACACTGCTATGATTAGAAGCAATCATCAGGCTTAGTAAGTTTTATGGGATACTCACAATTATGAGGTATGCGATATGATCAAGAGTTCATTAGGATTTAGTAGGATTTGGAGGGTTGCAGCTCCCAGCCTTCAATGTAGAAAAATTGCTTTGAAATCAGCCATATATTGAAAAAAAAATATTAGGAATGTCAAAAATATTGAAAACTATAACTAACCATCTGACATGACTTGGTTTATAGACTAACTGAAACTGTTCATACATTGGAGTGAGTTCTTGATGTTGTCAGCACCGACCCTCCACATAAATCTTGGCCTGGATATGAGTATCATCAAAGTAATAAACAATAAACAAACAAAAAACATCTTCTTTGCCTTAATCACAATGATGAGTATGATTGATGATGATGAAGGAACACTCACAAAAACACCCATGCTCAGACTGGGATTCGAACCCGGGACCCCTGGCATCATAACGCACTGCGATAACCACTCCATGTGTAATTCGATGTGTCACTTTCTATATTCTATCACAGTTTTTTTTTTACATAACTGTCATCTTTAAATTATGCAATGTCCCTAAAATTACAATTCTTAATTTGTTCTAATTAATAACAAGTAATCACAATCACTACCATACCGAGGTGACCAAATTTTAATGTAACAATTTTGTTTTTCAAAAAATCTATAGTATTACTGAACTGATATAATTGTGGCTAGCACTATTTTCAAGTTCTCTTCCAACATATAAATTTTTACTATCAGTTATGCACTTCTTATGATTAACGTGCATGAATTTCAAAGAAGATGAAGAAAGGGGTGGAAAGAAACTTTGACTCGAGGCTGTTAGAGACCTATAATGAGGCAGACAAATTAAAGAAAAAAATTAATAATTAGGTCAATAATCCAGGAGTGATTTTTTTTAAAGTCCACATGCTCAAATAGGCTAATTGTCACTAGATCTTCATTTTAAACTGTAGTCCTAACGAGTGTCCATTGACTTCCACTGGAGATTGAGCCCAGGACCCCTTAATTATAAGATGAGCGTTATGTGATCGGAGAGGCGTTATACAGAAAGAACTCCATCAACGGTATCAATTTATCATTACATAAGATGCGTCCATTTAAGAGGTGGATTATACTATTATTATGACTGGCCCATGGAGGTCCGCAGCATTTCTTCGAGGGAGAGACAAGCATGGTAACTTGTTCCAGAAGAGGCAAACAAGACATATTCCCCCGATAATAGTACTGCTCCCTCAAGAAAACACTTATTAAAATGGAAGCTATCATGTTCCTGCATGCAGCACCCTTCCAATATATAATTAAGAAATAACTGTGTATGAAATGAAATATAGGATATGTCTGTAATGAATAAGTCTATGGTAGGACGTATTTTCCAGGAGGGCGTGCCCCACTTGCAGCCCCTCCTACCAGACACCCATGGATTGGCTTGAGATTTAAACCATTTCTTTTGCGTACAGACAAAAATATTTGAGACTTAGATAAAACCACGTCGTCGTTAGCGGAATTATCTATTGATAAAAAATTAAGCATTGTAGAGTTGAAATTACTACCTCAACTTTTGTTGACACTCTATTTGTGGAAAATAATCAAGACTTATTTGACTCATTGTTATATTTCAAGTCGAATTTTTACTAGTTTTGACCAATGGTGACGGTGAGATTGAATGGTAATTAGATGAACGTCATGAAGGGATGAACACAAACACGCAAGGATAGACTGAACACCAAGAGGATAATCTTGACTGCGGTTACAGGCGCCAGAGATTCATTTGCCTACAAGGATACAGTTTCCAGGATGTACTATTCACGAAGGAGGTTGACATTTGATTTGATTTATTGTTTGAAGTACACTTTATGCACAGTAAGGCTAATCGGGACTGGTCCTACAGTTTAAAGTGGGTTCCGAACCACTTGTGCCTCCACCGGGTATCGAACCCGGGACCCCTTGATTATAAGGCGATGACGCTACCACTGTGCCATCGGGGAGGCCTGGTTGACATTTGAGTGTGTTCGAGAAGGTGACACTTACAGCCCAAATGATCTGCAAAAAAGATACCATGATTAGGTTTGATGAATTCCTTGTGTCCAAATCGGGAAATCTCGAGTGAGAGAGATGGGAAGGGGCAGGGGGAGTGTTAGTCAAACTCACCTAATGCCTTACATTTGTACTGCCCACCCTAATTTATCAATGTACAGCTTCTGCCCACCCGGTCGAAAAATTCTGGCCCCGCCCCTGCCACCAACGAAGGAAGAACGGATTGACATCATTCTGTTTGCTGGAAGTGGTACCACCCGTCATGTAGCACGTACATTCAACGCAACCCACAGAACACAGATAACCCATGACACCGTGGCCAAAATTCAGGAGGACAGGTTCCGTCGATGACGAAAGCAGGCCTGGAAGAACAAAGACAGCAACAGATGAAAGGAGGGTAATGCAGGTGCCACGGTGTCATAGGTTATCTGTGTTGTGTGGGTTGCATTGAATGTACGTGCTACATGATGGGTGGTACCACTCCCATCTAACAGAATGATGTCAATCCGTTCTTCCTTCGTTAGTGGCATCTCTTTTTCATTAGTTCACCTGCCTGAAAAGGAAAAATAAACATTAGTCACCATTTTCACCATTTGTATGGAGACTTATGACTCACCTTGTAGTATTCTGGCACAAATATGTATTTTTCATATGATATTTATTAAGAGTGAGCATGCCTTCAGGAAATATATCTGACCCTTCTCTGCCTTCCCGCTCCTTTTGTATACATAACCAATTTTATGTGAAAATTATGAAATATAATTTTATACTTAATATATCATCAAGGTTCAATTACATTTCCTATGATGTAGCATGCATCTGGGCACTCCTAAGGACGACTTCACACTGAAGCTACGTGTCGATTGATGATTTCACTAATGAAATGCATGCTTGCGGTCCGGTACAAGTCTGCATTCGATTGCTGAAATCCTCAAGTGACACAAGTCACATGTCACCTGTGAGAGATTTTTAAGACTGATGCGACATATGACGCATGTAGCTTGGGATCAAGCCAATCACAACAACAATGTTTCACATCATAGCTGCATGACAGGTGGCACAAGCCTGCATTGGATTAGAGAAATCCTAAGGGAGAATTCACACCAAAGCGATGTGCGACACATGCTGCTTGTGAAAGGGCCAATCAGCAGTAATGTTTCACACTGTAGCAGCATGACAGGCTCCGTTCGATTGCTGAAATCTTCAAGCGACATGCCTTGCTTCAGTGTGAATTTTCCCTAAAGCAACCTGAATTGAGTGTCGCTTCGGTGTGAAATTCCCACTGAAGGGACTCGTGTCGCTTTGGACTTGGGAACAAACCAATCAACATCAACGTTTCACATTGTAGCCAGATGACAGGCTGGCCAAGCCTACGTTCAATTGGTAAAATTCTTAATCAACACGTGTCTAGTGGAAATCAACCTTCAGAAATAATTGGAACCTTTGGAACCAAAGTGACACGACAAGCTGCATGCATCATTTGCCGCTTGGACTGCGTGTTTTTTTCAATGGTGTGCATCTTGTGCTTCTGTTTGTTGTTCACACACAATACAATCTCATGAACAAGGAGTGCATGTTGCTTCGGTCTGAAAGTAGCCTTCAGCGCTCGAAGTGTCTTAGTCGAGTGTGGAGATAGGTGGGAGGATACTTTTATAGATCAACATGGATGCAGTAAGTGGGGGGGGGGGGGTTATATGAACGTCCAGGGGACAGGATGCTTGACCCTCCTGGAAAGTGAATGTCAACCTAAAATTACATATTTCACACATATTTCATTTTAGCCACATTAAAATTTGCATTAATTATTGTAAGAGCATTGCAGGAACACGATAAGTTCAAACTGACGTAATTTATTTTATTAGGGTAATTGGAGAAACATTGGCGCACACAGGGCCACGATTGTCTAAAGAGGTTTTACATGTATATTCTTTAGTAGTCTGTTATTTTGCCATTTTTTCGTGCCTTTGATGTTCTTTTTTAGGAATATTGGGACAAAGGGGAGTTATGACCACCGATCATTCCCCTCGGGCACGCCACTGTGGGGGTTCATGTGCGATGCCTGTTTAAATTATCCTGCTTTATACACATTTACTTAGCTGGGTAGATGGCCCCTTCCACGCTTTTCACCCCACAATTCAAGAATTACCTTACAAAAAATAGATAGGTGGGCCAGATTTTAGAATATGGGAGTGCCGAAAATACATCGAGGTTTAAAAGTTAATACAGAATATTGAATATTATGTAAAGTTATTAATTATGCCATTATACGTTACTCAAAATATATATATTCTGGGGTAGCCGTTTTTTGAGCTGAAGGTAGTGGGCCACCCTGGTCCCCTTCCAGCTACGCTCCTGTATAACAACCGAAAAAAGTACAATAAATCTATAATGCTCAAGATAATCTTTCAACGGTTTTTATTAAATTGATGTTTCTTTCTTAAGTTCTGTAATGATTGAAAAAATATCGACATCTGCTGGCTTTTTCCTTCCTTGTTTTTACGCCACCACACACAAACTAGTTTCAACCCACAGATTGGCAATAGTTGTGCAACAACCAGATGTATGTGATTCGTGACACAGTGCAAGAGGTGCAAGACGGTAGGTCTATCTCTGCGGTGATTTAAATCTAAATATTAACATGTAAGATTTATAATTAGAATAAGTTTATTTCATTTTATGTATTTGTATAATTTTTCGACTTGCGAAATTTAACAAGACTTCATCTTTATAGCCTGTGTCATTGAAGGAAATCGTGTAGATAACTGGAAATATTTTCTCACTGGTATGTGGGCGGGGTTTGATATTTGTGGTTCTGGTTGTTGTAAAATTACAGATTTAATTATGGTTTAACGTAAGCAATAAAGACATCGTGAACTTTGATATAAGGAAATGCATATATTATTTGATAAGCCTTCTCTGATTCTAGATGAAAAATGTCATACAAGAAATGACAGTTTTCCTCGTTTATAGTCTGTGCCGTTGCCAGGTAACCTTTTCTGTTTTCCACTTGCACTTTTCAGTGTTTGCTTAGGAAAGGTTTTAAGGTTTTAACAATGTAAGAATTACATATGGAGCGATTTGAAATATAGAAACATACTTGATAAGTCTATTTTATTTGCAGTCGTGTCTTATTGTAGTGTATTTTTCCAAACAAGTTCAAATTTCCATACATCTACGCCCCCCTATATAGAACATAACTAATGGGTCCGATATTTAAAGAGTCCCCCATCGAATTTCTGAAACAGTGATTATCTTCATTAGGTGGCGGCTATTTTCACCAGGTCTCATGATTCATCACTGTGTGTGGATTTTTTCACGTTCTCTTGTAATATTTGCGGTACTAATTTACTATTCCCCGAACAGATTTCAGTAACAGTATGGTATAGGGAAAACACAATTCTTCAAATTTAGAGGAGAAACTACGTACGGAACTGAGTTTCTGTAGACTTTTGAAAGCTCGTAGAAGTGTTTTCTCCCCTTGTTCAACTTATTCGGCCGGTAAATCATGTATTTTTCGACAATAATGTCTCTCCGATGCACAAAAGCTCTTGCCTCCATTACGTTCGACTACGTGAACCAAATGTTCCATGCATTCAATGATGTAACCCTCGGTCAGTGTTTCCAAACTCGCCATTGTTTTGCCAGAACATGACAATTTAAGACAATTTTAACCATGTTTGCCTAACCTTGCGTGCATGGTTTATGGGCCTATTTATGAATGGTTTGTGGGGCTATCCGTGAATGGTGTGTGGGGCTATTTATGAATGGTTCGTGGGGCTATTTATGAATGGTTCGTGGGGCTATTTATGAATGGTTTGTGAGGCTATCCATGCATGGTTTGTGGGGCTATCCATGAATGGTATGTGAGGCTACACGTGCGTGGTTCGTGGGGCTATCCGTGCATGGTTCGTGGGGTTTTCGAACCTGGAAAAAAATATACAAAATGAGTAACACGAAAGTAGGTATTTTTTGGTGAAGGTTGCAACACTGCAAACCCACTGATCATCGGCAAAGTTTAAATGCTGACCAAGGCAAACTTTTATTGTAGAAAAGATTTATACACTAAAATGAAATGTTTTCACCCTCTAACAGGGTCTTCTTCAGACAAAGATTCACAATAATTTGATTTCTAAAATTTATGGTTATTTTCTCTCAACAAGAGCAGCAAGAATATAAGTATTTTTTAATGTATATTTTCGACTGTCAAGACAAAATTTCTTCGAGTGTCTTTGAGTTTTGTATATTTTGAATAAGGACATAATACTTCATCTGGCCATACATTTCAGAAAAGTTTGCAGGTATAGCCAAATAATCACTTACAATTCAAGTCTTCAAGAACGGGTACAGTCGGGCACCAATAGCTGTTCACAGTGAGATATGCTTAATGGCAGAACCAGGAATGGTACTTGAACAGGCAATCTTCAGTCTTGCACAGTTTGAACTTTGTAATGATGATCTAATTTTAAGGTTCGATATTCTCGAGGGAAAAAAAGTTACCATGACTTGTGCCCCAACTCTTGTACAGTGTGTGGCACAAAAATTGTTTTTGTTTTCGTTATAAGGGTTTCTGTAATGGTATTTGCAACACTTATAGATTGTCCTTTGCATTGCCAATGTACACCATTTACAGACATGGATCACTGGAGCGGAGATCAACATGATGCAACTGTAAGTGTGTTCTATAAAAATGGCTCTGTTGCTGCTGCAGGATGAGAATATCAATGTTATTTTAATCTCGGGAGACATGATCCTATTCAATCGACCAATGCAATCAGGATGTGGGTGAAGAACTTTGAAGCGACGGGAAGAAACCGACATGTTTCAGATGTTGGAACGTGCTATGGGTCATTTCAGTCACAGATTGTCCGAGTGTCAACGACGAAATGCTGGTCATCTCCAGGAGAACATTTTCAAAACATAAACGTGACTGTGCATATTTCTTAAATGGCAATGTGCAATGATGTAGTTGATGAGTTTGTATTTTTTTTAAAGATAAAATGTAGTATTAGTTTCACTGCATTTAAAAAAGCCATTTTTTTTGCTATACAATTTTTAATCTTTGCTTCTGAATTTTATTTACATGCATCTTTTGTTGCAGGTGCAAGTAAATGCCGATAGCGGCTGATGAACATTTTCAACATGAAGGAGAAAAGTAGTCCCAACATCATGGAAGTAACAAGAAGCGGAGTGAGCCAGGAGCCACTGGAAATAAACAGGCTGAAAAATCCCTTGCTGCAAAAACACAGCATCTCTTTAGTGAACCCACTCCTACAGTCCCCCCTCACAGATACTAAAGGCTGTAGCCTAGTCACAAAATCCGTGCTACCCCTTACAAATCCTTTCCTGAAGAATCCATTTTTGTCCGGTAAACAAGGCACACTGAGTGTGTCGGTGAAGCGTTTGAAAAGAGATACGTGGTATTCAGCATGCCAGTACAGTTTTGCAACTCCGAGCGCTGCTTTGGTGCTACCGAGACCTGAGGTTGCAGCTGCTGGAGTAGCAAGTGTAAGTGCAATGGAAGATAGCAAGAAACTCCTGTTGTCAGATGAATTTGAAGTTACTGCGATGCCTTCATATGAAAATTTAACGATATCAGAGGATGATGACAGTCATTTCCAGGCAGTGTCTATCAGGTTTACCCCTTACACCAGGGATAGCATCCGAGTAAACAAGGAGAGGATGAAGAAAATAAATGCAGCAAAGGTAAGTTGAAAATTTTATCCTTAAACCCATTCCGGACGAGTGACAAGATAGCTTGTCATACAACTACTGTCCAATAAGACATACAAAGGGTTTAGCCCATTGTTCGCTATAAAATTCTATTATCAATGAACGACGGGCTCTAATTGCACTTCATCTCTATAGTTCAAATCACAGACCCTGACACCTTCTGTAAACAAAACCACCTGTATGCAGAAAGCATTGCAAACTCATAGAAGTAAAATAATCCACACGAAAATCCAGCGTTGTTACAGGATTCATTACGTAAGGTAAAACAATGGCAAATTTGTAGTATGGGATACGCTGCCGCAAATGACGTCTCACTTTAAACCCAATGCTCTTTCTTTTTTTACTTATTGCTTCACCTTTATGGTTAACTCTTTACACCAGTAATCATTTCCAATAAATTTGGCTTCTTTCTTTGAATATATTTTACTTGCATTTTTTAGACAAAGTGATATAACATGGTAATGTATATTTCTAAAGTTTGATATAGATAGGAGTGTATTTGAAATTTGTTTGTACATTTTATGTAAATTGTATCTTATGTAAATAAAATATATAATGGGCATAAACAGCCATATGCATTGCTGTAAGTCCAATAAATATATTGATGATGAACAAAACAAGACAAAAAGTTCGTAAATTTATTGCGGTTGGAAACTTTGACAAGCATCCTAATAACTATTTTTGTTCCGCCAAATATAGTGCACTTCGTAAAATAACTTGGTGACATGGCAAGGCAAGATAAGTGTGAACATTTTGTAGTAATATAACTTTCAATGAGCGTAGAGATTTGTGTACATACTGATATTTTATAACATTGATTATTTTCTAAAAATAATCATGTGAACAGCAAGGAAGTAGTGCAACTTAGTAATATTGCCTGACTTAGCCTTAGAAAAATAACATGCCGAGTTCTATGCGTGAGGGAAAGTCTCCGTTTACTCCGAGCTTGTTTTCAAAACACCAGCAAGGACAGACTTTGAAAAGGGGTGAGAAACAGATTCTACTCAATATTTATGTAACGTTCTGTCAGTAGTATCCTGAGAAACCAGTAAATGAAGTGGTTAAGTTGGTATCCCAGTGCAGTGGTGTGTCAATGTCTGCAGTTTTAAGGGTTATGAAAGAGAGAATGACAGGGAGAGTAACAATGTATGCGGCTGCATATTCGTCTGATGTTTTGAGAATGGGTTCTCACATTCAGAGGCTCTTATATAAAATGAATAGGTGCGGCGAACTATGAGTGTAACAGCAGATGATTGCGGTCATGGATCAGCTGACGCACAGTGATACATCGAATCGGTGAGACCGTTTGTTTACAGAAGGTCTCAGGGATGGTGATTTAGACCTTTGTGCACATGTATTGTAACCACCTTTTAAAAATTCCAGCCACTAGATGTTGTGTTTTCTTTGTTCCTGAATTGTAATTGTTTCGAATTTCTTTGCACTTTTGCTTATAATCATGAACAGTGGTGTGCCCAAGGGGAGGTTGGTGGGGTTTATACCCCCCCCCCTTTGTCCCCGTATTCCTTAAAAAAAGAACGTCAAAGGTAGGAGAAGATGGCAAAATGAGAGCTGGCTACCAGAAGAAGTGTACGTAACCCTCCCTTTCGAAAATCCTGGGCACGCCACTGATCATGAGAATAGCATTGAATAATTTATATCCACATTGTGCAAATTTTTTATCAGGATTCTGCTTTTTATTTCACATTTAGTAATGATTTCAGTCCCAAGAAGTTTTTTTCAGTGATTTTTATTAATTTATGTATTGAAAATATCTTTTCACTAACTATTATCTCTGGATCAAGACTGCACATAGAGGCAGAGAAGGGGGAGCAATCGAGTGAGCAGAGCGAAGCAGTACACACTGCTGGGAAGGGTGGTAACTGCAGTTGCTTTCCCCCCTTCATGCAATACCATCCCCTCTTGCATGTTCATTGGTGGAGCCGTCTCGAGTCACTACTTGTGCAGAGACTTATTTACGTTCATTTGCTCCAGAGATACAGATCAGGATATAGCAACATATTTTCTATGATTTTCTGAAAAGCAGGAAAAAGCCACCTTCTCCTGGGGATAAACTGTATTTTCAGGCCTGGCCGGAAAGGGTTAAAAGTATTTCCTGTGTGATTATGAGTAAACATTGAAGAATTTACGAGATAAACCTAACCAACAACTTTGCACAGTAGTTTAAGTCCACTTTATCCTAAAATGGGCTGGTCGCGACTGATTATTGTTTTATTTTCTATTGTGGTTCACTCCAATGCGGCACGTGTATAATTTTTTGAAAAAGCAGCATAAACATCACAAATAATACAGTAAAACAACAAGTGTTTGAGGTAAGATCTCTCTTTCTTTGCGCACATAAAATTATAGTGTTGCAAAGACAGTGACGTGCGGTGACGTCGACACTTGGGGTAGCAGTCAGTGGTGTGCTCAAGGGGGGGGTTGGTGTGGGTCACACCCCTCCCCCCTTTTGGGCCCAGTATTCCTAAAAAAAGAAGAATGCCAGTAACAGGAAAAGATTGCAAAATGATGAATGAGTACTAAAAAAGTACACGTAATCCCCACCCACATTCGAAAATAAAAAACGATTTGATTTGACTCTAAGCCAGAGATCCTGGGTTCGAATCTCGGCTTGGCCATGGGTATTCTTTTGTGTGTGTCCCTTCATCAATTTTATCGTACCAAAAGTGGCGGAAAAGCGAATTAAAATAAACCAAATCAAGCAATCAATCAATTATTTGATTTCATTTTTGTTACTTAGCGTCGCTTTTTTGTCACATTTTGTTCATTGCGAAGATGATGCCATAAAATTAATGAAGGGACAAACACAAAGATCAACCATGCCCAGGTCGGGGTTCGAACCCAGAACTCCTGATGTCGTAGCACGCTGTGATAACCACTCCCCCACGTTTGGTTGATTTGGTGTTTTAAGTCCACTTTATGCACAGAAACAAAACAAGTATCAAAACACACTTTTTTGTAGTTTCTTCAATAATATTCATTTGGCTTCTTGAGTCCTGAGATACATTTTCATTCCACATTATTTCATTATTCACTGCAGAGTACAACACACAGGAACAAGAATGCGCGCTCATCACGGGTTCGAATCCTGGCCTGGATTGTTCATATGAGGTTCCTTCATCAATTTCATCATATCATCACTCATCCTTTTCGCGATAACCAAATGTGGCAGAAAAGCGAAGTAAAATAAACCAAACCAACAACAATATGAACGCACGTTCTTGCCCAAATAAATACATCCGTTAGAGGCCAAGAGATTAGTATATTTAAATAAAACACTACTAAAACTAGAGTGAGAGAGAGCCTGAGGACATATTTGTAATTTAATCATTATATATTCCATATTTGAAAAAAAAAGAAAGGAAACATAACATTATTGTCTGCACATAACACGTTCCCATTTCATAAATAATAAAACTACATCCCATATTATACATACGTACATATTGTACAACGTGTAAAAGGTTGTGTAAATACAGAGAACATAAGTACTGCAGAAAATTTTACCCTGAGTTCTTTAGAGGATTTACAAAAACATCTATGAGAAACCAATCCCCTATCTGTCCTATAGGAGATAGACTGGGGGACCTGAAAGGGCGAGGGGACAAGAGAGGTAGAGGTAGAAATCTTCCTTTTCATTGGGTAGGCCGTTTCTACCTGGAAACTGGTCTGGCGGACTAAGAGCGAGCTAGGGTATCCACAGCCAGATTTGCCCGCGGATCACGTCGATGGACGACAAGCGCGTGGAAAAGGAAGTGTTGCATATGAACTGTGGCTTTAACAAGACAATAAATATTGTCATTTGAAAATAATTAGAGACGTGAGATTGATTGATCTATCTCTGCTAGACTAGCTACTCCTCAGTGCACGTCACTGTGCAAAGAATTGAAACAATACACATGTGTAAACAATTTTCAAATGTTGTAGCTATTGTTAATCTCTTGGGACAAAAGTGACACTTTAACAACAGAGATCTCTCATTGTTTCCCTAGAGGGTTGTAATTTTATTCATTTAGTGTCGCTTTTCTTCCACTTTTGGTCCACCATGATTGGATGAAATAGATGAGGATCACAAAGAACACTCATGCCCAGGCTGGGATTCCAACCTGGGAATGTCGGTGGAGAGTCCGAAAGTCTACCACAAAGGCAGCAATATCCTTAAGGGTCATTCCATGTCAAATCATCGAGAATTTTGTAAGAATGTCACCCACCAACTCAGATTTTGATTAAATTCGGTATACTTATAGAAATTTTGATGCTGATTACAAAAATGATAACTCTTTTGAGATTGGTCAAAGGGTTCAGAAGTTACATGCTTTTTAAAATTTCCATGTACGCCACTTCCGGCTCCACTTTGAATGACACGCATTAGGTTATAAATGATCGTATATTCCCTCAGGGTTGACGCAGAACCTTCAAGTTTGTTTTCTTTTGTTCAGAAAGAGAGTAAGCTTTCATTTAAATAAGGTTTCAGATGAGTGTATCAATAATCATGTATTTTTATGTATAGTTGCATGTATTTTTTTAGAAAGAGAAATGACTAACTTCAAGAGCAAATTTCATGCAATGCCCCCCCTTCAATTTCTCCCCAATTTTATATGTAGGTAGCTCAGAGCATGTACTAATGCCTGATGGAAAAATTTGGATGGGCGGTTGAGAGACAGGGCGATAAAAAAATCATTTGCATCAAATAACATTAAAAGTTAATCTCATTAAAAATGCTTATGTGTTTAGCAGAAAGCCTGAAGTACAATAGGTTTTAAGTTATAATAATCAAAATTTCTGTTCACCATGTGTGAAGGTAAGCAAGCATAGGCGTAACCTGGCAGGGCAGAGGAAAGTGCTTGCCACCTCCCAAACTTATTGATTAATTAAAATTTACAAATAATAATTACAGTGGAACCCCAATTTTAAGTTTCTCGATTTTACATTTTTCTTCATTTTACATTCAAACTTGGTGGTCCCAACATAGCAAATTGCTAACAAATTTTCCTCGGTTCGGACGGGGCTCTCCGAACATATCCTTGACAAAGGCCATGTAATCGCCAAACGGAAAGTGCTTAGGGGAGAGGAAAAACCTATAAGAAGGAATGTATATGAAGGGTCGTATATATGTAAGGGAAGAGAGAATAAATTAAACAGGGCCGATGGGAATATCGATGAGATGTGGGGGAAGATGTTCAAGAAGTGGCATGGGAAGGAATACGTAAAAATAGGATTTAACGTAACCCTGGAAGTAGCACGCCAAGCTCAAATGGAAGAGGAATTCATGCTGGACTTGATATGAACTGTAATGGAGGAGAAATGGGGGGGGGGGAATTGCAGGGGAAATAGAGGAGAAAGAGAGGGGAAGGGCCCAACCTCGTGCTCTACGAGGAAACATTAGAGTATTGCAGCATACGTGGACCTTGGCTATTCACAGTTTTAAAGTTTTAACATTCGAAGTAGCAGTTTCTAATTGGTGAAGCATCATGGTAGTCGGACGTGCACCTGTAATGGGTTTTAGATTTTTTAATTTTTTTATTCTTATTAGGGATGGGACCGATTAATCGGTACTCTATCGGTATCGGCCGTTATAGGCATATCGGTGTATCGGTAAAATTACCGATTATTTTACCGATCCGATATATTGATAAATATCTTATAATTTAGTGCAAAATTCTGCCATTTTGTTGTAATTTTTATGGATAATTTCCATGCTCTTCTTTCTAAAAAGTAAATGTCTAAATATTTAGCTTCTCTTGCACTGCAGTCACCTCAA
Organism: Lepisma saccharinum; assembly: GCF_977018435.1. Lineage (NCBI taxonomy): Eukaryota > Metazoa > Arthropoda > Insecta > Zygentoma > Lepismatidae > Lepisma > Lepisma saccharinum. The sequence continues at coordinate 79,873,825 of NC_139243.1, forward strand.
AACACACAGTTATTAAAGAGATCAATGAACATTTCAGGTTCTTCAAGGACCATTTCTAATTTTATATCGGATCGGTAGAATATCGGTTATCGGTATCGGTAAATTTTATATCGGTACTTTATCGGTATTGGCCAAAATTTCATATCGGCCCATCCCTAATTCTTATTATTATTAAAAAAAAGGTAAAGTGTGCTTAGCACTACATGAAGGCATATATGGGGTGTGGAGGTAACACCCCTCACTTTATACGGTCGTGAGTTGGGGTGATGTGATCAGCATCACGCCCCTGACCGCCTTTACCCCCCAGGGTTTCCCCCAGGTACCCATGTCATTCGATGCTGCTATTATTATTATTATTATTATTATTATTATTATTTTTTAAACCACACACCTTTTACCAATCCTATATCCTGTTCCTATGGTGAGTTCGACGTTATGATTTATACATAACCTAAACGTGAGCAGCCTGAGGAAAGGAGTAGTTGCATTCCGAAACGTCGCAGGAGTTACCTAGATACTTGCAAAACGTAAGTTATTAATATATATATATTAAATTTGTGAGTAATTTGCACAACTTTCATCATGAAGCCTTTCAAAAGCCTAGGAATACTTCATGGACAATGAACAAAGAATTGGTTTTACGTGTGTGTTTTAAATCATTCGTAATATGACGTTCGTTTTAATTTAAACATTCAGTGGGGCGATTAGGAGGAGCGGGAAGTGGGGGATGCAGTTCCCCCACCACATTTTGCCACTTTTTGCCCCCGCACTATGGCCTCTTTATGCCAAGCCTTTTCTACCAAGAAAAAAGTATATTGACATTGCCCCTCAAATGTTGTCACCCACTCGCCCCTACTGCAAACATTCAGATAGATTTGTCAGTTGCACAAACCTTGTAAGCTAAGAAAAGTTACCCCCAAGGAGTAAGAGAACTCTTTCAGTCAAAAACTCATACAATTAAACTACTATGCTCAGGAATATGCATTTAAATTACAGGAAACATCATGATTGTCTACCATTGCACTTTATATCACTGTTGCCGAATACATAAAATCAAGTATGTGCCTTGTATTTTTTTTTATATTCACGAAGGACAAAATGTGATGCATCACAAGCTTAAACCTAATTCACATTTGTTTCATTATGCACTCCTCACAAAAATTTTGGAATATTGTTATACACTATCTACCAAAAAGTAATTGGGCACCTATGATGGTGGTTAATTTAGGATCTAATTTGAATCATTTAGTATCAATTTGTGGGACCACTGGTGGTTGTTCGTGGCACAATGAACTCACAGGCATACTGTACAATACTAGACAATGAAATGCTCCCAACCTTGTGGCATTTTTACGGAATGAACCCCTGTTACTTCCAGGATGACAATGTTAGGTGGCATGTTTCGGAGGCTACTATGCAGTGGTATGCCGACAACAATGTTCACCGATTGGTCTGGCTTGCACAGAGTCCTCATCTCAATCCCATAGAACACCTTTGGGAGGCATTGGACTGGCGGGTGAGGTCTTGGGAGATGCGGCCAAATTCCATTGTCCAACTGAGTGAGATCTTGCAAGAGGAATGGTGACACATTCCAATGGACGTCCTCCACGAACTAGTAGAGAGCATGCCTGACAGAGTGGCTGCTGTTATAGCAGCAAGAGATGGCTCCACGAGGTTCTAACAGGGTTCGCACCACCAGACAACCATTTTGTACACGTGCCCAATTACTTTTTGGTAGATAGTGTATTAGGCACAAGTTTGGAATATTAATATGTTAGGCAATAGGTGATAGGCACCGTGGCATGTGTTTGCGAAAAGACGGTAATGTCCACCAGACAGATGTGTATTGTTGCATTCCAAGACCGTGTCTATCACCTGTTGTCTAACGTAACAATATTCTAAACTTTTTGTGAGGAGTATTAATATGCTTGAACGAATGTGACTGTGAATGTATGGCTGCCCATGGATAAACACTTCGTTGAAATAATTGTGTCCATCAGGGACAAAGCGAAAGGAAATGGAACAAGTTGCGAGAATAGATTAGAAAAGAATGAAGAGGAAAATCTGAAATGGAAAGAAGCAAGAAGAAAATCGGTATTGTAAGAGAGAGGGGTTACATATATTTCTTACATGCACATATATATGGTCTTAAATTTATACTGCCCACCCTAATCTATCAATATGGAGCTTCTGCCCACCCGGTCAAAAAATTCTGGTGCCGCCCCTGCAAAAGAGCTTACCTTGAATTCAAGAGGTCGTGGTTTGTTATCTGGTGGAGGCACATACTCGTTCAGATTACATTTTAAACTGTAGCTTCAGTCCTGCTTGGCTTTTCTGTGCATAAAATGGACTTTAACACATTCGGGTCTGGCCTCATAATACTGCATTTTTACCTCTGGTCTGCTGTTTTTTGTTGTTTTTCAAAAAAACATAGAAAAAATATTTTTAATTTGTTTTTATTTACCACACATTTCTTAAATCTACAAGACTTCCTCTTTTCAATTAACAAAAATTTGTTAAATTTTCTTTTCATTTTCAGACATTTTTGAATATTTTTTTCAGCAATGTTTTATGAAAAAAAAAGTTCAACATTCTAACAAATGTAAATATAGAGATATTTTAAGTTCGTAATCTGGAAATTTCAATAATTAACTACATAAACTATCAATACATCTTTTGAATCTTGCATAAGAATACTTCTTACGTACACATAACAAAAAATAATTACAAATTACAGCTTTTATATTAAAAAGTGGCTGCAGGACAGGACCAGACGATGTATCAGTTGGTTCTGCGTCATCTGTAAAAATTAAACAAATAAATAAACAAACTAACTAAATAAATAAAATAAATTTTCATTTGACATACACTATACAAAATAATAAATGGAAAAACTAAAAATACATCAGTGCATGTAGGAGAATCAAGCAAGAGGCAAGATGAATAGACCCAAAAAAATTACCTCTTCTCACTTCATTCATAAAATACTAGAGTTTGCAACACTGTTTATATTGTCAACAATTAATTATTACGAATATAACCTACCTTCCAAATCTTCAAATTCATCTGCATCATCAAAATTGTCGCTAACTTCAAACTCTGAGGCGGAATCCTCATGCAGAATTTCCGCTATGCAGTCTGGATCTAACGACGCCATTCTAAACAATACAACGCCATTCTAAACAATACAACGTACATCAACCCGACAACAAACAGTCACAGGTGCGAGATAAAAATAGCACATGTGTCACCTAGCGGTCGGAATTTCAACAGAGGGGCTTGAATGAACACGCACATGAGACGAAGTACGAACATAGCCCGTAATTCAATTGGCAAAGCGATTGCATACCGCAGGACCGTCTATGTCCGTCGTTCGTCCACATTTACTTTAAGTGCACTGTGGGCTATTCCCGTCGTGAGATCCCTATGTGTTAAAAAACAAAACACAAACTTGAAGTTTCACAAAAAATTGTATACACTTTTTGTTGTATAACTTCCTCTTTCATTTCAGATCAAATTTATCAACGTGGTTTCATCTGCTCTGATTGGTGCACCTTCTCTAAAAAGTGGAAAGGATCAATTTTCCAAACAACTGATTGCAATTGCAAACGAAGTAGCTGAACATGATCCTGAGTTCATCTTAAAGGTACTGTAGAACAGTAATTTTAAAGACTAAACCCCAACGCTTTAATTATTTTGATGTTTTCATCACTCTTTTTAATTGTGTTCAATGTATTTTAAAACTTGGGCTGAGCCAATACCAATGTATCAGTATTGGCCAATACCAGTTGATACTTTTCGGGCATTTTCTTATTTCACAGGGTATGCAATTTTGTGGAGTATAATTATCCTGGAAAGACTGCAAAATTTGATTTTTTTTTAAAAAAAAATTGCACCAGTTTTGCATGGGAAGATGGATTTTATTATTTTTTATAAAATGTCTTTTAATATTCTGAAGTAATTCTTGAGTATTTTAAAGCAAAATTCTTGGTAAATTGATGCATATAATTAGAGTGACATATTTACACACTAATATTGATCAATATTTTGAACAACTTTCAAATACCGTAGTTCTTCGAATCGAAGACTCCATCGAATCTAAGGCGCACCTGAATTTTCGCCTCATTTTTTCAGAAAAAAAAATCTTCGACCTTAAGGTGCAGGAATATGCACAAAGACGTTCATATTTTAACCTTTGCAGGGTTTATTTAAACATTTATAGGGTACATGTTTATTTGTTTACAAATACCTATACGGCACTTTACCTTGCAACAGTGGTAACTTCTGTTTTTACAATTTTTTGTTTATTTAAACATCCATAGGGTACATGTTTATTTGTTTATTTAAACATCCATAGGGTACATGTTTATTTGTTTATTTAAACATCCATAGGGTACATGTTTATTTGTTTACAAATACGGTATATTGTACTTTACCTTGCAAAACATATTTACTCTTTGTAACTACCAATGTTAGAGACTGCAGTAGATTCTATGTTGTACGTGCATGAAATACATATATTGTAGTATATACATCGAATCGAAGATGCCATCGAATCTAAGGTGCACCTGAATTTTGGACGTCTAAAATCTGACAAAATCCTGCACCTTGGATTTGAAGAACTACGGTATTACAATTTTCAAGTATCGGTATGTGTGGGAATAGCTAAGGGTATCGGTTCAAAGTGGTTTCAGCTCACAGAGCCAAAGCTGGATTTTGTTGGGTAACATGTAGTCATTGCAACTGTCCTTATTTTCCCATTCCATGATTCTTCTAAAAAAGTGTTCCTATATTGCTACAGTCTTTTCTTACAGGAATTATGTTAGTTTTTTGACTGCACAGTTAATTTCTTAATTTGAATGATGACATTTTATCCTCGATGTCTTACGTCCAGTTTGGTTCTTTGTATCATCAGCATTTAAGTGTTTGTAGAAGCTTATCAATTTTTTTCTGGTGCTAGATACCGTAAGTGGTTAGAGAACCTTTTGCGAAGCAGTACAACTTACAGGGTGACAATTAATGAACTATATGAAATAAAACGGAAATTTAGTGACAAACCACGTAGTACACAAACTGTATTGCACATGTAAACGGCACTACAGACATTCGGATTTAGGTTATGACATGTTCGATATGTCTGCCATCTCTGGCGATGATGTGGGGCAGACGAACAGCAAAATTCTGCCTGACCCGCTGAAGTGTTGAAACATCGATGACCTCCTGAATGGCAGTTTTCAGCTTGGCAGTGGTTTTGGGGTTATTTCTGTACACCTTGTCCTTAACATAGCCCCCTTCCAGTGGCCTCTGCGTACCCCAGAGCCAGAATGCGGTCCCCAAAATACTCCTCCAGGACATATTCACTTGCAAATGGCCGACATCAACACGTTGTGTACGCATACTAATTCCCATCATGCCCTGTGGCCAGCCATGCAGTTTGGACGTCATCACGCGAACCGTTCAGAAATTATGACGGTTTTATTTCATATATTTCATTAATTGTCACCCTGTATATCAGAATCAATCTTTCTGAATTCATGGAGACTTTTCAAAAATTCAAAATATTGTCGAGGAGGTTTCACAGCATTTGATACATTCATTCAAGCTTTTTCATGCAGAGTTATTAGGAAAATGTATTACAGTATTTTCTACTTCCGTTAAAGCAAATTCGTATGAGAAAAAAAAATCTTCACGCAGTAAATGCCTCATCTGCCCATCTAGCATAGTAAAAAACTCCAGGAGGTCTAAATGAAATTCGTGGTGGAACATAGTAGGGTTATTCAAAGTTGACTAGGACTTATATTTCTAGGGAAAAAGGTGAAAGTTCTACAAGCACCAAACGATGTCATTTTTTAAAAAATATTGGTCCTGAGCATCCCGCCACCTCTTGTCATTGATGTGTGAGTTCCCTGAATCCTTTGGCACACAAGGAAGTTGCAGGATATCCTGATAATCACTGAGGGCTACATCCGGAGTGTAAGGGCTTGGAAAATACCTCCCTGTTCATTTGGGCAAGAGTTGTTGCTGTCTTATTAACTGTGTGGTGCTGGGCATTGTCATGATGAAAAATTACATTTTCAGACATATTCCTGGTTGCAAATGGCACCTTCATCAATGTGCAGTAATACTAGGCATTAATTCTCATCCTTTCTGCAAAAAAATCCACATGAATAACAACTTACATGTCCTAGTCAGACGAATGGGTCCATGCAGTTTTTTCGTACACTTTTGCCCATGACATTGTTCCCCATACTGTGTTTGCAATCTTCTCAAAATTTAATCTGGATTAAACTACTACTTAATTCACTCTTCTGTGACTCTGATTTACATTTTGGAAAACAAATTCTAATGTGCAATTCATTGTGTACGAGCCATGATGGTCCTGTCAGTAGGCTGTCTGACTGCCTCATGTGAGACCTGGGTCAATTCCTGGGGTAGGTGGGTTGGAATTTTTCAGGCCTCATCCCTGCATAAAGCAGATCTTGGGTTCACCCAGCCTCAAATAAATGGGTACCGGTGGACAGCCATTTGGGGGTGGTTGTAAAGGCAAACCAGAGGATGGTGCTGATCACATCATCTCTGAAAATGACCGAGATCGAGAATTTGTTGGACCCTGCATACACATTCCCTATTTGTACCTTCATGTTACAGTGCAACTACAACTTACTTACCTACCTTTTCGTGTCCATGGCATATTGGTCTTGCATGCTAGATTTGGAATTCACTGTATTAACACTAGGTCATTCATCTCGAAAATGTCTGAAAGAATGGTCGTTTGAGCCTCCCACTCTCGATTGATTTAATTTATTTTACTTCGCATTTTGTGCCTCTTGGCTAATTTGCGAAGATGGGGATGAGTGATGAATGGAGGTTCACAAACAACCAAGCCTGAGCGGGATTCGAACCTGGGGCCCTTGGCATCGCAGCGCGATGTGCTAACTACTCTGCCACAGGGTCCGGCCCTCCCACTCTCGAGGATGTTACGGATAGGATTTCAATGTGACAATAATCGTAGCCTATATGTAGAAACCCACCGTGGTAGTTTCAGCCCATAACCATCTTTGTCATTTTCATAAGATAGACTAAACTACATTTTAACATGGGGATGATGAATTTGTTCACGTAATTTTCAATTTCAATGCATCTTTCAATTCACGGTCCATATTTGAGGGCCTACTACGAGGCACAAATTACGGTTTTACGTGAAGTATTGGGCTTCGAGCGTATTCCACTTGTTTTGCCTGTTCGAGCATTATTCAATTGAGCGCAGCAGCTGTCAATTTCATATGTTTTCATGCATCGTCCGTGCGGACTATTGAACACACTAGCAAAAAGCATTTTGTAGGTATTGTTGCATATTACTCACAAATCCAGAATATAAAAAAGGAACGTTAAAAACTGTACTTACGTGTGCGAGTATATTGTTTCTACTGTAGAACGACGTTTCGGAGATTGACTATCTCCTTCTTCAGGTTCGTATAAAAAACGGTACTTAGCGTACTGCGTCGAAATGTAATATGAGGATTGTGGATAAGGGTTGGTTTGGATACATTTAAAATGTTATGTTTTTGCACTAGAGGAACGTAAAAAGCTTGTCGTTCACCAAAAAGACTTGCACAATAAACCTATTCACAGGTAAAAAAGTTAAAAAAGTTAAAAATCTAAAAAACCTGCATGAATCACTATACAACTTGCAGGTTCGGCCATTCCTACCCAACTGTGCATCCTAATCCACACGAAGGTCAGTTCTCCATGGATGTTTCCCCCTCCCCTTTATTTTCTCATTTCCCCTTATTACGTCACAAATCCAACGTAAATTCACGTTCTTCCCGTGCCACTTGTATAACTTCCGGAGTGACGTGGAAACCAATATTGGGTTCAATCTTCCAGGCCTTGTCCCATTTTTTGAGGAAATTGATCCACCCTTTTTCCAAATTTCCTTCGTCCCTATTAAGATTATTCTTCCCCCCCTACAAATATTTGCCGTTTCATACATGTTTCTTCCTAACTTCCTCCCCTCGTTTCTAATTATCTCTTTTTTTGCGATTCTATGCCCACTTTCCAAAATATGTTCTGAGAGACCCGTTTTGGGAACTTTTTTTCCTTATATCCTTTTCATGAAAATTAGAAACAATATACTTGCACACGTAAGTACAGTTTTTAATGTTCCTTTTTTATATACTAGCAAAAAGCCCTCAATGCAACACTCTAGTTCAAATGTCCAGTATTCAATGCCGATGTGTAGCAAGAAAAAGCTCTTATTTTATTGGCGAGACCCCACTCTTCCATGATATGGTATACAGTAATGCTTGCTCTTGCACAAATGCTGATGGCTCTCCAATTAACCCTTAATCAACGGAGCATGTTTGCCAGTGAACCAGCAAACTACAGGTTTGTACCAGATGTGTTTTCAGTGGGAAATTTAAACTTCCGCATGCTTTTAAATATAACGTTATATCTCTGGAACTAAGAACACTAGAATTACAAATTGGGCTATAAGCCTGCCATAGAAAAAACAATTTTCCATATTCAGTTATAAGAAGAAAGAAAAAACTATTTTTTTCACAAACTTTCAGATTTTTCGGACCCCCATGTTCACAATGCCGAGACGTGAAAGAACTAAACTGTACTTGCATATTGTCTGATATATTTTCCATTTCCAAAAACAATGTACACTTATTGCTTCCCCTTGCTAAAACACCAGAATTCAGAAAAGAAGGATGCCAAAATCAATAAAAAAATACCAAAAAATGCAAAATACACATAATTTTGCAGACATCGCCTCCCCCACAAATATAGTAAGAATGTAATTAAATTGTACTAATTGCTAATAACTAGGGCTCGGAAGTTGAAGACCTAAAAATATAAAAAAAGGTCCTAAAAAAGGAAAAAAGGACGTATAAAAGTGATCCAAATTAATTAATAATTTCAGTTCTAATTACATATTTAATGAATATGCACGGCACCTCCTTATCTGACTTAAGATCTTTGCAGGCGCGTTCTGTCTGGTCGTATACACCGTGCTGAAAGCTTCAAAAACAAGAAAAAGTTGCCACTTGCAGCACGACCTTCCAGACAAGTTACGGTTAAAGGATCTTGTACCGTACCTGCTTCAGTCGTCCAAAAATGTTTTTCTCTCGTTTCAGGGATGGTTCAAATATATTTATTTATCTTTTTTTATTATTTCCTTACTACAGAAAGGATGTTTAAGAGGTGATGAACTGATGATGATTCGAATTGAGAATGGGCAGTAAATACGTAGTCGAAAGAAGGTGAAGTTACAAAGAAATGCTGTTAAGACCTAAAAAAAGGCTAAAAAAGGACCAATAAGTCAATAAATGCCGAAGAAGGCAAAAAAGGACAAATAAATCCTAGCTTTTTCTGAACTACAATGACCCAAAATGAACATATATTATGTTGGGCCTCGTCTTCGGACACTAGGAAAGAAAAGGATTTTTCCTCAACTTCCGAGCACTACTACGAGCCACATCCAGAAAGTAAGTTTCCCTATTTTTTTAAAAAAAAAACCAACACAGTTTCAGGAAACCATTTATTGGCAACAGGTACAGCAAAGGTTCAGCTATTTTTCAACATAGCAACCACCAGAATTGAGACACTTGTCGTATCGTGGTATCAACTTTTGGATCCCACTGTCGTAGAACTCTGCCGCCTGTGAATGGAACCAGCGTGTGACAGACATCTTCAGCTCTTCGTCGTTGCCAAAACGCTAACCGGAGGACAGGAATTTCTTGAGGTGCAAGAAAACGTGAAAATTGCTGGGAGCCAGATCAGGACTGTAAGGTGGATCATCAAACAACTCCCAGCCAAATTCCGTCAAAACAGCTGCTGTGCGCCGAGCCGTATTTGGACGAGCATTGTCAGAGCTGACGATGAATGTCAATTGGCGCAATGCTTTGTGCATTCAGGAACTTTATCACCAACCGAACCTCGCATGCGGCGGGAGAAGGAATACGAGCTTCCACTTCGGACCACTGCTGCCTCGCTACTGGTGCCGGGTGGGATCTGTCCGCCTGGCATATGATTGATACGTCTAAGCTCTGCTGCGCATGCGCAATTTACATGGCTCATTATGTTTAATTTCACGGGAAAAAAATAGGGAAACTTACTTTCTGGATGCGCCTCGTAATTACGTACCTCAAGACTCATGCAGAATGTATCTTCGACCATTTTCCGAGTCATAGTATGTTCTAAAAGTTACATACTATAAGGAAAAGCTCCTTGTTCCATTATGGAACAAGCTGTAGTTAACAGAAATACCTGTTCTTACATCATGAAACAAGCCATACCTGTTCTTACATCATAGAACAAACCATAGTTTAAGGATTAAATTGCTTCGTTCTTCTGTTATAGATAATAAAAACTAGTACTTTGCCATCTAATTCTTTCTTATTCATTGTAGGAGCTTCTTTGCACTCCACGGTTGAAAGTTGAAAGTAGAATTTTGATGCTTTTAAGTGGCAACCTTGTAAAGAGTCAGTCTAATATGTGTGTACAACATATTCAATCATATGAAATCTTAAAGTATGCCTTTTTGTATCTCGAGACATCTATTAACATAATGCTATAACTGCAGATTTGATTGACACAGTGCATATTTCACTGCAAGCTTAGGTATCTTGGAGAATATTAATGGCATTAACCCTGGAGCACTAGTGCCAAGTCATACAGACCCAAGCCACATGTTTTTGCAAATATTTTTTGGTGGGTGTGGCTTAGAGAAAGGTGCTTTCGTGTAGCTTCCTGCCTTCACCTCCCAGGTATTGAGTGGATTTGACCATTCACTAGACGATATTGTTGGCAGAGAAAAAGGCAGTTTGGGTCTGTGCTCGTGTTATACAAATGTGATACTAATTGTATTGTAAAAGACCTTTGTTTCGTGTTTCTGCAGGTGACGAATAACATTGACACTCACAGGTTATTGTTATATACTATAGGTTATTATAATATTGAGCAAATGCGTTGATCACAATGGCAAGTGAATGAGATTATGGACGAATTAGACTTCTAGAAGAAAGCTGTGGCAGTAATCCAGATGAGGAGTTTTTGATTCTTGATGAGTTTGACCAAGTTGAAGAGGATTTTTGAAATAAACATACCTTTTTGAAATAAAAAAATGTTACATGAAATATTAAAATCATAAAAATTTCATTTTTTCAAAAGATATACAAGATTATATTGTCAAATACAAAAATGGGTCTGTGAGACTAGGCGCCAGTGCTGAAGCTACATTAATGGGCGCCAGTGCTGCAGAGTTAAGAAGGTTTTCAGACTGTTAAGATTGATCTTGTGGTGTTTGGCAAATTCATACAAATGTTACATTTTTTTCCATTCCTTCCATAGGTTGCATTTTACACAAGAAATGAACTGAACATCAGGACAGTCACCAATTTTCTGCTGGCATATGCAGCATATAATAAGTCATGCAGGTACTACCTGAAGAAATATTTCGGAGGTGCTGTACGTTTGCCTTCTGATTGGATTGATGTTGCTGATTTGTACCAGGTAAAGAGAACACTGTATTGTTTTCCTCATTTACTGTCAATCTGATGAAATTAAATTTGCACTGAGCTGCGTTAGCTCAGTCATAAGGGCGTTGACTACCATGGGAGAGACCCGGGTTCGATCCCCAGCAGGGGAGAACCGGGATTTTTTCCACCAGCTCAAGCAGCTTCGGCACCCACCCAGCGTCGTACAAAGTTGGTACCTGGAGGAAACTGGGGGGTAAAGGTGGCCAGGGGCATGGTGCTGATCACATCACCCCCACCTTCGGCTGTGATCAAGATAGTGTGGGGTCCAAACTCCACATCCCTTATATGACTTCATGGTGTGGTGCAAAGCACATGGGAGCACTTTACTTTTTTTTTTACTGAGCTGATACTAGTGCTTATGTATTGGTGTTGGTATCTATGGTCGTCGCCAGAAATGTTTGTAGCCGGGTGTCAGGCAATTGATCAAACTTGAATACTAGAGATTATAACAATAATAACTTGTGATTATTATTATAAATAATAACTATTATAAACTCAATATAGTAAACTAATGTTAGTGGAATTTATTATTATTTATTTATTTATTTAAAACAGTATTTTGTAGCGGTAGTTTGCCCCCCTAGAATTGATTTCCATCCAAGGTTGGGGTGGAACAATAACCGTTGCTCCGTGTGGTTGCACCCCTTCCCCATAGTTGCTTTGAACTTTAATCGGCTTGAAAAATACTTTATTTTCTTTAAGAGTATAATATCGTTTAATAATGGTGATAAGATTCCTCTACACTAAATTTCTAGGTGAAAGTATAATAATGCAGGGACATGGACGTCTGGAAGGGGGAGCAAGGATGGCCACAGGGAATTGTATTTCCATTATTAGCAATAGAATTTACAAGCTTTCTGCTTTTTTTGTAACTTGAAATTAACAATCTCAATTTCCAGTGGGGTTGGGTCGATGGACCTGTTGGACTCCCCCTCCACCTGCTACCCATGTTGGTATCAGAAAGTATTGGTAGGAATTTATTTGCCAATACTGGCCAGTACTTCATTGGTATTTTGGTCTTTGACTAGGTCCACACAAATCCTGCACAATCTTTTAGTGAGCTCTAGTTATCTTGGAAGCAAAAATTCAAAGTTTCCATTCATTTTACACCAGCATTGTGTGATAAACTGGATAAGGTGAGGGCCGTTGCCTTGCTGACTGTGCAGAGTCGAGTGGAATATTCTTGTTGCTCGGCTCTGCATCCAGTAGAAGTTGGGCTGAATGTGCGTTTAACCGGCAAGCTTCAGAGTCATGTTTTAACAAAATGGATATTTTGATTATCATGCTCCCAATTCCTTCATCAATATATATTACCTGTATTAGTTGGACATTGCTTTATCTGCATTATATGGATATCCTAATTATCTATTCATGTTAGAGGGAATAAAAATGCGGTTGCTAATTAGAAGATTTAAGTGAGTACTAAAAAGATTTCCGCGAACCTTACTTGTAAATGTTCTATTAATTTCGATGGCCTCTTCCACCATCCACTTGGGAAACTCGAAGCTTCACTGTGGGGTTGACTTCTGGTTCCTGTTGTTTCTTCGCTTAACGCTAGGGCCGCTGGTGCAACCAGTTCGTCTGCTGCATGTAGTTAATCATAGCAATAGGTATATAGGTTGCAGTTAGGCATGCAGCGCACAATATGATTGACACAAAAATTAAGGAGACACACACAATTATGCACTTTCTGCTCAAGCTGAATATCGACAGTGGTCAGGCACATCATGTTTGACTCCTGCTTTTACAACAACTCAAACCTATCTCACGCAGCAGATGAACTGGTTGTATAACGATAAAACGTGATTTTACAGTTATTATTATTAGTATTAGACTTAGCTTTGCTTTTTAACTACAGTTCGGTTGAGATAAACTGATTTCAAATATTATTATAGATATTAATGTTTGATGGAAAGAATAACCAATTACCTTTACTTTCTTTTATTACAGAAGAAAACTAAGAAATAACTTTAAAAAAAATAATTAAAGGTTCACACTGATTCGCTGGTGGTTCTTGGTTTACATGAGTAAACCCAATACAAGAGTTGACACCTGTACTTTAGATTATCTTGGTAAAAGAAATAAGAAAAAATCACTCTCACATATATTTATAAAAATAACAAATTTAACCTTTTTACTCACGATTACATGGCCGGCCTTTAGAAAGAATTAGCGCTTTTCAAAATTTAGTGGGATTTTTTCATCAGAAGATCGAGCTTGTGGGGGTTAAAACACGAGAGCTCTCGACTCTGGGGACCACTTCACTAAAATCCTCGTTGTTCCGTCTTCTTTTTCCGACGATCCTTGGTGTCTTGTCGCTGGAGAAAATCCTTCTCTGCAATCTCGGCTTCACTGAATGAAAATCTGCTAAACTGCTGCAAACAGAGTTCACTCCTGCACGATCTCTTTTCCGGAGAGCCTTAATGCCGATTTAACGTTTCTTGTGCCTCTGGAAACAACGGCGGACTAGCGTGGTCTTCCGACTGAAGAGACTACTTTACCACTTCGCCAGAAGAAAATGTCACCGGAGGTATGCAAAACTCAACAGACAGAGCACTAAATTGCGCGACCACCTTCCAGTCAAAATCTCCGCGCCAACTGCTTCAACTACCCCGCGTGCAAATCCACGAGCGCTTACTTCCCTTTGTGAACCGGACTCAGTCTATTATTTCAAAAAGGGGTGTTTCGATTCCTTTTCCTTCTTTCTTCCCGGAACGTTCTGTAAACAATCTGTTACAGTTGCACCAGCGCCCCTAGCGGTAAGCGAGGAAACATCAGGAACCAGAAGTTAACCCCACAGTGAAGCTTCGAGTTTCACAAGTGGATAGTGGCAGAGGCCATCAAAATTAATAGAACATTTACAAGTAAGGTTTGCGAAAATCTTTTTAGTACTCACTTACGTCTTCTAATTATCTAGATATTTGTATTATTCAGATATTCAGGTTATCTTAATCCAGATTATTCACTGCATCCAAAATGGATATCACATTAGAAGTCTGGATATCCGTTAACCTGATTTTGTGGATTCCTAGTGTTGTAGCTTACAAAGTATACTGCATCAAAAAATTCTCAGTATTAATTTCCACGGTCTGCTTTTAGGCTGAGCACACTGTATTATATGCTAGAAGGGTACACAATTGATCAAATTTGATATATATATTTTAAAGTTATTGTTCCATGTTGATATTTGGAAATAGAAACAGGTGTTGTTAATGCTCTTTTTTTTTTCCAGAATTTTGATGGTGGGAAGACAAAGTATGGTTCACTACCATCAGCTCTGAGAAAGGTGATGGGGAAAAAATTTAGTGATTTTGATGCATACCAATTAGCAAAGTACAACAAACAGAAGAACAAGAAAAAGAAGAAATCACAAGAAAAAAGTGTGCAGAAGGCAGTAAGTGACAAATTTTATTTATTTTTTACACTTTCCTTTGAAAGTCGGTTATTAATTTTATTGATTGAAGTTCTTGTTAGACCCAAGTTATACATTTCACCCAGCATATGTTATATCTAGGTGTGTGTGTGTATATATGATATAATCAGCTGTTTAATTGAATTTTCATTTTGTATTTTGTAAACCAAATCAGGATGGTCTGAATCTCTGACACATAACTGGAAAAAGAAATTGGAAATATGTTCTTTCACTACCTAGTGCAGACAAGATTCTTTCTTGGAGGAGGAGAGGGGGGGGGGGGTGCTCCATCATGTGATCAATATGTAGTGCATGTTTTTTTGTCTTTTTTGCTTGATACAATTGTCAAAGAAACAAGTAGATTACTTATATCACAGATATTCCTTAAATAATACTATTTTCAGGAAGTAATTCAAAGGATAGTAAACACTCCTCTTTTAGACTATGAGGTGGGTAGAGCACCATTCTTTTGGCTGAGCCAGCCCAAGATTCAATGGAAACGTAGCCCACATTTGCCAACTGTGAATAATATATTCAAGCAAAGGTGAATTGTAATCTACTACAAAGAAATTGTGTTACTCCAGTTTTCAAATATTTCTAATACAGTGGGTGAAAGCCGATGGGAAGTGCTCGACCCCTAAAAGGATTTTTCTTTTCACAGGGACACAGTATTTAATACACAGTTTAGTCCAAAAAAATATCCCCACCCAAAGGTTTTATTGAAAGCACATGAGAATGAAAACTAACCTAATTTAACCAATAATTTTGAAGTTTACTAATAGAGAACTACCTATACTTTGTCTTGGGAATTCGTGGAGCAAGACCATGTGGTAGTGAAGGGGAGAAAGGAGTGGGCAGAGCAAACCAGTGCATACTGATGCAAATGGATTGTAGCTGCAGCCGCATTTTCCCCTCCATGCCCTCACTTCCACTCTTATGCGTTAATTGGTCGAGTCAGTACTTGTCCAGATGCATGTACACATGCAAGAAAATTACTCTGGGGTGTTGAAATAAAATTGTGTAGCAGAAATAAAAAGAAGCACAACCATCTGCAACATTGCCATCAAACATATACGTAATAAAATTCAATTCAATTCTTGTGTATGTATGTTGTAATTCATGTCGATTATCTGTGTAAAAGGATGTCAACAATAGGCATTCTTATCAACAGTTACCAGTTAATTGATACTTGCTTCTAAAATAAATAATATTGGCGTTCCTATGACATTGAAACAGATTTAAGTTGAAATATATGAAGAAATAAACAAATATTGCAAGTGGGGATATTTTTTTGGATCAAACTGTACCTTGATATTATGAATCATAATTTTAACAATTGTTCCACAACACTCCACCTTTACTGGGCTGCTTCTGGCAGGAAAAACCCAAATAAATAACTAAATAGGCTCGTTAGTCCTGGGTTCCCACCCCATTCCTCACCAGAGCGCTCAGAACCAAAGAATCAATATCAGGCAAGAACTAACTGAATTAATGTTGCAGGGTGATTGCTGAAAACTTGCAGAAATGGGCTTTATAAATTTATTTACATTTCAACAAAACAAGGCTCGGATTCTTCCAATAATTCTCTAATTTACATTATTTACATTCCTCTAACTTGAGCCCCACGGCAGAACTGCCAAGTGGAAGCTAGCATTGGCAGAACCGCCTCTTTCTCATGGGAGGCCACTGGAGACCGAAGATCACTCTCCCTTCTGCTATCCGGTTCATAAACACACACTGTCCTCTGTCAGAGGCCATATTTATACTTCCTCCCTCGTCGCATGGGGGAGGGCCGAAAGTTCAAATCTTATTGGCTCTTTTAAACTACACTGAACCATGGAAGGAACCCAAGCATACAGAATCATACACAAACACAAAAAAGAAACAAAAAACAAATACTGTTTGTAACACAATGTAATTTCTTTTCCCTATACCACCGAACATACATTTCTTAGACGTTTTCATGAAACAAGACCTGTTTTCCACAGATCATCATTGCTGGAAGTGTGTGTGGATGGAAGGAGAACACAGGAGGATACCATCATCCCCTTCTAGCTAGAATATTTTGCATAAACATCCCCCACCTACTGCCTTCTCTGTTTATTCACACAAGGATACCTCCTTCTATCCCCAAACTCAACCAAACATAAAAACCTAACATGCAGGGAGAGAAGAACTGGACAGAAATGTCCACCAAACTTCAAAATGGAAGAAAAATTACCGTCACAAAGTCCACGAAAATAGTGATGAAATTTAACTCATATATATGTATACCCTGTGCGACAGAATGGAGGGAGGGGAGGTAAGGGCAAGGGGATAATTGGCTCCTGCACCCCACCCCCTATTGAGTTTTGGGTCCCTTCCGAGTGTTGAACAATTAAAAGAAACATCAACTACATTGTCATAGTATAGATAACAAATCGTAAATAACCTGAACACGTAGCAGATATGTATATTGTGGGATATTTATCTTGGCCACTATTTGAATATAAGAAGACTTGGATAATATTTGGTGGGAAGTTACATTTTAAACATCACACGAAAAACTAGTATTAGTATTAAAAGTTCATGAATTACCAAGTTTGATTTTTTCATTGTGTCTCAATAAGAGATTGACTGGCTGAGTAACTGGATAGGTGCTACTAGATTCATAACTGTAGACTCTTTAAGTTTATGACAAACGGTAGCAATAAAATATGAAATGAAGGATTTTACCTATTGATGGCCGGCCATCTGCAAGCAAGTAAGAGAATTCAACATTTCAGAGGGAATTCACATGTCAAGTTTTTGGGGTCCCTCTGGCTGAACCAGGGGTGCCCACAGTGCATCATGGGAATTTTTTGGGGGACAAAATTTTATACCAATTCTATATATCTTCACACAAAAATGGGGGGGGGGATCGTATCGTTTGATTGACTTATTGATTTTTAGTTTTGGTTATTATATATAGTTTTTCTACCTACCTGCGAGTGATCGCGGCAATAGGGTTGAAATGAAACACCACCTCTTATGCGTTTAGAATCGATTTGGATGGAGGGGGGGGTGGTATTCGCATTAATACAAGGTTAGTCGAGCAGACAAATTGTGCAGAATAAGGTTGACTAACAATGGCAGTGAGCCTAAAGTATCTAAAGTAAACATATATTGCTTAAATATGTCTGTATTATACAGTGGTGCAACCACAGGGGGGGGGGGGTCAGGGTATCATTGCCCCCCCCAACCTTTGACGGAAGTCAATTCTAGGATCAAACATTGATGGCCAAGGGAACCGGCAGGGGGGTCACAGAGGAGCAATAACCCCCTTCGATTTCAAATTTTATGCAAATAAAAATTCATTTTGTAAAATTTTCTTGCTTGCTTCGCTCGCATTATCTGCTTTTCTCATTTTCGTCAAGTTCAGAGCTGTAGCTAGGGGCGGCGGGAGTCGGCCATGGGCGCCGAGTGATCTGAAAAAAAGTTGTAAAAGAGAGAATGTCATGGCGTCCAGTGAAATTATTTGCACCCTATTAAATCAATACAATATTGTTTTCAATTGCAAGAATTGGATCTAAGAATTTTCTTCCTCGCTTCACTCGCAATCTACTTATTTTTTCTAATGTAATGTATTTAAATAATGTGTGTTGTATATTTGTATTGAATAAGCTTTGAATACGTACACAATTTAGTGTTAGCTTGTTGCATATGTATTTTTTTATTTTATGTCGCTCCATGTTGCATATGTGTAAAACATATGTTGTACATGAAAGTTACACATTGTATCTTTGGAATGCATTTATCATTCATTTTCTGCCATTCAAAAATACAGTTTGTGTGCTTGATTTCCATTATTAACAAATGTGAAATTGACGGTGTTGAAAAATATTTCAAATAGTTTGTTCCAAACAAATGCTTTAGCACAGACTTCTACCCTCTTTTTGAGTAATTTATGAGGATAATAACGTCTTTGATACTACTACTAGTACTACTACTGGTAGTAGTAGAAGTAATAATAATAATAAAGCCATTATTAATGTTGTTCTTATTGTTATTGGTACGTTTATCCTGGTACTTGTTCCCCCCCAGACCAAAATTTGTGGTTGCACGTATGGTATTATATTTTTCTGCAAATTTGGTCTGACAAAAATAATTTGAGTAATTAATTCGGCATAAAGGGGGGGGGGTTCTACCTTTTTGGGGGAGTGCATCATGGGCTGAGCCAGTATACACCTGGTAATTATCGCAGACATCGTATTATGATATGTTACTGTGGACCACTACCTCTTACATGTAAGAAAATAATAATATAACATTGGGTCCTGAAGTTATTTGGTGTGACAGTTGACACTACATCATTACCGATGATGATGATGAAATTAAAAGATTGATCCACACCTGTTTTGTAAATCGATTTTTTAAAAAAATAACAGACACTATCTCTTGAATTTCTTTGATTATATAAAATTTCAGGATCACAGAGAAAATTGTGGAGCGCCTAAACCTTGGTTCTCCCCCCCCCCCCACACATTGCAGGGGTTGCGGGTCATCTGCTATGCCAATGATAATGACAAAAGTTATAATACTACTTCAAAGATTTTTGACTGCACATTTGCTTTGTTGAGATATTTAAATAGAAAAAAACAAGTTATTCCTTTTCAAATTAAAACAAATGTTATTTTCTTTTCAAATTCCCCCTTACCCAACGAAGAAAGAAAAAACACACCCACAAGAAAATATAACTTTATTGACACATGCATATGTCATCTCTGAGCTTGCAGGAATGTGTGTTTATCACAGCATCTATACATGAGACATATGGCATTGATAATGTAGTTTCCCAAACTGAATTCTGGTTCTAATGAAGAGCGACGAGGGTAAGAAGTTACCTTTGATTGACTTGCAGCAATACGTGTCTCCTTTTTACCCTGCAGTGGCAGAAGCAATAGAAAATGCATGAAAATAAAGTGCAAAGTACTTGAGTGCATTGTGTAGGTAGATTTGCAAAAGAAAAATGAACAGAAGGCTCCAATTTTTGTTTAACAATTAAAATTATAGTTGGGTTTCTTGCTGAAAATGAAAATAAACATTTATGCTCGGTATATAGGAAACACATGCAATTACATTTTTTCACACAGATTTTTGTACTCCATTCAACTGTATAACATTGTGGTTCAGGACCGAATTTCACTGCACATGTCAATTAAATGTTACAGTGGAATAGTTCCTCTCGATACTGACAACAGTAACACTGCAGCGAACCGTTGTAGCCCCGTGTGACCTTCTTGTCTCTGCTGTCTCTTCCCATTCTCCTCCTGAGGCATGTTGTTTACCTGTTTTATAGTGCTCTTTGGAGTTGGGCAATGACTGGGATATGTTCTGGGTAATGCTGGTAACGGAAATGTTAATAGACGTACAACACTGGGAGAGTGCTTGGCTTGGATCTACACGGAGGCTCAGCTTTCTCTACTCATGCCTAGCTATGGACCTGATGTGGTTTTATATACAGAATGGCTACTCACTGGGAATTCCTTGAATTTGAGGAATTCTGCATGAATTATTTTCTTCAGGAATTGTGCTTGAATTCTGTGTGAATTTTCCTCCGTAGACGTGAAAAACACTGTATTTAAAGAAATCTCTTAGTACGGCATTGCTTATTACGACATATTGCATAAAACAACGTACCTTTATTACATTTTAGGAGAAATGTATCGGCTATAACGTCCAATGTTGATTTTTTTTTTTAAGTTTTTGAGGATTGTCGACAACAATGTAACTCTTATTTTCAAACTCTCCTTTTCAGTAGATTGTAGATTTCAAATCAGTATGTCTGTTTTAAATAGTCAAGGCAAGCATCGCTGTCAAGATGTCGCCAAAGAAAAGGAAAGTGTTTAATATTGAAGAAAAGTCTCACATAATATGGCAATTTGAAAATGGGGAAACAAACGTCAGCATTGCAAAGGAATTGGGTGTATCACACTCAACGATTTCTACAATTTGGAAGGAGAGAGAGAAAATACAGTCTCTTTTCGAACAAAATTCTCTAAAAATCAAGCGGGCAAGATCATCTGAGCACAAAGGCATTGAAGAAGCTTTACTTAGAACAAGTAATGTGCCGATCAATTCTGCAAGTGAAAGCCAATGAATTTGCACGTCGATTGGGGAACCTGAACTTCAATTGTTGTTCCTCTAGGATACAACGTTTCCGAGCTCGCCATGATATTGTCGCCGGGAAATTTGTGGCGAAGCTGTCGGTGTACTTACCTGATGGCGTAACAGACGAGTGGCTATCTAAGCAGTGGCCTGCTTTGTGTGAAGGTTACAACCCAGATGATATATTCAATGCAGATGAAACTGACTTGTTTTACAATATGACCCCAGATAAAACACTCAAATTTAAAGGTGAACACTGTTTGGGTGGGAAAATGTCTAACACAAGAATCACAGTTATGGTTGCTGCAAATATAACAGGATCATGTAAAGAAAAACTTTTGGTGATTGGCAAATCGAGAAAACCAAGTTGTTTTAAAAACATTCACTTGCTACCTGTAGTTTATGAAAACAATGGACGACATCGGAAATTTTTCAAAAGTGCGTAACTGGGACTCTCAGCTGAAATCAAAGAAACGAAAAATTCTTCTCCTGGTTGGTAACTGCCCTGATCATCCAGTAGTCGACAATCTGCAGTGCATAAAGCTTGTGTTTTTACCTCCAAACGTCACTTCAGTTTTACAACCTATGGACCAGGGAGTTATAAAATCTCTGTAAATGCAGTACAGGAAACTTCAAGTGATGAACATGTTACAGAGAATCGAAGAAGGTAAAGAAATAGTTTTCAACGTTCTGGATGCAATTTTAATGATATCGGAAGCGTGAGAAAATGTCACTCAAAGGATCATTGCCAATTGTTTTAAACATGAAGATTTCAGAGATCTTTCTTCATCATCCCACGGTGAGGGCGATACGTTTTCAACAACTGATGGTGCTGATGATTAATATGAGGAGGATGACATTCCTCTGGCGCGATTAGTGCAAGAACTTGGTCCATCTTTGTCAACTTGTGAAGTAGAGGACTTTGCTGAGGTAGACAACAACCTATCCGTGTGCGCCTCAGCGAGTGAAGAAGAAATTGTAGCTGACATCCAAAGCCAACACATGATTGACGAAAATGAAAACGAACAAGAAGAAAAGTTTGTTGTGCCATCACTTAACGAAGCTCTCAGTGCAGTGGCAACTTCATAAAAATTTCTTATTTTTAAAGAAGAGTTTAATACAAATGACAATAATAAGGCGTTGAAACGAATGCATCGTCAAATGCAAGATGCGTATGCACATCTTAAGTGCAAAAAGCAAACAAAGATAACTGATTACATACATGAAGTAGAACAATATACTGTAGTAGTATGTGTTACTGTATTGGATTTTAAAGTGAAAGCAACTGGTTAAAAAAATAAACAACACTGTCTTCGTTGTTATTGTAGAAAACCAGAAAATTAAATTCCGATAATGGGTCATGTTTTCTAAAGTACAGAAGTGGAATAATAGTCTATTCGTTATTGATGTTTTGTGGTTATGTAATGGGTGTTGGATTTTTCTAATGTGTAAGGTACAGTACATCACATTTGTACAACATTGTAAATAGAGAAACAGGAGAATGTGTAGGCCTTCGTAATTTACAGTATTGTATTTATTGTAGGAGAGTACATATAGTAATTTATGTATAGAGTACTGTACTGTATTTTCATTTTTGTACTGTAATAATTTTTTGTAATACAGTAACTGGAACGAGGATGTTTCATTCATGACTAGTATAGCACATACAGCAAGTTTAAAACATGAAACTTACAGATTTGAAATGTTTAGGATAAAAAAAAAGGTTTGTGCAACTATCGGCTATAACAACCGTAAATTGGTGGTCCGTTCAGAGTCGTTATAACCGGTTTCGACTGTATTTATAAATTCCCTGATGCAAGTTTTTTCACAATTTAGCTTTTTTATCGAGGAAGGAAAATAAAGTTGCGTGGAAAATAAGACAGAATTCTCTCAATCCATTTACTTAGTTAGTGCCCTTCCTTTGAACAATAATCTACCTGACAGACGGAAGATTATTGCAAGATAAGTTATCTTGAAGTTGAATTTAAGTGTGAATTCTCATATAATTAACCATTTTTCGTAGATTAGTATAACCCGTAACATTTGCAACTTGTGTTTGAAGATGTATTTCGAGTTTGAGTACATGAAATGGCAAATGTAAACTTGTTCATTTAAAACTAATGACCTTCAAAGTAATAATTAAAATGCACTCCACATCTTAAATTACATATTTTAAATATATATACCATTTAAATGAATTAGAATTGGAAATGTTGTGGTAATGTTGGAATCTCACAGACCCTTTATGTTGCTAACATATTTGTGAGTGCATGTGTGTGAGTGGTGAAAGGCGCTAATACGTAAGGTGGTGAAACAGATAAAACATAGCTTCTACCTTTGAATTTTTGTTAAGTTCGCCTTGAGAACTGGGAATTAAACTTGAATTTTATCATGGTCCTAAAGTGGCCACCGTGATATAGTGCAGCTTCATGTTTACCCACCTACAAACTAATAAAAAACAAGGTTTTGTTCAAAGAACCAGTTCATTGCTTTACTTTAAAAAATTTCAGTGCATGTGAAATGAATCATTCCAAACAATGTACTGGTACTTTCCAGGTGTATAAGCTTAAATCTGCTGTTTTGTAGTTAGAAAAAAAAAATGGTTTGGTCATAGAAAGCAACAAGAAATTTATTCAAAGTACTTGCCCTCGCGAGATACACATTTTGCCCAACTCTCGGGCAATTTTTGGATACCACGCCAAAAAAAGTAATTCTCTTTCGAGGCAAACCACTCATCAAGCCATTTTCGGACATCTGCATATGAATCGAAGTGCTGCTCAGCGACGACGTGGCCCATCGACGAAAACAGATGGTAGTCGGAAGGGCCCAGGTCTTGTGAATAGGCGGGATGGGGTAGCACCTCCCAGTTGCGTGTCTCCAAGTAGTTTTGGACCAGTCTTGACGTGTGCTGTGGGGCGTTGTCGTGGAGGAAAATCAGCTTGCCATGTCTTTGTTGATAATCCGGCCTTTTGTCACACAGAGCACGGTGCAATTTCATCAGTTGTTGGTGGTAGCCGTGGGCAGGGACAGTTTCACCAGATTTCAACAGCTCAAAGTAGATGATACCCTGTTGATCCCACCAAACACACAGCATCGTCTTCCGGCTGAAGCGATTTGGTCTCGAGGAAGATGTTGATGGTTGGCCGGGATGAACCCACGATTTCTTGTGTTTAGGATTCTCAAAATATATCCACTTTTCATCGCCAGTCACAATCCGATGCAGGAAAGACTTTCTTTTATGTCTGGCAAGCAAGATTTCGCATGTGTTTTGGAGTCTCTCCAGCTGCCGATCTGTCAATTCATGCAGCACCCATTTTCCGATCTTTTGAACCTTTCCCATGGCACGTAGACGCATGGAAATGGCTGCTTGAGTAAGACCCAATTGCTCGGCAAGCATCTTTTGCGTTTGGGTATCGTCCTCGTCCAAAAGAGCCTGCAATTGATGGTCCTCAAACTTCCTGGGCCGATTTTCACACTTCTTGTCCCTCAGGTCAAAATTGCCATCTTTGAACCCACGAAACCAATCCCTGCACGTTGTTTCTGATAGAGCACTGTCACCATAGGCCTCCACAAGCATTTGATGCGATTCGGCAGCCAATTTCTTCAAATGGAAGCAGAAAAGCAGAGCTTCCCGCATATGCTCTTTTTCTGGCACAAAACTAGACATGCTTACCACAGGAACACTGTCTGTTGTTGTCTGCACATGGTGGCAATGTGCACTGATTTGTGTTGGCAGATGTCCAACTCATACAAACACTAGGTATGGCGTGCCCATGGTAGCTTCATACACTCACTAACGCCATCTATGAGCAAACAGCAGATTTAAGCTTATACACCTGGTAATTGAGCATAATCTGTGTGTTTATATTAGCTGAAAGTTTAATCCATAAACGAGATTTTCAATTAAGAATAATTATCCAACTAGATCAAGTAAGAGCTACATATTTGTTGTGAATAAATAAATCATGATTTCAGTATAAAGAAAGGGCACATTTTGAAATAAAATGTGGTATGTAAAATTGCATTTCAGTGCTATAATGGTGAAATAACACTAAATTTGTTTTTAAGAAATACATTTATTACACAAAATAAATATTTCCCTTCTACTAAGATGTTTATGTAACTACCAGAGTATGAAGTTAATTCCTGCGTAAAGGAATCCATTTTTGCTTCTTTTGCAGCAGAATTAATGAATTTTCCATGATTTGCATAACTCGCAGGGTAATTCAGATTTCAGAAAGTGTCATATGTCTAAATAAACTCTAAATTTCATGTTTAAATTGTATTTAGCATTTTGCAGCTCATTTCGTATCATTGAGTGACATAACATGATAGGAAAATGCACCTCATACCTTTCAAAACTTGAGAAATAACATCATTGTGTGTTACATCACATTTTGTGTTTCCGTCAAAAATGAAATTTTTTTGTGAAAGAAAAAATATTTTCTGTTTGTTGTAGGCTGAATCTGAACAAGCGTCATTAGTGTCTGAGGAAAATATGGATGTTGATGAGGTAGCTGCAGATGAAGTTGCAAGAGATGAGAGCGAAGATGAGACTGAGGAGCAAGAGGAGCAGTTTGAAAAAAGGAAGTTCAATCTAAAGCTGCTTATAAGAGTCCTTCACATCAATAAACCTGCAGATCATGTTCTGTGCCTCCTAGGGAAAAAGTAAGTATTGTTGCTAGCAGTTAGCTTTGTGTCCAATACACAGAGTAATTGAAAATCTCTAGAACTGAAATACTGGGTGTTCTGCTTAGGACTATAATAAAATAAATTATTATATTTTCTTTACTTACAAGGATTTATTTCCAAAACTTCTTACGTAAGTTCATAAACTCAGGAAGTTTTTTTTTTAGATGCCTAGTACAGAGATTGTTTCCGATCTATGGTGATGATTTCAAACTGCACCTACCTTAAGAGAAACCATGTCACCACCATCGAGAGTGCTCTATTTTGTGGCCCTGCATCTTGGCAATTGCCCGACAGTG
Organism: Lepisma saccharinum; assembly: GCF_977018435.1. Classification (NCBI taxonomy): domain Eukaryota; kingdom Metazoa; phylum Arthropoda; class Insecta; order Zygentoma; family Lepismatidae; genus Lepisma; species Lepisma saccharinum. The sequence continues at coordinate 79,899,897 of NC_139243.1, forward strand.
AAGTTTCCACTGTACGAGACTGACACGAAGTGTAGTCATGCCCAGCCTCAACCACTCCTCCTGACAGGCTTTCCGTAGTCCTTCAATGGTGCGGGGTCTCCTGTGAGAGAAGGCTTGTTTCAGTAGGCCGAAGGTGCAAAAGTCCATTGGTGAGGCATCAGGTGACTTCGCTGGAATGTCTGTCAAAGGAATGGCACGAATTCCAGTTTTGTCTGCCATTTGTTGGAGGAAGAAACATTTTGAGCAAGATGTGTGACTTAACACCTTGTCTTGAGCTTATGAAGATGCCCCTTGCGTCACTTTCCCAAACCCAAATCATGGTGAATGATGGTGTGCACCGTCTTCAGTGATGTTTGTAGCCGGTTCGCGATACTTTTGTGTGTGGCTGGATTCTCCCTGGTGACCAGCATCCTGACATCCCGAATTGTAGCTGGTGTGCAGGTAGTGGCAGTCTGGGGGTTGGCCTGTTTCTGCCCCACAGGAATCGTCCCACACCTCACCTTGCCTGCCCCCTTCAACACCTGTGATATGCCATTTTTGGACACCGTGAATCCACACTCCTTACACAGTTTTATAATGGCACTATCACTGCAGTTTACGTGCAGATATGTAACCCTCCCAATATACACCGATTTTCGGCGGTATTCTTCCCGATATGCAATGACCACACCTGTCACACACAGTCAACGGTCTAACATGCCCACATGACTGGCAGCTTTGTTCTCTTCCCGCTTGGTGGTGCTGCACAAGTCATGCAATTTCGTCACCATAGATCGGAAACAACCTCTGTACACTCAACATGCACACCATTGGTGGTATGGCAAATTTCTAAGTGGCATTCCACCTCAACAAGTATGTTCACTAGCATTTGTGCGTCACATTGTTCATTGCAGCACAAATTATTTCCACGTAAGTCTGGCAGATCCCGAACCTTTGGAACATACACCTGCTCCTTATATCCCCACAAGAAAAAGTCTATATGGCGTACGGCTTTAAGAGGAACATGAGTTAAGCCAATATTGCAGCAAGTGCTATTGTCAAACTAACTGCTAGCAGAAGGGAAAGACAGAGAATTCACTGTGTTCAATATTCAACTATTTTTTTTTAAAATAATGCATACACGTATATATGAGTACAGTGATATAATATAATGAATATTTCTACCTAGGATAATAATATCATATCACTGCAGCATATAAGAACACAATCTGACTCAGACTTGCAATATTGGAGAATGACCACGACAATGTTTTTAGTTAATTTATGATTACCTAGGGCTCATGTTGAGGCTCCAGTAAGTGAGTCTATAATTTTGGCTGGGGTACTATTAAAGCATATTTTGAGGCGAATTTAATACCCATTGTTTTCCCAAGACACAACTCAGGTGTTAACATGGTGCAAATGTGTGTGTTGAGACATTTTGTTTCTTCGAGAAATGGTACCTTCGGCTGTAGGCGACGTAAATTTATGGGACTTGGACAATCAGGTTCAAAATGTCTTCCCCCAGCTTAAGATGAACTTTAAAGTGACGAGTTTTATGAAAACTTTCGTGCACGCAAGAAAAATACAGAACACTGCATTTAACTTGTGCGCCACAGTTCCCTAACTGTACAACTTTGCACTCCTGTCACAGGCTGGTCTGTGTGACCCCACTTGATATCGCTTCTAAAACCGTAAGCCGTATAGTACAGTCAGGTTGTTACGTACCCAATGGGTCTGATGTGCGTGAGTGATTACCAATGTTAAACAGAGATGGTAGCACAAGGCCTGTAAGATAGAAGATTGCTGTAATATACATGAATGACGGTGTAAATTAGAGCCAAAGTAAATTAGGAAGATGAACAATATGGAATACAGTATAAGATAATAAAGAAAATATATAAAGATAATAAATTAATAAAAATACTTGTGAAATGAAACATGTACTCATATGTAAATAGATAAAAAAAAGGTAATAAAAAGGTAAAGTGCTCCCCTGGTCTTAGCACCATGCCATGAAGGCGTATAGGGTGTGTGGGGGTAATGCCCCACACTTTCTTGATCCGGTCGTGAGTGGGGGTGATGTGATTAGCATCATGCCCCTGAACGCCTTTACCTCAAGGGTTTCCCCCACGTACCCATTTCGTTTGACACTGGGTGGGCACCGGGGCCGCTTCCAATGTTAGAAAAGTTCCCGGATTTGAACTGACTGGGGATCGAACCCGGGACCTATAGCATGGTAGTCAGATGCGTTACCGACTGAGCCACCGCGCCCACCGTATGTAAATAGATATGAAGTTTAAAGAAGTGAAAGTAGTGATATAAATTTGGGAAAATTACAATAAGAATTGTTTTAGTATATATATTAAATATGATTTATTATTTGTATTATGTGTTAAAAGCAAACCTTCATTTCAGGTACCCAAATGATGCTGAAACTTTCCGGTCTTGGGGATTGCCTGGAACATTTGACGAGCAGCTTGCTGGGAAGAGAATGAAGCTGCCAATTCCACAGACGTGGGAAACGCAAGTGTCTCTGAAGGGAAACAAGGCCAGTACATGGGAACAACTCATCGGTAAGTCTCATTTTGAGCATTAACCTTTGGATGATAATTAGTGGATTATTTTTAAGCTTGTTGTATGTATACTTGAACCTCGATTTTACGTCTTTAATGTGACTAAGCTGAAAAGAACTTAAAATGCAGGAAAATGTAAAACACAGGAAAATTTTTATGACATTTTGCTGTGTTGGGACCTTCAAGATTGAATACATGGGTTGGAGATTCAACAGTGGCAAATATTTATGTACAAGTGATACAAAAGAGATACATCTGTGAAACATTTACAGTCCTTCAATGTAGTCCCCAGCATTGTGTACAACCCATTGCCGCTGATGTGGAAGTTGTAGTATACCTGTAGCAGTGCCTGTTCTGTTTATGGTTCAAATGGAGCTGTCTATTGCCTGAAGAATCTCTGGAACAGTTGGGAACCGAATGTCGCGAAGTGGTTTCTTCATCTTAGGGATCAAATTGAAGTCAGGGGCTGGTAGAGCATGTGCCAGACCTTTCGAGCTAACAAATCAGCCACAGGTTGTGCTACATGCACCCGAGCATTGTACTGCAAAATGATGGAAGGATTCAGCAGAAAGTGTCCCTTCTTGTTTCGCAATGCAGGTCACAGGTTATGTTCCAAAAATGTTCATCTCACAAATACCTTGATGACACCATCATGCTGCATGGCCACGGGCACATTCAATCTTTATCCAACCTCGCTGTTCCTGCTTCAAAAACATTGTTGTGACTACACAACTACACAACTTTAGACTCCAACTCCGATACTCTATTCCTCTTGTCACTGCACATGCACCCAGTGTTTTAAGGAAGAGTCCATTTTCTGTTGATTTTAGATAAGGGGATCTTTCCCCCATATACATTGAAGGCTACAAAATGGTCTGAAGTGCCGACGTACCCAACAATTTTAATGTAATCAAACCATTTACTGGGAGGAAGGTTAGATATGAAAGTAATGTGTGGTATAAGCAAGAAGCACCGGTTCCGTTTCATGGTGTATATACAGCAATGTTGCCACTATTAAATCTGCAATCTACATATAATGCAATCAACTCTTTTCAATTCTAGTTTGGATAATTCAGATTATTGGGTAATTTGAACAGAAATTTATTCGCCTTGAAATAATTTTTAATGATACATGTTTTTGTTAATTTGAATATTGGATAATTCCAATTTTTTTTTCTGTACTCTTTGACTTTGAATTGAAAAGAGTCCACTGTACATGAAAATGTAAAATCGAAGTTCTTGGAGTTGGAATGGACAACATTGATTACTTTTTTTGCTGCCAATTATCCTTCTGGTATTTGATTCCCCCTTCTTTTTTTTACTTTTCTGGGCACTTCCAATAGGGGGAGAGCATGTTTAAATGGTCCGGATCCCACTTTAAACTCTTGAGTACAGTTCCAGTTAGCTTATCTATGCATATTGACCAAACCATTTTTTGTTGGCTTTCTGCAGTGTGCGAGGCATTTATAAATACTTTTTAGGCTCCTCCCCCTCCTGTCTGCATTTTTTCGTTATCATCAGAGTGAATGCTTTGTTATTGGCTTGATTTAAGTTAATATCTGGACCTCCCAGATAGCATAGAGGTAATGTCATATCCTTGCAATTAAAAGGTCCTGGGTTTGATACCTGATAGACCCACATAGTGGTTTGAATCCCACTTTTAAAGTGCAGATCCAGTCCTGATTATCCTTTCTGTGCATAAAGTGGACTTACTTAAAACAGCAACTCAAATATAATTACAACTACGAACATAAATTTATATCCCCTGACCTTTCCTGTCACAGAGCTAATTTGAATAATATAAAGTCATTCCATGCGAAATCAACACAGCCCCCAACCTGACCATCTCCGATTTTCATGAAATTTGGGGAGTTGAAACTATGCATGGAACTTAGTAGCTATGCAAATTTTTAGTCTCGTGCATCTTGTAATTGTTAAATTATTCAAGGTCAAAGTTCGCATAAATTGCCCTTTTTGAGCCTGCTTAGCTATACTAACTCTGCCACTATTTTGCCTAGGAAGCTCAAGTAAAGCTTATTGTACAGGGAATTGAACAAGCTTTCCAGTGATATATAACAAGCCCACCTTTCGATAAAAATATAATTTTGTCACGTGAATATCTCAAAACATGTCATCACCAAAAATCGTAAAAAAAATATATTTGGTCCCTCATGCCATACTATAAAACATATCAAAAAATCATTCTGGGACTATAATGGGATCAGAAGATACAAAATAATATGTGTAACAATGTGACTGATAAAAACCTCCATTACATGATCTATGACGAGTCAAAAGCCCTTTAACACCCCCTACAAAATGTAAAGGAGTTATCCTGGTGATGAAAGAAATAGGTTAGGCACAGGGAGATCTCTATCTGTGTGTGTCAAGCGCAGGTCCGACATATTGTTGACCGCCATATTGAATTCAACGCAAAAATTTCAAAGGAAAGGGGGTGATGTGATATATCAAATCAGGTTAGGATTTCATGAGAAATGAAGCAGCGAAGGTTTTTTCAACTTATTTTTAGGCAGCAAAATGTTATATGCATATCTTTCACTTACGATATATGCACATTATAGTTTTGTCAATATTCCTGTGAGCACACTCGTTGACGTCTCTCACACTCACATAGAACATTTGGCAATGTAGCAGGTGCAACATCATCGCAAGCAGCAACTATGCCTTCTCTCAGATGGTCAATATCAGGGACTTTTTTTTAGTGCATGCACCATTCTCTACAAATATTTCTGAAGGTAAAGGTCCTCCTAAGATGTTAGATCTAGGGAATGTGCAGGCCTTTTAATAGATCCCCGTATGCCCATCAATCTACCTAGAAATTTACCATGAAGAAATTTTCAAAATGTTCAAATAGTGTGGTCACACACTGTCCTGTTTCAAAACTCTGAAAAAGTGCCATGTCCCGTAAACAAGGATGAAAGACTTGTTCACTTAACAAATCCAAGAAGCTCTCACCATTTAAGGTTCCGGTGTTGAATATGAACCAACCATTCCCGTTCTCCATACACTATACCACATCATTACTTACGAGCAACCGTGAACATAAAAATTAGCCTCGTCAGTGAAGAATTTTTCATTCCTAAGGAAGTATCACGTAATTGTTTGCAATACTTTTCCTAATATTTTCCACTATTCAAGTATTTGGTGAATGTTGCCAATTAAAATCATATGCAATAGGGCGTATACTTCTTTCTCTCCCAAGATGTCAGCGTGATCTCGACTAGTTCCTAACACGTTAGGAGCATTCTTAATACTTTGCTTTAAACACCTCGAAAAGGAGAAAATGGTTACAAGCATGCAGCAATAACTTTTTGCTGGTTAAATATATGTTGGAAAAACCTTCGCTGCTTCATTTCTCATGAAATCCTAACCTGATTTGATATATCACATCACCCCCTTTCCTTTGAAATTTTTGCGTTGAATTCAATATGGCGGTCAACAATATGTCGGACCTGCGCTTGACACACACAGATAGAGATCTCCCTGTGCCTAACCTATTTCTTTCATCACCAGGATAACTCCTTTACATTTTGTAGGGGGTGTTAAAGGGCTTTTGACTCGTCATAGTTCATGTAATGGAGGCTTTTATCAGTCACATTGTTACACATATTATTTTGTATCTTCTGATCCCATTATAGTTCCAGAATGATTTTTTGATATGTTTTATAGTATGGCATGAGGGACCAAATATATTTTTTTTACGATTTTTGGTGATGACATGTTTTGAGATATTCACGTGACAAAATTATATTTTTATCGAAAGGTGGGCTTGTTATATATCACTGGAAAGCTTGTTCAATTCCCTGTACAATAAGCTTTACTTGAGCTTCCTAGGCAAAACAGTGGCAGAGTTACAGCACATTTAGTATAGCTAAGCGGGCTCAAAAAGGGCAATTTATGCGAACTTTGACCTTGAATAATTTAACAATTACAAGACGCACGAGACTAAAAATTTTCATAGTTACTAAGTTCCATGCATAGTTTCAACCCCCGAAATTTCATGAAAATTGGAGATGGTCAGGTTGGAAATTGCACATATCTGTGTTGATTTGGCATGGAATGTATAGTGTTTGATTTTATTGACCATTTAATATGATAAGAAGCACATTCTTTCACACAAAGTACTTGTTCATATCATCAGGCCTAGTCGAGTTGAAAGAAGTTATCAGTATATTACAGTAATTGCAGTATATTACCTTTTCATTACTTCATGTTTTTCTGAGCTAGTACCTTTAAATATTGAGGGTGTCCGTAAATTATTCACCCCATAACGGATCAAAATATCTTTACTGTAAAAAGTTTCTTGGAAACAAGAAACGTAGAATTACATTCATTGACTCAAAAGAATTTTAGTGAACATAGTTTTCATTATTAATGAATCTCTACATGTGCACCTTGTGTGTCTTTCACAATATCAAGTCTCTTGATGAATTCATTCCAAGTGTTATGGATTATATCCACGGTGATTTATGGATGCTACAGCCTGCTCGATCCTGGACTTCAGTTCCACCAAGTCTGTAACTTTCTTGCTGCACATAATCCTACTGAAAGGAATCTAGGGGCGTCAGGAGATTTTGTCACAAACCACAACACACACACACTGCCTTTTTCTGCACCATCGCCATTTACACTGTTTTACTGTTTTTGCTGCAATGCATGTTGCCAAGTACATGGAATATTTTCTTTTGAGATATTCTTCATGTTAATACTAACAACCTCCACTCCACTTGCATAGAAAGTTCTTTATGGACAACATTTATGGGTGAATAATATCTGGACATGCTGTATTAATCATAAATTTCACTATAAAAAGCTGATTTGACATTGAACTAAACTAAATCAAATTATATCTATAGTTCATTGTTCTATAAATAGCTTTAATATTATGCAAAATTTTTCATTTTCATTGTTTTTGTAGGTAAAATATTCAGATTTCATGTAATAGGTATGAATCCTATTGTGACCATCTGGTTGTGTTCATTAATTATTATACAAGGTGCATTCAATATATAACCAGAATTTTGTAATAGCGTCACTCACCGTTGAACAGAGTTGCTACATTCATGTTATTTTTCGAAGTAGTCCCCTTCTCTATCGATACACTTCTGCCAATAAGCCACCAGCGAGTTAATGCCCTTGTAAAAAAAAAATATTTTGGTTGACCTGTCAACCAGGAATGTGTCACCCTTTGAACTTCTTGATCAGATGCAAAGTGTTTCTCGGAAAGAGCCTCCTTGAAAGGTCCAAAGAGCCAATAATCGCTGGGTGCTAAGTCCGGTGAATGAGGGGGATGTGCTCCGTATAACTTCCATACGTAAGTCCTCAATGGTTTGAACAGTCACAGCAGCAGTATGTGGACGGGCGTTGTCGTGTTGCAAGCAAATTCCTTTCGAGACAAGTCCAGGACGTTTTCGTCTTATTGCTGGCTTCAAACGATCCCGCAGTAAAGCACAATATGATTCACTGTTCACTGTCATACCTTTGGTAAGGTAATCTTCAAGAATGACACCATTCCTGTCCCAAAAAACAGTCAACATAACTTTTCCAGCAGACGGCTTCGATCTTGCTTTCTTGGACCTAGGAGAGGATGGATGGCGGTATTCCATGCTGGCTCTCTTGCTTTCAGGGTGAAAGAAATGGATCCAAGACTCATCTCCAGTAACTAACCGACCAATGAAGTCGTCCCCCTCAACCCCCCTCAGCTCTATAGCGTTCCAGAAGGTGTTGACAGGCATCCAAACGTCTGTTTTTCAAATCTTGCATCGGATGACATGGGACCCATCTTGCAGAGACTTTTCTGAATCCCAGCCTGTCGTGGATGATTTTGTGTACTGATCCAACAATAATCTCCATTGCTCTTGCTATCTCAGCTACAGTGATGCGGCGATCTTCACGAATAACTGCTTCAACGGAGTTCCGCACGCCTTCAGTCGTAACCGTGACCGATCAGCCAACACGTGGTTTGTCTTCCACACTTGTCACACCTGTTTTGAACTTATTCACCCACTCGTACACTTGGCATTTAGCCAAACACTTATCACCGTAAATTATAGTCATTCGTCGATAAATTTCAGCTGGGTTTACACCCTCAAAATGCAGAAAACGTATCACTGATATCATCTCCGCTTTTGTACACTCTGCGACGGGTGCCATTATGCCAATCTATGGGGCTTCTGCAGTTAACGCAGGGATTTTGCATCACGCGCTATGGGGTTTCCACGGTTAATACAAGGGTACTTCCTAGAACAAGCGTATGAAGTTTCGTGATTGTGGACCTATTACAGGACATTTTATTGCAAAATTCTGGTTATATATTGAATGCCCCTTGTATATGTGGATGAAAAACTTAAACCTTCATTGGTTGAACCTGGAAAATTAACACATGTTATTGTTAACGGGATTAAATTTCAGTTGTGATACCTACAATAGGCATCAGATCAGCTGTAATAAAAATCCATGTAAGGAGGTTGATAAACTGTAATCAACATCATCTTCCTGTAAATTCCAGATGATAAGAAGCTGCCTTTCTTGGCCACATTAAGGAATCTGAGGAATCTCTTGTTGGCTGGCATTAGCAGCAAGCACCACGAGATGGTGTGCAGGACTTTCACCAATGAAAAAGCTGTCATAGCAAGCAGGCAGTTCTCATTCAGGTGAGTTTTGGTCTGTCAGTTGAGAGGTTAATGCAGTTCTCTTAGCTTATTGTTCTCTCTGGATTTTGTGCATGAATTGTGAACATGAAATAATTCTAGTAATTTTCTACTATTGAATGCTAGCTTGGTGGCCAAGCACATTAAGTGGTCGCTACTGGGCATCAGACCGAGCGTCGAATCTTACTACAATCTTATTCTTTATCATATTTCATATTGTAGGTTTCCACAGGTTCAGCTACTAAACCTCTGCCTGGGGATGATCTTATTGAGAGACATTAGAATCGAAATATTCTATTTTGAAATTTTATAAGATAAGGGCTGTCTCAGAAATATTTTCGTTTTTGAATCTGCCCTCTGGGGCAATTTGCACATTATGGAGAAATGAGATAGATTGCAAACGCTTGGCAACATTGTTAATATTTAGTTGCCATGGAGCGCTTTACGGGGCAGCAACGTGGTTTTTGTGTTCGTGCGTTTTATAAAAATAATGATTCTTATAAAAATAATGATTATTATGTTGTGCGTCGTTTGTACCGGCATCATTATAACCTGGCAAGAATGAGAGACGTCCCAAGCGCAAATTTTATTAAATATTTGGTGAGAAAATTTGAAAACATTGGAAGCACTATGATGAGTAAAGATCGAACAGAAACGTTGACTGTGTGCACTGTTGGCCCTTATTTTTTTTTAAGATAATCATGGTAATGCTCAAACTGTAACTTCTGAGCGCTACTGCCAAATGATTAGGACTTTTTTAACTCCTGCAATTAGAACCATGATGGCTACAAGAGAAACACGTTTTTCCAGCAGGACCACTTCTTACATCACCAATGATTCACTGAATTCTCTTCATCAGTTATTCCCTGAAAGGGTCATCAGTTGCAGAGGGGACATTAACTGTCCACCGAGAAGTCCCGATTTGACACCAGCAGATTTTTTCTTATAAGGTTACCTTAAGAGTAATTTATACACCCCAATGCCACAAAATTTGAGGGAATTGAAGCAAAGAATTACAGATGAAATCAATGCTATTCCTCGTGCAATGCTTCGGCGAGTGATTGAAAACTTTAGTTCAAGAATAATTGAATGTAAAAACATGAACGGTCACCATTTGTCCAATACTCTTTTCCACAAATAGAAATTTAATGTTTAAGCTTTCTTTTGGTAATAAATTTATCTTTATGCAAAAAATTTAAGTATTTATTTTAATAGTTTTAAAAGCGAAAACATTTCTGAGACACCCTTTATATTACTCGGAAAGTGTTCACTATCTATTGAGTAAGACCATGCAATCTGTAGAAAATTGATCCCTTTTAGATTTTCTTCTTAGGTCAACATATTTAACAGTTTTAGCCATTCAGAATAATGCTGTTCATGGTAATTCTTTTTCCAAACTTTTTACAAAGTAACCTGATAGAAAGTCTCTGAACTGATTTAACTTTTAGTGATGATTCTTAGTTGTCAGAAACAATAATAGGTAAAGGTAAAGTTCCCCATTTTTGTAGCACCACGCCATAAAGGCACATTTTTAGGGGATGTGGGGTACGGCCCAACCTGGATCTTGCACGTGGCAGTCAGATGCCCTACCAACTAGGCCATCGGGCCTCTTCAGAAATACATATTATTATTGTTGTTGTTTCTGTTCAAGTTTGCTGACATCCATGGCGAAGTGGTTAGCACAATGTGCTACAATGCCACGGGTCACACGTTCATCGTAACATCACTTGTCCTCATCTTCGTGATCAACCAAAACTGGCAGAGAAATGATGCTAAATAATAAAAATTAAATCAGTTCAAATAGTAATAATATAGTAGAATAAATAATATATTCTTTAATAAAATAGGTTTACTTTTATTAGTTTATACTAATTATTGTTTAAATATAATCATTATCATAATAATTATGGTTGTTACTCAAGTTTAAACAATGGCCTGACCCCAATTTCTGGCAACATCCATGATTCCAGATCTATTGCAACTTCAAATTAACTGTAACCACCTGTTGTCATTTGACAACTACATACACACTGCACGCTGTAAGCTAGTCCTGTTTGAATTAGTTACCAGAATTGGAATTGACAATAGTCTTAGGAAGTTTCAGCATTTTCGAATCTGAATCTCAGATGTAGTATATAACTCTTTCTGTTAAGAAAAGGAGATAATTGCAGTGGGTGTACCTCTTTAACCTTGAGCAGACAAAGCCTTCTCCAAGGGCAAACCCTCTGTGGATGGGACCTTTTCAAGCACGTGCTTTTCAAACTTCTTGGAAAGTACAAAAAATAATCTTAGCTCGAGAACTAATTGTCATAGAGAGATGAAATTGGTTTTGTTTTCTTTCTTAAAGACAGGGCTTTTTGCGGAGGTAAAATTTACACATTGTGCCTTCCCCAATAATGAGTGTTAAAGGAAGAAGTATGTAGAAGTGGTGCATTTGTACAATCGTTTGATCGATTGATTGATTTTGTGTTTTAAGTCCACTTTATGCACAGTAAGGCTAATTGGGACTGGACCTACAGTTTCAGGTGTGATCCGAACCACTATGTGCCTCCACCGGGAATTGAACCCGTGACCCCTTGATTACAAGCCGACTGCGCACATTCCTACAATCATGCTAAGTTTAGTTGAAAACATGCTGATACTTCTTGTGAAAAAAATAAATAAAAATAACAACAATGTGTAAGAACAGCAGTGTTGCCAGCTTATAGAAATAATTTAAGGAATGTTAATAGTAACAATGGATATATTACGTACGTGAAGTTTTGCGTTTCCACTTTGCACAATTGGATAGTTTTCTTCTGATTAATTTCAAAGGCTTGCTGCCTTTATTCTAATGACGCTGTACCCTTAGTGAATGAAGGCAGTGAGCCTTCTAAATTAATCGTAAAAACTATCCAATTGTGCAACGTGGAAACATGAAACTTCACGTACCAAATACTTAAACCGTGTTTACCGCATCCATCATGAATGGATATACTGTTTTGTAATTCTAGTATGTCATACCTTTAGAGGTATACTACTGAAGAAGAAGACAACTGAGATATCATGTGCAGTTTTCAAGAAATGGCAGGCTAATTGCTGCCACGTGATCTGGGCAAATTTCAAATTTTAGACTTTTGCTCCAGCTTACCCCCTGGGCCTTTATTAGTCCCACGTTGTTAAAGTGTTGCTTTTTTTTACTCATTATTACATGTAAAATTGAAATTTTTCAGAATAAAGAGGTGGTTTAGGAGTTAGTCCTTTTTATAAAGCTTTCCTGTAATACAGAAGCTGTTCAGCGTATATTTGACCAAACGCGATTCCTCCCCCCTGCACTCAGAATGAACTCGCCCAACCTTGGTCAGGCATGTTTGTCAGTGTAGTGTGTGAGCTGTAAAAGAGTGGTTGTGTTTTCTCACTGGGCCGAAAATCCCACCCAAACTGAGCCACTCTTGGAAGGAGTACGTTGCATAACTTTTCCAAGTGTTTGCATTTTCTCGCTTGGCCGAAAATGCTGCCAAAACTGAGTCGCTTTTGGGAAGGTTATGTTGTAGCCCTTTATGATGCAAAGTTCAGTGTGTCAATGATCAGGAAGTAGTGTAAGAGCAAGGATTGTGATGTTAGTTTGACTTTATTCAAGAATGTGATCGGCAAGTATAAGGATTGCATGGCCCCAGCGTTCGGTTCTCCAACAAAGGGGAAGAGAACACGGCCGTGCACACAAGCCACCACCAGTATGCAGGCGAAAGTTCGCAGAATGGCCATGCAGGATAATCCACTGACCCAAAGACAGATGGCGAATCATCTAAATATGTCTTTGGAAACTGTTAACTGCACCTTGCACCTGCATACTGGTGGTGGCTTGTGTGCACGGACGTGTTCTCATTCCCTTTGTTGGAGAACTGAATGCTGGGGCCATGCAATCCTTATACTTGCCGATCACATTCTTGAATTAAGTCAAACGAACATCACAATCCATGCTCTTACACTACTTCCTGATCATTGACACACTGAACTTTGCATCATAAAGGGCTACAACATAACCCTTCCAAAAGTGACTCAGTTTTGGCAGCATTTTCGGCCAAGCGAGAAAACACAAAACACTTGGAAAAGTTATACAACGTACTCCTCCCAAAAGGAGCTCAGTTTGGGTGGGATTTTCGGCCCAGTGAGACAACACAACCACTCTTTTACAGCTCACACACTACACTGACAAACGTGCCCAACCAAGGTTGGGCAAGTTCATTCTGAGCAGGGGGGGGGGAGGAATCGCGTTTGGTCAAACATACGTTGATCAGCCTTAGTATTAGGAGGGGTAACAAAGAAGCTTTTTAATCTTTGCTTGTTTATAAGAAACGATGGATATATTTTTGTGTAATTCAAGTATATCATACCTTCATATGTGCAGTAATGAACTAAAAAGACATAACTGAAATATCGTGTGTGTAGTTTTCAGGAAATGGTGCGTTAATTACTGCCATGCGGTGCTGGGAAATATATCTCCCATTCCTCCTCAATGGAAATACATTTGTGGTAAATATATCTCCCACCCATCCACTAAAGGATAATACTTTTAATGCTCTCTTATTTATGATATTCATGATTTAAATTATTATTGTGAGTGTGTACGTTTGTGTGTGTAATATTCTTATTTACACATATTTCAGATTTTTTGTTGCTTATGAAGTGTTGGAAGAACTGAAGGCTTTGTCAGAGAAGAGTGACGAAGACATTCGAAGTGATACAAAGGATAAAATAAAGCAGCTATCAAAGAAGGGGGATATGTCCGATGCGTGGTGGATGAAGAGGAATATGAAAGAGAAGCTGAAACAGAAGTAAGTAATTTATTATTTTATTTACTTGTCTATTAAGAACACGGCAGAACTAGAGCTGAGTCGGAACACTTCGATTTGGTACCAATCCTGATTGATACTCGGTACCCAAAATTAGATTTTTTCCTTATAGGGGCACAGAGTATGCTGCAAGCATATACATTTTGAAATACAATGTGCAGATATTTCTATATACAGGGTGGTTCAAAAGTCTCTTGACATTTTCATTAAAAAAAATTATTGACAAAACTACGGAAAAGTACTCTAGAATAGAAGACAAACTCAGTACATTTCAATGTGGTGGCCCTGTAAGTCTAGGCAGATCACCCACATCTCTTGTGTAGACCAGAACACATGCTCCAACATAGCTGGTATGATCTCCCCTGTTGCTGCAGCTATTCACTGTGTTAGTTGCTCTGTGGTGTTGTTCTTTGCTTGGTACACCTTAGACCTAATGGAACCCCAAACGAAAAAAGTCTAGGGAAGTACACGTCTGGAGAGTGAGCTGCCCAAAGTCTTGGTGAGCTTCACTTCTAGCAAGTCTAAAAGCATAGCCTGTCGAGCTGCACATTCCTCAGTTTCAAGGTATTGCACTATCTGAATGTGAAGGGTGTTTCTTCAGTGTGTAGCGCAAGGCCTGCTCTGTTTATGGTGTTGCAGCTGGCCTCCTAGACAGTGCCTCACCTGCAATGCAGCATTCCTGTTCTTTGAAATTTGTTCACCACATCTCTGATGACTTGCCTGTTAGAACCTGGCTTCCTAAATTTTCGATGGAAATCATCTTGGATCTGTGCATAGGTCATTCCTTGCAGACTGCTGTTCTGTATTCTATTGTAAGCATCGTTTCAAATCACCTGTAGCCGGCCCCCATGGCAGAATGGTTAGCACATCGTGCAATGACACCAGGATTCCCAGGTTCGAGTCCTGGCCTGGACATTGATGTTTGTGAGTGTCTATTCATCAATTTCCATCATATCATCCCCTTCTTCACAAAATAGCCAACAGTGGCACAAGAAGCGAAGTAAAATAAAACAAATCAACCAAATCGCCTGTAAATGAAAACCATTCATTAGCGATATAATTAAAATGTCGAGACTTTTGCTTCACCCTGTATTAGAAAGCATCATATATCTATCTGTCTTTGTTTAGCTATAAATAGGGTGTCCAAAAAGTCATGCACCTGATACTTTGAACCTCTGTAACTTTTGCGCAAAAAGCGATAGGAGTGTTACACTGGGTATTAACTTTGCCCATTTGGATATTGAAGCATTAAACAAAAAAATCATTCTAGTTTTTGGGCTTTTAACCACTGTTATTTAAAAGAGATTTACCTACGTTTCGGAGGCTGAATCTGACTCCATCTTCAGGGTAGCATGTAGTCTGTTATATCATATAAATGTTTGCCTTGGAGGATTATTCTTGGTGGCCTAGGCTCCACCGCATCTGTCGGTCACAAGGACCTCTATATACAAAGTTGCCAGGTAGGATTATCAGTGGCCCAGGCTCCACTTCTTCAGATGACCATGTCAAGGTCACGATCAAGGCTTCGTGTGGCACCGTTAGGTTTCCACCTTGATCCCCGGGGACTGGACCACCCCGGATTGCATGTTGATACTTTGTACATAGAGGTCCTTGTGACCGACAGACGCGGTGGAGCCTAGGCCACCAAGAATAATCCTCCAAGGCAAACATTTATATGATATAACAGACTACACGCAACCCTGAAGACGGAAGCAGATTCAGCCTTCGAAATGTAGGTAAATCTCTTTTAAATAACAGTGGTTAAAAGTCCAAAAAACTAGAATGAATAAATCACCACTGATTAGCTACAAAGAAGAAGAAAATCATGTGTCTATGACTTTTTGTACGAAAGTTATGTAGGTTCAAAATATCACTTGCGTGACTGTTTTGACACGCTGTATGTATAATATTCACATCAAGACAATTACAGGGGTTAGTTTTAAGTCCAGTTTGTGATCAGGTGAACTAATCGGGACTGGACCTTCAAACTGGAAACTGAACCACTGTGCAAGATAACTCCCCCAGGAAATGAACCCAGGACCCTTTGAACATAAGATGATAGCATTAGTGGATTTTTGTGAAATGAAAGTAGTTCTACGTTTTTTTTGTGTTAACAATGGTTACAGCCCCTCCCACTAAATCTGCCAATGCTCTTACCTAGGGATGAGCCGACAACACTTTGAACCAATACACATACTGAACCAATGGAGTTATGCGTGAATTATTGGCTCTGGGAATTATATGTGAATTCTGCATGAATTGTTGTCTTAGACGTGAAAAATTGCAACTTTTATTAATCCAAATCCAATTGTATGTGTACATATTTAGAAATACCCTGAGGTACGTTTTCCACAGTTTAGCTTTTATTTTTATCAAGGAAGGAAAAGAATGCTGCTCTCAATGCATTTAGTTTATTATTGTCCTTTGCAGAACAATCTGTCTGACAGGCGGAAGATTATTGCAAGATAAGATTTCTTGAAGTTAATTAGGTAAATTTGAGTTTGAAATACTTACACAATTAACAATTTCTTGTAGATTAGTATATGCCATAACATTTGTGACGTGTATTTGTAGATGTATTTTGAGCCTGATTATGTAAACTCTGCATGGTAAATGAAATGTTTTAAATACAGGATCCTCCTCTCCCCTTTGTGTGCCTGGACGCCAGCTCCAAATCGCATTTGATATCTCCACTATGGAAACCGCTAACTTCGAAATGACTTCAAGTTCTCAGAATTACAGATACAAATACAATCAAAATAAGTACGCTAATTATCACGGGGGATGTTGGAAATGTTGCCCTTGTGCATCCACTCGATTTAACACTTAACAAACACTTTACAAGACAATAGAATATCGCAAGAACACTTGTAACACGTAACACTTTAAAAATACGACTGAACTGAGATCGCGAAGTTGGAATGGGGTTAAGAGAGAAATTCACGAGTAAAGCTCAAAGAAATGTGTTTCAATTGCCACTGTTGCACCGCGAGCTGTTAGGAAATTTCCTTTTATCGTGTCTTGTTACCAAGGCTCCGTGAAATTTCCTAAAAACATGTCAAAAAGGTGTGGATGCACGAGGACAAAATTTCCTAAATCCCCCGTAACAATTAATGTGCTTATTTTGAATGTAATTGTAACTATAATTTTGATAACTTGAAGTCATTTTGAAGCTAGCTGACATATCACACGCAATTTGACGGATGGTGCCGCTGTCAGGCGCCCAAAGGGGAAAGGAGGACCCTGTATTTTATATACTGTTTAAGTTAATTTAATTGGAATTTTTGGATACTTTGGAAACACACAGACCCTTTATGTTGTTAATATATTTGTGTGTGTATGTGTGTGGGTGGTGAAATTTTAATATTGATGTTTTCCATTGGAATTATACATAAGAAATCTACCAGAGTTTTGCTTTAAACTGTTCTCAATTTTACATGAGATTCAGTGGAACCCCAAGTTTATGTTTCCGTATTTTACATTCTCTGACATTATGCATTCAATTTTCATGGTCCCAATAGAGCAAAATGTTATAAAAAATTCCAGTGTGTTACATTTTCTCACATCTTAACATAATAGATCTTTGTCCACTTGAAAAAACATAAAAACTAATTATTTAATCACAAAATCTATTCTCTCCACAATACTGTTGCAAAAATAACAAAAAATATGCATTGGAGTGTGGTGATGATCATATTTTCTTTAAAAGATGGCCAAGACCATGACTGTGGCGACAAAAATCATGTACTATCAGGAAAAAAATATTACAAACTCATTAATGCATTTTTTGTTCTTTGTTTTAGTATTTTCTAAATTTACCTTCAAATATTTTCTGCTTTTGTTTTTGCAGGTCTCATCTTTCGTCTCAGTTGATAGAGAAATACAAAAGCTCCCTTGATGAAGCTGTGAAGCTCATTGTGAAGTATAATATACCACCGATTAAGGGATCTACATTGATACTGTGCTATTATGATGAGAGCTTGTCAGATGTCACTGTTAAATCTGTTGGAAAGACATGGAAGGTTAGTACACAATTGGTGCCTTGAAGTAGAATCGACTAGAAGTAGACATTTCTCTTGTGCGCAAGAGACAAGTAAATTAGTACCAGTTTCAGGGTACTAATTGCACTTCACACTGAGATTTCAAGAGTACCTGTTAATACAGTGGCAGCTGGTGGTCTCGCTCCATGGGTCTGCACTTCAGTCTCGCATCAAGAAGGAGTGTTATCATCCCTCTCAATTACTCACACCCATTTTTGCATGCATAATGGTACTAAATGTATTGGTGACCCAAGGTATGATCACTGAAAATGTACCATGCCACGGTTGACATTTTTTTTATAAATATGAGATTATCTTTCAAATTGAAATACCTTCGTAATTTTTCCATCGATCACGAGAAGAAGATATTATTGGGCTATAATGAGTTTGGTTTGAAGTCCACTTTATGCACAGAAAGGCCAATCGGGACTGCACCTACGGTTTAAAGTGGAATCCAAACCACAATGTGCCTTCATAATTCAGCATTCGATAACCTGACAAAATCACTCAACACAAATAAATACCTTACTACACTATCAATATTATTGTTGATTTGCAAAATATATAGTCAAAACTTTTCACCCCGCTCCTCTGATAATAGTGAACAAGGAGAATAATAACATTGGCAAACACCAAACAAAGAAGCTGATAAGATTACCACATACAGAAAAAAAAATTGTAATCTATCTGACGGAACCAACAAAATAACTCTAAATCAGGAAAATGATATGTAACAGTACTCAGTCCATGCTGGCCTGCTTCGTACTTTGTAATTTGTCTTTTCCTTCTACCGTTTCTGTATTATTACTGTACACTTTGTTGCTTCACTGTCTACAATGCAAAACATAGGTTTCGCTTTCAGTTGTCCCCACTCCCCCACCTCCTCTTTCTTGCCCCTCCCATGCTCAAAACATGAGATGTCGATGATACTATTAAAATTTGTCTTTTTGAAAAAAATCCCTCATTTTGCCATGGTGTAACATGGTCTCTAATGGAACGGGTTTGCAACACTGCACTCCAGTCCACTGTTGAGTGAATTCCCAATGACACAAGCCAGAAGAGAGAATTGGTTATCCCTACGCAGACAGAACCAGCTGAACACAATTTGAATTGTGTTCATGGACACAGTGTAGCTAGAAGCCGAGGTCTGATGAAGCAAATGAAATGACAGGTGAAGTGGCGTGGGGACATGTTATGGTGCCCAATGAATAACAACAATAAAAAATATTTGCATAGTGCAAATAGGCACAAGCTGCTACTATTTAATGTACTGGAATGAAGTACTCACTTATTCGCAAAACTGGTTTTTATGATGTTCTCTTAATTTGATGGCAACTGCCACTTTCTCTTGGGAACTTGTACTATTGCTGGCAGGCTTCTGTTGTGCATTGGTTTACAGTACACTGCTAGATGTGCAGTTGTTGCCTGCATGTCACAGCACTATCTGATGTCCTTGGTGCTAGTTGATGTAGTAGTAGAGGGATACAGATGTTCATGTTTATTATGTGAGAAAAGTGTTTCTTTGATTTTTGTCTCTAGAAGTGTGAGCTACATGTCTAGTATTATATTTTTTTGATTTTGTGGTTATTGTATTGGGCGTGCCATGCATGTGCCATCTGCAGTTGAATCTAGTCAAAGGAAACACAAGGTGTGTATGTTTACATGTACCTAGGTATAATGGCTTCCACTGCAACAGCATATTGCGAATAGCTCATATATACACTTAAGGGGAAGAGTTACAGTTTTGCACAAGTTGTGCATTTATTTCAATATCGTCTGGATGGGCACTGAAAAGAAAGGCATTTTTCAGAGAGTATGAATTTCTCCCCATGTTGCAAGTGAAAGCATTTTTTTATGTTTATCATTAAGTTAGACATAATATTTTAAAAATATGATGAATAAGAATTTTCAGAATCCCATGTATTTCTTACAACTTCAACTTCAAGTTACGGCTAATCAAATGGAAGTTTCGACATTTCCGCTTGTCAATCACAGCTTCAATCTGTCCTCTTTCCGTTGATTTCTTTTTCTATGCCATCAGAAGTTTTATATTTCCAAAAGAACAAATAAAATGATATTCCCATTAGCGCAATGCATTTCTCCTTGCCTCCTAGAGTCATCCTGGCAGTGTTGCCAAACTTGATGCACATAAAAGAGCTAAAGTTTACCTTTCAAGGAGCTAGATTTACAAAGGCTGGATAAAGTTCCTCTTAGGAGTGGGGTCACTGCTATTACCGTTAACTTGAAAGTGATGACAGTTTAGTCTTTAGTTTTCACCGTCTATATCCGGCAGCATCATTCATCTCAATAATCCACTGATGGTTGTATGAAATCGAAAATAAAGGATTCCCAGACAACAATATTATGTCATCTTCACGTCAGTCATGGTGTTATAATAAAATAACTGGGGAGGTAAGAGGGGGTGGGGCAATACAGCCAATATAACAATATCACGTCACATGCAAAATGTATACTCATGGCAAAAGTTGGTGTATGTGGGCTGGAGCCTGTGATGGCCTCATAGTGTGGCATGAGGCCAGGTGCCCAAGTTCACAGCCAAATGAGTCCACGAAAGAGCCAGATTTGGCTCCAAATGAGCTAAGTTGGCAACAGGGTCAAGGAAGGAAGAGCCTCACGGAAACTGTTAATGCTCTTAAGGGGTTAATATTACATGGCATAAACAATGCATTTGTTTTGCAACAATAAGCAGACTGGAATTTACATAGGAATATAGTTACTTAATGAATCTTTTTTGTTGTTGCAGCTAGAGAAGGTTATAGCTCTCCTTGGTGCTATGTGCAAGAGTTCTTGCGAGGATTCCACTCTGTGGATTTATGGTGGTGATGTTTACTCTGCGGAAGAAGTACAGCTCAAAGGGGATTCTATTCTGGACAAGGTTGATGCAATTCTGTCTAGTGGCAGGAGCATTTCGGGTGGGAACTCCCAGCTGAAAGGAAAGGTAGGCCCTTTTTTGCTTCATAGTTTAGTTTTGGAATTAGTCGATGTAAGTATTCTCCATTTGAAACTATAATATATTTGTGTTTTATTGCCTGGAGTCGGCCAGCTTCCGATAAAACATAATCCATGCATGCTTTAACTAGCAAATGATATGCCTCACTATGCAACAAATGTTTGGATATTTAGCTGTTTTGATTAGAGTAGTAAAATCAGAAACCCCTTGCACCATTCTGAGTCTTTTGCCCCAAACATAATACATGTACAGTAGAGCTAATTGGGACCGAGACTACCTCGGATACAAAAAGAAACTCTGATAATTTGGAGATAATGTGCAAATAGGTTGCAAATGACGAAACAACACTTAAAACTGTATAGTAATTATTTATATTACTATACCACACACCTTTTCCGTTTGCCACTCTTACTACATAACTCGGTTAGAATAGGATTATACAGATTTGAACACCACTGCAACAATCGGATACACCGACAATGTAACGAACACGTGCAGTGTGGATGGTGACTTGACTCCAACTTACTAGTAAACAAACAGGGGGTGTATTATGAAGCGCGATGTTTTCCTACCACTCCCGCGGTTAATCCGGAGCCTCGGTTAATCGGGATTCTGTTAATCGTGAGTCTACTGTATAACCAAATTATATTTTGTTCCTTTCACCACACCCAGCTAATCAAGGAAACCCTTCAGCATAACACAGGTTATTCAGAAATCTACGAGAATCATAAGAACATTCTAGAACATTAGTAGACGTCATTATTGTGGATCATCCAACTATTGATTGATTGAGTTGGTTGATTTTACTTAACCTTTTCTGCCACTTTTGGCTAATCTTTAAGTGTGGTGATGATGATGAAGCAGTACCAGAGCTGCCCACAGGTGGGTTTGTGGATGCAGGCTGTGTCGCCCAACTTTCTATGGGGATTTTTTTGTGATGGTAATTTCACTGAATAAGCACTACAGCATTGGCAGAAGTTGAAGTAGCGTTATCATTTAAGCATTACTGGTTACGAGGGTCACTATTTATATTTTGAGCCTAAGAATGAAAAAACAGGAATTTGGCATTGAAAACTGCTTTATTGTTTTTCGAAGTATTCTCCTTTATGGTCAATACACTTTTGCATTCGTTCGAACCATTTGTCAAAGCAGTTTTTCCAATCTTCCTAAGACACTTCCATAATATGGTTTTTGAACGCATCAACGGCATCTTCCGTCGACGAAAATCGTTGTCCACGCAATTTATTCTTGACATTCGGGAACAAGAAGAAGTCATTGGGTACCAAATCAGGACTGTACGGCAGATGACCCATCAATTCGATTTTTTGACTGTTCATAAAGTCTGTTGTTAGACGAGATGTGTGACAGCTGGCATTGTCTTGATGAAGAATGATCCGACGGCGTTTGTTTGTTTTCCGTATTTGACCGAAGACCTCTGGCAAACAAATTGTTGTGTACCATTCAGAGTTGACCGTTCTACGTTCCTCTAAAGGCACAGTTGCCACATGACCAGTTTTCCCGAAAAAACAGGCGACCATTTGTTTCGATGTGCTTCGAGCGCGAACAACTTTTGTTGGATTGGGTTCATCTTGAAACACCCATACAGTTGACTGCTGTTTACGTTCCGGCTCATATGCATATATCCATGATTCGTCACCTGTTACAATCTTATATACGTCTTTTGAAGCACCACGATTGTATTTATTGAGCATTTGTTTGCACCAATTGACGCGAGCGTCTTTTTGAGTTTTTGTCAAATTGTGTGGGATCCAACAAGAACATACCTTTCTCGCAGCTAAATGATTATGTAATATTTTATATATGCTGGTGGAACTAATGCCTATGGTTGCCTCAATCTCACAGTATGTCACATGATGATCTTGCAGTATTAGGTTTTGCACAGCATCAATGTTTTCTTGAACAACAACTGATTTTGGACGACCTTCGCGAATCTCGTCGGTGAGCGAATGGCGGCCACGATTAAATTCGTTATACCAGCGTTTCACAGTGGCAAAGTATGGGGCTTCATCGCCAAATGTGGAAGTAAGTTGATCGATGCACTCTTGTCTTGATAATCCACGTCGAAAATCGTAAAAAATCATCGCACGAAAATGTTCACGAGTTAATTCCATTTTATTGTTGTCGCGCAATCTCCAAGGCAACATAAACAACACAAATCAAGCTATTGACAAAACATTTGAAGTACGTTATGGTCAATAATGCCAAACGATTCTGTGCAAACGTCAAATCGCACCTAACTTCAACCAGTGTTGCCAAGGCTCAAAATATAAATAATGACCCTCATACAAATGGCAATTAGTAGACTGGCAAGTACATTATAATGAGTAGTCTAATAAGTATTATTTGGGGGGTATGTATCTCTTACACATTAACCGCTTACCTTACAAGTTAATTCTCAAAATTGGGTCTTAAATTTTGGAAATTTTTAAATCCCGTTTTTTTGTTCTATGAGGGTAATTTCAAAAGTTTGTGGATTGGCAACACTGCTCCGATTCTGTGTAAGCTGAGTCTGTGATTGTTGCGCATGAAGATAGCCTGTGGTGTGCTTTTGTAATGTACGAGTGAACCAACGTGCAGCTGTTGTTTGTTTGCTCGCTATAAAAGTCGAACTGCAGAGTGTATTACAATGGTGAATGAGAATGATATACCGATAATTACCATACAAAGTATCACTATTGAATTTTCTGTGGTTACATAAAAGTGGCCAGGAAATGTTTGAAAAGATCAAAGAAGCGTACGGTGACCAAGCAGTGGGCAGATAGATCGGCCGTATTCAAGTGGGGGAAGCATTTTAAGGAATGTAAATGCAATGTGCAGGATAAGGCGAGAAGCAGGCGTCCATCCTTTTGCATCCCGAGCATCTCGATCGAGATCCTCTAGCATGCTTGTAGTTTTTACATTATAATGTCACTATTTTTGGCTGGATTTGCGATTTTCTCTTTTACATAATTGTTAACACACATATTACACAATTATGACTCTTGCACGTCTTGCTGTCGAACAAAAAATTAATGTGCAGCTTCCTCAAAAAGGAAAAATAATTCAGACAAACAAAGGCTGGATTTGTTAGCAATTCTTTTCTTCCACCACTGGAAACTAGAAGGGTGAAAAGTTTGCTTCTCGGTACCCAAGGTCACAAGGAATTTTTCCCGTGTTGCCACAAGGGAGGGGGGTGAAGAGGGGTTGAGGAAAACTGTGCTATTACAAAGAAAAGTCCGAAAGCAAGACGAAAACAGGTCTTTCTTACCAAGCAAATGTTTTTCAAGTTGCTGCAATGTGACCTGCATTGTCTAAAAATAGAAAGATGCCGCAGATGCAAGAAAGTGGAAGATTTGGTGCACTTTCGCAACACCTTTCCTGGCTATCATTGTAGCAACATCCCGTAGCTCAGGGGTGGTTGTTTCGTGCGTGCATCAGTTGGCTTTTTTTGTGTGAAGTTTGTTATACGACGTCATCTATTAGTTTGTGAGTGTGTCTGTTTGTGGGAACGAGCTGTTCAAGAGTCATTAGTGATAATAGTGCCTGCAGTGTTTCCAAAAGGCTTATAGTCGACCATGGCTTCTCCAAGTGATCTCCATTTGGATGAAATTCGAGCTGAGCTTGAGGCAATGGACACGGACTCTGAGTGGAAAGACGAACAACTTGACATTCCCTCTGACATATCATCAGAATCTGATTCTGATAATATGTCACAAAGACGTGACACATGTTTCCCCTCCCCTGCTGCATCTCCTGCCGACTGGCAACCCCCACCCCGAACTGGAAGGACCTCTCCCAACCTGCAACCTTTCCTAGGACAGACTGGACTGAAGGCTCGACATATTGACAACAATTCCTCTCCCCTGGATTTTTTTACGCTGACTTTTTCAGAGGATATCTTCCTTCCATCTGGTGACTGAGACCAACAGATACTACCGCCAGCATATCGCAAAGCACCCAACAACAAAGCCCGAACGTGACATGACCCTTGACAAAATGAATTTTTTCTTAAATAAATTTTATATAGTCCGAATCTATGGTTCATTCCTAGTAAAACTATATATTATTTATCTGTCTACGGCAATTAGCATCCGATCTACAGTCATTTTTATAAAACTCTGCATTTTGTTGAAAATCGGCTCAGCAGCAAGGGGGTTTACATGCAATAAAGGCTCAGGTGGCTAAAGGTTAAGGAAGGGAAACGCAATGTGCAGGATAAGGCGAGAAGCAGGCGTCCATCAACATCAGTGAACATGAGAACATTGTGAAAGGAGAGACATTGTTAAAAGAAGATAGACGTTTATCGATTTGTGAATTGGCATCTAAACTGAATGTTGGTGTAGCAAGATGTCACGAAATCGTTAAGGAACATCTGAAAATGACTAGTGTTTGTGCAAGATGGGTGCCACGTTCACTGAGTGAAGAATGGTTTCTCCTGCAGGATAACGCTAAGCCACATGTGGCACGGCAAGCTATGGCAGCTTTGGTGAAAATTAGTGGGCAGTCTCTAGACAATCCATACAACCCAGACCTCGTACCCTGCAATTTCTGGGCATTTCCAACACTTAAGAAAGAGTTACGTGGAAGGAAGTTTAGCACGGACCGGGAAGTGAAAGCTGTCACATCCACTACCTTACACCGACTCTCAGAAAATATTCTGCAACATGTGTTTGAGAAGCTAGTGCATCGCTGGAATCAGTGTATAGAGAGTGAAGGGCACTATTTCGAAAAGGAAACACACCAACTCTCGTACTGACTCGGACTTCGAATAGTGATCTGTCCATGAACTTTTGGAACAACCCTCGTATATTGTATGTATGAAACTTACGTTTTATTATCTCAAGTTAACTCAGGCTATACTCACATACATGAAAAATGTTTATTTTCATGAATATAATGTGAGAAAACTTATTTTTACAAAAAGTTTATAATGTACTGCTTCTAAATATTGTATATATGAAATGAAAGTTTAAACAATTCTCATGTGTTTTAAAAATCTTACAAATTGCAGTTCCGATTCTGAAATTATTAGATAAGCACATTGTGGTGAACTCTGAAGCATGGAGCTACA
Source organism: Lepisma saccharinum (assembly GCF_977018435.1). Lineage (NCBI taxonomy): Eukaryota > Metazoa > Arthropoda > Insecta > Zygentoma > Lepismatidae > Lepisma > Lepisma saccharinum. The sequence continues at coordinate 79,926,037 of NC_139243.1, forward strand.
CATAAGGGGACATTGTAATCTGGGCAGTAGGAACGTGATTCACCGCCAATCTTCTTGCCTTTTGCATCTCTTACTCTGCTACGCATTCCAAGCATCAAGCTGAGTCAAGTGCTGTTTCCAAGTGCACATTTATTGTACTTCGTGGCAGAGAGCCTCTCACGAGTTTGTATGGGATAAGAAATTGAACAAGATAAAGTAGTTTGGCCCAATTATAATCTATAATTGTAATACAGAAAGTGCACCTAAAGTTCAAATCACCAACCCAATAAACAAAACCACCTGCATGCAGAAAGCATTGCAAACTCATAGAGGTAAAATAATCCACACAAAAATCCAGCGTTGTTACAGGATTCATTACATAAGGTAAAACAACGGCCAATTTGTAGTATGGGATACGCTGCCGCAAATGACGTCTCACTTGAAACTCAATGCTCTTTCTTTTGTACTTATTGCTTCACCTTTATGGTTATACTCTTGGCACCAGTAATCATTTCCCATAAATTTGGCTTCTTTGTTGCATACGAATTGAATATATTTTACTTGCATTTTTTTAGACAAAATGATATAACATGGTAATGTATATTTCTAAGGTTTGATATAGATAGGAGTGTATTTGAAATTTGTTTGTAGATTTTATGTAAATTGTATATTATGTAAATAAAATATATAATGGGCATAAACAGCTATATGCAATGCTGTAAGTCCAATAAATATATTGATTATGATGATCAAAACAAGAGAAAGAAAGTTTGTAAATTTATTGCAGTTGGAAACTTTGACAAGCATCCTAATAACGATTTTTGTTCCGCCAAATATAGTGCACTTCGTAAAATAACTTGGTGAAATGGCAAGGCAAGATAAGTGTGAACATTTTGTAGGAATATGCATTGTAACTTTCAATGAGCTTAGAGATTTGTGTACATAATGATATTTTATAACATTGGTTCTTTTCTACAAATAATCATGTGAACAGCAAGGAAGTAGTGCCACATAGTAATATTGCCTGACTTGTCCTTAGAAAAATAACATGCCGAGTTCTATGCATGCGGGAAGGTCTCAGTATTCTCAGAGCTTGTTTTCAAAGCACCAGCAAGGACAGCCTTTGAAAAGTGGAGAGAAACAGATTCTACTCAATATTTATGTAAGGTTCTGTCTGAGAAACCAGTAAAAGAAGTTATTAAGTTGGTATCCCAGTCCAGTGGTTTGTCAGTGTCTGCAGTTTTAAGGGTTATGAAAGAGAGAATGACCGGGAAAATAACAATGTAGGCTCCAGTATCCCTTTCTACACCCTCGATTTCAGGCACATTTCAAATATTTAGTTCCTCATAGCAAACAGTATTTGCAAATAGCGCGGAAGTTAATTTTTTAAATCTACTTGCTACGAAACTTACGTTTTTTTAAAAAATTAAAATTCCTTGCGTAATGTCAAAAAGGTTTTTCAGATCTTCTATGATGGCGGATGATGGATTGATGTCGCAGGCGCACGTCTGAATTTTTTCTTTTTCTTTTTATGATTGACTTGTGCAATGTGAACATTTGCGATTGCGATATGTTATTTGTGTGATATATTGGCAGATTGGACATTTCAGACATTAGATTTCATTTATACGACTTCAGAAATTGGAATTAAATATTTCTTTTTGGCAACTGCAGGCCGTAAAGGGGCGGGTTGTATTTTCTAAATGACTTGTGGGATGGGATAATTTGCGACTTCTTATTTTTATGATGGGAAGGGAGTGGAGGATGGTATCCTGTGGAAAAGTACAACAAGGACTTTCAACGTAGGAGTTACTTAATTTTTGGACTTACAAATTTAACTTCGACCCGCAATTCAGTGCCTGGCCTTGGTAAAAAGAGGTAAGTTACCTTCTTAGGTTTAATTTTAGCCTTCATTTTTGGTATCTTCATGTGCCAATGCGGAAAACAGTGAGAAATAGTGTTGGGGGCAGGTGACTCCGGCCAATTTCTAACATGCCTTTAAAAGGGACTCTATAGATAAAGGCGGGTAGCCGGAGCGTAGCGTAGCAGAGCAGAGGTAGGTAGGGGGCGGTAGGTCAATTAACCCAGGGGCGGAGCCTGGAATTGGTGGGAAATTTGGACTCAACAATTTCAAACGACAATATCTCAACTTCAAATGTCTGTACATTCATAAATACTTGTTTCCGCGCTCCAAATTTTTGTTCTTCATAATTAGCATCACATAATCTTCATAAGAAAAAAAAACCTCCGAAATCGAGGGTGTAGAATGGAATAACGGACCCACAATGTATGCGGCTGCATATTCGTCTGATGTTTTGAGAGTGGGTTCTCACATTCAGAGGCTCTTATATAAAATGAATAGGTGCGGCAAACTATGAGTGTAACAGCAGATGATTGAGGTCATGAATCAGCTGATGCGGAGTGATACATCGAATCGGTGAAATGGTTTGTTTACAGAAGGTCTCAGGGTTGGTGATTTACACTTTAGTAAGTTTGCTTGGGATTATAAGGCAAGTGGTTAAGCCTTAAATTGTCACATGAATTTTATGGGGATTGAAGTAAACGTATGGGGGTATATACAACTCTTGAATATTCAGTGTTACATCTTTGACCTACTGGAATTCAGGTGTTGTGGGAATTGAATTTTTTTTTAGGGGGAGGGGGGACAATACCCGCTCTTCAATATCTACAGTAAGTCTAAAATTCACATGGAAATTTTGGTGGGGGGATTGAGTATTATATTTTGGGGGTGATATAGCTTTTCTGTTTACTTGATATTTTACAAATTTTTCACACGATTTCTGGGTGATGAACATGTTTTCCTTTGGCAAGAATTGACAATATAGAGAAAGTCTGTAATTTTGTTAATTTTCGGTATACTAAGTAATTTTGGCCTCCTAATCACGTATCTGTTGTAAAAAACCGGGGGTCACATCTGGAAATTGTACATTTTGATGAAACATTGTTTGTTAGCCCCAAAAACCATCCACGGGTAGCCCCATGAACCATTCACACGAGGTTAGGTTAGGCCTGTTAGGTTATGTTCCATTAGCACTCATTTCACCCCTAAATTCATCGAAAAAATAGGGTTCGTACTAAAATTGAACATCATAAATCATTTTCTTGTAAAACAACAGCGTGGTTGGAAACAATGACAGGAGATTACATTTTCGTTCGTAAAACTACGCATATACACCTATATATATAAAAAATTCAATCTGCTTTTTTTTCAAATTTCCAGACGTGACCCCCGGTTTTTTACAACAGATTTGTGATTAGGAGGCCAAAATTAGTTAGTATACTGAAAATTAACTAAATTGGAGACTTTCTCTATATTGTCAATTCACTCCTTTCCTTTCAGCACCAAACATGCAAAAGGAGAACAAATTGGACAAGAGTAAATATTGCTGCAACCTGCGAGAGTATTGGTGCCTCATTAAATTAATATTCTGGCTACTTTGATAAGAAAGCGATCTAAAAATGTTATTTCTCGCTTCGCTCGCACTAGTGCGTTACCTACTGTCTTATGTGTAAATTGTCCTAAGTTTGTTAATTTCCTTCAATTGGACTTCTCAACATTTTGTTACAATTCAAGAAGCCACAACAGCTTAAGTTACACAAACTCCTATGCATGCAGGAAAAACAGATGATATTCTTTCACAAATAACACACTTCAAACATAATTTGCAATATTTACCTTCTGTTTGGTAAAACCAACATTCTTGTACACAATATTAAGTTTGATAAATGTTAATATCTTTGAACACTGAAAAAGTTATTAAGATAGTACATCTATCTCAATGTCATTCTAAAAAACCCATCTTTTTCAATTCTTACATTTCTTAAGAGGTTAACATAAAGGTTGGTCGTCAACCACAAATGTTCAGATTTGCATCATTCTGGTGAAAAGCCAGTGATTACTGACGGCTGTTACAATCACTACAGTAGTAATATTTTTACCAAGTTGGAGGGGGAGTTCTTTGAAGGAGGCACTTTATTGTATTCTCGCCCTCATGCTTAGAAATTTTTGACTACGGCATAGGCATGCACAGACCTTCTGATGTGTCCGGACCCACTGAAATTTACTGTGTTAGAAGAATTCCAACTTCCGTGGCACCTGTGTTCTCTGCTCCTCCTTATTTCCCCCCTCTGTGGTAGAGAAACTAATTCACATATAAACATGGTTTAGAAAAAATGTTACATAATAACACACACTTAACAACATATTTTCTATGATTTTTTGAAAACCAGCTAAAAAAAAGTTTCCTAGGGAAAACTTGATATTCTAAGTCCCGTCCTTAAAGGGTTCAGTTTTTCCACCTAAGTCTCCTGTAAAACGTAAAATTGAAGTATCCTTTAAAAATGCACTCTGACCCTGAAATATTTTTATTTCTCTATTCCAGTCTTCAGGTTGTTCAAAACTGATGAAGGATGTTTTGCTGGAATTCATCAGAAATCGAAGATGGGTGAGTACAAGTATTTTATTCAGTATTTGATATGTCCAACAACTCTTGTATTTGCATTTTGATTGTATTAAATGATCTTCCTATTTACAACTACAGTTTTACAAGTGCAAAGCAACTTTTTGGGTTAAATTTCAGGAGGTCTCATGCTTTTTCTTCAGATTAAAAAGTGTGTTATGAACATCGTTGATTTCAAACTTGCTGTGATACACAAAAGAAATTGTAGGAACAGAACTAATTGACGTAGGGAGATGAAATCGGTTTTGTTTTCTTTTTGAATGACAGCTTTTAGTGGAGTTGTACCTCCGAATAATGAAAGTTAACCTTTTCCCAGTGGTTATGTTGAAGGGAAGTGCTTCTAAAAAGAAGTTTTCTACGTCAATGTTTCTCAACCTAAGGGGTGCTACCCACTGCTGGGCCCCAAGGGGGCATTTGGTGGTTCACGAAGTCAGGCTTGAAAACTTATTTACTGTGTCTTAAAAATCTATTACATTTAAATTACCAAGATATATTGTTTTAACCATTTAAATTCAACCTGTGTTGTACGTAGTCTAAACTCTACTTTTCTGTTATTCACACTCTACCAGGCGCGGCTCGTGCATAATTTTCCTGGGGGTTCACCAAATTATGCAAAGTGGACTTATCTAAACCTTTTGAGACACTACATGCTTTGGTTCCTAGAGATAGTACTGGGAATATTATCAAATTTTGGCCGGTAGATTACTGACAAAGTTAATTTGCTTTATGTTCAGATAACAGTGAGAGCACCAAGGAGTGTGTTTGTAGGGGGCGATCATTTTAATTTAAGATTTTCGTATGGTATTGTATTTAGGGGTATCTCAGAATTCAGAAAATATTCTCGCCTCAATTTTGCCTCTTCCACTCTTGCCAACTCTTTTCTGGTCCCACCACTGTCAAATAGACTATATTATTGGAACTGGATCCTGAATCTATAAAAATACAAATCTCTGCCTGCTAAAATGAGTATGTATCAGTAATCGAACCCAAGACCCCTTGATTACAAGATAATTCTTATATAAATATTCGAAAGTATATCGCTAAATCAAAGCGATTCGATTCTTTTCTATGCAATATGTTAACTTCTACACTTCTTCCAATACACAATCCACCTCACTCCACTTATCGTATACCACGACAAATATATTTCAATCACCAGCCATGCACTTCAAAACAAACTAACAAGTATGGAGACAATGACACGTAACAAAGTCAATCGCGCGCGTCCCCTCGAACACCCTCTCGCACTAGAGTATAACAGATCGCACGAAACCCAAGCAACTTTTTGGTTGTCTTCTGACGTAAGTGCAAAATGCCTTCATTGTTAGGTTAGAATTGAATAAACAGTAAATACTGCATTTTTGGTCAAGTACGGTAATGTCCCGAAAATTGCAGTGTATATATTCTAAGACAACTAAACCTAAAAAGCCTAACATGTCAACGAAAGCATTGTCTGACGTAAGAAGACCAAAAGGTTGTTTAAGTCTTGTCCGATAAGCGCTCTTGTCTTGTCTTGGCACTCTACGCTTATGAACATCTCAGTTATTGTTTATTTTGTATATTACTGGGGGTTCACTGCACATTTGTGCTATACAGCCAACCGCGCCTGCACTCTACCATTGCTTTTTACTGGCATTTATGATGGCCATGATAATATATCATCAAAATATTGTGACGATATATCATCTAGACGACATATCGCCCCACACTGGTCATTTCTTCATATGTATACAAATGAATAAAAAAAGACAGAACTGAAATATGTGTAGTTATCCAGAAATTTCTACCACTTAATGGTGGGAGATATATATCTCCTGTCAGGCATATAGAGCTTAATTATGTGTGTACAGATATTAAAGTCAAGAGTATTTTCAAGAAGTGGAGAATATAAGATACATATAAAAATATATAAATGACTTACATGAGTGAGTAGGAATGTTTCAGAATGACGTTTCGGAAGTCTGTACTACTTCCTTCATCAGGTAATCTGATATGGCATCATGATGATGCATCACAGTCCATGATGTGTTTCACCCAACGCTGATGGAAGTCACTAGGGGACTGTAATAGGTCTTCAACTTTTATTTGTTTTAGATGTGGTTTTTGTTTTTAACATAGGGAATTTTTAACCAGCGAAGACTTCCATCGGAGTTTTTATGCCATCACCGTAAGTTTTTTACCTTTTCTATCCTCAACCTGAATCGTCAGCTTATGATTTAACAACGCGGTACCATGTTTGGCACCTAAAGTTTTTTATTTTATAACCTGATGAAGGAAGTAGTACAGACTTCCGAAACATCGTTCTGCAACATTCCTACTCACTCACGTAAGTTATTTGAATTGATAGTGGGTAAAACTCACCATTGTAATAAGATACATATAAGATGAGCTGATTATGAAACTAAATTTACAATTACTTGGACATTTCTAGGAAAGAAAACAGCAATTCACGTTTTGATAGAAACATTTTATCACTATATCTCAACAACTGTTATTTTTGTTATAATGGCAACGTCAATGTAGCCAAACACACGAAAGTTATACAACTTACACAGATAAAAACGTTATCGAACATTGTACGTTAACTTAAACATGCATATTTGAAGTTTAAAATACATTATGCATTTGACACAATAAAAGAAAACGAACTTGTACTGTAACACAGAACAATTACAAAACACTGTTACATAATAAGTTCTGTTAATTGTGTTTTGCTTCCCATTTTCTAATGTAACTGCCATACTAACCATGAAGTATGGTGAGATATTATTATGCTTTCTTTGAATTGTATAGGTCTTTAGTAACTATTGGATCAATCAGAGTTTTACTTTTGTTCCATCTTGTGTTCTGTTCTTTGGCGCTAGAGTGTGTCTTGGATGCCATTTTGGGATAGTTATATTCCAGATAATGGTAAAAATTCACAATGCAAAGTTGTTTTTCAGGATAGAATGTAAGTTGTTTGAATTTCATCATGCTTTTCAGTAAGGTCCTAACAAAGACAATTTTCAAGTGACTGTACCGAGACTATAAATGGCTAAGTGTAGTTCGTGACATTAACCTGTAGCAGGTGACAGCCTCTTCCGTGTGTTGGCCTCTCTGATGGGAACTTCTCATGCACAAGCTTTTCACATTTGCTGCGATGTAGAAGAAAAAATGTAGGAAGAGAACTAACTGTTGTAGAGACACAAAATCGTTTTTAGTTCTTTTGTTTCTTTTTGTTTTTCGTATGACAGAACTCTTAGCGGAAGTGAAATTTATACATTTTACCTCCCAATAATGAAATTAAAGAAGAAAATGAAAATTTTATGCACAAATTCATATTCAGCATTTTAACGATTTATGTTAACTCAAGTTGTTTTCTTTTCCATATTGCTTAAATGAGTATTCAATTTGTCCCCCCTCCCCCAAGAAATAGAAATATGTCAGCATTTATGATTGTCCCTTAGTTACTCTTAAAAGTTCGCATCACCATTGTAGAATATTACAAAATAATACAATAATACAATACAGTAACCACTGCAATAGTTACATTTCAAGGTTGATACGCATCTGGAAAATGGAAACAATTGATTATAGCAACTCACATGTTTTGATGCCGATTGTAATTTTACTTTGTTCTTCGAATTTTCACATGTCTTTTTGCGTGGATAATGAAATGCTTTAAGATAAGTGGTGAAAGTGAATATTCATACAGGGTGTCCGGCACCAACACTACCAATAAGATAGTTGTATAACTAAGCAACAAACAGGTTCATTGACATTCAGTTTTTTTAAAAGACAGAGGAACTCACCAAGTTTTTATGGTAATCAGTAGATCTCCAAGTGTGCACCACGTGTTGCGCAACAGATGTCCAAACGAAATTCTATCTCCTGCCAGGTGTTTTCGAGCATCGACGGAGTGACTGTGTATCAATCCATTGTCTTACGGATTGATACGGTGTCACAAGCACTGACAATCCTCCGACGCAAATCATTCACATCCAGTACTGGGGTTCTGTACACATTGTCCTTTATGTAGCCCCAAAGGAAGAAGTCCAAAGGAGTAAGATCAGGAGATCTAGGAGGCTATGTGATGGGACCACCACGTCTGAGGAGAGTTCTGTGCGTTGGTTTTTTTTTTAATGTCTTTCTGCTGGTTCATGCTGGTATTTTTGCCGAAACTTCCTCTGGACAGTTTTCAGAAACTTAAATTCTGCTAACCAATAGCAGCATTCGACCTTTTGCTGCACTGTAAACACAATTTCCACACGAAACGAACACACAAGATAATTCCAACCGAGTGAATACGCAACAGGCTACGAAATGAACAGGTACATTATCACGTTCAACGGACTTGCATTGTTGCCACTGCCACTATAATAAAACTTGTTGAGTTTCTCTGTCTTTTTTTTTAAAAAAAAAAAAACGCATGTCAATAAACCTGTTTGTTGCTTAGTTATAAAACTTTCTTATTGGTAGTGTTGGTGCCGGACATGCTGTATTATTTACAAGCCCTGTATATTTAATTGAAAAAACACTTAAGTTCAAGAGTAAAAATCATGATCATAAAAAAGTCTGGAAAAATGTCGTTTTTGGACTGGAAAACCTGGAAATGTCAGACAATTTCATGATAAAAAAATTGTAGCAACCCTGTATCATTTTCTATCGTGATTGTGTTACCGCAAGTTATCCATACCTGTACCCATAGATGCAATTTTCTTACCTGTGAATAACGAAATTAATTTTTTTTGTTACTAACAAGTGTGCACTGTCAGTGTAGAAAAACTTGAGCAATACAATTTCCACAATACTTTATTATTAATAATTACATTTTGCATTTTATACAACACAGTACTTACACACTAACCTTGAATGTATAAAAGTTGGATGGCCATCAAACATACAATGTGTAAAGTAAAATGAAATTATTTATATTTTATGTTGGTAAAAATGTTTGGCACATGGTTTCCTTAAAATTGACGACATAAAAGTTTTTCATTGCTGTCTTCTGCACTGGCAGAGTTTTCACTCACTATCAGTATCTTGGTTGTTAACTTCATATATATTGCACAAACTATCACAGGTTAGTCTGTTTGTGCAAAAAATTATATATCTGCCAGTAACAAATGTTCACTTAATTGCACATGTTATGAAAATTCATTCTATAACACATATATAGACCACACAAGGAGAGTAAAAAGATGAAAAAAAAAGCAGGAATAGTTCAACTTGTGTGGAGAACTACTGTGTTCTAAGTATGATAGAAGAATGGTCACTAAAGTTAACCACAATTGTCTGTTCCATCCCATTCATTCTATTGACCATCAAGAATGATAACATACAGTAGGATCTGTAATTTTTATTTATACCTGATTTTCCATATTGTTTGCTCATCAGCAAACATCCATCACCCATTGGTGAACAAAATTTCACTATCCATTTCTTGCATCCGATACTCTTGTTGGTGATAATGGCACCCTGCCAAAGTGGTACAACAAGATTATGGTAATTTTGGCTTGATTTTAACCTATTGTGTCCTTGTATAAAGCAGCTATGGGGTTCACCCAGCCTCAAATTTGTACCTGGGAGCAACCCTTGGGGTTAAGGTAGCTGTAGCCCGGTGCTGATCACATCGCCTCCAAAGTAGTATAGATTGAGAATGTGTCGGGCCCTACCTCGCACATCCCATACATATGTGTTCATGGCAGTGTGCTATATATACGGAAACTTTATCTTAGCCTTTAACCTATTGTCCTTAATATGGCTTCTATTATATCTATGTGATCTGTATATGTACTTTTTTTTGTTTGACAGATGGGCATCAACAATTTGTAGATGACATTACAGGTATGTAATTTTTCATGATGGTACAAAAGAATGTGAAGACACTTTCTGAAAACAGTCACATTCTGAAAACAGTCGCATTCTTTCAACAGAACTGACTATGTCTTGAATTTGTCACTGTTTCTTTCACACTACCTTTCTCTAGAGTGAGCACTGCTGATAGTGTTGAAGATTTGTACTGAGAACTTTTACCCACCCAGTAACCATTTGTGTTACCGAGCTTCTGCCTCTTCTGGCGGAAAAGTTACATAGTACGGGGGATTCGGGTAGTAATGTTGTCTACCTAATGTGCTGTAGGAACCTTGAATTGACATTGGCGTTTGTGGAGGTGGTAGCATTTTTGGCGGAAGAGTGTTAGCGTATGTGGCTGCAGGGTATGGAGATAGGTAAACAGGTTGATGTAGAGGTGGCTTCACGCAGGTACACTTGCCTTGGTTCCGGATTGCCACAGCCCCTGCAAGAGGGCCGCCACGGTACTGATTATTTGCGATCCTTAAGCGTATGATGCAGATTACTATAATGAGAATGGCTATGAAAGCCACAACACCACCAACAATTCCTATTATTAAAGTGTCGTCATTGTTGAGACCAGTAGTCTTACCCTTCGTAGGTTTTGGCTCTTTCGTTTGTGCCGTGGGAGGAACAGACCAGATGATGTCTGGCTCGACAAACTCTGTTGTTGTGCTCAGGTGGTTTGTGGAGCTGATTCGCTGCGAAGTTGTGGTTTTTGCTTGCGGACTAGTGCGGCTGCCGCATATCAAATCCTGATCTGCAACGTCTTTTAGTAACTGTCCCGAAAGGTTGTCTGGTTGCATGCATCTCACTTGAGAACCGATAAATGGTTTCTGCAGTAACCACCGCCGAAGTGCCTTAACGCTACAGTCGCAAAGGATGGGATTAGCGTCAAGCCCTGTTATCGTAAGGTCACCACGCCGATTGTCAAATGCAGATAGAACCTGTGGGTTTAGAGACGAAAGCTTATTCCCAGAGAGATCAAGAGTGATTTTTGATGATTTGGGGATTGGGAAGAATGCCGCTGGGGGTAAAGAAGATACAGACGTGTTTTGGATTCGTATTGCAATGGTTGGGCTATTCAGTCCAGCTAATGCACTTGATGAAATACTGCGAATGCGTGTTCCTCGTATTGTGAGGGCCTTCAGTCTTGGCAAAAGAGCCGGCATCAGTTGATCGCTCACAGCTGCATCTTTAAGTTCTATGTCCACCTTTTCCAATGTATCAAAGCTCTCAAGAATTCCTTTGACATCTAGGTAACCTAGGCGAGGGTATCCATAAGCAGACAATTCAGCAAGATTTTTAAGCGATTTGAATGCATTTTTCTCTAAGCGAATACACAGTTCAAGATTGTTGATTCTTAATGACTGAAGGTTGTCAAGAGATTTAAAATCACCTTGGATTATGGTGGTGATTGGGTTTTTGGAAATGTCCAACGTGTGAAGATTTTTCAGCTGAGACCAAGTGCTTGTGAGCGAGGTAAGGTCGGAGAGTTTGTTTTGTGACACATCCAGAACTTCCAGAAGTGTAGGCCGTTCAAAAATACTCTTCGGTAGTTGGGAGATGGAATTCATTGAAAGGTTCAGGTGCCGTAAGAATGGTGTTTCAAGAGGTGGCACTTGTGTTACGCCTGTACTTGCCATGTTTAACTCTCGTACAGTTTTGGGCTCATTGAGTATATTACGCACAGCCTCTTCTGTGAGTGGGTTGAAGGAGATGTCAAGCTTTTTAATGTTCACAAGTATGTCATCGGCTGGCACGTCTTTGATTTTGTTCCTAGATAGGTCCACAGAGGTAAGGAAGAAATATTGGCGTTGAAGCTGTTTAAGTGGTGGTGTTTCGAAGCGGTTATCTGCCAAATTGATATTCTCGAGCATATGGAGTCTTGCTCTGTCAAAAATAGATTCTGGTAAATCGTGCAACAAATTATTTTCAAGGTTAAGATTTAGACGCGATAGACCCTCAAAAGTGTGCTCGAATAGCTTTTCAAGCTTGTTGTGGCTCAGGTCCACAAACTGCAATTGGGTAGAATTCTGAAATGCTGTTTCGCTGATGTATTCTAATTGGTTGTTGCTGAGAATGAGATTACTTAGCCGCGGGAGCCGAGCGAAGTCCATGTCTTCGATGTTTTTCAGTGAATTTCCATGAAGGTTGAGGTACTCTAGGAACTGCATGTGCGAAATGAGATCTGAAGGGAAAAAGGTGAATCTGTTCTTTGATAGATTTAATTTCCTCAATTTGGAATGTGCTTGAAAAGTGGGAAACAGATATGTAATTTCATTTCTACTCAAGTCGAGCTCTTCCACAAAACTGTGATTTGTGCCTCTGAAAAATTCCCCCTTGAACGAGTTCAGCTGGTTCCCAGATAGATTAATCTTTCTGAGTAATGGAACAGCATCAAAGGCTCCGGAGCGTATATTCAGGATCTTGTTATTTGACAAATCGATTGTAGTTAGGTTCGGGAGGAAAGAAAATGCTTGGTCGGGAACTTCAATGATGGAGTTGTCCTTGAGGTGTACCTCCCTGAGCACTGGGCTTGTGATAAACTCACTGGGCAAGATTTTAAGGCCGGTGTTCGTCAGATCCAAGGATGTTAGCATGTTCAAGCCGCGGAAGGAATTAGTCGACAACTCGATTATGCTCGGGTTGTGGCTTAAATTAAGATGGTTGAGGGAAGGCAGAAGGCTAAAGATATCTTCCGGAAGCTGCTTCAGGTCGTTATGGGCAAGATTAAGTTCTCTCAGATTCAATAGGGCAAACTTCGCAATGACAGAAATCTTGTTTTGGCTCAAGTCTAGCTTTTCCAGGCTTCCCTCGAGTCCGCCAAAGGTGTCGGGCATTAGCTTTTGGATCTGGTTGCCATGGAGGTCGAGCTCCACCAGCTGGCTGAAGTTGAGGAAAGTGGCGGCTGGCAGTTCTCGGATCACGTTCCTAGCCAGGCTCAGCTGCTGGATGTGAGACACGAACTTTAGGATGTCGGACGATACTGCAGCGATCCTGTTGTAATCTAAGTGGAGACTACGCAAACGTGGCAAGCGTCCAAGGGCAGAAGCGGGTACAAAAAGGATGTTGTTGTCCTGAAGAAACAACCTCTCTAAGTTGTCCAGTCCTTCAAAGGCATCATCTTCCACCTGCAAAAGAAAATTAATTTATCAGAAAATGACTTGTGCTTTATTACACATGATTCTAGCGTGACATGAAGTTCTATCTTATCTTATATATAATAGTATTGGACCAGAGAGATTAATTGTTACTCTATTTTTTTTCAGATATAGGCATGTTTGTTTATCAGTAAAATTACTAATAATTTTATCGATCCAATATATCTATAAATATTTTATAATTTAGTGCAATATTTTTATGGACATAAGCATATAATCTCCATAAACTTCCCTACTTTTTTAAAGAAAGTAAATTTCAAAATATGCAGCATCTTTTGCCTTGCAGTCATATTGTAACATACGTTATTAAGGAACCCAATCAACCATTGAAAGCCTTGAAGGACCGTTTGGATTTGATATCGGATCAATTACCAATATTGGTAAATTCCATATTGGTACTTTATCAGTATTGGCCAAAATTTATTGGCCTATCTCTAATTTATAGCATACATTTAGGTGTTTTCAAGAGAAATTTTATAAAGTTGATCTTTTGCTGCATAGAAAAATATGGCATGACCAGGATTTGAATCTGGATCTCTGCCATATCATGCTATTGCTCTACTAACTGAGCTACTGTGCAAACCCTGGTTTTGAACAATTTTTTGCTGCGTACATATTTCTATGCGATTCAGTCTTTCTTTCACAGAAAAAAAAAATCCATAATTCATCCTTGTTTAGCATTACTGACTTTAATTCGTCAACCCTGATTTTTACTCAGATTTAAGTGTCCATTACTTACTGTGCGCAAAGCGTTGACACTGATGTCAAGGTGCTTCAAGTGGCGAAGACCAAGGAATGTTCCAGGAGCAATGCTTCCAATATTGTTTCTGCTCAAGTCCATTGTTTCCAAGCTTGGTAGGGATTCCAAGTTACCATTTTCCACTGTCTAGAAGATAATAGCATTTCAAAATTAAATGTGGAGGTAGATGTGGTAATCTTGATAAGGTGCATTACTAAATCATGGAAATTTTGATGGAAAAAAAGTGAAAGATGTGAGAAAACACCTAGTTTTTCTTCTTTTTTTAAAAAAAAGTATAAGTGGTTGTAGATTGGTAATTGCTGCTTATGTGAGAATATTTCATGGTTTGCTCTTTTTGTAGTTGTCTCGTTAATTTTGAAGGATCTCTGCCATTAGGAAACATGAGACCCTGTGCGAACTGTATCAGTGAGGACCATTTATTTTGGCAAGTGGAACCATAAATAATTTCCATTTCTTGTAAAACTCAACACTGAGACTAACGTTGCTTTCAGTGTTGCATAATTATTACTTCTCTCACATGCATGCACATACAGTGTTTCAGCATGCAGCACAGATACAATTTAACACTGCAGAAACAAATTTTCTTGATGATTTTTTTTGCTGGTTGGGACCTTGTTTTGAGTACCAAGAAGCCAACAGCATGAAACTCATGAGATTAACCCCTTCACTCAATTCATACATTATTGAAATTTATTTAAAGTGGCAAAGCTTTTTCTAAAGCACCCTTCTAAATTTTTAAGAAAAAAAGTGCTCCCCTGTGCTTTGCACCATGCCATAAAGGCATATAGGGGGTGTGGAGTTAGCGCACCATACTTTCTTGATCATGGCTAAAGGTGAGGGTGATGTGATCAGTACCACGCCGCTGGCCGCCTTTACTCCCCACAGTTTTCTCCAGGTGCTCACTTTATATGATGCTGGGTTGGCGCCGGAGCCACTTGAACATGTGGAAAAAATCCTGGTTCTCCCCTGCCGGGGATCGAACCCAGGTATCTCGCATGGTAGTCAGATGCACTAATGACTGAGCTACTGCGGCTATAGAATGCATCTTTTATTTGTCCTTTTTCTAGCTTTTTAGAATCCTGATTCAAAATTTATTTTTCATAGACATATATCGGAAGCCCAAGGCCCTGTGCAGTGGCACACATCGCACACCCCTAATGGTGGCACTCGCACAGGTTTTGACAGAGATGGTGGCAAGTTACTGTCAACCAAAAACAAAGAAAACAGTGCCGCACTACCAACACCATCCTAGATGCCGAAACGTGTTTTTTTTTTTAAACCTGTAGATTTGATTCCTATCCATTTTAAATATATGACAAAAATTTTACTCAAAAGCCAATATTTATGTATTTCAACTTGCTTTCAGTATTTTGAAAAACTGCAAAATTTCAATAAAGGAGTAGAATGTTTGCAATAATCTTTCACAATTTTTTTAAAGAAGATATGCTTGTTGTACTAACTGGAAGTTATTTTCTAAAACCAATACAGTTGTCAATAATTGTGTGATATAAAACTAAATTAAAGCATTTCAGAACAATTTTGCATTGTAATCAAGGGATCCCGGGTTCGATACCCGGTGGAGGCAAATAGTGGTTCGGATCCCACTTTAAACTGTAGGAACAGTCCAGATTAGCCTTACTGTGCATAAAGTGGACTTAAAGAACCAAATCAATCAATCAGAATATTTTTTATACATTTTCAACAAGCAATTACAAACAAGAAGAGGGGGATGGATGCTATTTTAATATTTATGGAAATATCATCATGTGAGAACCAGAGAAATGTAACTCCAAAGTGCAGTTTTTTATGTACTTAATTTGAAGAGTTCTATTTGGACCCAGATATACATTTCTCAATCTTTTCTTTGGTGATCAAGTGGAGTCACGTTTTCCAGTCAATTGGTTTTTTAAAGTTTTTTTTTAGATACATCAGTCTGACTCTGAACTGAACTCTTCATAGTGAGTTTAAAATACTGAACACCACATTTTTGGAGTTACGTTCATCTGGTTCTCATGCCACAATATGTTTTCATCTTTTTAGATAATAGGCAAAGTGCAGAAGTATGAAGCATAAAGAATCTAAAAGACGCACATCACGTACTCAGAGAGAATGCTACACAAATGAAAGAAAGGAAACTTTTACACTGATAAATTTTTGAAATTGTATGGTAATATCTTCTCAGACACAATATTCAGTTTGATTTGTTCAAAATTCCACAATAGTAGATGAAACAAACATGTCCCATTCTCAGAGGGACTTCTTTCGTTTGGTTGTTCGGATTGTCATTCATTCCAAATGTGAAATTGGCTTGAAGTGGTTATGCATTCCATACCTGAATTAGATTGGATGAAAGGTTCAGATGCTTTATATTGTGCAGCACTTTGAGTGCAATGATGGGGACTTCAGCCAGGAAGTTCTCTGCCAGATTGAGTGATTCCATGTTGTCCGCACCTGGAACAATGAAAGGAAACTGTTTAGATTCGAAGCATTACCAAGAGATATGCATTTCTTCTTATTTCTTGTTTGTGTGCAGCATAAAAAGTAACCAGGATGTAATTGATTGCATGAGTGTACATAAGCACTAGCGTATAACCCATGGTGCAACAACCTTCGAGGGCCAGGGCTTGCGTACCGACAGCAGGCCTCACTCCCACATGTCTCAGCAGAGGTGGGCGATTATTCAGCCAGTTACTGGGTTCTGTGTGGTCAGTAGGACAAGCCCCGACTCGTTGTTGAAGGTTGTGTGCATCATTTGTAGCTCCCCAATTTCCTCACGATGGTGGGTGGCCACTGGTCCCTTACACAGGCCGAAATCTCAGGAGAAAAGTTGTTACGCTTCTCCCAGGAGACTCGAACCTGCACGTGTCCCGTAGCCGGAGCCCAAAGCATGATGCCTTAGACCGCACAGCCACAGTGCGAGACAGCACTAGAGTATGCAGGTTTTTTTCCATGGAGGTTGCATTATAGGGGGAGTTGGATACAGAATAAAATACCTCATAATTACCATGTTTAGCCATCATTTTGAAAGTTGTTCATATCCAAAAATGGTAATCAGGGGAGGGGGGTCATTTTAAGAGGGGTTTCATTTAACACTTTGGTTTTTCATAGTTCTTGACTGCTTCCATTCAACCTTTACTCCTATTTTGGTCGATATATAGACCATCGAATATAAGGTGCTACTCGTATTTTGGTCGATATATCCACCATGCAGCTGATTACAAAATTTCTTTTTTTTTTATTATCTTGATACTTTTCTTTTAGTCGGAAACACTTACTACAGTGGGTTAAACAAAGCTTTGGAACATATTGTGGATGCACCCCCCCCTCCCCCGACTCATAAGTTACATATGGAAGCTGGCGCACATTTTAAATTCGTACACTTATTTCACAAAGAATGTTATAACTCGTAGACTATTTGACCAATCTACTTCAGGTAACTTTTGTTTTGCAGTTAAAACATCAGGGCATGCCACCATGCAGAAATCAAAAAGCCAAAGGCAATAAGAGGGATTGGGTAGGCTGCGGCCCCCAACTTTCAATGAAAAAAATCATAATGGGGAGTTTGCCTCCTCTTCCCCCGCTATTTTGGGAAGGGGAGGCAAACTTTAGCCTTACTTTTAAAGAATAGTCCTTTCTCAACCGAATGAAAGTCATTTCATGTTCCTGGGTGCATTACATTATAGAATATGTGAAAAAACTCCCCATTTTTATAATTTTTTCTGACGACCCCCTCGGCAGATTAAAGGTAAAAAAAAAAATCTCAAAATTTCGGAAGATGCTGTAGCCTCATCAGCTTTCCCCTTACATATGCCAGTGGCCATAAGTAATTAAACCTTGGATGTTAAGAGTACAGTAAAATAACTTCATTTTGACACTTCGCGGTTAGATGAAGTTTTTGTAAATTGTTACAAACTTTTCAAGAAAGTTACTGTAGAAATGACCGTTGCCATCTTTTCTTGCAGTGCACTACAGGGTTTGCATAAATAATATTGATTCACTTAGTAACTTTTTTTACACCTTCACAAAAATAGAATACAAGGGAAAAAATAAGACCTAAATCTAATTGAATAATATTGGTTCATTTGAAGCGTTTCTAAGTGAGGCAAGTGTACACTAAGGTTGATGGAATTTAGTCAAGAGTGCTCACTCTCTGTAGTGTATTAACAGAAACATGCAACAATTTCACTTATTCATATTTACCTGCCTGGCATTTTCAGACTACTTATATAATAGATAAATCTAGATCAGCGCTCAGTGAGGGGGATGTTATCCCCACCCAGATAGAAAACAATTTGCAAAGCATCTCCCCAGCTGTCTTATTGTCACAAAGTTATACCAGCTAACTCCCAAGACTGGACCAAACTTCCCCCTGTAATGTAATTTTGGTTTCGACCTTTGTGCATGGCACAGATTAATTTATGCACAGATGGTACAATGTCAGATTGCAACGTGAGCATATATGACTGAGGCGAGACAATTGACAGGTGTGTTCAAAAATTGCAATCAGATTTTTATCTAACGTCAACGGTTTTTACAACTTTGTGGCCAATTGTATCATGCCAAACAGCATCACATATTAATAAAAGAAAGAGTCCTCTTTTTTGCCGTACTTTCTTCTGAGGTACAGTTTTCCACATTCTTTGGTGGATTTCCAAAGTGCATACATATTATTTTCTATACTCCTCGTGCCATATTTTAAATAATCATTTGAAATGTTGTTCTTACCTTGGAATGCATCACTGTTGAGCTTCGTTAATCTGTTGCGAGCAAGACGGAGCTCTCTGAGCCTCTGGAGCCCAGTGAACGCCCTGCCTTCAATTCCACTTATCCAGTTGTTGCTCAGATCAATCCTCTGCAGCTGCCGCTGGGATAAGAAGGCCTGGTTTTTAATAGCACCTGTGGAGGAAGAAGTTGGGTAACCTGATGATATATTTTAAAAAAGAGGACATTTTTAGATGCAGCAGCACTTTGAACACAAGTTTTGTGTTTACTAGTGTTTTGGTGAGCTTCTAGATCACACACCCCTGTAAAATGATTTTACACAGTTTGTGTAAAACTAATAATGGGCCTCATTACAGGCAAATGTCTGAATATTCTAATATTTATTTATTATGCCGCTAGTGCTATACAGTTGTGAAACTTGGTCTCGAACTTTAAAAGAACATAAATTGAAAGTTTTTGAAAATAGAGAACTCAGGAGAATATATGGACCTAAAAGAGATAAAGAAGACGAGGATGGATAATATTACATAATAATGAAATGCATAACTATATTCATTCTTTGTTGGAAAAAAAAGTTTCTTGTCTTTGCTCTTGCAACTGAGAGTGTTGTATTTCCTTACTTTGATATTGAACACTGAAACAATATTAACAATTATTTACAAATATAAAATTTTGTTACGAATCTTGAAGTTGAAGTAGTTGCCTAGACCCCAAAAAAGAGGGACCCGAAAAAGAAGCCATTGAGTTGAGTTGGTGTTTTTTAAGTCCACTTTATGCACAGTAAGGCTAATCGGGACTGGACCTACAGTTTAAAGTGGGATCCAAACCACTATGAGCCTCCACCGGGTATCAAACCTGGGACCCCGAAAAAGAGGACATGTGGTGACCCTAGGAAGAAGCCATCTTGTAAATGTAAATCAAGCCAGACACTGTTACTGTAAAAAAATCTTGAGTTTTTATTTGAGCGACCTTCTTTACATTTCCCCTATCTGGAAAATACTTTATGTCAATTCACCAAATGTGACAGTCAGCTTCTAGACATTAATTACATAAGGAGAAATAACATTCAATCAGTGTGCCATATAATAAGAGCTAGGTGTTTGAAATTGCCTTTTCGTTATTTATATGCCTGTATCCTATTTTTTAGTCTCCACTTTGCCCCTATATCTCCTTTCAAGTTCATGTTTCAGTCTTCATGCTTTTAATGCCTTTTCCCTCTCAATAATGTGTATGCAGCACTTTTAGTACATACGACCTCCATGGCAGAGTTGTTAGCACAGCATGCTACGATGCTAGGGAACTTGGGTTCAAATTCCAGTCTGGGCAGGGTATGGGTGTTTTTTGTGAGTGTTCTTTCGTCAGTTTCATCATATCATCACTCATCTCCATTGTTGCAATTAGCCAAAATTGGCAGAAAAGTGATGCTAAATACATTGGATCAAATGAAATAGTTAGTTGTTCATTCTGGTTTGCCCTTTTTGTATTTATTGCTTATTTCTGCTATTCCAGTCTTCATCTTTTAATACCTATTTCTATATTTTAGTGGCTACACAGCATTCTTAATGTCAGTTTCCAAGCCATTCCTCTGTTTTCTTGTCAGTTGTCCTTTTCTAAGAGTCTGCATTCCATCTTTTAATGCCTGTTGTTCCCCTTTGCATATTTTTCTGCTTAAGTTTAAAGGTTTACAAACCCATTTCGTGAGATGAGAACTTACCTATCTTGTTGTGAGACAAAGAGAGTATGTGAAGGCCTTTCGGTCCGTTGAGGGAGCCGCTTGGCACTTCAGGGAGGCTGTTTCTGTCCAGGTACAGCTCCTGCAATCAAAAGAAAATCGCTGTTACTGTGTTGTTGTAGCAACTTCATGGTGACTAGTTTTTCCTCCCTTAGATATATACTTTCAACATGATGGAATGTGGATATGTGTTGTACCAGAAAGTGATTTTCTTACCATTCTGACAATATTCTGATCGGACCTAATAAATCCAACATTAATGATACATTCACTTCCTTCATTTACAAACAGGGTCATCTTTTTTTCATTTCCTGTACATTTATAACTGTATTTTATGAAAACTAGTATCATAAAATTTCACTTAATATTAACAACTAGTAACTTTTAAATACTGTTACTGTTGAAGAATGCATTTATTGTAGAGGTATGCATTTATTGTAGAGGTATGCATTTATTTAATACCTACATAATTACATTTTGTAAGTTATCTTTTACCTTAATTGCTTCATGATTTTACAGTATACTTAATATGTTATGCAGCAGTAACTTCAATTAATTCTTGTCTACATAAATCCAACTTCTTTTTTAAAAACAAATAGTCACGCTTACAATGAGAAATAAGGATTTGGCGCTACTCAAGGGGGCATCCTGGTTTGGCACCCAGCCCAGTCCTTAGGTTGCCCCTGTGCAGGACCAGGGTTACATGGTAAGCAGCTGATGGTGCGATACCTTTGCTCGATTACGGTTGAAAATTCTACGATAGTGCCAAATATGGTCCCTACGAGCATGGCTGTCGAAATGGAGGGATTGAATCGATCCATTGCCCCCCCCCCTTGCAAAAAAGCAGTTAGTTACTTCATATTCAAACGGAATACCCAAGTAAAAACTCCTTTAGATCGAAAACAGTGTAAAATACAGTAATGAGGTTATGTTTTTGCCATATTCTACCATTTAAAGTTAATCCATAGAATAAATTGTTCCTCAGTTTTCAGAATTCCAAAAATTTGTTTTATGTGAGACATCAAACAATATAAACTTTATGATTAAAATTTCCTCTTAACATTTAAGATTTTTCTTGAACGAGTTATGTAAAAGTTAATAACAGAACAGAATATACATTTCAGTACATTAACTGTGTAAAAAGTAAAAAAAATATAATGAAAAACAGTTGTGCTGGATATTCACTTATCTGAAGAAGCGAGTTGAAAAGTCTTCCCAAGGATATAATCTTTCTTTCTAATATATAAAAATGGATGGATGTGTGTGTGTGTTTGTTCAGACATAACTCTCGAACGCCTGCAGCGATTTCAACCAAACTTGGTACACATATGACTTACAATCTGGAAAGAAATACTGTGCGGGTAAGACACCCCTGGCACCCCTAGGGGGTGGGGGTGGGGGTGGGAAGGGGTTGGCATGTAAAAATAATCGAAAACAACCGATATTAGTGTGGAATCCATAGTTTTCGGGGTCTTTAAGATGAATAGTGACACTCCCAATGCCGTTCAACTCCAAGACACTCCTGGCACCCCCAGGAGTGGTGGTGGGAAGGGGGTGACATGTAAGACGACCGATATTAGTGTGGAATCCATAGTTTTCGGGATCGATAAGATGTAAAAATAATCGAAAACTACCAATATTAGTGTGGAATCCATAGTTTTTGAGGTTGCTAAGATGAATAGTGACACTCCCAATGTCGTTCAACTCCAAGACACCCCTGCCACCCCTATGGGTGTCTAATAGAAGATTGGGATAGATAAATACCCAGGCAATCAGCTAGTTATTATTATAAATTTGGGGTAACATTCGCCTATTTTTGTTAAATTATGTATCGGTTGAAATTTTTCCACTGATACCATTGTTTTTGAATCGTTAGAAGCGCTGTCAAGAGCACCATTTGTGTTTTTCCAAAGATTCCTTCAACTTTACTTGTGACAGGTTGGAGGCCAGTACAAGTTCAGCATATAGATTTTTCACCCTCCTGGAAAGCAGATGATTGACAAGATCAAGGGCATTGGTAAAGGAAAAGCGGCGCCCAAACTTCTCGATGGCATGTAACTACCTTTTAAAGACTGTGTGGAAATAATATAAGACATTTTCAATTCCTGCTCGCACACTCGTGGGGTAAGAAAGGTGAACTTTTTTTCAAACCAGGATTACTATCATGCTGGGCCAGATGATTGCGGAGTTCTTGAGACGGATGTGGGTCGTGAATGCGGAATTCGTTTTGTTTTATCTACGTTCAAGGGGGGGAGGGATTAATTTCTTCCCTACTGTTTGTCTTTCCTGTGATGGTATCGGCCGATACAGCAGTCACTTGTTTTTATTGTAAACTAGCTGCTTACCCGGCGTTGCTCGGGTATTTATTTATCCCAATCTTGTATTAGACATGAAAATAATGAATTCTAACTATAGTGTAAAATGTAACTAATTTTAAATGTGATCGTGAATGTCACCAATTAGCTTAGCGACTCCGAAAACTATGGATTCGACACTAATGTAGGTCATTTGTGGCATTTCATTTTTCACCCCCATGCCGATAGGTGATGAACTTGGAGTTGAACCGCATTGGGAGTGTCACGAAAACTATGGATTCCATTCGCAACACTGCCTGAATGTTAGACAACCCGAGAAACACTATCGTTGTGCGGATTGCATAGTCACGGATGTCTGTTTGTGCGGAATTTAATATCGTGGTTCTCGATTATTTTTACAAGTCACCCCTTCCCACCCCCACCCCTAGGGGTGCCAGGAGTATCTTACCCCCACAGTATTTATTTCCAGGTTACAAGTGATACCCGTACCAAGTTTGGTTGAAATCGCTCGAGGCATTCGAGAGTTATTGCTGAACAAACACACATACATCCATTTTTATATATAGAGAGAATGACTAAGAATAAGGGAGAGCAGGCCATAAAGGGAGCCGGCCAAATTAGCGTTATTTTAATAACTGTCGCTTCCCTCCCTCGCCTATCAAGGACGTATTTAGGGGGGCTCCAAGGTGTTCGGACCCCCCACCGAAAGACTTACCAACTACTAAAATTAAATAATGAAATAATTGTTATTGTTTTTATGTAATCGATGGTTATTTATTTCCACCCAACTTATTGGAAGGCAGTGAATTGGGATCATACGCGCTTGAAGGATATTACCAAAGATGTATGCACACTACTACTTATGATAATATCCATAAAATATTAATCAGGAACTTTACTTTTCGTCAATTCGATTTAACTCCTTTTTTGTTATATATTTGCCATTAATTTCCTTGCCAGGGCACTTGTTTTTATACAAATTTTGGCGATCTTACGTACACATAAGCTAGGTAATGAATAAGTGCTGTTATACATGTATTCGTTTACCTTTTTACCTATTCATGTAATAATAACAATACAATATTAAGTAATTTACATGTTAATTAATATTTTAATTTAATTTAATATAATTATTTTAATTTATTATTATTGTTGATGAGACACTTGGTCGGACCTCCCCCCCCCAGAAATGTATTTCTAGATACGTGCCTGTCACCTATCAACTCAAACGAAAAGATTAAGTGTTTACATGAAATTGAAAAAGGGTCACATTCCACCGATTTTAGGTGTAACTACAACACTTTAAAAAAATCTTGCAACATTTCAAAAACTTCTTTCTTTGCATCCTCTGGATCTAGAGAGAAGTTCACACAAAAAATTACCATATCACACGATATTTTAAAGTCTAGGGCTCGGAAGCTGAAGACCTATAAATTGCCAAAAAAAGACCTATAAAAAGACCTAAAAACGGGATCCAAATTAATTAATAACTTTAGTTTTAATTACATATTTAATTAATTAAAAAGATACAAAGACAGCGCGAGCTGTCTGGTCGTATACACCGTGCTGAAAGCTTCAAAACAAGAGTAGGTTGCCACTTTCAGCGCAACCTTCCAGACAAGTTAGGGTTAAAGGACCTTGTACCGTACCTGCTTCAGTCGTCCAAAAATGTTTTTCTCTCGTTTCAGGGATGGTTCAAATATATTTATTTCTCCTTTTTTATTATTTCTTTACTACAGAAAGGATGTTTAAGAGGTGATGAACTGATGATGATTCGAATTGAGAATGGGCAGTAAAAACGTAGTCGAAAGAAGGTGAAGTTGCCAAAAAAAAGCCGTTAAGATCTGAAGAAAGGCTAAAAAAGGACCAATAAGCCAAAAAAACTCCAAAAAAGGCAAAAAAGGACAAATAAAACCCACCTTTTTCTGGCCTTCAATGACCCAAAATGAACATATATTATGTTGGGCCTCGTCTTCGGACACTAGGGAAAAAAAAAGGATTTTTCCTCAACTTCCGACACCTAGTCATAATGTTATAATGTCATTAAAGGAATGTGGTGTGATGAGTTAGTATGACTCGGTAACTAGCCTTTGTTATTTTAAACTGGAATTATACGAGTATCGGTGGGAATCGGTGAGAGTATCAGCATCGGTTCAGCCCTATTATTAATTAATCTCTACTCTTCAAGTTGTATCAGTGGCCTGATTCCCCTACAAGAGTTTCTGGCGACGCGCATGCATGGGAGGAAAACTTTTTTTATACGAATATCTATAGGGGAATTTCCCCTCCAAAGTATCGATGACGTGGTGCAGCGGGTAGCCTTGGGCACCCAGATGCAACGGTGCACCAGAACAAGAAGTGCAACCTAGAAAGCTGAGCCACATCCGCCACGGGCAGACAGAGAGTGACCTCTTCCAAATTCGCTGCCTTCGCTGGTCAGACGGCGATAACGGTACTGGCCGGTTCGAGGCCACACTCACACTCTCGCGCCTATTTTCAAGCAGACGAAGTTCAGTGTTTTGAGTAACAATAATAATATACTCACTTGGCTTCCAGCGTTGACCGATTAGCTTTTACAAATCGGACTTTATGGTATAGATCAACATCTGCTTTATTAGTCTAGTTTATTATGACCAGATTTTTAAAACAACAAATATTTTTCATATTTTCATGAAGAAAGAACCTGACAATACAGGACTGCAAAATGTACACATTTTAATACAAAACCGTTTCGTCACAAATGCTAATGTTTTAATACTAATTAAACGTATCTAAGAAAAAAATATGTTTCGGGGGGGGGGTCTGAACCAAGTGTCTCAGGAATAATAATAATGTTTAAATTAAAATAATTATATAAAATAAAATTAATACTAATTACAATACATAAATTAATATTGTATAATTATTACACGAATAGGTAAAAACACTGTATAAGAATAGAGATATACTAACAGCGCATATTCATTACGTAGCTTACCTGTAGTTAAGATCGGAAGAATTTACATAAAGACAAGTGCCCTGGCAATTAAATTAACGTCAAATAGATGAATAATTGAATATTTATCGAATAACAAAAATGATGTTACATGTGGTAAGTTTCTGATTAATATTTTGTGCATATTATTTTGAGTAGTTGTGTACATAAATCATCTTTGTAATGTCCTTCAAAGCCGTATGATTCCAATATAATCCTTGTCTTCCAATAAGTTCAGAGAAAATTATACAACAAAGGCTAAAGTAATATATTTTTCATTATTTAATTTTAGTACATGATAAATCTTTCGTTGGGGGGGGGGTTCTGACCCCTGGACCCCCCTAAATACGTCCTTGATTACATGGTGATATTCACTGTTCTCTCCAACCAAGCAGTCCTTTACAAGTCATTTATTGATATTTTGCCGATGAACGGATCTTCTTCAGCTTCAGTACATTCTTCTTTTCAAATAACATTTTGTAAAAGTTTACCTATGTGTGATTAAAGTTCACCTTAGTAATCATTAATCAACATAGCTTTCAAAGATTATACTGAAAGATCGTTCTTGTCACTTGTCCACAAACCATTTATCACTTGTTCATTGGGGATATTAGTTTCAGGTAGACAGAGAAGAAACTCCAATCTTTTGAAAATTGGAATATTGTTGACATTGAAATATAAAATAATTTCTACCCAACACTGCAATAGTTCATGATGATAGTAGAGAAGATGTACTGTTACTGTAATTGGGTGCCGATAAGTCATTGTCATAAAAAAGGACATTTTGGCGTCCCGTTTTATGGTCCAAAAAAATCGGGAGAGTGACTCAAAATATGGGACTGTCCCGTCTAATACTGGACGTGTGGTCTCCTTAGTCTAGCTTTGGTGCTCAAATTGTCACTCTTCCGAAAAGGTTAATCGCGACGATGAGGATGAATCATGAACTGATTAAATAGAACTAGAATAAATACATACGCAGAATTCGAAATTATAACCTATGGCAACTATACAGAGACAATTTGAAACCATATTCAAGCACTACTTCCATAATGGTCCACGTTCCTTGCTTCCTGTCCTATTAATGTTGTAAGACTACGGAGAAAATTTACCTTTTTTGCCCGTAAATTACAATATAAAATCACGATGGCCTATTATTCAGTTAATAAAGGTGTATTATTATTAAATATGCAGTATGTTTTAGATTAACATTTAAGTACCGAGAAAGACGTTATAGGGCATTGTGATTTCTTACTAACCTACTAACTAACTTACTAACCTACAAATTGTAATCCCGGCCTGGCCATTGATATTCATCATATCAACACTCATGCTCATTGTTGCGATTAGCCAAAAGTAGCAGAAGCGACGCTAAACAAGAAAAAAATCATTGCGAGTGCCAAACTGCTCTCTCTCTCTCTCTCTTTGTGTGTGTGGGGGGAGTTGCTAATCTTTCGGTTCTGATGCTTCAAGAACAGTTTAATGAAATCCCCCTATTTGGAATTTTTAAAAATACCACTATGTATGTAATCGAGGGGTCCCGGGTTCGATACCCGGTGGAGGTACAAGTGGTTCGGATCCCACTTTAATCTGTAGGTCCAGTCCCAATTAGCCTTACTGTGCATAAAGTGGACTTAAAAACACCAAATCAACCACTATGTATATGTGTGTATAATTTCTCTCAACTCATATTCTGAGTGGAATATGCAGATAAGTTCTCTTTTTTCCACAAGCGACTGACCTGAGGCAAGTTCCCTTGTTGCCCCCTCCTCCCCCTCCGTTGAGCCAGCTTATATTTGTTTTTTCTACATGTGACAATATAATCTGTTTTTCAATTAAAGCTTTTGCAAGGTACTTCACATGACGGACGTAGATTAAAAGGACGATTCGTTAGTATGAAGGATGCCTCATCAGGGGTTACTCTATTGGTTGTCCACGTGCTGTTTGCATCAAAATCATGAGCTAATAAGCTACAATGATTCGGCAAATATTGCCTAAGCTTTGTGTAAATATGCTGCTGGGCTGATTTACCATTTAAACAAAACCTAACGGCAAAAGTTCCGTATGTGTCTACTTATAACTTTCCTTCGAGAGGAATTTCTACTTGATTTTCCAGCGTGAACAGACAAAACTAAGCGGACCGGGGATAAATACATTTGCAGTGCTCTGTTTGGCTTTCACCGAAGTCCGTGTGCTTGGACCTACATGTTTTTTCCTCCCGTGTCTCGGCCAGAGGTCATTAGTCCCATCTAGATTTTTACAGAAGCTCTCTTTTCTAAAGTCGTAAGCAGGGAACGAATTTTAAGGTGCGGTACCTTTCCAAAAATAAAGCTGTTTTCATACCGGTCGTTTGAGACATGAAGTCAAGTAAAATCAACACACATTGTTGCACCTTTTCGTGAGATTAGCACATTTATCCCATTCTTACTTCCTCTTTGGTGCTTCAGCACCTTTTTCTTCCTTTCTTTCATGTTCTGTTAAAAAAATTGGACAGAAAAATAAATAATTTTCACTCTTCTTGAGCAGCTACATAAAATCTTATAGTCTCATTTTGTAGAGCAGAACGAGAGCTATAAGATGGTGTAATATAATCATTGCAGCCCCAATAGTTCCCAAGATGATGTAGCAAAACCCGCGAAAGAAAACACAAACTTCAACAAAACCCATTCGGCAGAACCACAGTTCTCTCTGCGGTCCGCGCGCATTATATACAGAAGGCGCAGAAAAAGAGAGCATTGAATAAAGGCATTTTATCAGCACCCTTTCCGTACTCATAAGCATGTTCGGTCAGCATGAGTACTGCATATTCAGATATATTCCTCTTCTAGTGGGGGTTTTCTTCGTCTCACAGGGACCGTTTGAAAAGAAACTACACATGTAAGTGAATATATATAGTATTAATAATAAAGGAGTTCGTTAACAGGCGGAGAAGCGTTGCTGCGCTTGATTCTTGTATCCGAAACCTCCATGAAGAGCAAGAACAACATCTACTCTAAGAAATAATTCTTGGAGCTTTCCTGACGGCGGCGAGTGAAGAAGAGGTTTTATCGGGTTATCAGCCAGGTGATTTCCGGCTTGGACATTAATTACTCTCATCTTTAGGGATGGAAGATGAGAGTAACGTTAGCTCTCGATAGCTCGGAAGCCTATCCGAGAATCACATGGCTGATAGCCCACGAAAACCTCTTCCCCTACTCTAAGGCTTGTAATCTCATGAAGCTGAATCAACCAGTAAATCTTAAAGTAGTTTTGGAATTCTCGTTTTGAGCATTTGTAGGATATGCGCCTCCAAACTTGGTAAGCCCTTCCCGAAAACATTCCACGGGCCACACACAGTTACAGGGTTTCGTATTTATTCCTACACGCACGCGATTGATCTTACCCAAGTTGATTTGAATGTTCTGAAACCTACGCGTTCAATAACTTATTCCGATATTCTTTCGTGGTTTTTCTCCTCTTTCTGTTTCGCACGTATTCTGTTTGAAGCTTTGGTTATTCTCGTACGCGATTATTGCTTTCACGTTTTTGTTCCGAAGATATCCCGAAACTATTTTTTTTTACCAATACCAACGTTCGCTACAATACCATCCCTATCTGTGCCTCTCAACTTGACTATAATTGGGAACAGGAAATTAGGCGTGTTGCAGAATTTGCGATGTTGCCACGTATATTCCTATGTACCAGCTTAGAGCTGAATACTTTTGGAAGTTTACGACATCGGCCTGTGCATGGGTGATCTTTGCGAGTATCAATTTCATCAATCATTC
The DNA here is from genome assembly GCF_977018435.1 of Lepisma saccharinum. Classification (NCBI taxonomy): domain Eukaryota; kingdom Metazoa; phylum Arthropoda; class Insecta; order Zygentoma; family Lepismatidae; genus Lepisma; species Lepisma saccharinum. Next base: position 79,955,760 of record NC_139243.1, read on the forward strand.
TCATCGTCGCGATTAGTCAAAAGTGTCAGAAAAGTGATTCTAAATAACGCAAATCAATCCATCAATCCAAGTATTCGGAGGGTTGGGAGTTGACCGTTGAAACGCTGCAAAATGAACGTTGCCACATCGTTCGCGGGAACTCAGTTTTGCCTCTGCGGTCTAATTTTGTATTTTTTTCTAATTTTACGTCGCTTTCTGCCTCTTTTGGTTAACGATGGCGATAATGGCAAGTAGATGGAACTGATAATGTTCAGGCAGGATCCCACCTTTGGTGGCAAGATAAGAAGTCGACCAGGTGGTCTAATTCTTACCGCATTGTCTCACTGCAGACAGATGTACACATTTTTTAACCTTGTATTTATACTTCATGCCGCTTTTCTACCTCAGTGTAGCCTAAAACATTCTTACTATTCTAATTGTACATAGAGAAGAGAAAATATTCATTCATAAATGTAGTTCTTTCGCCCGTTAGATAAGGCAATGAGAAAAAGAGTAGCATGTGGCGAGCGCAGAAACGCGGGAATGACTGGCGATTTCTTGTTGCCACCAACTGGACCGTGCCCGCTCACCGTTTATTTTTTCTTCTCTGGAACTGTAACATCCATCATGTGTAATTTGTGCTTCCCGGCATGGTGTTGTGAGCGTGATAATGGCGCCGATGCTGTAATGGAGCATTCGGGAAGCGCCAAACGGTATCTGTGGAGCGGTGACATTTGCGCGGCCAATTTCCAGAAATTGCTACAACACGCAGGCGAGTCAATGTTGCCAGCTGGGCATAATTTATCTGCAACACAGAGGCGTCTCCTGAACTGGATCTGAAGTGACACATGCGTCAATTGTGGGAAAATAGTTACTACTTTGTTTCACTTGAGATCCAAGAAATGTAATATAAGCGTAGTTGAGCGCTCACGTCTAGAATAAAACTTCTCCTATATGAAGAAATTAGAATGTAGAAATGCTCATTAATGTCGCGGAGCAAGCTGTTCTTTCTCCCACAATTGACGCATGCGTTCAGGAGACGCCTCTGCTGCAACATAATTTATCTGCAAAACTCTGGTCATCTTCCCAAATGTTATATGTACAGGGTGTCCCCATAGGCCGTATTCGAAATGTACAACACCATACTTAAGCCAACATCCTCCGAAAATGGCCTCGGAGTTCGGGCTTGAATTGCACTTCGACTGCAGCGCCAAATTCGATCAGTATATAAAACTTAGAACACGTTGTTCTTCTCGCGTTTTAAACACTTGTTTTTCACCATCGAAATTACATAGCATTTTAAAATGTTCTGATACATATATTTCCAAACATTTGAAGAACTTCAACCAACAACTTGCTGGCTTTCTACCTAAGTGATTTCAAACAAATGAACAATGAGTCGACGAGTCAAGTACTCCAGCCTGCAACAATGTGTGCTCCGCGCTGTGGCCTGGATTGCTCGTTTAATTGGCGCTTTGGAACTGCACTAGGTGCCGTCACTTCCGACAAGACCGTACTTCAGGTCTGCTCTTTCTACTTTTCGGACACAACACGAGTCTGGACCCATAGGAGAAAAACACATAGAATTGCAGTTTGTTCCCGGCCAATGTATCGATCGCACAGGCCACAGACAGTTGAAGACGAAAAATCCACCATTCAACACTTGAAGGATTACAGTCGCAAAAATTTTCTAACACGCCTTGACAGTGAGTTCTTGAAGAAGTAGAATACTTTGAATTTTGACCTTGTGCATCACGGCTTTTAGATGGTCCCACAAAATCAAATTGTGGGTGGGCGAGTGAGATCTGGGTTCCTCGGAGGACACTACTCCTCGGCAACAATATGCGGGAAACTGTGTGGTAAGATAATGCCGCCCTGTAAGCACGTAGTGCGGAGGAGCGCCATTCTGTTGAAAACTCTAATGGGTACAGACTTACGGGACACCCTGTGTTTGTGTGTGAGCGATATTACCTGCATCGGTGCTCGATCGAGTCTTATCCAGGCATGTCTCATTCCTTCATCTTTTTTCATTAAAACCATACTCGTGCACAACCCTCTGATTAGATGGGATGGGGGCAAAAACCTTGAAAGTATACAGTCAGAAAAAGTAAAAACTACACTCCATCTCACAGTTTTAAAAACTCTATGTTGATGCGTACAAAACAGGAACGTATCAAGGTGGGTCCTGCCCCCCTACTAAAATCCCATTTCTGTATATTTAGTGTAATTTTAGGTATAATTACATACGTATTATACTTTCTTACGCGGAAATGAAACTCATATTACTGCAAGTAAATGAAAAGCGAATTTATGTAAAATTCACGGCTCTTCTTAAGCTAAAACTTCCATCGCACACACGCTTGCGAATTGATTGCATATATATTTACAAATATTGGGTACCATATAAAACACTGTTCATGAACTTTTTACAGTCTTAACGGAAATATCTGGGCCGCCCCGATGGCGCAATTGTAGCGTCGTCGCCTTGTAATCAAGGGGTCCCGGGTTCGATACCCGGTGGAGGCACATGGTGGTTCTGCTCCCACTCTAAACTGTAGGTCCAGTTCAGATTAGTGTTTCTGTGCATAAAGTGGACTTAAAACAAAAATTCAGTTCTTACGGAAATATCATATCCGCCAGCGTATTTACAAACCCTATAGTGCTGCAGAACCAGACGTACACAACGCTGTCTTAATTGGCTGTGCGCACCGGAAGAGTTTATGTTCCTTGTTTGTCTGTTTGCAGGATAAGTATGGAAAGATCAGACTCGTGATTGCTTAGAAATAAAATTTGTAATCAAATTGTCGAAATTATGTTAAGAAATATATATTTGTATGGAAAAAAATGTTAAAAATGTTTTTGAATCGTTTTTAGGTGACTGAAATCAATATGAAGCCATCGTGAATAATAATGTTGATATCTCTGAAAGAGCTTGTAGCTTATACGAAGTGATTACTGCATTAAAGGAGAAATTTCGTATCTTGGAATCTTGAAATATACTAAATAAATCCATTTCTGTATAATCAACCATGGACGTGACATAGAAAATATAAGGATAAGTAGTTAAAATGTTTGCACTGATGTGACTTTAAATAAGAAAACCATTAACTTCTAGAAGAGTTCTGATTTTCTGTCTTTCAAAACCTTAATTTTAAAAAAAAATGTGCTCAAAATTAATCTGAGTTTGAAGGGCTTTCTTATCATGTTGGGATAAGCGTTATCTTGAGGGAACACTGAATTAACTTCCGGAATGAGAGCCAATCAGAAGTCACATATCGCTGGAGGTTCTGCAGCACTATAGGGTTTGTAAATACGCTATCCGCCACCCCCACTATGGCCGTGTAAGGGGTGAAAGATACTCCCAAGTCAACCTCTTTCATGTAGTACCAGAGGTGGTCATTTTCGTTCAACGTCCCTCGAGGATCGCTTTCCCTCTTACCCTTACAAGTCTTCGGAGGTGGAGGGTGAGGATGAGGTCTGCCCTCATGAGGATCGTACTCCGGAGGGTGACCACCTCTGAGTGGTGCTTGTAGACTAACTGCCTCTGGCGCCTGGACACAGCCAACATAATCCTCGGTGGACTTGAGTTGTGCCGTCGCTTATACAGTATGTACCATTCATACTCATCGTGGAGATTAGCCAAAAGTGGAAGAAATGCAACGTTAAATACACAAAATCAACGAATCAGTCAATGAAGATCGTTAAACTGACAAGCTGGCAACATTGAGCGGAGCCTATATGTCTGGGAGAACGGTACATTCCAACCCAACGTGGGAGAGGCAGATGATGAGCCCAACGGGACGCTGGATACATCTTTCCTTTTTCTTATTTTTCCTCCAACGGCAGCAGCACCTGCGAATCGGTGTTTACCGCACAACAGGCGTGAGGCTAATGAATAAGTGATGACTGAACGAAGGAAGTGGCTTCGGCCAGTCACCGGGAACAATGGAGGCGCTTGTTCGGCTGGTGACGAAACATCTCCACAACAAGCGAATCAGCTTCTTTGTAGCGGGTCCGTGTGAACGGAAACGCCATTGCTACAGTACAGGACTTGCTCGAATAGCGCCATGCCATGAAACAGTGCTTTGTACAGTCACGGACACTTCTGGGTTGTAATGATTCTGTTGAAAGTAAATTTTATCGTTACAACCCATAAGTGTCCGCTACTGTACAACCAAGAGAAAAATTGCTTTGGTGTGAATATCGTTCGAATATACAGAGCTATCGCAGTCCCAGGGACGTATCAATGCTGATGTGTTTGGAGGGGATGGATTTATATATATATATATATATATATATATATATATATATATATATATATATATACACACACACACACTATAAGTTATACATTCCTCACAAAAAAGTTTGGAATATTGTAATATTAGACAATAGGTGATAGACACGGCCTTGGAATGCAACAACGTATGATATCTATCTGGTGGACGTTCTAATCTTTTCGCCGACATATGCCACCGTGCCTATCACTTATTGCCTAATATTACAAACTTGTTGTGGTGCCTAATATAACAATATTCCAAACATTTTGTGAGGAGGGTATAACTTAATAGGCTTACATACATATATTTTACGATTTGATACATACAGGAGGAGATGTGCAATGTAGAAATTTTAGCGACAAATGCGGTGTTTCAAAAAGGCAACAGATCCCGTTCTGGTAGCACTGTCAGAGACAGTTCCACGCAGATAAAACTGACAGTGAAAAATCAGGCCTTGAAGGGCAGTGACAAAGAAAATTTATGCAGACTGCTAATGATAATATGAATAAAATATTAATCAAGAACTTTTATTTTCGTCAACTGGATCTAACAGTATTTTTGCTATTCAGTAAATATTCAAATCTTTGTCTATTCGACATTAATTTCCTTGCCAGAGCAGTTGTTTCTATACAAATTTTGGGGATCTTCACTATACTTCGGACCAGGGTGGTTAGAGGTCTAGGAACACATAATTCTAATGGGTTCTATTCGGTCTCGCTGCCGGACCGGAACATTTTTTCTCTCACAATTGAAATTCGGTCGCGTATTGTTTCATTGAAAAAAGGTCCCTGGACCGTATTTAAATTGATCTGGAAAAAAAGTTCCTGGACAGAATTGAAATTACTGATAGAAACGTTCTTTACGATCCAGAACCATTTTACGCTTGCCGATATTCTCTCCTGGATCGGAATTGAATTTATTTAAAATTCCTGGAGCTTTAACAACCCTCCCTTACATTTCTAGATACGTGCCTGCCTATGACATCAACTTGTAATCAAGTCGGTCCGAGGGTCGACTTCCGATGAGAGCACATTTCAGTGGGTCTGATATTGTGAACAGAAAGTGCACTGCGAAACTCAATTCATTCACACATGCTGATTCCCGTTTCAATGGTGTCGGACATAACGGGACGGAGAAAGCATGGAACGAACGGTGAGGAGCTCTGAGAACGTGCGTGGAATCGAAGCAGAGTGCAGTGGGCCACCCTGCCTGGGAGGGGAGAGTTCCCATCTGAAAAGCATAATGAAAGGCCACCGAGTCATTAGTGCAGCGGTGCGACGCTGGGACGGAGCGTGTGTGCTAATTTACACGCCGTGCTAAGCGGCCATTTGCATGCGTCAAGTGGATTGTTTACATGCGAGCATGGGAGAGGAAACGTACCTACAGGGAAAACTCCTCCGGAGTAATAAAGCTCGTTTGCCGAGAGACCACGCTGACCTGGTCGTGCTCGATTTCCATACGGGCCAAATGGACAATTTTCTGATTTCTTAATGGGGATTGCCATATCTGGATAAATGTTCGTTGATTAATTTACTTTATTTTACTTCGCTTTTATACCACTCTTGGTTAGTCGCGAACAGGGGAATGAACGGTGGTGAGATGGGAAGGAGGAACGGACAATCGCAAATATATATGGACGACGGAGGATCATACTGGCTGTAAGTTCACACGCCAGACCCTGGACGTCCGCAGGATTTTTTCCAGGGGGGTCAACATGGCATATTTTCCCCAGTAATAGTGTTCATCCTTCAAAAAACATTGCTTAAATTTGAATTTATCATGTTCGTGCAATAATTAACACACACTATTGTGGCTGAAATTAAATTATATGTGTGAAATATGTAATTTTTGGTTGACTTTCGTTTTCCAGGGGGGGTACGGCCCCCTCTTGCCCCCCTTCCGGACGCCCATGACCCTCACTAGTCTGAAAAACGATACTTACGTGTGTGGCCAATAAGAGACAGCTGGGAGAGAGATTGCCTCCGTTTTTGCAATATTAAAAATCATTGTTGTTCTTTGTTGATGGCGTAGTGGTAACGTCGTCGCCCTCTAATTAAGGGGTTCATAATGGTTCGGATCCCACTTACCCTGTAAGAGGAACGAAGGGGATAATGGGGCTCCTAAGTAGCCAAATGGGAAACAGTCCCGATTACATTCCCGGTGGGTGCTCTCAGAATGTCGGCATTAACCCAGCGTCGTGAAGACAATTTGGGAACTATACTTGAAAAGAAGAAGTAGTGAACTTTGACCTCGACAGCGAGGAAACAGCGGCGATGGGACTCGATGCGTTGACCACACATCACTAGAGGCACATATTTTTGGTAAATAAAAAAGCAAAATTTCGGTACAAAAACTGAGTCAATTTCGGGTTCAAAAGCGGTAAATAAAATAAAATAACGGTGTTATAGCGGTGAAAAATTGGATCAAAAGTGGTATATAAAAATACATTTTGGTTTTAAAATTGTGAATATAATCCTAAATTTGATTTAAAAACTACACTTATTCCACAGAATTAATTTTTCACTTCTATTAGCACATTTATGTAGTTATCAGAGTAATAAGTTTATTTCTGTGTAAAGGAGTCCATTTTTGCTTCTCCAATATTAACAGCAGAATTAATCAATTTTCCAGGAATTGCTAACCCTCAGGATAATTCAGACCTCAGAAGGTGTCACGTCAGTGAATAAACCCTAAATTTCGTGTTTAAGAGTTAATTTCGCTTTTCGCAGTTCATTTCGCATTATTTCGTAACAAAACATGGTCACAAAATGCATCTCACACCTTTCAAAAACATGAAAAATTAACACTACAATGTTTTTTTTTTTTTTTTTTCAAATTTCGTTTTTTTCGTCAAAAACGAAATATGCATGCCCCTACCTACACATCACCTAATGAAACAGCCGCTCTGGAAGGTTCTGGCCCTTAGACGGCTTTTGCGCCATGGAAGTTATTTTTGTTAGTAAAAAAATCTTTGATGGCGTGTAATGTCGCATTGTAATCAAGGGGTTCGGATCCCATTTTACACTGTAGGCCAAGTATCCATTAGCATATCTGCTCATAAAATGTTGCAAACTCAAAACTCAGAATGTCTGTCCAGACTACATTATTGGAGCTTGAGAAACTCGGATGCTCTGGATTATCACTTGGACCCGTAACACTGTTATTTGTCGCGCGTGGCGTTACCGAGTGAAGAGGCACGGTTTTTACGGTAATCAAGCGCACACTTACCGTAACATTGCAAACCGTAACATCGGTATTTTGTCGCGAGAAGTAATGGAAAATAACTCGATGAAAAATCGTTTCCAATGTATGAAACTGTCACGAACAGCCGTAGTTCATGTGACCTACAAATTAAAATAATAGAGTAAAAGCACAATGAATGTATGATTTTAGATACTCTATGTGATCAGAAGTATCCGGACACCCACCTGAAAATAAAGTACAAGTTTGGGCAACGCTCCATCGGGAACACTGGCAGTCAATACAGTGTTGGCCCACCCTTAGCCTTCATGACAGCGTTCACTCTCACAGGCATACTTTCAATCAGGTGCCGGAAGGTTTCCTGAGGAGTGGCAGCCCATTCCTTGCAGAGCGCCAAAATGAGAAGAGGTATTGATGTGGATCGGTGTGGTCTAGCACGCAGTTGGCATTCCAAAACATCCCAGAGATGTTCTATGGGTTTCAAATCAGGACTCTGCGCAGGCCAGTCCATTAGTGGGACATTGTTGTCGTCAAACCACTCCCCCACAAGCCCTGCAGTATGGACGGGTGCTCGGTCGTGTTGAAATACACAATGGTAATCCCCGAACTGGTCATCGACGGTAGGCAGCTTGAAAGCTGTTAAAATGTCAACGTAAGCTTGTGGCGTGACATTGCCATGTAAAGCAACAAAGGGGCCAAGCCCCCTCCAGGAAATACATGACCACACTCGAATTCGCCACCTCCGAATTTCACTGTCGGCACTATACAGGCTGGTAGATGTCGTTTACCAGGCATTCGCCACATCCACACCCTACCATCGGATCGCCACATTGTGTACTGTGATTCATCACTCCACACAATTGTTTTCCACTGTTCGATGGTCCAGTTTCGGTGCTCCTTGCACCACAGGAGGCGGCGTTTGGCATTTTTGTGTGTGATGTTTGACTTATGGGCAGCTGCTCGGCCATGGAAACCAAGTTGCCGCATCTTGCGTCAAAAATTAATGGTGCTGTGTGATGGTGGCGATGGATGATTGACGATAATGCTGTACGACCCTCTTCAACACTCGATGGTCTCTGGAGGTCAACATGGGAGGTTGGCCTGCACGCTTTTGGGTTGTACACATTCCTTCACTATAACATTAGAAACAGTGGACAGAGGAATGTTTAGGAGCAGGCCCGTAGCTAGAGGGGGGCAGGGGGGCAACTGCCCCCCCTGAGAGCATGCGTTGCCCCCCCTGTGAAAAATACAGAACACCCTTCCAGATTCAGATTTCGGAAAATGATTTCACAATTTTCAGTATCTAGAACAGTTGTGACACTTTGAGTAGTCTTGTATTAAAAGTGTCTAATGTACTTGGATGTTTTTTTTTTCTCGAATGTGTTGCTATGAAGTTTGAACTGCATAATTTCATAATTTTTTGTTTCCCAAGTCTATCTTTTGGTAATAGCGAGAGAGAGGGAGTGGATATTTAATTTTTGTTACTTAGCATTGCTTTTTTGCCACATCCAGCTAATCGTGGAGATGAGTGATGACGTGAAATTGATGAAGAGACACTCACAAACAGTGGTGCAACCACAAGGGGGCAGGGGCATTGTCGTCGTTGTCCCCCCTCCCCCCAATCTTGGAGGGAAGTCCAATCTAGGGGGGCAAACATTGAAGTAAAGAAACATGACTAGCAGAATCTAAGAATAACAGGACAAATGGATACTCAAGATGGAATAAGTTTTCAAGTGTTTCTTGCATTTTTCTTCCAGACGGCTAAGGACACTTACAGGGGGCAGAGAGTGGCAATTGCCCACCCCCCCCCCCCAATTTCAAATTTTATACTAATAAAAGTACATTTTGTAAAATTTTCTTGCTCGCTTCGCTCGCAAACATAATATCTACTATTCTTATAGTCCGTAGTGTAGAGCCGCAGCTAGGGGTCAGCGGGAGTCAGTCAACCCTGGGCCAAAACGATCTAAATGAAAATAAAAATGTTAAAGAGATTCCCATGGCGCCAAGTGAAATTATTTGCGCCCAATTAAATCAATATTGTTTTCAGTTTGCAAATATTTGGATCTAAAGATTTTCCTGCTTGCTTCGATCCCAATGATTATTTTCTGTAATACATTCTAAATTACCTGAGAGAGAAGTAAGGCCAGATATATATATACTTCAGATTGTTGTCGCACATTTGAGACACAATTTGGCGGATGAATTGATCATGTAATGTATTTAAATAATATATATATATATATATATATTAAAGAAACTTTGAATACGTACACAATTTAGAGTTAACATGTTGCATATGTATTTTCTTATTTTATATCGCTCCATGTTGCATATGTGTAAAAAATATGTTGTACATGAAAGTTATACGTGTCATATGTGCAAAAAGAATAATGTTCGTCATGCATATTCTGTCTTTCAAAAATACAGTTTGTGTGCTTGTTTTCCATTATTAGTTAATATTTTTTCAAATTATTTGTTCAAACACAAATGCTTTAGCATCGACTTGTACCCCCTTTTGCATGATTTACGACAATAATAACGTCCTTTTAATGCTACTATTGTTACTACCACTACCACCACTATATTACTATTATTATAATTGGCATGTTTATCCTGGTACTTGACCCTCTCCATATAAAGATTTGTGGTTTCGCCTCTGCTCACAAAGAACATTCATGCCCAGGCTCTAACCTGGAACCCCTGGCTTCGTAGTGTGTTATGTAACCATCCCACCATGGAGGTCGGCTAGTGGAAGATGTAGGACAGCTTACTGGCTCAAATTATTATCAAACACGATGAAAATGTGATAGTGTTTCACATTTATTATTTCGGTTAGAAAGCGATAAAATTTGTAGTGTGAGACGGGTTACACTAAGCATCTTATGAAATATAAATGTGAATTTCAAATCTTATGAATCATTTCTCTATGCAAACGCATTATATATGATAAGCAACATAGGTGTGTGTCATGATATCCATTTTATAAAGGGAAAGTTAAGTTTTAACCCTGACTGTTTGCATGATATCGTTTCCATAGCATGTTATATAAGAATTTTAAACGGCAGTAAAAATAAATTACATTTGCAACTGCGAAGCTTACAATGGGATTGCATACATTACGGTCATAAGATGCCATATTTCGATTGCTTGTAACATCGAAAGAAGAATTAGACGAGTAAATAGTCATTGATAAAAGTTGCCTTCCTTTATGTCCTGTACACACTGTGAAAATTTTCGATGTTATCAGGCGGCACCCTATGAATATAGGTTCAAGAAAATGACAAGTAGAAAAAAGCTGCAGTGAAATAAATACGATTGAAAATCTCTCAAATTATTTTCTATTTATTTTCTTATATTTATAATATTACATTGTGTCTGTAGCTGACGTTGTCTGTTAAAGTACCTCAGGCACAACCTAATTTTTTGACAAATAATTATGTCAACTCTTCTGCTATGGAGTGGATTCTCCTAATTTTATTCATATATCTTAAGCCATTCTGTGACTGGCATAAATCAGTATCAGCATAAAAAACCCTGATATTTTGGGTTTGTACGCTTCTGCTCAAAAAGTGGTGGCGATAAGTGGCCCAGAGACCTCGCTTTTTCGGAAATGGGGTAAGGCGAAGGAGGCCCCTTAGATCATTTGGTTTCGTACCACAGTCATTAAGGAAGGTATTTTTTCATAACGTAAAGAGGATACAACATTTCCCTCTATAAAACTTGATATGAAATATGAATGATGACACTGTAATCCAAGAAGTCATTGATCAATCAAAGGATTCTTATTTGTTTGTCGGGTGTCAAACAAATGTATTTCAATGACACAATATTTTGCAAAATGGTTAACGTAACCAGTAGGCAAACATTGTCTGTAGTGATGCAAGTCTCTCCCCTTTGAAGCAAATAGGAGCCATGTTTTAGCAAGTAGGCCTACAAAACATTATACAAATTTTTACACAATTCATCAAAGTGTAGATAACATGTAACCAATATTATTTAATTAATTAGATTTTTTTTGCATAACACAACATAATGGTGGTGTTGGATTCTCGTTAGATTCCTTTGTGTGTAAAAATATTGCATACTGGAAATTAGAGTACATTATGAAGCACAATTTATAAAGGACTTCCGCCTGACCCTGTGGCCGAGAGGTTAGCACATCGCGCTGCGACGCCAAGGGTTCCGGGTTCGAATCCCGGTCGGGCTTGGTTGTTTGTGAATGTCCATTCATCAATTTCATCCTTTCATCACTCATCCTCATCTTCGCAAATTAGCCAAGAGGCAGAAAACGTGAAGTAAAATAAACTAAATCAATCAATCATAAAGGACTTCCTTAATCAGTTCTGCAGAGAAGCCCAAAGTTATATATTAATCGTCTATTTACATTATTGACATGTAAATATAAAGTAGATAAAATCCCAATTAGCCTATATATGTTAAACTTCATCTTTGTATTCTTTGTTAGTCCGAAAGGTCATTATCGAAATATTGTTATTTGATGTTGTTCGAACTTTTTTTGTTCGTTGGATTTTCAAGATATCATCCCTTTCCTGTTACCATAGAATAGTTAGAACCTAACCTAACTAGTCTATGCTGTTACTTATCACTTTTGGAGGAGGGGGGCAAGCGCCCCTCTGTACCCTGCTATATCTGTCAATGCAACAACATATATTAAAAATTTGCCCCCTCTAGGATTGACTTTGCCCCCCCTAGTAAGAAATCCTGGCTACGGGCCTGTTTAGGAGGGTGGAAATCTCACACACAGACTTCCTACACAAGTGGCACCCAACCAACTGACCACGTTGAAAGTCTGCGAGTTCCTCAGACCATCCCATACTGCTGTCTCACACTGTCTGCAGACTACTGAGTTCGCTGACTATGTGTTCCACACGGTAGATGGCAGTACTGTGTCGCCCTCTATGATAAAGAGACGTTTCGCCGTGTGTCCGGATACTTTTGATCACATAGAGTATATTTGGATAGAAATGTGCTAAATTTAAAACGCGATTTTGGGAAGAACAAAACCGAAAAGTAATAATAATAATTAGGGCTAAGATTTTTATGACCTAAAAATCACCAAAATGTGCAAAATAAAATATTCTCTTATGACCTAAAATAGTACAAAATATGCACTACAATTTGAAAAATATGCCCTTATAACTGGTCTGTTTCAAACATCAAAATCTAAATGCACATTCGTACTATTTTTAGTTCGTAAGTTGCAATCCACAATGAATACTTTCTATAAATTTTCAAATGAAAATGAAAAAGATTTTTCTGCAGAAAAAAAAACAAGAAAAAAGTGTGAACCTGGGAGTAAGAACGTATCATCCACTTCGAAAATGACTGTATATTTCTTGAAAAAGCGAAAATATGCTTAATATGACGGAAAAATTCATCAAAATATGCTCTATTACTCAGAAATGGCTAAATATGCCCTTAAGAAGCACCCTAATTTAATCAGTTTCTTCATAATATGAATTTCTACATATTACCAAAATGCATATGCTAAGTCATGAAAATTTTAGCCCTAATAATAATAATAATGCCACCGAAAAATAAAGGTCCCTAGTTATAGCCTCTTTGAATTATCCATGACACCAGTAAATCCTTCCAAGGACTTAAGGACATCTTAAAACTCGCATTACGACACGATGATTTTGAGTACGTAAGCCAGGAGTACATTGCTGAAGCAGAGTCCTTGCTGCAGCTCCCAAAGACGCTTTTGTGTTGAGGTAACCTTGGAGAAATACTGCACAATGTTCCGCTTGTAAACAAGAAACATGGGCGTAGAGAATTGCTGCCAACCCGGAACTTGTCGGATGCAAAATAGTGAATTGAAACGGGTGAACGGGCAGGGAAATCAGTACAGTTCATTGGTTGGTTTTAGGTAGTGATGGGCACCATCGACTAATTTCCACCATCGACTAATTAGTCGTTAGTCGAAACAAAATATCGACTAATTAGTCGAAAAAATTAGTCGACTACTTTTTCGACTAATATTAGTCGAATTAGTCGTTCGACTAATATTAGTCGAATTAGTCGTTCGACTAATATTAGTCGAATTAGTCGTTTGACTAATATTAGTCGAATTAGTCGAAAAAGTAGTCGACTAATTTTTTCGACTAATTAGTCGATCGACTAATATTAGTCGAATTAGTCGTTTGACTAATATTAGTCGAATTAGTCGTTCGACTAATATTAGTCGAATTAGTCTTTCGACTAATATTAGTCGAATCAGTCGTTAACGACAAATATTAGTCAAAGTGGAACTATATATTTTTCTTATTATTTTCAAATTCCTCCACTCTTGTGCTGAGCTGAGCCAGGCTAAATTGGACTGTTTATAAACGAATGTTTATACACACACACACACACACACACACACACACACACACACACACACACACACACACACACACACACACACACACACACACACACACACACACACACACACACACACACACACACACACACACACACACACACACACACACACACACACACACACACACACACACACACACACACACACACACACACACACACACACACACACACACACACACACACACACACACACACACACACACACACACACACACACACACACACACACACACACACACACACACACACACACACACACACACACACACACACACACACACACACACACACACACACACACACACACACACACACACACATATATATATATATGTATATATATGTGTGTGTGTGTGTGTGTGTGTAGGCGCACAGAGAATAGACCCGGGATCTCTTCATTACAAGGTCACGCATGAGAACATTGAGAACAGTCTCTGTGGCCCGAAACGTTGAGTTGTGTACTCACGATGTCAGTCACCATCAAGGTTCCGGCTTCAAATAAAGACGTAAAGAAGACATAGGCAGGCCCATAGACGGGAATTATCATGTGTCTTGGGTGGGGGGGGGGGACAAATCCTAATTGGAACAAAGAAAAGATGCGAAATGTTGTTTGTTGGAGTGTCAGATGTGACCGATAACTTTACTATAGTAGTATTACAGTTAGACATACAATTATAGAGATGCTACATTAAAATCTAAAGTAACGGAACAAATCAATCTCACTGATAGATACCTCGCATACGTCGTACAGCTTCATGTTTGATGTTTACATATATTCTTAGAAGTATTGCCCGACCCTGTGGCCGAGTGGTTAGCACATCGCGCTGCGACGCCAAGGGTCCCGGGTTCGAATCCCGGTCGGGCTTGGTTGTTTGTGAATGTCCATTCATCAATTTCATCATTTCATCACTCATCCCCATCTTCGCAAATTAGCCAAGAGGCACAAAACGCGAAGTAAAATAAACTAAATCAAATCAAATCAAATCAATCTTAGAAGTATTCTAATAGTATTCTAATAGTACTGTATTCCTTAACAGTGTTTTCAAATTTCCTTTCATCAACAGTGCAGGCGAGTTCTTGCTCCCATACTATCCAACACATATTGGTCGAAATTTTTAAAGGGGTGTGACCATTATGTGAAGCTTTTAAAAATATAGTTCTGATCAGTTAAAAATTATTTATTACGATGTAAACTGCCTTTGGTGCAATATTAGGATGAATGAAATACTAGCGAATAAGTTGAAATTGAATAGTCTAAAACGACAAACATAATTTATTTCATATAAGCCTTTTTTCGGTATGAAACAAAAAAGTAAGACATTAGTTGTTATTGATTTGTGCATTATAGTCGAAATATTACACCTGAGAAAATTTACCAGAGTATTGCGAAACTGTGTCGAAAGATCATGCGCCGCTATAATTGGTTTCGTTCTCTAACGCACCAATGCGACGATTACGAGATGAGAGATTATAAACCATTTTTTTGACTGAAAAAGCAGGGTGCGACGGTTAGTTAGAAGAAACTCGGGACAGGGATTAAAAAGATTTGACTGTCCCAAAAAATGTGGATGTCTGGTAGACTTGCATCAATTGTTATAAAACTACCTGGGTACAATTACCAAATATGGCAGACTGGAGCCTGCCTCTCTCCGCGAACAACCCATTCATTTATGCAAGGACGAAATAAAATTAATTCGTCAATTAGTTTGATAGGTTTTATATAGCATCACATTAAAACATTTCATAATTCGAAGGGGTAAATGCCCTCATCGCCCCTTGATTACGCGGATCTACATGGCTTTCTTTGTGAGTTTCGATTCACTAATTTCTTAATCGTCACTCATCATCGTCGTCGTGTTTACTCAAAAGTGGTAGAAAAGCGACTCTAAATAAAAATTCGAATACTATAAGAGGCTTCAATACACCCTTCTCAAGTAATGAGTTGCTGTTTTAAGTCCACTTTATGGACACTAAGGCTAATCGGGACTGAACCTACAGTTTAAAGTGGGATCTGAACCACTTGTGCCTCCACCGGGTATCGAACCCGGGACCTCTTGATTACAAGGCAATGACGCTACCACTGCGCCATGTGGGAGGTCCTCTCTCAAGTAATGATTACTTTCCGGTTCGAAAATAAGGTTTACAACTTAGAAGCAATATCATAATGTAAAATGCCTATTTTGTGTAGTGAAACAGCAATAATGAAACAACTTGAAAGAACGTTACTCATACCTGATGATTATTTGTTACAAGTTTCTGCAGTAAATAATCCTATGTCTTTCGTTATAATTTTCCAAATTTTTAGTCGCTTTTCTGTCTCTTTATGCTAATCAGGACAAAGAGAGAATAAATGGCGATTAAAGAAAATTAATGAGTAGAAACTTACAAAGGAACACTCCCATGAAAGGATTCGAACCCGGAGTCGTGATTGGCGGATAATGTGAATGGCCACTCAGCGCAAAGTGAAGATCAACATACAAGGTTGTATTATAGCGAGTGCAGCAAGTTTGAGATTGTACTTTACAGCGTAAAGTTTAGTATTTGCTCCAAGAACATAATTAGTGTTCATTTTTATTAAAACTAATTTTCCCTTGCCTTGCGTGAGAACTGGTTGATTTTAAACTATATTCTTAAGTTTGACATTAGTTTTAAGTTTAAGAATATTTTCATTACGGTACAATGCTTTTAAGATAAGATCTCTAGTTCACATGAAGGCCATACATTGAGATTTAAATATTGCGATATCTTTCTTGCACCACTAATGATACCTAGGGATGGTTAGGTCTTTGAATTCCAAGAAATTCTCCAAGACCTGAATGCGTATCTCTTGAGAAAAGACACCATTGTAAACAACAAATAGCCACATGAATGACTACAGCAGGGGCACCTTTCGCTTTCAATTTGGCATGCTGTGAGGCGGTACCGGAATTTTCCAGTCACTCACCTTTCCAAGAAATTAAATACACCTAGGCCATCCTCGCATCACTTCTTAGCGATAAGCCCTCTCTACTTCAGCGGTCTACGCTTCGTCTGGAAACGGAATCAGAATCAGTTGTGTTCGATTTCCACTGATATTAGTCGGAAATAAAGTCGATTTCGACTGAAATTAATCGTGTGACTATTTCGACTAATATTAAATGTGAGAAAATTTACTAATGTTGCGAAGTACTTACTTAAAAAAATAATTCTCTGCGTCCAAAGATCATGTGTCGCTCTAACTGGTTTCGTGATCTGATGCGTCAATGCGTTAATGCGACGATTGCGAGATGAAATATTATGCTTTCATAGTGTTAAGCCTTGTCAATCAAGATAGAATCCTCCCCCTCCCCTCAAGTTTTGGCACCCAATCCCATCTATGTTTGAGGGCCTCCCCGATGGCGCAGTGGTAGCGTCTTTGCCTTGTAATCAAGGTTCAATACCCGGTTGAGGCACAAGTGGTTCCGATTCCACTGTAAACTGTAGGTCCAGTCCCGATTAGCCTATCTGTGCATAAAGTGGACTTAAAACATCAATCAATCAATCAATCAAAACCATCAATGTTTGACTATCAATTAACCAATCATGATAATTAGATGTATAGAAAATGATATATTTTTAAATTAAGTATGTGATAGCAATGATACTTATAATGAAGAGCATGTCTGAACTCCACGAACTCTCCCTCAGAGTGCCCAGACATAAAACACGGAGCAAGGAAACTTTCCACACTGCAACGCCCAGACTCTCGCTCATACAACGTTCAATATTCCAAGGGCTACCGAAACAATTCAACAACATCTCAAACCAAGTAGATATATTCACTGCATATTCGTCTTTTATCACCAACTTGAAAAACATTGTACATAAGTAATGCATTGTGTAAATAATCTGTTTACCTTGGTACTGTCTTGTCTTGTTTATTATTTATATTTTGTTTATTTTCTTTTCTTTATTATATTTTTTTAATTTTTTGGTCTTGTTTAGTGTTTAATGTGTTCGTTTTAACACCAGTGCACTTTTTACTGTTGTTTCTTTCCGGTTTAAAATGGCTTCTGCTGTACTGGAAATTTCAATAAATAATTAAATGAAAAAAAAGACATTTTTTCATCGTGAATGCAGTTCAAAGAAAGTCGGGACGGGGATTTAAAACAAGGACACTCTGGGCTGAATCCGGGCGTCTGATAGATATGCATCAATTAAACCTTTAAAGGTTATAATACTAAAATTATAAAATAACCAAATATTGTAGACTGCAGAGTCCTGGAGCCTATCTCGCTTCGCGAACAACCCATTCATTTATGTAAGAATAAAATCGAATTTCTTGCAAAATCTGAAAAATCGTCAATGTTATTTTCGTAGGTTTTACAGCTTCATATTAAAACATTTCATAGTTGGAGGGGGTAAATGACCCCATTGCCCCACCCCTTGAGTATTAGGCTGGACATGGATGTTCTTTTTGATCAATTCGTCCTCATCGTCGTGGTTACCCAAAGTGACATACATCCTCTATCTTTCTTTATTATTATCCTCATTTTACATCGCTTTTATGCCTCTTTAGGCTAATCGGGATGATGAGAATGAATTGTGATTACAGGAAATGGATGAGTGGAAACTTACAAGAAACACCCATGTCCACCACAGGATTCGAACCCGGAGCCGTAAAAGGCGTGAATGTGAATGAACCACCCTGCGCGCTCTACCACCGATGTTGCTGGCAAATTTGTAACCCATAAGGGGCAGAAAGGTAAATTAACATCTAGCGACTGCAGCAAGTTTGAGATCGTTCTGGACAGCGTATATTTTAGTATTTGCCCCACGAACATAATTAATGTTTATTTTTAATTAAATTAATTTTACCTTACCTTGCATCAGAGCTGGTGGATTGTAAACTCTCTTCTTATATTCGACCGGTTTTTTAAGTTTAAGAATATTTCCATTCCAGTAAAATGCATTTATCATAAACCCTCTAATCCATCTGAAGGTCAGAAATGGATAGTTTTGCTTTTAAAATGTTGCGGTGTCTTTCTTGCACCAACAATGTGCACTGGCCTGTGAATACCAAGAAACTCTCGGAACTATGAATGTGTATCCCTTCAGAGAAAACAAAAATAGCGACATGAATGACCGTAGGCATCGCCCCCTGGAGGTAGGGGGGGATATAGCTACAGCAGGGTCAGCTTTCCCTTTGCATACCAGCTCTGTCGCGGCATCAAGGGATAAAAGATTCCAGTCACTGACCTTTCCAAGAAATACCTACCTGCTTTGCTTCCCTTCTTGACAATAAGCCCTCTGCTCAAGTAGTCGATTGTTCGTCTGGAAATGAGACATGTTCGGTCATTTCGACTAATATTAGTCGGAATGTTCCCGACTGAAATCAGTCGAAATGTTTCCGACTAATATTAGTCGAACGACTAATCCGACTAATTCGACTAATATTAGTCGAACGACTAATTCGACTAATATTAGTCGAACGACTAATTCGACTAATATTAGTCGACTAATTTTTTCAGTCGACTAATTTTCATTAGTCGATAATTTTTTCGATGGTTTTAATAATCGACTAATCGACTAATATTAGTCGACTAATGCCCATCACTAGTTTTAGGCCACTAACTAATCGCAGTTGAAAAATTAACCTGGATGGAGCGGCTGTGGGACAGACGTACCTCCAATTCACTTGTGTACGTACGAAGGACTTTTTTTCTGGAGGGGGTTGAATTTGAATTTACAATTTTGGGTACGTCAGCACTTGACACGTCCTTTCCCATTGCACTAATATTTATTGTTATTAATTATCTTTTCTCTTGTACAAATGTTTATTGTTCTTTAATCTTAATTTCTGTAGTTTACCTATCACTGATAATGTCAGGATAGTGAATAACCTGTATATACTTATCTTGTTAAGAGCTGTTGCCATGGCAATTACGAGCGTGTTTTGTCTTGACTTTAAGTTCGGGCTCGGTTTTTTGAATAAAGTGATCAAGTTGAATTATAAGAAGTTTAATTTCTTTGAGTGACATGGATTGTATGTTAGGCATATAAGTATTTAGTTTGCAAAGAAGTAAAATAGACTTCCTTTTTCATAGTGCAAACTTAACTTTGATTTTTATTTGACGAACTAACAGAGAGATATAATCCCATACCCTGAGAGGCATCACGCGAATGCTTTCGAGTCTTTCATGTGAACTTATTATTTGCTCTTTGAGTTAAATCATGTTCTTTTGACTAAAAGAACGTGTCACACTTAGGCTATTTTGCACCCGTCACGTTATACGGGGTCCAGCCCCTTACCACAACAAATAACATGTAATGTCATGATTTTAATAATATCAAGTGGGAACAAAGGATGCTGGTGGTAGAACTTTTCAAAATTCACGACAGGGCAAACATCTGTGGATTTTTACGATGAAAATAAAAGGAGTGGCGTTATGTTAAGTATGCAAGGAAACCAATGATAGACACTTAATTTGTTTGAATTTGTCAACTTTTCTAATAGTCTGGAGGGGAGTAATGTTTGTGTATATATACTCGTATCGTCCTGTTTTGTACCTTGTGTGTCGCCCCTGTCAACACATGCTCTTTCAAGCACAAAACTATTCAATCTGTATTGTATTAATCTATGTTGGAATCTTTTCTTTAAAAATGTGTTGTTGTTAATGTTACAATAGATAATGAATTGTTTAACTTAAATCAGGAAAAAATGCTGAAACTATGGAAATATAAAACAACTATGTAGTAACCATGGTAAATTGTAAACAAGATTATGATATAAAGGAGCTAGACTTTTGTAACCCTAGGGGACATTCTCCTGGTCGCCGAAAGGCTGATGGTTCAGGGGACGTTGGGTAATATCTTGCTTCAATCTTCGGATTGGCTGGTGTACTTGTACTCCATTTGGCAGATATTCCACAAACCTAAATCAGAATAAGGCGTTCTCCTGCATCATCAAAAAGACCAGGGTTTTAAACTTCGGTATAACTAATAGGGTTTAGGCCTACAAGTTGTATCGGGTGAATTGTCTGTTTGAAAAGTGTTTTGTATATCATCGGAAGTTTAAATAAATCTTCGAGTAAAATATCTTAATGATCTTTCATTTGAAACCTACATAGGTGATAATTAAAAATAAATCCTGCACCACAGACCTCGCAAGGGCTTGGTCCTACTAACCCTTAGAAGCCTTTGAGAAGTCCGATAAAATGGTTGTAACCGGACTAACATAAAGCCCTAAAGGCAGAAGGTGCGTGTCACTTGTTACATTTGTACTTGGTGCAGAGTCTGAAGATGACCTTGCTAGAAGGTTGAAACGTTACGTTTAGTTTATGTTTTATAATAAAATAAATTTCTGCCTTGGTCAGCATATTGAGTTTTTCATATCATGGAAACAAGGCTTAATGGTGTTATGTTTTAATTTTTTCCCGTCATTGTGGAAGACCCTTCTTGAATTTCTTAATGACCTTTCCAACTGGAAACATGCTTTGAGAAAATTCATTTCCCACGAAACCTCCCAGTGTGGCAAATAATATTCTCGCCTAGTGTTAGGAAGGGAGACTTCCCAATATTATTTTTTAATGTAACTCGAGTGTTTTTCAAAAGTTGGCGCTTCTGACCAGGGTTGTTGAAGGTCCATGGAACCCATAAATTCTAATGGGTTCTGTTGGGTTCCGCAAGAGGGCCGGAACCTTTTTTTTTTCTCATAATTGAAATTCGGTCCAAGTTGCGTATTGTTTCATTTCAATACGGAATTTGGACCGGATTTAAATTGATACTGAGAAAAGTTTCGTGGACCGTATTTAAAGGTAACAATAGTATAAGCCGGAGACACATTAAACTAGTTTGTTTTCAAATAAAAATCATTGCTACTTACCTCATATGCATAGCAGAAGATTTTTCAAGCTGGGGATCACTTTTTTCCCATGAAAAAGCGTTATTTTTAACATTATAATCATTTATTGGTCGTTGCTAATTCGGCGGGCAAATTTTGACTCACGTTGTCTATCGTCAGCTGATATGCAGCATCGTCAGCTGATGTGCAGTGTTTCAAAACTTATGAACCGATAAATGCCGCACAAACTATTCACAAAAGGTTTTTAAGCGAGGCTAGACTCTACTTTACGTCCTTATCTGCATGGTGATTGCTTCTTTGCAACCGAACGCACGGAACATTTGATTCACGTAGTCGACGGTAATGGCGCAACGAGCTATCGTACAACGGAGATGCATGGTTGACGAAAAATACCTTATTTACAGGCAAAATACGTTGCACGATTCTAAAAAACAATTTTCCCGGCTTCAGAAAGTCCTCAAGAACGCAATTCCGTAAGTACTTTCTCGTCTTTTCTCCTGTAAATTTTAAGAAATCCGTCTCCGGCTTATACTATCGTTACCTATTTGAATTGATCCGGAAAAAGGTTGCTGGACCGTATTTAAATCGATCCGGAGAAAATGTTCCTGGACCGAATTGAAATACTTTACAGATTTTATCTCCTGGACCGGAATTGAATTTATTTAAAATTCCTGGGCCTTTAACCACCCTGCTTCTGACCCTGCACATGATTTAGAGCATGTAACATCTTCAGTACTTGAATGACGTCACGAGAAAGATGTGCGTGCATAATGGTCCGTTCTTCTTAATCCCTGACAGAGAGAGAGAAAGTTTTTGATGCAAAATTAACACAGGCTCTTTCTGCTTCTCTCTTACACGACGAACATTAGCGCCCCTTTTAACTTGTCAGTTCAACTTCGTGGTTGACCGCAGGTGCTAAATAAAATTAGAGAGGTGATGCTACGCTTGCCGCATAATTTTCACTTGTGCTTTCTTTTAATACCGTGGGTGTTTTGTTTTCTTGACGGTTGCGACATTGATGCCTGAGCAATATCCCAACAATTGATCAACTTTGCACAGTATCCATATTTGAATAATGTAGAATTGGGCAACACGTGTCATTTTATCGAGGGTGTCCCATGCTTCTTTTCTATTCCCATATCGACATGGTAAGTGAAGAGTGCCTTCCTGCCAACGCCAAGGCTCTCAGTTGGATTTCTGGGATTAAGTGCCAGCCCAGTGTAGCAATACTAAGCTATCAGAGATTGACGTCACCAATTGTTTCACTATTCGTACCACTACCCCCATTTTTCGCTTTTTGGGTAATTTATTCCTATTTTCTTGGTTTAATTCCTTTTGCTTTTTCCTTTTTCACTGTCATTTCCATATCTCCTTTTGGTTTGATCTTTTTTTTCTCTTTCTCGCTGTCTCGTTTTCTTTCCTTGGCTTCGTTATCTTCTCTTTCCCTCTTCCTTTCTCTGCTTTTTTTCTGTATTTTCTCTCCCTTTTCTTTTTCTGTTTTATCCTTTTTCTTGTTTTTAATCTCGCTTCTTTCTATTCATATCTTTGTCTTTTTCGTCTGTTCTTTCTTTCTCAGAAATATCTCTATACTCTTCTATAATATTTCTCCCTTTCCTATTTCTCTCTGTCTATTCTCACTATCTTTCTCTTTTTCACCATCTCCCTCCCTCTCTTCTTTTTCGATTCTGTTCTATTTGTCTTTCTCTCTTTTACTTGTTCTCTTCTTGATCTATCTCACCAATCTCTCTCACACTTTTCTTCCATTACTCTTCGGATCTCTTTTATCGCTCTTCCCTTTGTTTTTCCTCTCATTCTCTCTTTTCTGTCGACGTGTTTTTTTTATAATGGTATCACACCATTTTACCATATTTTGTTAATATGTATCGGAATATGGCACCGACATAATCCTTCCTATCTATAAGCAAACGACATGAAATTAGTCCAGTCAAGGTCACGCCACCCACCTACAGTGTTACCAATAAGTAGGGACATTGAATTTTCGCGATGCGTGGAATCGCGAAATGTGAAAAAAAGATGTAATTTTGAACATTCTGCACGTAACTACACCCCCAATGATGAAATATGCATGAGTTTTATTCGCGAAGTAATGCGAAATGTGTGCTTTTCCACGAAATGAACGCTTTTTCGCGAAATAACCGTGAAATATCATCAGATTAAGTAGAAAACACGCAAAAACTGGCAATCGAGGTTGTGCGCGCAAACTGTCGATTTGTAACGAGACGTTTGCGTAAAGTTTCCTACCACTTGCAGCTGAAGAACATTTTATCTTCGATCACACCAGGAAGACGCTGCAAATTGGGATTTCCCATCCACATAATATCAGTTCGAAAACTTCTCTCCCTGTCAAGCTGCATTCCTTTCTTCCCCCGAATATGCAATTTAGAAATGTGTTGATGTTTTCTTTTTGGTTGGACAGCTAAGTACTTGTGTATGTGTACAGTATATAAAAATGAAGTAGTTTATCAATTTATAGCTCTTTTGTATGTTGTTTCCTCTCATGATGAAAAAGTGTGTGCCATTTTTTTTCCACGGGGAAAAAAAGCCCGACGTCGTAACGGGGGCTTAGATGATACCATATGTGTCTTCGAAATAGCTTATTTTCCAAAGTAACATGTACAAACAAAAGAAACATGTGAAATCAGATATTTCACTCGGAATTTGTAATGATTTAATTATAATATTAATTGTTAATAGCCTCGGTGGAGGCACATATTGGTTCGAATCCAACTTTACACTGTAGGTCCAGTCCCGATTAGTCTATCTGTGCATAAAGTGGATTTAAAAACTGGAACTCAAATTATTAACAGTGTAGTATTTAATTATATGATTAAGGGGTCCCGGGTTCGATACCCGGTGGAGACACATACTGGTTCGGATCCCACTTTAAACTGTAGGTCCAGTCGCGATTAGCCTTTCTGTGCATTAAGTTAATCAATTATAGGATTAATGTTGGTGATATGCGTTTTTATATTCGTACATATTCTGGACGGAAAAACCTCATCGCTTGATCTATAATTTGGGGACTAAAGCCGAATAATTGATGGCGCAACCAACAGGAGCTTGAGTGTTTGTCAGCGAACTCATAACGGTGCTGATTTAAACGAGCTCCCTTTGTGCCGCGATTATTAGCGGCGAGGGGAATTTCGCATGCGCCACAATGGAAATGGTCTTTTGTCATCGGCTCCTTCGCATGGAAAAGGTCATCGGCGGAGAGGAATTCCAGGCACTGGGTCAGTGGACAAACAACTAGGAAGTCGGCGAAGGCTTCTGCGCCGTGAGAATGGCTTTTCGTCGGAAAAACGTCTTTGCATGCGGCCACGTCAATCACGCGCGTTCGAGTCCTGCACCGTCATCGCTGGAGCTGGTTTAGTACGTTTGCGGCGCTGCTTGTTCTCGTTGTACAGTCACGGACACTTCTGGGTTGTAATAATTCCATTAACTTTCAGTGAATTTGTTACAACCCAGAAGTGTCCGTGAGTGTACTTGCGCGTCATCACAAAACATTTTAAGGCAAGGTCAGACCGTTGATATAAAATTAATTATTGTTATTAATAAATTAATAATTTAATAATAAAAGTCGAAATATTTGCTGCCTTGGCTCACCCAGCCTCAAATCAATGGGTACCTGGGGGCAACCCTGGGGAGTAAAGGCAGCCAGATCGTGCTGCTGATCACATCATCTCGAAAATGGCCGGGATCGAGAATATGTGGGGGCCCTATCCTCAGGGGCGTATATTCTGGGCTAGCTAGGCTATCTGCGAAGCCCAGATACTAAAATACAAAATAAATATTGATTAGCAAATGTGCATAAAATTGTTCATTTCAATACGAAACAGTCCAGTAGAAAATATTTGATTTACTTTATTTAGCGTCGTTTTTCTACCACTTTTTGGGTAATCACAACGATGAGGATGAGTGATGATATGATAAAATTGATGAAGAACACTCACTCACTAAGAAGACCAATGTCCAGGTCGGGATTCGAACCCGGGACTACTGCCATCGTAACGCTGTGTGTCAACTACTCAGCCAAATATGTCGGAAATACAAATTATTATTATTATTATTATTTTGTATTCGTAATTTGAAGTTTAGTCCTAATACATGTTTGAGAAAGATCCTCTTTCCTTGTTTAGATTTTTTCTTCAATTCGAGCACTGGAGGATGATGAGATAGCCCACATATTGAACTCAAGATACGCTACTGCCCGATATACCCTAAATGTGCCTTCATGACACTGTGCTATACTATGCACGGGAAACTTTACCTATAAATAACTGTGTTGCCAAATTATTATTATTATTATTATTACTATTATTTTCTTGGAGACTCCTATACTCGATTCACCAGAGTACTCAATTTCCGACGTAACCATTATTTACTTTATTTTTTCACACTCCACATTGCTAGTAGTTCATAGTTAAGCGATTTATTTAGTCCGACCAAACTAAGAACCAGCGTGGGGACCGCCTGACTCGCTGTTGCCGCGTTTACCTATGAAGAAACTTGCGGTCAAACAGCCAATTCAGGCCTACCGCTGCCCTTTTGTTTGGGCAAAAAGCGGCAACATTAGAATCCCTTCTCCCCGAAGTAGCCAGCAGGGAAACAGGATTTTGTAAAAGTAACCATTATGCGCTACGAATGGGGGCCGGAAGATAGTGTGGCCGGGTATAGTAACTTTTACACCTTTTGTTCAAGAAAAAGCTTCCAATGGTGGAAATTTTAGTGATGAACTTCACAGTCGACCTTCGTGGTGGAGTGGTAAGCACAGCGCGCTACGACGCCATGGATTCTGTGTTCGAATCCCAGCTCGGGTATGGGGCGTTCTTTGCGAGTGTTCCTTCGTCATATCGTCTCGTCACTGATCCTCATCACAGCTATTAGCCAAAAGTGGATGAAAGCGACTGTAGGTAACTAAAATCAAATGAAATGAACGTTTTGTAACCTCTCACGTGAAAGTCTCATTTTTAGAATATTGAAAACTTACAGAACAATTTTTCTTTGGAGTAAGCGTCAAAACAAGTCTTCACCTGGCTCCCGCATTTTACATTCAATTCGTGAAGCTAACACTTTTCACCTTAAACAATACGGATACGTTGTGAGGATACACATAAAGCTAAAAAAAACGCGGGAAATTCTAATGGTATTAAACGTAACACTCCTAATCTAACAAAAGTGTAAAATTATCATCAGCAACCGCGTCGTGACGTGATAAATGGTGCCGGTATATCGCATAAAACCATCCTAATCAAGGGGTCCCGGGTTCGATACCCGGTGGAAGCACAGTAGTTCGGATCTCACTTCAAACTGTAGGTCCAGTCCCGATTAGCCTTACTGTGCATAAAGTGGACATAAACACCAAATCAACCAACCAACATAAAAGCATCCACTAGTTCCCTGCTAACACGTCTTCGCGAGCTAAACACAACATTTAGAAACTTTCTCACGGGTATACGGAGGGTACCTAACTTTGAACCAGTCCTAAGTGCTACATTACTGTACTGTGAGAAAATGTGTTATCAAGCTTGCAGCAGACTACGTTCTTCCACTTTGAAATGCCTCCCCTATTCCCTATGTTTTTGCCTCACCTGGACCATAAAGGCTGCTTTAAAGGTAAATTTAGAGCCAAAATGACCAAGAATTGAGATTTTGTGAAAGAAATTAGCCATGCGTTGAGGAAATTTTGGGATGTGTGTGGATAAATCGCTGGTGATTACAGTGATTTTCTTTCCTTAGATAAACAAAAATGGTCTTACCTGTAAGCTCTGGCACCCTCTGAGGATGCCTTCCTCCACCCCCTTGATGGCGTTGCCCCGAAGGTCGAGGATCCTGAGCTGCTCCAGCCCGTGGAACTCTGAGGTGGAGAAGATAGGGTTGAGGTGGTCCCCCAGGAGGTTCTCTGCCAGGCGGAGCTCCTCCAGGGTGCCCTCCACCCCCACCAGCAGCCTGTCCGTCAGACGGCGGAGGGAGTTATGGGAAAAGTCCAGACGCTTCAGTGGAAGGTCGCTTGCCGTGAAAGCCTGCAACAGGAAAACCCATTCTTCACTACGATTCTGTGCGTTGCCATGGTGCAATTACACTAAACAATTATTTTACAAACTGCATAATTACTTAAAACTTGTACATCAAGAATATTTGAAAATACAATCCTTAGAAAAATATTTGAACCTAAAAGGGATCAGGAGACAGGTGAGTGGAGAAGGTTACATAATTTAGAACTACATAATTTATATTCATGTCCGGATATTATTAGAACAATTAAATCAAGAAGACTTAGATGGGCAGGACATGTGGCACGAATGGGAGAGGAAAGAAGAGTTTACAGGATTCTTGGTTGGAAACCTGATGGTAAGAGATCTGTAGGAAGGCCAAGACGAAGATGGAGGGATAACGTTGAGGTGGACCTAAGGAAAATCGGTAAGATGGAAAGATTAGATATGGACAGATGGAAGGCTTGTGTTGCTGCAGCCATAAACCTTCGGGTTTAAGAAGGCTGGAGAGTTAGTGCGGCAAGTGGTTTGATTTTTTTTTATTTAGCGTCGTCTTTCCGCCACTTTCGGCTAATTGCGACGATGAGATGAAATTAATGAAGGAAAGGAGTTGGGCTGTTCGACCACTCGTTTTGATCCGATTTCCAGCCTTTTTGATTCCCTTTTCGGTAAAGATCTGAGCTTTTCTGCAATTTTTTCTCTCTAGGTTTGATCGCATTTCGGGTCGGGACAACAATGTTACCTTTTCAATGGAAATGAAGTTATGGGGGAGAAAGTACATTTTGCAGGTGCTGTAGCTGTTGCAGTTCACGGAAAATTATGTTTTCTTCCAGCCTTTAATTAAGCACATGGTTTCGTCTAGGAGTAGCTGGCTAGCTAAACCAATCCAGAGGCGGTTGGTGGGTGTCTTACGAAAAGGGGCAAAATTTTGGACCGAGCACCAAAAAATAAAGGTCGGAATCCCTCCTTTAAATCATAGCCTATCCACAATCACGCTACTGGCAAATATATACAATGTTACGGGAGGAGAGTCACAAATGATTAAAAATACAGTATAAGAGAGTAGGAATAAGTTGGTATCCTATTCCATTTTCTTTTTGGCGGAGTGGTTAGCACATCGCGCTACGACGCCAGGGGTCCCGGGTTCGAATCCTGGCCTGGGCATGGATATTTGTGAGTGTCCATTCATCAATTTCATCATATCATCACTCATCCCCATCTTCGTAATTTAGCCAAACGTGGCGCAAAATGCGAAGTAAAATAAAGCAAATCAAATCAAATCAAACCATTTTCTTTTTCTTGTACTCCTCCATTGAAACTCTTAAATGCTGCTAAGATGGTCCTTCCAACCATGGAACGCCTTGTAATCAAGGGGTCCCGGGTTCGATGTTCAGTGGAGGCATATAGTGGTTCGGATTCCACTTTAAAATAGGTCCAGGTCCGATTAGACTATTTGTTGAGTTGAGTTGGTGTTTTAAGTCAACTTTATGCACAGTAAGGCTAATCGGGACTGGACCTACAGTTTAAAGTGGGATCCGAACCACTATGTGCCTTCACCGGGTATCGAACCCGGGACCACTTCATTACAAGATTAGCCTATCTAAGTGCACTTAACATATTAAAAGACGCAAATACATATTATTGTACTTGTGTTGGGCTAAAATGAGTTAATCGAGATACAAAAATTAAATAAAAAAAAAGCACAAGAATAGTGACGTACCTGCGTGGGAAGGTTCTGGTGCCCTGAATTCCTCTGAGAGAAGCTGTGTATGGGTGCCTTGTAGGGGAGAACGGGGAAGTCCCCCCCGAAGACGACGCCGTCGCAGTCCATCTCGATGCCCGTGTCGCCGTCCAGCCCGCACCAGCAGGTCCTCGGGAGGTTCGCGCTCAAGTCCGCGCAGGGCCGGAAGCCCTCGTTCCTCGCCAGGGCCACAAAAAACGTCCCCAGCCACCAGCAGAGGGCCACAGACCACTGCCAAGTGCCCATGGTCCCTGAAAAGACAAACACATGTTGATTTAGGTAAAAAAAAAAAGTATATGATTTCTTGTTAAAATATCTTACACTGACAGAAAGTTTCTTGCAACCAAACATTCTTTTTAATAGGCGGCAAAGTAATTTGGTTATGGTGAACAATAGTTTGTTTGGAGTTACCAAAAACTTTAGTCAAAATTAACAAATTTACTAAAGACTACCAATTTTTTTCTTTGCGCAACGAATATCTTGAACTTCCCCCACAACATGAATCACTGCACCTGCGCATAAAAATAATAAGGACTTAAATATAGCATGTGTTAATAAGTGGGAAAATGCTTTAGTTTTACTATTTGTGGGGTCTATCGTATAACACCCATATAATATTGTATATTTTATTAGAACAGAAAGATAATTCTCTCGATTCTTGGCTATGAGAATCCTAGACAGGAAACTAGGAATCTAAGGATTGCTGAGTAAAAAAGTTACATCAGTCTTGATGGGTCACTCGGCGTAATAAACAAATTCAAGGAATAAACAGGGACATCGACCCGGAATTTACGGCATCAATCCTTGGAGGATAAATAGTGTGAATTCTGATAGCCAAGAATCGAGATCTTGTTCTAATAAAATATACAATATTATATGGGTGTTATACGCTATAATGCTTTTAATTATTTCTCCTAACATTATTAGTGTTATTTTAGGTTGAGACTGGTAATATTCGTGAATATTTATTATTATTTTGTCATTTACTTCCATTTTTTTTGTTCCTCTGAACAGAAATGAGTTTGGTTAATTCGAATAAATCTGTTTTTCTCTGTAAGGATTGGCTTTTATAGTTTGAAAGTGTAGTTCAATTAAGATTATCATGTCGTCGAAAGTATCGCAGTAAAATTAACTTGCTTGTGATAACCAGTTATTTCAGTTGTTCTTGTTACTTATATTGGTTATTCGAAACATTATTTGAATTACCCGATAGTGAGTCATACCGTAACAATCCGTAGAATCTTCGAAATGTAACGTACAACGAACTCTACAATCCCAGATATTTAGCCATCACCTTTCCAGACAGGAAATTACTACAACCATCTGAGGAATGCCTTGTCAGACATTGCCGAGCTTCCTTGATCGCCATCGTTGCAATCAAGGAAGATACTTCAGGTCCGACTCTGCATTTGTTTAGCAAAATCAATGTGAATAAATGTCTCGGGAGAGAGAGGTCAGTGGTCAGTTCTAAACTATCGGTCAGAGAAGGAGAGAGCAGCCTGGGCATTCAGGCTCGCACGACAAACGGACACCTCGTTCAATTAAGCAGTCCGTGGTTCTACACTCGAGGGAGCACTTCTACAGCGAGAGAGAGAGATATTTCCATTCACCATGCTGATCCAGTCTGTAGTGGTTTAAACTCAAGTGTATAGTCATTGCCTCTCGCACTGTACCATCGAGCTTACCATGAATAGCGAGTTGCTCCATGGAATGGGGATGAATGATGAATGAGCTACATCAACCCACTTCGATCCCACATACCGAAGGGATACGATACGACACTTCTTCACATACAGTTCTTATAATATCACGCTTTCTAACGTGCCACTTAACACACACTAATCCTGTAAACACTTGAAAGCCGTGCCAGTCTTGTTTATCTCACTTTAAATAAGGAACCTGACATTGAAACGTATGTGTTATGTTCTATATACTGTGGTCCTACAAGCCATTGCAAGAGGGATGGTTTTGGCAGAAGTACACCCCAGTAACTGCAGTGTTGCAAGCCAACGCGGCTCTGGCGTCTGGACGTACGGGCAGTATAATGCTCTTATTTGTTCTGAGTGCCCCTTATGGCCTCAGCTTTTAACCTAGGTAAGGAGGTTTTTAGTCCTGAGAGACGCGTGTTGATTTTAGCCATGGTAAGAGGCTGGGTCCCGTGTAATGGGACGAGTGCAAATAGCCCAAGTGCTGACGCACCCAATACTTCCATTGCAATCAATCATTGTTTCTGCCGGACCGCGTGGCGAAGTGGTTAGCACATTGCGCTACTACCCCAGGGGTCCCGGGTTCGAATCACGTCCTGAGCGTGGATGTCCATTCTTCAATTTCATCATATCATCACTCATCCCCATCTTTGCAACTTAGCCAAAAGTGGCACAAAAAAGCGAAGTAAAATAAAGCAAATCAATCATTCTGATTATTCATATTTTTGGTGAACATTTTTCCACCGCATTTGACGATAATGCTATAGCGGCTATCTCAGGTTTCAGCCGTAAAGCTCCACACGTTAAGTTCACTTTGTGCACAAATAGGCTAATCGGGACTGCACCTACAGTTTAAAGTGGGATCCGAACCACTGTGCAATGTGCCTATGTATCAATGCAACTTCGTATAGGGAGGTCTAAGCGTAAATTTGGAGCTAAAATGACCATAAATTGGACCTTTGTGAAAAATTTTAAGTTGATGTTGAGGAAATTTTGTGAAGGGGGTGTTGGGGTATGTGTGTGAGGACAAATTTCTGAAATAGGAGAAATGCCTACAACAAGTTAGAAGAGACTAATAATAATTTCAGAAGAGGAATACTTATAATTTGTTTGAACAGTGGCATATTATGAAAATTTGACCTAGTTTAAAGCAATGATTCTTATTTATTGTACTATGTATTAATACATAATATAAATAAAACACTATGCAAATAAAACAAATATAGAAGTCCGACAATTTTAAATTTTGCGGCAATTTCTGTACCTAATGTGGAAAAAGTTGGTTAACTGACGGTGGTAAAGTGAGGAAGAATGAAATTTGGACACCCTTGAGGAGGGATGAGTGCATCTTCTATTATTAATGCGTCTATTCCTTGCCTCAGATTGCAGCGGAATGTTGCCTAAACGGTTGCTCCGTTAGTTCTTCCACATTCCTCAGCATTGTTTGTCCTCAGCGATCTCTCCCGGAGGACCCGGGGGCTTCCGGGTTCGCCTAATGGCGGCCGCTAATGGAACGAAATTAGACGTTTGCGACGGAGTGGAAGAGCATCTTCCCACTCCCTTTCCTCTGCAGTCAGTCCCTAGACATGCCTGGAGGTTATCATGCACCAAAAAAGTGGGTTCGTGTAAAGCTAAGGAGGATCCAAGGATGTCGAATTGCGTTTTTCTTTTCAGTTATTTCACTTTTTTTTTCCTTACACCTCGAGCGTTAACAGGGTGTCTACGAGTCTCGAAAACCTGGCAATCCTGGGAAAGTAATGGAATTTACTTTTTGTAGAAAAGTCTTGGAAATTTCAGGGAAATTTGCTGTGTTTCTGGAAAAGTCAAGTTCTTGTTATATTGTACAGAAGGAGGTTTTAGGACTAAGAAGAAAATCCAAGCAAGAAGTTTTAGATTTGTTGTGAAAAACCTATACTGAATATTGTTGATTGAATTAAATTGTTGTTTTAAATCCACTTGATGCACAGTAAGGCTAATCGGGACTGGATCTACAGTTTAAAGTGGGATCCGAGCCACTATGTGCCTCCACCGGGTGTCGAACTCGGGATCCCTTGATTACAAGGCGACGACGCTACCACTGCGCCATCGGGGAGGCCCTGAATATTGTTGATAGTTATGGTAGAAGTTGGACTTTGAGTACTTGAAACAGGGCCATGTTTTAAACTATTTTCAAAAAGAAATTATTTGGCGTTTACTACTTTCTTGTTGCAATTTTTGGATTGTGTTTGGTTGATATTAGGATTAATGAATATATTACTAAAGTTTACTATAATTATGTATTATTTATGGTATAATTGTTATAATGAATTATTTGTATCCAGGGAATTTCTGGGGCAAGTGAACGAGAACAAGTCTGTTTAAGTATTAGTGACTCGAGAGGGCTCGACCAATACCTGGCAAGTACTATGAAAAAACTTGCCCTTTATGCCCATGTCCAACAGATACATTTCTGCTCAGTTTCCATTTTCGTTTTTACTTTTAACATGTGAAGTGAACACTCATGTATCTTAAATTACGTACATATTAAATGCACACACACACATATATATTTTTATTCGAAAAAATACTATGTTCAATGTA
The DNA here is from genome assembly GCF_977018435.1 of Lepisma saccharinum. Taxonomy (NCBI): domain Eukaryota; kingdom Metazoa; phylum Arthropoda; class Insecta; order Zygentoma; family Lepismatidae; genus Lepisma; species Lepisma saccharinum. The sequence goes on from NC_139243.1 coordinate 79,989,473, forward strand.
CGAGTATAGACACAAAATTTACTCTGACACGACTTATTTCACGTCTGATAACTTTTCTAGATAGTTGGTAACACTGACTCCTACGGTGTTCCACGGAGGGCGTTGAACACAATTGCTGTGCGTGTTGCATAGAACTGACAGCTAAGGGGCTTTTGGCCACTATACCCCGAAGATGTTCACTTCGCTGTGCGAACACTGATGCAAGCGACAATACTTCTTACATTCGGCACCAGAGTGCAGCATATATACAAGGCATGTCTAGGGGGACTCAAAAAGGTCTGTGCTACATAGTAGTTGCAAACTTTAGCGACAATTCGCTAAACCTGGCGGATTTTAAGGGGGAGAGGCACAATTTCCCCTTCTTGCATTACTTCAAATATAGCGTGATTTTGGGGGAGAAATTGTTGAAAGTAAATTGAAATGTTATTCTCACTTTTTCAATTAAATATGAAGTTACAAGGGGGAGGAGTAAATCTGCATTCAGTACAAAAACAATAATGTGAGCACTCGGATGCGAACCGTACGTGACGCCACTGGATAAGTGACGCTGATGAAATTTTTGATTTATAAGTTCTGCAGACGACGCCTGTCGCTTCGGATCCAAAGAAGGAACGAACGACCTAACTTTAGTTGTTTTCTGATGGTATGTACGGTCATGGGCACTTCCGGGTTGCAACAATTGAATTCAAAGTTACACTCTACCTCGGGGAGCTATGGAACAAGGGAACGAAGACAAGTCTCTGCGCAAGGAGTGACTCCAGAGGGCTCGATCAATGAACACGTGATAGAGGAAGTGAGTCCTTGAAGAAGGAAATTTCGGCTGCAGCTATCGGCTGTTAGCAGCAGCGCGTACTTCTTCGCTCCTCCCATTCACTTTCTCCCCTTCTCTGCCGTTATGTGCGGCATTGCTCCACAGATTCCCGGGACAGAGCATAGTAGGAAGTGTCGAACTGTAGATGTCGTTGTGCCGCGTCGTCTTTTCACAGATGAGAATAAAAAAAATAATCATTCGGATTAACAAGACAAATCGTACATACATATGGTTTATATACGAATATACCATCATGTATAAAGATAACCGCAGTAATTTTTTAACAAATATTTTGTTACATCACAGAAAACTAATAATAACCTCCCCCTATGTATGTATGTAGCAATAAATTAATGTTAAGCGCAGAAAAAACGCTCGGAAGTCTTCACTTCGCCACGTTCGAAAAGTCGTAAATAAATAAACACATTTTTCGATCCTGGCGTGGTGACAACGTCGTACCATTGTAATCAAAGGGGTCCCATGTTCGATACCCGGTGGAGGCACATTGGTTCGGATCCCACTTTAAACTGTAGGTCCAGTCTCGATTAGCCTTCCTGTGCGCAAAGTGGACAACTTAAAAACAAAACTCAAATCAATGATTTTTCGATCCATAGTTTGGGCGTTATGATCTCCGAGAATCAACATGGATTCTGTAGAATTTTCTTCCAAACATAACAACAACAACAGATTAACTTCTCCTTGAAATCGTGGGAGTCGTGTGTAACTAAACATTCAAGAACGCTCAGAGACACTTGTCGTCGTTCTTGTCAACTCCCGGCTGTTGGTTTTCCTGCAAGAAATAGGAGTTTCGTTCCACTTTTCTGCTCCATGGAATGTGTTCCGTTCGGTGAAGATGACTCATTTCCCTTTCGCGCTCTTGGTATTTGGCAAATTTCACACGATGTAACGTTTTCTTCCGAATTTCTGCGCATTCCTTACCAGAGAACCATTTCCCTTGCGTTTTGTGTGCTGGATAGCTGTTCAGTGACAGTTTCCTGTCGTACAACATTATAATTTTAATTCTTTATGCCGGCCCCCATGGCGGAGTGGTTAACACATCCATTGTCAAAAATTTCAGTTACTGATAATATAGTGTTTTTACATTGACCATATTTTCAATCAATGCTAAAAACACGATTAAGAATTAACGAAACAGCAGGGAAGGAGCAAAATCAAACCTCAAAAATGCATAAAGACGGCAAAAAATACTGAAAAATGACCTAATAGCCAAAAGGGCTAGAAAAATGAAAATAAGAACAATATATTTTGATTGTAACTGAAGAGAAACTGACTACTGTCAGGCAGGCTCGATAAAAATCATGATCTTTATTAAAAAATCATTTTTGATGGTTTTTCTTACTTAAAAAAAACCGCTTAAAATTGCTTGTATGTTTCTTTGCACCATACATAAAGATACATGTTTTTTTTTTTTGTAGAAAGGCTTTTTCTGGTAAACGGCGTTGTAAAATAATTGAACAGTTTGATTAAAGCAAATAAAATAATTACATGTAAAAATACATTTTCCAGTATGGAAATGTTGAGTGTGTTAATGAAACTATAACAATTTCAGTAACTTTTCTTCCAGTGAAAATAAAACATTCTGGATGTACTCTGTAATTGTCACTTAAAATATTTTTATAGTCTTTATAGCTGAATTTTGGCAATTTTTATGGCAATTTGCAAAATATCAGCTACCATGTTTATTTACAGCTTAATGATAAGAACACTGTTTACGGTTTAACATGATTATTATTTGGTGTATTATTTTACACATAATGTTTACTATTTTTGCTTATAAAAATTATGAAATTTAAAATTAATAGAAATTTAAGTGCGTTGACAGTTTACATATTACATTTCTTTCGTACGAGCTTCACTCCATTAGTAGATATATCGCCCCCCCCTTTCTTAGAGTCTAATAAACACCATTCAATGATTACGGGATTAATGTACTTTCACTAAAAGTGATTACGATATCTACAAAACCCTTATGTACATTATTGTATGTATAAATTATTAAAGTGATTTAAATCAGCGATTTTAGAAAAAAATCACTATTTTAAATCGCGATTTATATCAACCTGATTTAAAACAATTCACCTTGCCATCAGGTGTAGCATTGTCTTCAGGACCCAGAAAAAAATACGATTTTTCATGAACTTCGGAGGCCTATAGTCGACGCGCTAGCTGCAACAGTCACATTCAACGCACAGTGTTGCCACACATCTACTCTACGCCACCTTGTCCCTCCCCCGCACTAGCACCTTCCCACGGTCTCCACATTGAAGTTGCAAAATACGGCAACAGCGTATCCGCAGTCACGTGACTTGAGACTCCACGTGGAGTGAAACGTTGCTTGCTGTTGATTGTCTCGTTCAAAGCGACATATGTCGTGTGTCGCTTCGGTCTGAAAGCTGCCTAAGTCTGGCTCCAGCTTAACCATTACCAGTGCGTAGTTAGAGATGGGTTAGTTCATTGAACTCTCCAGCCTAACTATTCCCTATTTTGAGGGGAGCAGGAAAAGATTGTCTTGACTCATTGTCACCCAACAAGTCGGTAGGTGCCGTGGCTTGTCCCGAGTTGATACCTTTCTGTAGATGAGATGCCCGTCAAGTACCTGAGCGACGCTCGCTTCGCTCGTTGATCACAATATCAGTGCCTTTAAATAATCAGTGAAATTACAAAAACTGGAATATTACATCACTTTCTGTTACTTACCTCTGTAATTACGCTATATCGCAAGCCGTACATCATAAGTATTTCCTCATTGATCGCCACCCCGACCCCGCCATCATCATACAATTTTCCTCCTCTTTCACTTTGCCTCACGAGATCGAAACACAAGAACGCTATATTCTGTGGCTGAAACCTGTGGCAAGCAAGGTTCAAGTTCGCTCAGCGATCAAGTGAGCAGCGCTCGCCGAACAACGTCTATTTGGCCATCAAGTAGCTGAGCGGTCACGTTGCTCGCTGAGCGCTCAGATACTTGACGCTCCCCAGGCCTGCTCGAAAAGTTTCTGAAAGTCAGTTGAATCGTACTCCACTCTTTCCTCAGATATTAATAAGATGCGTTCCTGCGGGACTGATGGTGATGAAACTTCGTTTACATGTATTGAGATCCATATGTGACACCACCTCACACTGGGCAATGCATGCTAGTCGTGATTTGCATGTGTGCGCAGCGAACCAGCACGTCGTAATGAAACTTGCTTCAGAGAAACAGCCATAAACGCCAGCCTGTTCTCTAGTCGACGCCTTGTTCCTAACGAGATGGCGACATGAGTTGCCCGTTTACGCCTCTCTATTGTTAACGCATTCGCGTATGAATATGTAACCTATTTGGAAAGAATTCTTCGCATAGCGTGTGCTTGACGGCTTGTTAACAAGGAGTTTTATCGAAATCAGTTTGCGTGTAAATGCGTTGGGCAAGAACATGTGCCACCACCGGAAAATTTTGCTTGTTGATGTAAGGAGGCTACTTACAGGCACAAGTGTAATGCGTGCTGTATGGATGATTACAAATTTTGAAGAACCTTTAAATATGTGTGTTATGGTTGGTTGGTTTTTTTAAGTCCACTTTGTGTACAGTAAGGCAATCGGGACTGGACCTACAGTTTAAAGTGGGATCCGAACCACTATGTGCCTCCACCGGGTATCGAACCCGGGACCCCTTCATTACAAGGCGACGACGTTACCACTGCGCCATCGGGGAAGTATGTGTTTTATAGTCGATGACCAGACGAAAGGGGGCATTTACAGGTGTTTAAGTGTTGCAGACCAAGCGTTTAGATTTTATCCAAGTACTTTTTTTTTGTCACATGTTTAAATCTTCACAGGGTTATTGAAGGTCCAGGACCCCATAGGTTCTATTGGGTTCCGTAACTGGACCGGAACCTTTTTTCTCGCACAATTAAAATTCGGTCCAAGTAGTGTATTGTTTCATTGAAAACAGATTCCTGGACCGAGTTCAAATACTTTAAACATAAGGTTCTTTACTGGCCAAAACCCATTTACACTTGCTGATTTTCTCTCCAAGACGGGAATTGAATTTATTTACAATTCCTGAATCATTAACAACCCTGAATTTTCAGAGATGCACCGTTGGAACTACAGTATTTGCCCTGGGACACTGTGCCTCAAATCTGCAGTACTCCCAACGGCAAAAGAAACAGTAGGCGAATTGTCCATCACCATTTTCATTCGGTCAGTATTAGACATCTAATCAATTGAAATAAAGACGTCAATAAGCAGAGGGCAATACGTGCTTCGAATCAACATAATTTCATTCCTTAAAACAACAAGAATGTAGAGTAAAAAGAAATGAAAATAACTATGGACAATTTGCCTACCATTATCTTTGCCATTGACTGCACTATAGGAATATTTTGGGAAATATGCCTTCTTATATGTAATGTACGTGTTAACCTTCAAATTTAGATATGCCTTTTTATACGACAATGACGCTCGCTCCCGGCTCTCTGTTTCTGTGTGCGTGTTTTTTGTCAGTGACAGATTATTCATCTATTTTCGAAATGTCTAGCAGGTAGACAACTTCATTTGTGCGGAGTGACCTTGTCCGAAGACAGGCAAATATTTATCTGTTTCCGTGGTGGAGTGGTTAGGACACTGCGATACGAGGCCAGGGTGCTCCGGTGTTTTTGTGTCCTTTCATCAATTCATCATGCATCACTCATTTTCGACGTCGCGATTAGGCGAAAGTGGCAGAAAAGCGACGCTGAATAACAGAAAGAAGATCAAATCTCCTTTTTTTCTGTGTGTTTCCACAATGTGTACCTTCAATTACTTCAGTTTTGAAGTTCTATTTCATCTCGTTAGGTACTTTGTAATACAGTGTGTGTATAAAAGAATGACCAAATTTCAAATAATTATATTTAGAAATGAAAATGTGTTACAGGTACCCAACAAATTACAAACTATTAAGTAAGCCCACGAGTTTCACTCACAATATTATAAATGCTCTGTGTGCCCTCCACCTGCTGCACGGATAACATCAAGACGAGAGCTGAATTCGTTCCAAATGCGCCTGAGAGTGTCTTCTTCCACAGAATTTACTGCGGCCGTTATTTCCTTGAGCTCAAGGCAATGGGTAATGGTGGAACAAACACACGTTGCTTTACAGGGTGTATGTCTTGCTGAACTGGAGAACACAAAACGCCTTCTGTTGCATAGATGCCATCTTGTGAACGACTAAGATTAGCGTCTATTTAGGCGCTACTAGTGTTATTTAGGGGCAGTCATTTAAAGTTCTAGACCACGGCGATTATAGTAGTGCAAGTTTCATTCACTGGCGGTGGTACAGTGGGATCCATGAGTATTATCGTGCAACTTGTCCATCACCATGTTCGTGCACTTTATTTGATCCAATAAGAGTTTCAAGAAATTAAAAGAATACTCAAAACAAGCTATTGACAACTTCTGCACCAGCATACATAAAAATCCATGCTTAGAAACACACAGGATGCAAGAGAGACATTAATGAAAATAGTCATGGACAATTTTGCGCGGTAATACTCATGGATCCCACTGTACGTGGTTGCACAGATAGAAGGTTTTAAAATCGGGCCATATTTTTTAAACACCCTGTACTTTCACATCTCGCCCGATCTTACAGGGACATAGAAATTCTTTATAATGTAATTAGTATCTTGGTTGTAATGCGTTAATTGGTAGACTGAATGACGCCCATGCTTATAAACACAGTTTCAAATCAATTCAGTCATCAAGTGGAGAAAGTCACATTGTTAAATGGCATCACCAGACAGAGTAGTGGTATTGTAGATTCAAGTTCAGAGCACCGTGCTTTTCCACAATGGGCAGCGAGCGTTACGTGACACCGTGTCGCCAGGTAACTCGATCTCTCCGTCTCGCAGTGAAATCTCCTTTTTGCTGTCGGCGAGCGAAGGCAGGCACCCACCGCCACGGTGTCGTGAGGGAAGGCGAGGACACGCCAGTCACGACGGGCGGGAAAGTCCTCCGCGCGACCTCCCAGGGTGGGCGGGTGCCCCACCGTGCCCTCATTGTTTTTTCGGGCTCTTGCTGACTGATCAGAATGAACAGGCTGCCTGCTAGTCCTGGATCTGTCATGCAACAAGAGCAGATATGTGGAGCAAGTCAGGAGCGTACTGTTTGATTGGCTGATTTAGTTTATTTGACGTCACTTTTCTGCCTCTTTTGGCTAATCGCGACGGTGAGGATGAGTGATGATATGATGAAATTGATGAAGAGACACTCCAAAGAACTGCCCAGGCTGTGATTGGAACCCTTGGCGTCGTAGCGCGCAGTGCTAACCACTCCTGCCTCCCCGATGGCGTAGTGGTAGCGTCGTCGCCTTGTAATCAATCGGTCCCGGATTCGATACCCGGTGGATGCACATAGTTTTTCGGATCCCACTTTGAAGGTCTAGTCCCGCTTCTTTCGGCCGCCCCCAAACGAACCCTTGACAGTGTCTTCTTGTGATATACCGGGTGGTCCAAAAGTCCCGGAACGGTCACATATCGTGAGAAATGCACATCGAATCGGAAAACGAAAAAATACGTGTTTAATAAGTGAAAGAAAGCTATTCAATGATATCACACTTGATTCCCCACCCCCGCCCCTGGGGGTGGGGCGGGGGGGAACTGTGAAATTGTAAATGGAAACCCCCATTTTGTATTGTAGAATCGGAAAGAGAACTTCATTCCGAGTCCAACGAGCTATCAACCATCCTCCTAGCTCAATTAGGAACGGAGGGGGTAAAAGGTAAAGGTAAAGTGTTCCCCTGTGCATAGCACCACGCCATGAAGGCGTATAGGGGGTGTGGGGGTAACGCCCCACACTTTCTTGATCCGGTCGTGAGTGGGGTGATGTGATCAGCATCACGCCCCTGACCGCCTTTCCCCCAGGTACCCATGTTATTCGACGCTGGGTAGGCGCCGGGGCCGCTTCCACCGTTAGAAAAGTTTTGAACCCGGGACCTTTAGCATGGTAGTCAGACGCGTTACGGAGGGGGTAGGGGTGGGGAATCAAGTGTGATATCATTGAATAGCTTTCTTTCACTTATTAAACACGTATTTTTTCGTTTTCCGATTCGATGTGTATTTCTCACGATATGTGACCGTTCCGGGACTTTTGGACCACCCGGTATATTATGTGCTGTTCTTAATGTGTCGTTACGGTGTACCGGTGTACCGTAACATACATAGTGTCTTATGCATATAGCATATTCTGGGCCCTCCAAGGAAAGAAATCTAGATTCGCTTATGCACTAACGCCTTGTGCAACTTAGATTGTCTATTATGAAATGTTGTTCTGCTGAAACTGTTCGCGAACAAACGCAAGGGTTAGGGGTAGAAAATGCAGGTCGCTATGTCGCCGAATTTTCAAATTCAGTGCTAAATTTTTTTTTTTTTAACATTTCGAATTCGTTTATGGAAATTTCTATTATGTTTTTAAAAAATAACGAGTACAGTGTGTGTTTTATAAGATGTTTGTGCTTTGTTTTTTGTATTGTGTATCATTAAATGAGAATGATAGCCTACACCCGCTGCAAAATGGCTTCGGACCTCATAACAAAAGCACAAAAAATACAGAAAATTCACGTGAAAAGCTATTATTAAGCTATCAGATACAGCAAGAAATGCATACGGAGTCATGTTGCCTTTACTTTTGAGAACCATTTGGATGCGCTAGGGCATGGAATCGCTAAGACTTCGGAAGTAATTTAAGTCCTAAAAATGAGATTCCACTTCCCATTGTTAGAAAGGTTTCCATGGAAACGAAGTCTAAATATTGGACATGGAATGAAATTTTCTACGGAATCCGATAGAAGGCATCGAGCTGAATCCATTGCGCGTAAAGTCATTTCTCTATGTTAATTAGCAACGGAGATATGGGCATTTGAAATTAGGTAATTGTTTATTTCAAATCATCTCCGTGGAAACAACAATGGCTAAAAATTAGATTCAACTTTCCATTGTTAGAAAGGTTTCCGTGGAAACTAAGTCTAACTATTGGACATGGAAAGAATTTTTTTTACGGAATCTGAAATAATAGCTTTTCACATGAATTTTCTGTATTTTTTGTGCTTTTGTTATGAGGTCCGAAGTCATTTTGCGGCGGGAGTAAGTGTCATTTCAATTTTTTTTCGCTGTTGAATTTTAAAATTGCACCGATGTGGCAGAAGCGGCCATATTAGAATGTATTGCAAACTTTTTCATGCTGTTTGGGGTTGATTCTCCTATAGGAAGGCTCCTCTGCCGCAAGAATTCATTATTTTTAATCTAAGCTTATAACTTATTAATTAACAAGTTACTTGTTTTAAAATCACATTTCAAAATGTGTAGCTTTATTGTAGTTAGATTCATGGATTTCTTAGCCCGTATTTGAAAAAACAAACAAACAAAAAAAAAAAAAAAACCTGGCTCCTGAGAAAAGGAGTTTGGTACCTGAATTATGTTTAGTTTTGTCTACGCCTGGAAAGCGGTATAGATAAAAATTGAGAAACGCTGTACTACAGTTTCATGCAAGACGGAATTTTGCATGTCAAAACCTTCACGTGCACGTTATTCTAATTAAGTGATTTTGCCCTTGTTATTGTCGTGCCTCTGACCGAACAAACATGCACTACATATGTTTCCTAATTAGTAAACGGGAAGAAAAACTCAATGAAGCCTGAAACGATTAGAGGAAACCCCAATCGCTCGTTCCGAACTGCTGAGTCTTTCTGTAAATAATAGGTTTCCGCTCCGCCCGTGGCCATTGTGTTAAGGTAACGATTTGCTGCCCATGGCGAATGCAACTGGAGCGATTAGTGTGCTCGAACTTTGTTTAAAAACACAATAATCATTTGCTTCGGTGCGTTCGTTCCGGATTTTCTTAACGAACATTTTGCTGCCCAATTCCCCCCTCCAAAATATTCACCAGTTATATATTGAAAAAATATCGTCTACGCGGTATCAAGTAGACGATATATCGTCACCAAAATTTGGCGCGTATCGGCGATATATCGTCACGATATTTTGGCGATATATATCGTGGAGACGATATATCGCCGATATCACGATACGGAGAAAATATCGTATCGTATTGTCTGTGACGATATTTTCTAGACGATATATCGCGATATCAAATTTACGATATCGTCCATCTCTAGTTATTACGAGTGAGGGGCACAGTATCCTTTACAAAGTCGAACCAGATGAAGATCTACACAACCTTGTGTCCCACGGGAACTAGAATTTTTACATGTGCGCTTGTAGAATTATTATTTTTTAAGTGCTCTAGAAATACGACCGACCTACGTGGCGGAGTGGTTTCTCACAGCATTACGATACCAGGTTCCCCGGGTTCGAATCCCGGCCTAGGCATGGGTGTTCTTTGTGAGTGTATGTGAACCTCACTTCCACGTTAGTACACCCTGGACTGAAGACTAACGAGGCTCTGGCGACTGGCCCCATGGCCAGTATCATTTTGTTTGTATTGTCCTGTTGTCCTTATGTGTGCTGAGTGCCCCTTTACAGCCTCAGCTTTTAACAGAAGTCAGAACATTTTAAGATTTTTAATTATGCAACGTTAGAGTTGTTCTTTGTAATGATAACGGGCTGGCCCCCGTATAATGTGACGGGAGCAAAATAGCTTAAGTGCTGACGCTCCCACAATTTTAAACTCAAATTCGAAAAATTCAAATTCTTTCTGAGTGTCCCTTCATAAATTTCATCACTCATCGTCATCGTCGCGGTTAGCCAAAAGTGGAAGAAAAGCGACGATAAATAACAAAAATCAAATGAAATCCATAAATGCGATTTTTTTTTATATAAGTGCGAAAGGAATACGAACGGGAAGAAGAAAGGTTCAATAATAATACTATGTTGAACTGTGCTACTATTTTAGCCAGATGATCTAGATATCGTTCTACAGACAACTATTTAAGTCTCATAATTACGATTTTTCGCTTTTTGCCCTAAGTATTATGTCAATGTCTGAATGTAAACAAACAAAGGGCACCTCTGTTGGCACAGCCGTAAAGCGTTCGCCCTGTAATCAAGGGGTCCCAGGTTCGATCCTCGATGGAGGCACATTGCACAGTGGTTCGGACCCCAATTCAAACTGTAGGTCCAGTCCCGATTAGCCTGTGTGCGCATAAAATGGATTTAACATGGTAAACGCGCAATCCAGGCACTGAAACAACTTTCGTTTCACTTCGACGACAAGATTATGCAAACGGCAACCGTCGTGAATGCGTTGAAGGCATTTAGCACTATACGGTTGAATTAATCTTTGCGCAGCTTACACGTGAGGATCGGCGTACCGTAACATAGCGACCAAAGAATGAGCCTCTTTTGGGAAGGAATGACGGATTACATAATGGCTTCCGTGATACACAGGCAGCATGCCAAGTTTCACCTTACAGTGTTATTTCAATGAGCCTTTCTTTTTTTGTCATTCTTTTCCTTCAGATTCGTACATTCTGCCTCGGGAATCGGCGGATCATGGCCGCGCATAATGGTGAAGAAGGGGAGAAAGCGAGTGGTCGGGGCAAACCGGTGCGCACTGCTGTAAACGACTACTAGCTGCAGTCGCGTTTCCCCCTCACGCGTTCATTTGCCGAGCCAGGGTGCGAATTCCATCCTGGAAGTGAGAGAGAGGAATTCCCCCCAAGAAACAATCTTGGCCTGAAAAATTAAATGTTTGGTCGAATATTTCCGATGTTTGTCACAATTTGTCCTGAGGAATTGAGTTGGTCAAGCGTTTTATCTCTCTCTTTCTGTAATCATTTTTAGTACAAATCTTGAAGTATTACTGGTTTCACAAATAAATATATACCAATGCTATCATCTTATGATCAATAGATATAGAGTTCTTTTTCTGGTGTAGGTACATTTTGAAGGTCTAGTCCCGAGTGTGTGTCTGTGTTTGAGGCTGTCTGATTTGTTTTAATTTACTTCGCTTCTCTGCCTCTTTTGGCTAATCGCGAAGATGAGAAGTGGTTTGCTGCTCTCGAAGGGGAAGGAGGTCGCACCGGGGTGCTCTCCAGAATGAATAGACTGATTTAAGATGAAGATCATGAAAGGTCAATCAGAAAGACAGAAGGACAGCAAACAACACGAGCCCCGCGGAGGATTATACTGGCCTTGAGTCTAGACGCCAGAGCCTCGATAGTCGCAAAATGTAGTCCAGGTTGTACTCCGTGGAAGGGAGGCTGATATTTGGGTGTCCGTGGAATGGGTCACCCGTTGCAAACCCGTGTTTGAGGCTGTATATAATGTCCAGAAAAATCTACACATTTCCAATGCTACATTTTAAATGATTACAGCATAATCTGTGCCCTTTTTCCTGAAAAAATCTAGATAAGCCTATTCGGATGTTCTCTTTTTTCCAACGTTTTCGAATCTGCCCCTTTCCCCCCCCCCCCAAAAAAAAAGAAAAATCTTAGACAGGCTTTAGACGAAAGCATTTCCTTTATTTTACCTTTTTGCTAGCATAAATGCTACGTAAATGCTTGCAAAAATCTTATAACAGATAGTACTTAGCACGAAAGCATTTTATGGAACATTTCGGTTAGCTGTTTCAATTACAATGTACAATACATACAGCACGAAAGGCACGTCGAGTTACACCGTCAATGCTGTGTGCACTGTGTTCACAATTGAAAAAGTTGAAATATTCTTCCATACGTGTACAGTAAATGTTGTAAAGTATGTATTTAATCTGCGCAATTCTTCTCTACCTAAAGGCATTTAATACGAAGCGATATTCCTCTCGGTTGAATAGTTATCCTCGTTTAAAAGTGTGAAGTGATACGTTGTTTACATCTCACGCGGCCGCCATTACAACTGCACTCGTGACCATGAGGTCGCTTCTGATTGGTTATGCTACGAGAAATGCTATGTCGTCTGAAATGCCATAACATTTCTCACTTTACACGGTAGCATTTTGGTCATGGCATAAATGTTAAGGAAAATGCTTTCGTCTAAAACGGGCCTTAGAAGAGACTGTATGGCGGAAAGTCGAGAGTTTGGTTCCGGCAACATTCCTCTCCACTCCCACCGGTGTAATGTCACCGGCAATAGAAATGGGACACCTGATCCTGCCATACTCACTTCCCTGCAAGGCTTTGTGTGTGTTACCTATCTCTACGGCAATAAGTGGATTTCAATAGCAACTTCTACGGCAATAAGGGGATTTCAATAGCAACGTCTACGGCAATAAGGGGATTTCAATAGCAACTTCTACGGCAATAAGGGGATTTCAATAGCAACTTCTACGGCAATAAGGGGATTTCAATAGCAACGTCTACGGCAATAAGGGGATTTCAATAGCAACGTCTACGGCAATAAGGGGATTTCAATAGCAACTTCTACGGCAATAAGGGGATTTCAATAGCAACTTCTACGGCAATAAGGGGATTTCAATAGCAACTTCTACGGCAATAAGTGGATTTCAATAGTGGCAACTTCTACGGCAATAAGTGGGTTTCAATAGTGGCAACATCTACGGCAATAAGTGGGTTTCAATAGTAGCAACTTCTACGGCAATAAATGGATTTCAATAGTAGCAAATTCTACGGCAATAAGTGGATTTCAATAGCAACTTCTACCAACGCCATAGAGTTAGGCAACACACATAACGCTTTACAGAGAATTGAATATTTCAGGACCCATTTTTTTGCAGGTGACTGTACGTCCTCGGAACATCAAGCTGAGTCTGCTAATTAATTGGGAAGCCGATGAACCGGAGGATGCCGAGATGAAGGAGAGAAAGTGCCCGTTAAGTAACCTTTCTCCTCCCGAGTGAAATTCTAATTGCAACATGACTCAACGAAAACGCCGAGAGTCGTCGATTCAGGTTTGCTGTGTGCATCGAATTTCATCAGCGTCTTCTGCTTTTTTTACGAGGCTGCACCGTTAGGGCCGATCGTCTCGCGAGGCAACGGTTCCACAGCCTCTCCGCTCCTTTCGGCGCTGAGGAAGGCCAAGGGACAAGAAAATGTGGATTTTACGTTTGCGCCTTCTGGGGCCATTCTCGGTCGTTCTACACTACCCCGAAATGATAGGGTTTCTCAGCATGCATTCGTGGTGTCCCCCGAAGAAGGAACAGAACGAATTTTCAATTTTATTTTAAGACACTTGCTTGCCTCCATAGGTCAGTTGTGACCATCGACATAAGTGATGATTACATAATATTAATGGGAAGTACAGTCACAAAGCAACTTCTGTGCTCACAACAAGGACACCCGCAAGGGGGGCCAGAGGGGGCACATTCACCCTCCCTGAGATATCTGGAAGAAGTTATTGTAGCGGTATTTTACTACGTAATATTGTTTTCTGTGATGTATATAGGCTGTGTGACAGCAATTAACTGCCATGTCCAACTATAAAGGGGAAAACGTTTGCACAGGAAATATTAGAATGATGTTGATTGCCGAAACTAGGAGTTTGGGAGACCGAAAATGTTTAGTCGGGACGGGATTGGGAAGTGAAATTTTTACAATTCTGACGGGACTGAAAAGGTTCGTCATTTGCCGACCAAGTCAGGAAATTCTCGGGGTGAGAATTTTAAAAAAAAATCCCGACGCGGAGAAAATCTCCAATTCTACACACTACGGCAAAGTACAAATTTCTATGCTTGAAGGGGAAGATGTGAAATCTTACTCTGCCCCTCGTGAGGAATAATCCTGTGGTTGCCTTTGGCTCACGCTTAAAAATGAGTACAAAATGATCTCTTTTACGTAATCGAGTGTTCAGAAGTGAGAACCGCATGCAGTCTTTATTGTACAAAAATTGTACTTTCATGGCCGTGGAATTGTTCCGCAAAAAGTATTTCCCGTGCATGTATTGCATGAGAAACCGATACTTTTACGTCATGGAACATATTATTTGTTTCATCTGTTTCACATTAGAGAATCCAGTACAATTAATTGCAAGAATGCCAAAAGAGTATCATAATGTGAGTAAATAGAATATGAATCTATGAAATTGATTCTGTCTGTGTCTGTAAAAGCGTAATGATGAAACAAAATACCAAATACTTTGTAAAAGTTTCGTCGTTGCATTGTAATCAAGGGGTCCCGGGTTCGATACCCGGTGGAGTAAAGTGGACTTAAAACACCAACTCAACTCGACTTGGTAAAAGTTCAATATTATGCATTAAGATAGTGCATAATTCATTTCATGGAAAACATTTAGAATACATCAGATTTTTGAATGTCTATGGTAAGAACTGTAGAAAAAAATGCCAAAGAAGAACATTAAATTTTTGAAATCTGTTCCTGTGCTTATACCTTGATATTTACTTACTGGAGCTTACAGACTGTTTCAGACCTTACGTTAGGTTGACTATCAAAAACTTAACTCTTCGCTACGGATATTAAGTATGGAGTTAAAATTCTGAGATCTACTGGTGCATGATGATGATTCAAATATTGTTTATCACTTGTAGTTTTTTACGCATAGAACTATATTTATAATGACAATATCCCGTTGCATTTATTAGAGTTGACACCTCATGATTTAGATTAAATCAAAGTAGTGAAGAGGCAAAAACATTAAGATATGTATTACAAAGTATTGTTTATGTCATGAACTCTAAAATTTTCGATCGTGAATTTTTTTTAATGTGTTCTCTTTACAAACACACACTCACACATACATTAGTATCTATTAGAAGACCAGAATCACATTCTTTATGGGGCTAATGTAGAGTTATTATGTCACACGTACGAACAAATATTTTTAGTAGACATGAGCGTAGTATTGTTTCAATTACATTAACGAAATTGAACGTATATGAAGAAATAGGCAAATATATGTCCATATAAGTATTACAATCGTTTTACCTATTAGAATAGTATAAATAAATTTCCACTCTTTGTTTACTGCGCTCGTGATTTGTATAATTCTTCACGAACGAACCGTTCGTCTAGGATGAAAGACTCCAATGCATGCAATAATGTAAAACTAGACGCGACAGCTGTTAGGCGCTTGTGGTTGCCGAAATTCAATTCATGATTTTGACTTCTTGCTGAGGTACCGCTACTACAAGTTGCAATTACTGCTGGCCTTTCTAACCCAGACAACTTGGAATACGGTGGAGTGTTCCCACATGTGCATCTTGCTGCATGCTAATTGGGTCTTTGTGTTTCCTTCGCAGCGTCGACCGACTCGAATAATGAACGTGGGACAGCGCCAGAAACTGCAACACTGGTAGTTCCCATCACATCGATACTACTAATGGATTGGATCCTTCTTGCGAATCGTTCACGTTGGACTGTTCATTGAGCTACTTAGAAGTGCAGTTCATTTTGGGTACACTAAACATGTAAATCTGGAACAGAATGACAAATGTGGTTAATATACTGCTAAATAGTTTGGATTTCGGAGTTCAGTACCAGAGATGGCCATTTTGGCTCAACCACGTTCGGTTGGTTCCACGAAGTACACCACGGTAACTGTACTTTTGGAGGCCAACGAGGCTCTGGCGTCTGGATCTACGGCCAGTATAATCCTCTGTAGGACTGTCCTGTGTCTGTCCTTGTGTGTGCTAAGTGTCCCTTTACAGCAACAGCTTTAAACCTAGGTAAGGAGATTTTGGCCCCGAGACATGCGTTGACTTGAATTATGGTAAGGAGTTGGGCACCAGTATAGTGCGACGGGTGAAAATAGCCCAAGTGCTGACGCACCCAAATTTTCAATTCAATCAATCAAAACCTTCGATTGATTGATTGATTTAGTTTATTTTACTTCGCATTTCTGCCACTTTTGGCTAATCGCGAAGATGAGAATGAGTGATATGATGAAATTAATAAAGGGACACTCACAAAGAACACATGCGCAGGCCGGAACTCGAATCCAGGAGCACTGGTATCGTAGCGCGCTATGCTAACCACCCCCACGGAGGCCGGTAAAACCTTCGGTTGGTATCGCCCTCGCTTTAACCCTTATGTGTTCTTGAGAGGTCTTCTCTCACGATCACCTTCTGGAGAGTGGCCACCTCCATTCGATACACAAAACACATTAACGAAGTAATCTCTGTAAAGAAATGTTACTTGAAAAGACGAAGTAGCGAGCTCTAATTTAGAAAGCCAGAAAACAGCGGCGATGGGACTCACCGATAGCGTAGTGGCAATGTCTTCGCCTTGTAATCAAGAGGTCTCGGCGGTGGAGGCACATAGTGGTTCGGATCCCACTTTAAACTGTAGATCCGATCCCGATCAACCTATCTGTGCATAAAGTAGACTTAAGGCAGAAGTAAGCCAACAGCGGCGATGGGACTCGATGAACTGGCCCCACGCGTTTGGCAAGCCTTGAATCTCAAAGGGCCCTTGCGTCATTGAGTTCAGGATTATGTTTTATTCTGAACAGCTCTTTTATTTACGACTTTGTTTACATGGCGAAGTTAAGGCATTAATGCCTTCTCTTCCACTTAACCATTAATTACAGGGATCATTTTTTCTTTACAGTTAATTGTATACAATTAAAAATTAAAAAAGATAAATGAAAAATAAAGTAATAAAAGAAAAATAAAGTATTGAAAGTAAAATGAAAATAAAAATGGAAGCAATACAGTTTGAATACGAGCAGTCAAGCCCTGGATTAACCATGAATTACGTACATTGCTCATTATTTTTTACTAACGCAATGAAAAAATATAACTTAGAAGAAATTAAAAATAAAAGCAATACAGTTTCTACAGTTCATAGTGAACAACTGAAGGTAAAGTTCCCTGTGCCATGAAGACACTTTTAGGGGTCTCGCGTGTGATGTGATCAGCTCCACGCTCCGGCAGCCTTTTCCGACCTTAGATCACCCACCCCGGGAATCGAACCGGGGTCTCCCGCGTGGCAGTCCGACGCCATACTGACTACACCACCACGGCTGTAGTGAACAACTCCTTTATGAAAAATGGTTCATAGTGAACAACTCCTGTATGAACAGTTCGTGAACGGTTCTTGTACGAACATGATGTGTAGTCGACGTGTAGCGGTGTCGGCTTCCTTGACATGGTAACCCATCCACCGTCAAGCGCTTAATGAAGGCCTTGGACATTCTTTTCCGAAGTGATTCCCGACACAATCCTTTCGTAACGGTCCACCGGTATTCCCATCACCTTGCCTTCAGACCTCTGGAGCGAGAGAAGGGGGTAATCACTCTCTGCGGTGTCTCTCGCTACCCAGGAAGTTGAAGGCCATGCATTAGAGTGCGGCGAACACCGGTTATTACCCCGCCATTCATTCGAGTAAATTATATCGCCGCACTTTTTGTTCCCGACCCAATTGACTTAACATATAGAGTCACGTACGAGAAGAAACTGATTGTCTGGGAAACAAGAGTTGCCCCTGGCGAACTCTGCCTGGACCAAACTCATGTTGTGGCTACCCTATCGTCTACGTGCAAAAATGTGGACGCAATGACCTTATGTACAGGTAACGTGTTTACAGGTAAATACATACATACCTTCATGATTGATTGATTGATTTAGTTTATTTTACTTCGCGTTTTGTGCCTCTTGGCTAATTTGCGAAGATGGGGATGAGTGATGAAATGATGAAATTGATGAATGGACATTCACAAACAACCAAGCCCGACCGGGATTCGAACCCGGGACCCTTGGCGTCGCAACGCGATGTGCTAACCACTCGGCCACAGGGTCGGGCATACATACCTTCATATAATGAGAAAATAAGTCTCTACGAATTGTGGTACGTAAGATCGAAAAATGCTATTTTTTTGTATTCAATGTTTTCCCATATATATATATTATCTTTTACCACATAATGTAGTCATTTTTACATAATTTCCATATTTCCCAACATGTAATCCATATTCATTAAATAACAAAGTTTTTCGTTCATCTTTATTCTCTTCGTTTGGCATCCTCTGTTTATTTTAAATGTTGACATTAGGCAATGGATGTCATTTTAACATTCTTGTCCACAATAGGGAATGCTAGCTCAAACTTCCGCGGCGAATCCATTGCGGACTTGAAATATACATTACGTCTTGCGATATTGAACGCAGTTTCAGTCAATGTGTATCTGGCTTTAGGGAGGTTTTTCACGCTTTTCAGCAGTTAAAAGAAAGAGTGGTAATCCATTGTTCTGGAAAAAAAAAATAAAGGATATTTTGCATTTAGATTTTGCATTACAATTTTTGTCATGGAAGACTAATTCACTTTATTTAGGTGACGTGCTTGCTTAATGAAAATTGCAATTTTTAACAATATATTACATTTCACATTTTAATCACAATAAATTGAGTTTTCGTTTTAAGTCCACTTGATGCACAGGTAGGCTAATCGGGTCTGGACCTACAGTTTAAAGTGGGATCCAAACCACCGTGCAATGTGTCTTCACCGGGTATCGAACCCGGAACCCCTTGATTACAAGCCGACGACGTTACCACTACGCAGTAATTACAATAACTAAATATTTATTTACATATCTAACAGCTTTTTGGTTCATATTCCTTGCTTGTATAAAAGCAAAACGTATCGAGTGCCACTCTGATAGGCAGCAGATGGAGGCTTTCGTCTGGTAATAAGAGGTACTCGAGAGGACTGCAATGCCGTGGGTTCAGATACTAAGTTGTACGACTGTACCTTTTAGAATAATAGAACAGATGGAATATAACCACATCCGTCACTACTAATTTAAATGGTTAGGAACTAAAGACGACATGATTCGTAACCCTAAGAAGTTCTAAAAGTTCGAAGAAAATGGATTATTAATTTCAGCAATGTTTATACTCTTGTTTTCTGTCGCCTTGTAATCGAGGGGTCCCGGGTTCGATACCCGATGGAGGCACATAATGGTTCGGATCCCACTTTAAACTGTAGGTCCAGTCCCAATTAGCCATACTATGCATAAAGTGGACTTAAAACACCAATTCAATCTATCAATCAATCTTGTTTTCTGTTCCCATCCATTTTTG
Organism: Lepisma saccharinum; assembly: GCF_977018435.1. Classification (NCBI taxonomy): domain Eukaryota; kingdom Metazoa; phylum Arthropoda; class Insecta; order Zygentoma; family Lepismatidae; genus Lepisma; species Lepisma saccharinum. Next base: position 80,009,210 of record NC_139243.1, read on the forward strand.
CATACACTTTTAGGTGGAAATAAGTATTGATAACAATACATGGATAAACTTTCTAATTACAATAGTAGTAACTTTATGCAGTAGCTTTTGTCTCTGGGAATTTCCCGAAATCGCTTCACACCTCTCTGACTGTGTAACGATGCAAATTCCTAACCTGGAACCGTTCTGTGACGTCATCGTCGAAGATGGAACTGTTGTGCAAATATTGGTGTGTGGCTTGGAGACCCAACAATCCTAATAAACCGAATAGCACTTACGGTACTCTTCCAACCTCTCTAGAAGAGACGTGGGCCTCGATTGTTTGCCAGAGGCCCATATAGCTACGTGGGAAACCGATATATCAAAACTGTGCCAGTTCTTTCTGAGCCTAAGTAATGTATTTCCTTGGTGTTACATTACAAGGTTGCTTTACCTCACGGTGACCAGATTTTTAGAGCGACAAAACGGGACAAAACGAAAACACAAGAATGTATACATTTTAATGTAAAAACTGTTTCTGCAACTGAAGCAATCTACTGAAAAGCACTACATGTTAGCTATGTGTGTTTTCAAAACAGAACAGCCGTCGGTGTCATTTTACAGCGAGCAGAGCAATGAAAGTCTGCGCATGAATAGCTTCTTATGTTCCCACATAACTACAGACCTCTAACATAAACCGCGATGTAGTAAGATGTGAATGGAATGTTACTATGCCATAGTCCATAGTAATAGTACAGAGGATATATTGATGCAGTCGATAAGTCATTGTCACAAAAAAGGGACATTTTGGCATCCCGCTTTACGTTAAAAAAAATCGGGACAGAGACTAAAAAAAAGGGACTGTCCCGGCTAATACGGGACGTCTGGTCACACCACCTATGTTCCAAATACTCACTAGTTCCGTCACTTAGAAATTAAAGTAACAAGTTACCTCACTCCATTTACACTATTAGTAAAAAAGGGGGCAAAGGTACTCCTGTGCGTAGTAATTTAACAACTACTTCTGATGAAAAAGTTAATAATTGTAACATAGGAATGCCAAACCTAAATAATCTATCAAAGACACTTCTTAATTCCACGAACAGATCCGCTAAACTAAATTATATTATTTATAAACTTCTTAATAACTTTATTATTATTATTATTACATATGTAATAAAAAATCGAGTAGACAATAGGCTTACGAACCCTTGAAGCTAACGCGACTATTGTTTTAAGTCCACTTTATGCACAGTAAGGCTAATTTGTACTGGACCTACAGTTTAAAGTTGGATCCGAACCACTTGTGCCTCCATCGGGTATCAAACCCGGGACGTGAGGTTTTTTTTTCCAGTCAACTTGTGAATTGGGTTTCGTTTCTTGCCCTCTCATTGGCTGCTGGAAAGTTAGGGTGCTTATGGTATCTACTTACCGCAGACGCATAATCTGGGAGCGAGAAAGATTTTGGTGAATTGTTGTTTCAATGCGTTTTGTAAAGAAATGGAATGACTGTAATATATATATATATATATATATATATATATATATATGTGTGTGTGTGGTTAATTGGAGTGTGCAAGTTCCTTTTTCCCCCCAAGAAACACGCTGCTACATTTATGCCAGATGTAAAAAAAACAGAAAATTTGCGATGAAAAATATGAAATGAATTATTTTACAAAGGAATTTGATAGTTCTATATATGATTCCATTCAAGTGTGTAATACTTCTTACTTTATCATTCATAATTAATAATTATTCAAATTATCAGTTTATCTACACTTTCTTTACTACTTGCTAAAGTCGCCTACGTCATTGTGTACAGCGCAAAGAAGATATTCTCACAATCACAGCACCGGAACTTTCCAACAGCCAATCAGAGAGCAAGAAATGAATCCTCATTCACAAGTTGACTGGAAAAAAATCGCACCCGGGACCCCTTGACCACTGCGCCATCGGTGAGGCCAGCGACTATCTAGACAACAGCGAAAAGCAAAGTAAAAGAAGGTTCATGGGAATGCTGTACTAGGAATTCTAAGCAGATTTATTTTTTCGGAATTTGGAGACGAGCTAAAATTTCGAAAACTGCTTCCCTGGCGTCTGCCGAAGGTCCAATCGAGTAGCAGTTCCGAGCAGGTTTGTTAAAGGTCCAGGAACTCATAGATTCTACTGGGTTCCGCTGCAGGAGCGGAAACTTTTTTCTCGCACAATTTAAATTCGGTACAAGTTGTGTATTGTTTCATTGAAAAAAGGTTCCTGGACCGTATACGAAAAAAAAAGGTTTCTGGAGCATATTTAAATTGATCCGAAAAAAAAAAGGTTCCTGGACCGAATTTAAATTCAGCCGGAAAAGGGTTCTGGACCGAATTTAAATTCAGCCGGAAAAGGTTCCTGGACCGAATTTAAATTCAGCCGGGAAAGGTTCCTGGACCGAATTTAAATTCAGCCGGAAAAGGTTCCTGGACCGAATTTAAATTCAGCCGGAAAAGGTTCCTGGACCGAATTTAAATTCAGCCGGGAAAGGTTTCTGGACCGAATTTAAATTCAGCCGGAAAAAGTTTCTGGACCGAATTTAAATTCAGCCGGGAAAGGTTCCTGGACCGAATTTAAATTCAGCCGGAAAAGGTTCCTGGACCGAATTTAAATTCAGCCGGAAAAGGTTCCTGGACCGAATTTAAATTCAGCCGGGAAAGGTTCCTGGACCGAATTTAAATTCAGCCGGGAAAGGTTCCTGGACCGAATTTAAATTCAGCCGGGAAAGGTTTCTGGACCGAATTTAAATTCAGCCGGGAAAGGTTCCTGGACCGAATTTAAATTCAGCCGGAAAAGGTTTCTGGACCGAATTTAAATTCAGCCGGAAAAGGTTCCTGGACCGAATTTAAATTCAGCCGGGAAAGGTTCCTGGACCGAATTTAAATTCAGCCGGAAAAGGTTCCTGGACCGAATTTAAATTCAGCCGGAAAAGGTTCCTGGACCGAATTTAAATTCAGCCGGAAAAGGTTTCTGGACCGAATTTAAATTCAGCCGGAAAAGGTTTCTGGACCGAATTTAAATTCAGCCGGAAAAGGTTTCTGGACCGAATTTAAATTCAGCCGGGAAAGGTTCCTGGACCGAATTTAAATTCAGCCGGAAAAGGTTCCTGGACCGAATTTAAATTCAGCCGGAAAAATATTCCTGGACCGAGTTGAAATACTACTTCATAGATGAAAAGATTCTTTACGAACGAGAACCCATTTACGCTTGCTGATTTTTCTCTCCTGGACCGGAATTGAATTTATTTAAAATTCGTGGACCTTTAACAACCATGGTTTAGAGTTGTCTCAAGGAAGACTTTTTTTTTTTTTTTAACATGCCTTGCTGGTCCTTCGAGAAGAAATTCTTCACCGCGTCCCGTGCGCAGATAGTGGCATCGGAGTGCATCACGAAGACCGACGAGGACGCTTTAATGAGGTGGGCGTTCCACTGCGTTCACAGCCACTGCACACCGTGGGTACAGTTCCCAAGGCGCCAAGGCCACGAGGAGAGCCTCATCACCGTTTACACCTCGCTTCGCGTAGGCGGCGGCGGGGGTCATCGCATCGCAGTGCGGGAGGATGGAATGCCGGAGACTGTAGCGAAGGTGGCAGATGAAGACTTGTGCTCCATTTCCTTTCTCTATTTCTTTAAAAGACTGTAAGCACTGTAAAACCTGGTCCACTAGTAATGTTTTGTCGCCAGTCTTGCATGATCATGTCAGATGGATCAAGCAAAACATTACGTGTGGACGGCAAGTTTGACGTCTTGCATGAACTAAATGAGGTTTGACGATCGCTCGGAAGAAGGATGGGCTGAAGCTTTGTTTTCAAACGAAACGGTCAAACTTCGCATAATTTTCCGCCGGGTCTCACTTGATGTTGGATGAGTAATGTCTTGTTTTTCAATTTCTTGGGTTAGCAGCTTTAATAATTTGCAGTAGGTGTCCACATCCATACGTAATTAATTATTCCTATCCTCGTGTTCCTGTCGTAATTCACGGAGCAAATTGACATGTGACGATTTACCCCTCTTAAGTAACCACTCTCGAGATTACAGTGAGCGATGCCCATTTTTTCATTCTCATCGTACACACTGAAATTATACTTGTCAATAGTGTTCCATCCATTTTTTTTTTTTTTTTTTTTGGAAAGGCTGAGAAAAAGTATGAATAGTGTAGCCGCTTTTCACAGAACCAGTCCTAATTTCCTTAGCATTTCGCGTAGTATAACCAATCAGAAGGGAGCTCTAGGTCACGAGTGCTGTTGTAATGGCGTCCGAGTGTATCACTTCACATTTTAACTATTCAACCGAGAGGAATAACGTTTTGAAAAGAAAAAAAAAGGGCTTTAGGTACAAAACGATGACGCTTCTCAAATACGTACTTTATGGCGCTTGCAGTACACGTATGGAAGAATATATTAGTTGTTTCAATTGTAAACACTGGGCACTGTCTCGTGGACAGAAATATCTCAATATATAGATGGATTTTTGGTTCGTTAACGTTATAAGGGGAAACAGTGTAGAGTTTCAGTTTGTTTACAGGATATATCGTCGATGAAATAAGCATTTCCTCTTAAATTACTTATCTTCTTTAAATATATCAGTTATTAAATAAAACCCGCGTAACTCGTATACCTCTCGTGCTGTTTATATTACCTAACGTTCTCTGCACGCTTCACATCGCAATCACAAAATGCTAATCGGAATGTTAGCCTTTCTTTGAATAAAGTGGACTTATAATTAACTCAAGCCACGTGTATGAAATTAGAAATACGTTTTTAGCGCTAATCAAGGGGACGCCCCTGGCCCTTAAACCGCCCCTGAGTCAAGTCATCTTTAATCGTTTTGGGACACACTGCAAATATTTTGCATCACAGGTGGAGCAAGCCATCACAACCTTGTCACTAAGGTGGTACGTTATCATAGTTGGAAACACTGCAACGTATGATTACGGAGAATGGAGCCATCAGGCAGGTGCAAATGAGCGTGATGAGTGATTCAAAAGTCGGCAGAAGGACCTTTCAATTCAATCTAAACTGCATTGTCCGCTCTGATGAGGCACGGCACCGCATTTCACACACAGCGAGTGTTTTCGGAGCACCGAGAGGCAAGTTAGATCCTTTCGAGGCGGAGTGCAGATTATAGCAATCGGATAACCTTTTCCATTTAGAAACTGAACGTGCGCTTCGGTTAATGTCAGCATTTAACGCGTTGGGCTGATCCCTACCTGTTCGTGCCAAAACAGAAATCCTTTCTCGCCGCGTCTGTAACGTTGTTTTAATCTTCCATAATGTCTTAAGACAGCGTTTTAGTCTTTCCAACGAATTTTCATCCATTGGTGCTGCCGGCCCCCGTTGCAGAGTGGTTAGCACATCGCGCTACGAGGCCAGGGGTCTCAGGCTCGAATCACGGCCTGGGCATGGATGTTTGCGAGTGTCCATTCATCAATTTCACGATGTCATCACTCATCCCCCGCAACGCAAATTAGCCAAAAGTGGCACAGAAGGCAAAATGAAATAAAGCAAATCAATCAGTCAATCAATCATTTATTGGTATCTTAGCCAAATTACTGAATGCAGGTTGGGAGACGATGAGAAGTGTTTTATCGGAAGTTTTTATAAGAGCGGGCTTTTTCCACTGTTTCTGAGGATATTTTTAGACTATTTTTACCTTTTTTTTAATGTGTTGTACAGATTCATTTACAATTTGCACTTTTAACCATTCTCAAGGGGCTGTTTACACTTTTTTTTTCAAATTTTAAGGTAAGGGGTTTAGATAAGGGGATATTTACTCGTATACTTCCAGGGGTGTAAAATGGCCATACGTGCCGACACACCCAAAATGTTAACTAAATCAATCAATCGTACTGTTCAGGTCTTGTACGCGTGCCTTGCGTCACGTGACGCATTTTCTGAGTTAGGTCCCAATTTATGCTCAGCTAGGCTAATCGGAATTGGACCTACAGTTTAAAGTGGGATTCGAACCACTATTCGCCGACCTCCGTGGCGGAGTGGTTAGCACAGCGCGCTACTACTCCAAGGGTCCCGGTTTCGAATCCCGGCCTGGACATGGGTGATCTTTGAGTGTGTCCCTTCAACAATTTCATCATATCATCACTCATTCTATCTTCGCGATTAGCCAAAAGTGGAAGAAAAGCGAGGTAAACTAAACTAAATCAATCAATCAAGATATAGCCACAGACACATTGGAATTACTTTAATCGGAAATTTGATATCAATTCATGCCGTGTAGGTTTCTTGAGGGTGACGCAGTGTGGTAGCAGGCATGGTCGTAGGCAGGAAAAAATTTCGGGGGGGTTCATTCATAATTGTTCCCATGGGCGTCGCTAGAAATTTGAATAATAGAAATAATAACAATAATTGTACAATAATAATTAAAATTTCATAATAATAAAACAATTTTATTCCATAATAATAACATTAATAATAATTATTATTATATTATTGTTATATCCTTGAGGGGGCTTACTCAATCCAGCAGATTGTGTACTGAAATGCACAATTATTATACTTCGTCATTAAACTTTAGATACCTTCAAGAGAAAAGCTTTAAAAGTTAGATGGAAATTTTAGTCATAAAGTTTTGTTGTTTGACTTTAAAATTAAATTTTTGGAATTTTGAAAAGTGTGGAACCAGTTATTCTTTTTAAAAACTTAGCGTGGTGCATGGATTGTAACCTCAATCGCAAACGTAATGCTACGAAACTGGAGATCCTAGGTTTGAACTCCTATCAAGGGGGATTTTCGACTTTATCGGACAGGGAATTTAAAAGCTGGAAAGAGGATTTTGGGGCAATCATAAGGGAATCTTCAGTCTATATTCCTTGTGACGCAGGAACAACACTGGAAAGATGACAACAGAAGTGATAATGGAGGGGTCGCGGGTGGGCTACGATTCTGAGAATAAATCCTGTTTCACTCAAGTTTCAGAATTCCAAATGTATGAAAATTCTAGCTCGATCGTTTCAACATTGTCTCCATGTATTTTTGTGATGCTTCGAAAAAAAATTGAAAATTTGTTACAGATTTTGGTTTCTGAACTTCCATTAATCCAACATGTCAGAAGTTTCGGGGGGGGGGTTGAACCCTAGAAACCCCCCTCTAAATACGGCCATGGTAGCAGGTAACTTTTCTAATAGTAATATTTATAACTGGAAGGATGTAGATTGTAGTGTACAGTTGCAGAAGCTATAACTTGATGTACATATTCCCAAATACAGCTCACGTTCGAGCATATTTTATGTAAGCTCTGGTAATGTACGGCCTCTGTGGTGAACGGGGGAAAGTGCCAGCCAGCTTTCTCCGTATTCTGTAACCTCCCAACCTTTGTTGAAACTTGTAATATTTACCCTTTGGCTTCTCAGTTTCTCTTCTGCTTTCGCTGTCGTTGGTTTTCTGGTGGCCTACTGGTATGCCTGGGTAAAAAAAAAAAAACTTTGGCATACCTCCTCGCATAAAATTGTAATTTTTCGTATAGCCTCAAAATCAAATATTACAAGGAACCGATTTTTTGGGATTGCACTGAGTAATAAGGAGCTACCTGAGAAGAGGCGATTTTTAAAACATTTAGTAAAGATTGAAGCTTACCTACAGTAAGACATGTTTTCCGTTAATTGTACGATCGAACGTGAAATAAGATGATTTTTTTTGCAAAATATCGACTTCTGTATGATCCTTATTTTTAGTTTTATAGTTTTCTTTCTTTTGCCATAAGAACCTCAAGAAAATGAAGACAAAATTGTTTGAAAAGACTATTTTAAAGATATGGGATGGCTCAAATTATGGTAATCAATGATTGATTGAAAATAAACTTTTGGGTGCGTCAGCACTTACACTACTTGCACCCGACACATTAAACAGGACCAAGCTCCTTACCATAATTAAAACCAACACTTGTCTCTTAGGACTAAAATCTCCGTCCGTCGGGTAAGAGCCGAGGCTGCAAAGGGGCGCTCAGCACATATGACCCACAGATAATTATATACTTTGTCCCAGGAAGCTGTGGATCACGCGAACGAGATCGAGTTCTCTGCGCAAGTTGTGACTGGATAGGGCTGGACCAAGGAACCTGTGAAGGTCGGGTATGCTTCGCTCCGCCAACTCGCTTTCTCCTCTTCTCTACTTTTATGTGCGGTGTTGCTCCACAGATTCCTTGGACAGAATGTAGTGACTAGGTTCAGAGGAGAGCCTTGTTAGCCTGCAACATTCCAGATACCGCAGTGTGTTACGTGGAAGTGAGGTTGGCTTTTTGATGCTTTCTCAGAAGGTCACCCCAGAGTGTATTAAGCAGCCTTGTATGTCTAGTAGACGTACACACACACACACATTTAACAATCGTACACTTCGTATCCGTATGAAGGTGTCCAATCATAGTTGTGCTCACGGGGGGGGGGGGGGGGGCAAGAGGGCAGTTGTTAGCCTAAATTTAAAACTCTTGTTAGGAACGAAACTCAGACTAACATTGTAGGATAGGATATTTTCGTAAGATGTTCATTCTACTGTTGGACCAGGAGTGCTTCGTGTGCTATCCAATATCTGTAAGTATAATCATCTGTACATTCAATTTTCAAGAGAGAGTGAGTTAAAGTTAAAGTTTTATTTTAAGAAGAGCCGTGGATTGTGTTTAGTTTCCTGTTTGCTTGATTTGAAGTTAATGAGTTCCATTTCCGCATCAGAGGCAGGAAATGTATATAATTACAAGGGGCCGGGATTTCATGTTATAACATATTTTTTATTTGGCATCGGATCGAATACTGGGGTAAGATCTTTACATTTCTAATGAAAATCGGCCGAAATAGACAAACATGATAAGGCATATTTTGACCTATTTTACCAATTTCGCGTTTTTACAACATATTTATTCAATTTTCTCGTAATAAGACATATTCCTGCATAATTTTGTAATTGTCTTGCATATAATCAGTTATTTTATAATTTATTCTTCGTACCTTTAGAGCAACGGATAGTTTATATTATAGATGGCAGCATAAGGAAATGGACGAAGAAATTAAAAGCAGATGTCGTATTTTCTTACTAACTTGTACAGAACAATAATACTCCCGCTTTGTTTAGCGAGCTGCTAATTATGCTTTAGTTTCCACAATAGCAATAGTAAATGACATAATAGTAAATGAAACTTAGGATAATTGTAGTGAAGCTCACTATATTTTCAGTATTTTCCACTACGTTCTTAGGTTAAAGGAATTCTGTCTTCATTTAATACCCTACCCCCCACCCCTAGTCGATCTTCCCTGGAATATACTGACATCCTGTATAATGATAAATTTGAAAGTACTTTTGTGAATATTTTTGGCTTTACTGGGAATATTTCTGCATTTTTATGACATATTTTTAATTTTTCATGACATAATTACATACATATTTTACAGTTTTATAGGACATAAAGTCCAGGGCCTTAATAATTACACCTAAAATTACACGAAATGTAAAGAGGAAGGGGATTTTCGGATGTCGAGACCCACCCTACGCATCAATGCACAGTGTGCAAAATAGTGAGATGGAATGTAATTTTTCTTTCGCCGACTGAATATTCATCAAGGCTTTTGCTGCCCCTAAGCATAGGGTGTGCTCGCGTGTGCGGTGTCCAACATGTATGCATCTTTGATACGAAACAACTTACTTACTGAACCCAGGAAATATGATTGAAATGCAATCCCCGCACGCTTGTGAGTCCATCGTACTAGTCTAGTACATTTCATAGTTCACACTGTTGATGTGACTATGGGTGCGGCATGCGGACTTAGAATTTGGTAAACGTTTGGAGCCGAATCTGATTTCTTAGGGCATGACGTAAGGCCGCGAAGAGCGTCCGTGGGTGTTCCATTACCAGAGGCCGAGGAAGCATTGCAGGCTGGACGTGGAGGTATGCGGACGATATGCCTAGCTCAGGTAACGTTTTTTTGCCTTCCCTTGGCTGGCCCTCGGAATGCAACCGTTTTTCTACCTTCATTTTTTGAATGAAACGCCCGAACGGTACATTTCATACCTTGATACATGGCTAGGTTAAGATGCCGGAAATCCACAGGGTCTATTGGAGGAAAGCGGAATTCCGAGCTGGAGAAGAGTGAGGATAATTTCTTAATTGTTGCCAGAAACAACGGGTTGCCCATTTCCGTGCGTTTCAGGTATGCGTGGCTGCTTTGCTTTTGGCCATGACTGTTCGTTTTATTGAAAAGACAGAAGTTGGTACAGCTTTTCGCGTGGTAACCTAAGAGACGTTAACATTACTTCTTAACTAAGACACAAACCACGTTTCTTTTCGGAGGGCCTTCCACAAAAAGTGGTCATACTCCATGTAAATAGATTAGATTTGGTGTTTTAAGTCCACTTGATGCACAGTAAGGCTAATCGGGACTGGACCTACAGTTTAAAGTGGGATCCGAACCACTATGTGCCTCCACCGGGACTCGAACCCGGGACCGCTTGATTAGAAGGCAACGACGCTACCACTGCGCCATCGGGGAAGCCTCCATGTAAATAACAAAATGAATGAATGTCGATATTACTCGTATGATTGCTTTTAATTGCATTCAGGTTTAACTATTTGTAAAAGCATAAAATTTGCATATTTCGTCAACAAATATTCAAGTGTAACCTATATGCTTCACAGACAAATGAAGTCAAATTTGGTAACTTTTTAGCATCACACACGTAAGACATTTTCATTAATGCTTTTCATGCTATGTCATCATACTAAAGTTTTTTTTCTTCATTAGTTAGCAGACACCACAAAGTTCTTCATAATTCTATGAAATCACTTCATTTGGAATATTTTAATCCAATCTCATGTCTAGAAACTTACATTTTGTGTGTAAAATGTCACACCTAAACTAACGCTGAAATGCTCCAAATGATCCACGCCCGTATATAAGGTGATGGCTTAATGGGTCCGAACCGCTTTTATTGGTTTAGTAAACATTTTACATTAAGTACATAATCAAATCAACAATTAATCGTTTCATTATATTAATTGAAAGAATTTTGAAAAAAAATAATTATTGTTTATTTATGACGGATGTAATTTAATTTCTGACATTTCTTTGGTTACTGAATCAGGGGAAAGCATTGAAAGGCACGATATAGTTTCATATGGAAAACAATAATTAGAACAGTTAAGATATGCAGAGGGCATGACAGAGGAATGATGCTTATATTTTCTTGTAAGTATATTTCTCGCCAGTGCATTGTGCACTGAGTCAAGAAGGCACATGAGGGGGTGGAGGTGATGTGATCAGCACCATTAGCCCTTACTCCCCATGTAAACATTGATGGGGGGGAGGGGCAAACCACTCATGCGAGAACATAATGGAAAAGAATCGCAGTTGAGATCGCCCACCGGGGGCATGGAACTCAGAATATGTTAAAATATTGCAGAATGATCTGAAAATGTGTTTTAAAATGTCTGGACGACCTGGCAAAGGCAATGGGTTTGTTTTGGAACAATTGTGGGCACCCTTCATGTTCCATGCCAGCAGGAGAAAGATGGTAGCTGAATACGGGTATTGAAGGAGCATTCGGGTTGATCCTTGCAGCGGCCGAAGAATAACAATTACCTTGTCATGCAGATAGCTGAGACCGGAAATGGTTACGACCATTGAGAGAACTCAATTCTTCCACTTTGAAAGTACAGGGTGTCCTGTAAGCCTGGACCCATTTGAGTTTTCAACAGCTCCTCCGCATTACGTGCTGGCAGTGCGACATTACCTTAACGCACACTTTCCCGCATATTGGACTGTGCGTCGAGGATGAATGAAGTGGCCTCCAAAGAGCCCAGATCTCATTCCGCTCGATTTTTATTTGTGAAACCGCTTGAAATCCGTGAGGTCAAAATTCAGAGCATCTCAATTTTAAAGAAGCACTATGGAGGCGTGACAGCAAATTTATGCGACTGTAATCCATGGAGGGGAAGATTTCGTCTACAATGGCGGACACTGAGAAAAGACTGTAATTCTATGGGGTTTTCTCATATGGGTCCAAATTTATGGAGCACCCTGTAAATTTTAAATTAAATTTTTAACAAGCATTTCGTAATGGAGTGAATCACCTTCATGTGTAGTTGCTGTAAAACAACGAGAGGCTGTGTTATTTCGCAAGTAGTTCCCTTGTTTTCCTCCCAGTTGTAGCTTGGAATTAGCCGCCCCTTCCTCTGGCTAAATCGTCACGTGATTTCAGCTTACACCTGTCCCTCGGGAGTCTTCATTGTTGGCTTCCTGCTTTGCTGCTTTTTTCTCATTCCCCGCCACCCAGACGAGGCTTGTTTTTATATTAGTCAGAGTCCTTTGTGTATTAATTGGGTAAAAATTGAACATATTTTTCTGCTTGTTCTGTTCGACGCGGATCTGTCTGCGGTATGTGGAGCGCGGTGTCTGTCCTTGATTTTTCTCATTACTCTTCATTGCCTTATGTAGTTTATCTTTTCCTGCTGCCTTCTTTACATATTTTCTTACAAAAGAAACGAAACTTTGTCTTATTTGCTGCCGCAGGCAAGCTCGTCATGACATCAAAGAGGAAGCGCAGTTTTTTAAATTAAGAAAAACTTCCTTAGGCAAATCCTCCTGAACAGTTCGTATGCATGCAAGTTATTACAGGTTTTAAGGATAATGAATCATTATAAATAAAAATAATTGTAAGTTAAAAGTTTCAGTAATAATTATTAAAATAAAAGTGGTACGAGATTTCCTACTATTCTTGATTTGTAATGAAGCGGTCTAAGTAAACGTTCAAAGATGGAAAATATGAAATGTTGTAAATTCAGACGCTAATATTTTTGCTTCCTTGGTGGCGTAGTGGTAACGTCGCCGCCTTGTAATCAAGGGATCCCGGGTTCGATACCCGGTGGAAGCCCATAGTGGTTCGGATCTCACTTTAAGCTGTAGGTCCAGTCCCGATTAGCCTTTTCTGCATAAAGTGGACTTAAAACAACAACAACTCAACAGCTGATGTAATCGGTAGTATGCATCGGTAATATGGCAGCCCTGTACCCTAAATTCACTCCGTACTCTGAGCTTGTATCGCAGTTTAACGTTGAAAAAAATGAAGAAAGGTTTAATCTTAATTTGATGAGCACTCTATATAAAATTGCAAATAACATTGCAATTACAATACGTATCGTGTACCTCAAATGAGAACCAGACCGAAACATGGGTTGTTTCATGTACCAAAATCTAGAACAAATTATGTAAAGATATCTGCGCTGTGGAAAATGGGTAAAACTTATTATGAAGTGGTAGCAAATGATCCGAGCCTTGATATAAACAGTCTGTCACTTCAATCATTCAAAAGAGCCTTACTGGATCAGTAGAGAAAGGAGTGAGGGGTTCGTCTGTAAAGTAATTAGTGAAACAATTTGTTATGCACAAATATATGTAATGCACAAAATGTAGGCTATGTATGCCTCGTTGGAACAATGTTCTGTGGCATCATTTGTTCAATAAATAAATAAATAAATAAATATTTGAGTTTAATCAAAGATCAATTATTTTCGTATTGTGATCATTCTTTCACCATTCTTTCAAATGCCTACTGTGATCTGCTCAAGATGCACATTGGGTTGGATGCGCATAGACCTATTTTTACACTCTGCGCCGGAAATCTGTGAAGCAAGGCCGCGCATAGCGGCAGGGAAGGGGAGAAAGAGAGTGGGCGGAGCAAAGCGGTGCGCGCTGCTGCAAACTGCTGGTAACTGCATCCGCCTTTAACCCTCCTTGCAGTCACTACCCCTGTCATGAGATTGCTCATTCTCGAGTACTACTTGCACAGAGGGCTTGTTTTGCTTTGCTTGTTCCAGAGATCCCGCGACAGTGTGTAATTCAAATTCCCATCTTAAGTTGTAGGTTCCATTCCGATCAGCTTATCTGTATTTTTTCCATCATTGGGGTGTAAAAGGTTACTTTCTCGTTAGCACCAACCTTTGCTCCACATAGTACACCCTGGAACACAGTAACGAGACTCTTACGTCTGAACTTGCAGCTAGCATTATCCCCTCTGGAACCTGCGTTGTCTCCTGTCCATGTGTGTTCGTGATTTTGGCTAGGATTTTTATGACCTAAAAATCACCAAAATATGCAAAATAAAATATGCTCTTATGACCTAAAGTTGTACAAAATATGCACTATAATTTGAAAAATATGCCCTTATAACTTGACTGTTTCAAACATTGATATCTAAATGCCGAGATATTTTCACATTCGTACTACTTTTAGTTCACTTTATGGCCCTGAGTTGCAATCCACAATAAAAATGAAAAAGATTTTGCTGCAGTCCAAAAAGGAAAGAAAAGCAAAAAAAGAAACTCGAGTGAACCTGGGAGTAGGAACGAATCCACTTCGAAAATGACTGTATATTTCTTGAAATAGCGAAAATATGCTGAATATGACCGAAAATTTCAAAATATGCTCTATCACGCAGAAATGGCTAAATATGCCAAAATATGCCCTTAAGAAGCACCCTAATTTACGTAATTAGTTTCTTCATAATATGAATTTCTACATATTTAGGGAACACATCACCCTTACCAAAATAAATGTGGGACCTCCCCGATGGCGCAGTGGTCAACGGGTCCCGGGTTCGATACCCGGAGGAGGCACAAGTGGTTCGGATCCCACTTTAAACTGTAGGTCCAGTCCCGATTAGCCTTACTGTGCATAAAGTGGACTTAAAACACCAACTCAAACTCAAACCAAACAAAAATAAATATGCTAAGTGATGAAAATCCACCATCCACCATTCGTCCTCATCTTCGCGTAGCCAAAAGTGGCAGAAGAGCGAACTAAAATAAAACAAATCAATAAACAAGTCGTTTTCAATAATAATAAAAAAGTACCATTACTGGATATTGGAGTGTTGGATGACAGGTAAAATGAAATCCAAGTTTCACCTTTAAAATTCGAATTTGTTGAAAGGCTATAATTAAATTGGTTAGTAATTAGTCACTTGGCAGTAATATTGTCCTTTGACTAGTTCGCAACCTTTGGACAAACACGGTGATACTGCCTGACCCGGAGTTCGAACCTGGGTCTTCTGGATTCGTAGCGCGTTACTCCGAATTATTATTATTATTTAATCTAAAGTCTCAAAGGTCCGAAATAAGTCCTCGCGTCCGGTCCTCATTGGTAAAGTTCCGGTTTTATCTTGCTCGGATCAAATTATAAGCCATAGATCTAGTGCTGCATTCGTGAGTAACGTAGTCGCCAATTTCACGGCTGAAAAGTGACATGTGTTAGGTGAGAAGTGGCCGATCGTAATATCCGGGTCTCACTTACCGCACAATGCTCGAACTTCTTTTTCGGTCAAGCCCCGTCCTTCGTCTTTTCGTCAAGATAAATGCTTTCGTTGTTAGTATAAATAGTATCTTTTTGTTTGTTTGAATTGACGTTTTAAGTCCACTTTATGCACAGATAGGCTAATCGGGACTGGACCTGCAGTTTAAAGTGGTATCCAAACCACTGTGCAATGTGCCTCCACCGGGTATCGAACCCGAGACCCCTTGATTGCAAGGCGACGACGCTACCGGTACGGCATCGGGGAGGCCCATCAATTTCACCATATCATCACTCATCCTCATCTCCGCGATTAGTCAAAAGTGTCAAAAAAGCGAAGTAAAATAAAACACATAAATCAATCACAAAGATAGGCTAATCGGGACTGAGCCTACAGTTTAAAGTGTGTTTTTCATGGAAAAAAGTTTAAAGTGGAATCCGAACTGTGCAATGTGCACACACAGTACCTTTTGGTCAAGCTCCGAAAAATTGCAGTGTATTTATGCTGCCGTAAACCTAACAACGAAAGCAATCCGCCTATTCGCCAGAAGACGAAAGCCAAGGCTTAACTAAAAAGGTGTTTGAGCATTGTGCAATAAGTGAGACCTCTAATACCCACCGTGAGGAATGCCCGTCGTACTTGTCCCGCACCACGAGGGCGTCCTTGGCAGAAGTAGGTCCCTGTGAACGTTCCGCTGGCGATTGGTGCCGTGTTACGATCACCCACCGTACATACACACATACCTGGTGTTCTGAGTCAGTGGTCAGCAACACGCTCAGATACTCCCCGACCAAAGAAACAGTGTTGCTAACAGCAGAGGATGAGAAGAGCTAAATGGAGCTTGAAATAGTTGAGTTTCACTTTCAACGGGAGAGATTTCTCTATCAGGGTGGCGACAGACCTGGAAAACCTGGAAAACCGGGAAAAGTCAGGGAATTTGAGGTGTCAAAAAAAGTCAGGGAAATGTCAGGGAATATCGTCTTCATTGACTTCGAACACTCTTTTGACGAAAATTGTTATAACTCGGGCACTATGGGAGCAATCTACTTCGGATAAGTTTTGTTTTGCAGCTAAAACATCAGCGCATGCAACCGTGTACAATTTAGAACACCGGACCGAGGAAGGGGGCTTGGGGGGGGGGCACGTCCCCCGAATTTCAATGGAAAAAAACATAAAAATCTGTAGTTTGCCCCTCTTCTCCCGCTATTTTGGGGAGAAGACGCAAACTTTAGTATTCTTTTCAAAGAATGGACATTTGTCACGAGAATGAAACATGTTTCATGCTCTTGAGTGCCATACAAGTTGAATAATAAGCCAACATGTGATTTTTTTTTAACAGAAAATAGGTAATTTGCATTTTTGGAGGAAAATTGTTATAACTCGGGCACAATGGGAGCAATCTACTTCGGATAAGTTTTGTTTTGCAGCTAAAACATCATAGCATGCAGCCGTGTACAATTCAGAACGCCGAACCGAGGAAGGGAGTTTAGAGGGCGCGACCCCCGAATTTCAATGAAAAAACCATAAAAATCTGGAGTTTGCCCCCTCTTCTCCCGCTATTTGGGAAGAAGGCGCGAACTTTAGTATTATTTTTAAAGAATGGACATTTCTGAAGAGAATGAAACATGTTTTATGTTCTTGGGTGTCATACAAGTTGAATAATAAGCCAAAATGTGATTTCTTTTCTTTTTTCTTTTTTTTACGAAAAATAGATAATTAGCATTTTTGGAGGAAAATTGTTATATCTCGGGCACAATGGGAGCAATCTACTTCGGATAAGTTTTGTTTTTCAGCTAAGACATCAAAGCATGCAACCGTGTACAATTAAAATCGCCGAACCGAGGAAGGGGGGTTTGGGGGCGTGACCATCGAATTTCAATGAAAAAAAAACAACAAAAATCTGGAGTTTGCCCCCCTCTTCTCTCGCTATTTTCGGAAGAAGGCGCAAACCTTAGCATTCTCTTCAAAGAATGGACGATTCCAAAGAGATTGAAACTTGTTTCATGTTGCTGGGTGCCATACAAGTTGAATAATGAGCCAAAATGTGAAACTATTCGGAAATGTGTCATGGATATGTTGCGTAGAGGGGTGGGGGGAGGTTGGTCATCAATATGAATTTACCTAGGCTTGCTCCAGACCTGTGTCAGAGTTTCAACCCAAACAGAAGAGTATGAGGGTCCAAAATGCACATTCATTTCGTAATCTGCACCATGATACCATATGGTATCATCAGGCCAGTACGACCTTACTCTGATGATATCATATAATATCATCGGGGGAGTAAAGGTTAAGCCTCTAAATATTACGTGGAAAATGCATTGAATTATAATTTTCTCTCGTCCGTATGGGAGTAGTAAGGAGACGGAACTGTCAACAGATGGAGGGGATGGGAGCGGGTGGCGCCGTCCGATAGTTGTCGGACGTCGTAGTAAGGCATTTTGTTGGGCAAACTGAAGGACCATGGAAACAAATAGGTTCCATTGAAACATACGATTTTTGTCGAATATCGGCACCCGACAAAGTATCTCACTACAACATGTGACAGAAATTGCATGCATGGGACTCTTATGATTTTTGTTCGATGTCTTCGGACTGCAACATCCAACAAAAATCGCATGCGTAAACAAGAAGAGCTTTAGACTGCAAATATGCTGCTGGAATCTTGTTACTCTTCTGGCTCACTTCACCTCATTTAATGTAGCAGTGCTTTCATCCTCCTGACGTATTACTGGTTTCGCACAAGTTAACAAATGTTTACAATCACATTAGATATCAAGAACAATCCAACAAAACTGAACATATATTGAATACTATCACGAAAAAGTGAAACATAAATCTAAATTGGTGAACGTTATAAAAATTGGCAAGTGCATGCTCCCAACCTCAAATTTACTGCAACACTAGTATTGCAATGACATTAACACCATTTTCTGTCCTGACTGTTTAAACTCGTGAGAGATGCTCATTAATCTCTCACTGAGTAACGTTAATGTCCAATATTATGAAATAAAATATAATAAATACGTAAATATTTTAATATCATATTTACTCGAATCATTCAATCATAAAAGCAAATCACTTTCTTCAAGAATTGACTTTTTTCTGCCAGCCCTGCTAAATTTTCACTTTCCATCTACTGATTTATACGATGGGTGGCCAGAAAGTAATTTCCGATTGATTTCTCGCAAACGCCAAAACCGTGAAAAATGTTAATTGCTGCGAAGTTATGTTTAGGAATGTGCAGTGATGTCTGGACACATTTTGCGCCCTTTCTAAATATGGAAATAATGCGAATTTGGCCTAAAATGTGAATTGTTGGTGTTTTTAGCATTTTTTTTAAAAGAAATGATCTAAAACAACGAAAAATTCCATGAAATCCAACATTCTTGTCTTTTCTAGGCCATGTTTGTGTACATAGAACATGCAAGTTTTCCTACATTTTACTCAAGAGTAAACTATAGAGTTATAAGTACATGGAATAATTCCGACAGCCACATTAAATCATGTATTTCCCACGATTTTTTCAACTTCTATCAAAACCATTTGCATCACAGAGCAAAGTGGCAGGGTTCTAACGAGAGATCGAGTGCGTATCTACCGTCACACGGGAGCCACATCTTCAGTATTTATCACGCGAGATGTGTTTTGAATTACCAATCTAAGTTCGCACCATCAGCATTTGTCGAGCGAGAAATAATGGAGCTCAGTCGTTAGGGGGTCTGACTACCATGCGAGAGACCCGGGGGTCAGTCCCCTGCGGAGGACAACCGGGATCCTTTCCACCTATTCAAACTGCTGCGGCGCCCACCCAGCGTCACATCAAGCGGGTACATGGAGGAAACTTTGAGGGATAAAGGTAGCCAGGAGCGTGGTGCTGATCACATCACCCCCGCCTTCGGCCGTGATCAAGAAAGTGTGGGGCCCTAACTCCACACCCCTATACACCTTCATGGCAAAGTGCAGGGGAGCACTTTACTTTTACTTCCTCAAAAATCTGTTCCAACATATCAAACTGTCACGAAAATACGTAGGCCATGTGATCTATAATTTAAAATAATCGTTTAAAGCACAATGGAGTATTAACTTTCGGTATATTTGGCAGATAAATATTCTAAAACAAAAACGCGAATTTTGTGAAACGTAATACTGACAAGTCAAAAAAAGATAATACCAATTTTTGGTGCCATAATATATGTCACGTGAGATTGATTGATTTTAATTTTTTGGGTGCGTCGCCACTTATGGTCATTATGCACCCTTCAGTATATATGGGGGGAAACTCCATTATCTAAAATCCTTACCTTAAAATTAAAAAAGGGGTATGGAAAATAACTTTCCCAAAAGAACTTTCAAGATATCAAACTCTCACGAAGAGGCGTAAGCCATGTGAAACAGTAGGTTAAAAATAACATCAAGGAATAATTTCAGATATTTGCCAGAAAATGCTCTAAAATGAAAATGTGAATTTTGAGAAAAATAACTCGGTATAGTAAAAAATAAAAAATAAGAAAATACACCAATTTGAAAAAAAATAACAAAATATCAAGGTCCCTACCGATTAGGCATAAATAAAACAAGAATATCAGTTGTAATTAATTGCATTAGTAACAGGGAGTCCTAACCTAATTTTCGACATAATCACCACCGTTGTTCTGGCATTTGTCGTAGCATGGCACTAAATTTTGTATGCCCATGGTATATGTGTCTGACAGCAAAGACTGGAACTATCTCTACCGCAGTGTAGCTGTCAAATCCTTGCCCTGCCAGAAACCTCTTCAGTTAAACAAAGAGATGAAAGTCGGTACATTCAAGGCCAGGGCTGTTCAGGGAGTGGTCCAAGATCTCTCACTTGAAGTGATGCAAAGGGCCCGTATGTACTCAGCTGTATGGGGTTGTGCACATTCGATTGGCCTTCCGTTAATTGTCTGCACCATCCTCTGACCATAGTATCACTCACGACGCCCGGTCTGCACACCTCACAGGATTGCTGGTGGCTCTGTGCCAAATTCTGAGCGTGCAATGTAGGCTACATCGCAGTCGATGGGAGACTGTATGAGAGCTGCAATGTTTAACCTAGAACTGTCCTAAAACGGCTGCGTTGCAACTGTACCAGATTCCAGCTACATGCCACTTCTTCCTGCCTGCATGGGTGTGTGTCTATCTCTGACCACCAGTGCTGCGTATAGGCACCATTGGAGCTTTTTTCAGGATGCCCCTCGTATATGAACTTTCAGAAGCTTTTATTATTAGAGTGTTCCTGTACAATGCAATTCTATAAATTCCTTGCGTTAAATTTCTAAAACCTACATACCCTTTTCGACAGCATTAATGGTATAACTTCATGTTGTTGTCAGTTTCACAGTACTTCACTTGGATATACTGCACTGAAGCAGAAATCCCATTGATAATGTAAGGAAATATGACACTTTATTTTGTTCGATGCAATTGTTTCACTTATATGCAAGAGTTAAGTTGTTTGCTTTACAGAGAAGAGAGAAGTAGCTTTATGCATTGAAAAATGAGTCTGCACTCATGGTTCTTGCAAGCAGAGGGTGCCAAACGTCAGTGGAAATATCAACATATAATACCGAGAATGTATAAGGAGACTGATAAATTACAAATTGTATTTCTTAATCAATCACTCTTCACTCTTGTCTCATTTAGTCGTAACTTTAAAAATAATCAAGTATTTTATTTTAAACTTACTGCGTATGACAAAATTCCGTAATCCTTCCCTAGCTTGTGAATTGTAATAATTTTCCAAATTCACTATTTTGCAGTTTGAATTCAAATCATAGAGAATAGAGAAATTGAGTCAATTTCACAGAAGATAATATTGGTACTTAACAAAACCATACGTGGATCTGTATGAGTTTATTATTTCCATTTGCAAAAACATCGATTTAGTTTGGTTTGTAATTGTCAGGGAAAAATGTAAATTTTGTCCTGGAAAACCTGGAAAAGTCAGGGAATTTCATTTCTGCTTGTTTGTAGCCACCCTGTCTATGTAACATCGGAAGGGCAGTCGTGCGTCCAGGACATTATTGTCGTGCGTTTTGCAATTATGCTTTACTATGTAAGAGCAATTTTATGATGCCTTCAATGTTGTTAACTGGTGCGCACGAACGAGCTTTTAATGAATTGGTAATTTCCCACTCTGTAACAAGAGTCCCCATATTCAGGAGAGAGAAAAAAAGGAAGAAGTGTCATCTTGTAGTGTAGCATAATAATTCCCTAGAGTGACAGCTCTCGAGTTACTGTTATAAGACATCAAAATTGGCGTTGTATAATCAAGAACAAATGAGATTTGCCCTAAACCAACTTGACACCGTCAAAGTTCTTATATTTCATCTTACTATGGTTCAGTACTAAGTGAACACAAGGTATGTAGTACTACCAACCAGATTCCTATTTAGAGAATTTTGGAAACCTGGCGAAACACACACGGCTACAACATACTTCTGTTCCTCACAGTTACAGCCTGCGGGTATCTCCATTGGCGTAGTGATGACGTCGTCGCCTTGTAACGAAGGGGTTCCGGGACATGACAGAGGTTCGAATTTTATTTTAAATATAGGCTCAGTCCCGATTAACCTAACTGTGGACTTTAAACAACTCGAAAGACTATTTCAATACCCGAGACTTGGACAAGGGAGCAGTGGCTTTCCAGCAAAATTTAGATCCAAAAGAACTAAGTTGGCAACGGTGACATTGGTCCTTTATAAGTGCAACACAAGCTCGCTCCTTTATCCACATGAGGTGGTGCACCAGGCGTTTCCTGCGCCTGCGTTCCGCTCTATTTGCCTTTGCGGATGCCGATTCTTCCAAGATAAAATGGCGGCAAACGAAAGCTAATTTCCAGAAGCCGTGCCGCCACCAGTTCACTCATTTTCTAGGCTGCTGGACTTCCTCTGTCCGTTGCGTATTCCCTGTATGATCTTCTGCGTCTGCATAACCAGATTTGTCTCATTAGTAACGCGGGGCGATTTTCAAATGTTAAAGCACGCGGAACATGTAGCGCGGCAGTGATGTCCGAGTGTGACTTACTGAAATGCAGTACTGCAACTTTGTTTTGTTTTATTTTACTTTGTTTTTTATTTACTTTGTTTTATTTTACTTTAAACTGTAGGTCCAGTCCCGATTAGCCTATCTATGCATAAAGTGGACTTAACAACTCAACGATACACGCTAGTGAGAAAACGGCCCAATCTGAGCGACACGTGCACCTTGTCGTGTCTCTTCGGTTCGAAACGTTGCATTGATAACTGAGGGTTCGCTTCCAAGCAACACGTGGTCGCTTATTACTTCTGAAATCTCCCTAATGGGAACCAAAGAGCGAACAGAACAACCACTGAGGGAGGATCGTGAACAGAAATACCCACAAAAAGGAATACGGACAAAATTTCACTTTCGCGCCTAATCTATTTTGCGGTCGTCCTAGCGACCCAGATGAACCCGCCAGAAGGAAGTTGATTTGCTGTTAATTCCTCGTGTCACTCTCCAGGATGAAGCTTTCACTGCCTTCACCAGGTTTTCCATTTTGTGCACCGTAAGAGAGAATCCGTGTTCGCCCTGTTATCTGGCGTGCGGGCCGTGTTCTGTGGGAAAGTGAGATGCACCTGCCCCTCTTGCGTAATCACCTGCAGCTGGAAGTGTAACTGTGCCTCTTTCAGCCCTGGCTTTCGTCCTATTGCGGTCATTGGAATAGGCGGTACATCGCATTTTCACCACTGCATCGCAAGAAATCAATGAGACTTCTACTGGTATTAACAGTAAAATACGCAGCATGAATCAGCTCTCAAGGAAAGGGCACGGCTTGTTGGGAGATTGAGTTAGGGACGGGACTTCGTGTAGTGGTAGGTACCCTACAGGCACTGACATGCCGAGGTACTATAGCGCGCACTAGCCAGTCATTTCCGAGAAAATGCGCTTCAAAGTCTCGAAGTTTTCCACACGCGCCTCATCAGTTGAAGATTTTGTCAGACTGCTAAGTGGCCCGGTGGCAGTTGCCGAAGGTTTTGTGTTCGATTATCGTTCGATTGCTTCTACTTTCCCCCCCCCCCCTTTTTATTAACTCGAGGAAATAATTATTGCGAAAATTCATTTTTATTTGCTTTGAGAATTGTCGAGAAATACTAGGGACCTTCAGAATGTGTCTCCCGTCTCGTCCCTCGCGCCGAGAAGAAGTGACCCTAACGCGCTCCGAATTGGACATAGCCGTCTAAAGCATCGCCGTTTGCTGCAAGGACTGTTGCAGCAGCTGTGACGGTGTTTTAAGTGTTCGACACATTGTTCTTCCCCGCATTCACTGAAGAGTGCAAAATGGCCTGATGTGCCGACGCACCCAAAAATTGTAATTCAATCAATTGTCGAGAAATATTTTGATTTCGATTCTTTTACAATAATTACCACTCTGGATTGTGTACAAAAATATAAATAAAAGCATTGATTGTAAATGGTATTCCTAAAAATTATTCATCATACTTTTATAAAATAATATACTTAGATTCAACAAGAGAACACTAAACTGTTTCCTTCTGGCTTTCATGGCAGAAAACTGATGAATGAGAGACTGGAAGTCAATTTCTTTCAGGACATCAGCATTCGCTGTGAAGCATAACACTGAACGACTGCACTCAACTGGTATTTCATGGTAAAATACAACAATCAGTGTCAAAATTTGGGACAAACAACCGTTAAATGTTTTTCACGAATAAGTGTTAAATAGTCTTTTGCAATGTGTCAAATGGTACTTACTGAAAATAGGATTATGGTGTAAGAAGTTCTTTAAATGCTAGAAACTCCTTCCTTCTACCTTATTTCATAAAATAAGCAAGTAAAAAGACTTGACATATTGTTTTATTTTGCGATTAATTATCATACCATTAAGGAATTTTAATAGTCGATGGTCTTTGTCACTTCTAACCCTTTAGCGTCTCATTTTTGTGCGGGCAAATCCCGCCCTTCACGCCAAATCACATCTCTTTCATGGTTTTGAACGACCCGTCAAGCAACAATGTCGAGGCTTGTCTGTTGCTGTTTCTTCGCAGGTTCGTTGTCGGTTAAGGAAGAAAAGCATAAGTTTTGGCGCGCCCACACAGGTTCACTTGTAAGGAAAGGAGGATACAGTATTGCACGTTTTGGTTTGCAACCAAGCCCTTGTAGTTGTATCCTGAGAGTACACATCACGAGCCGAGGACGTGAGGCTTGTCCCAATGGGCATTTCAGGTTACTCAACTGGGCAAGTCGATGACCGCCCACATGGGAAAGAGTCGGGCCGCCGGGCACCTTGCAGGAAGCGGCGTGCTCCTCATGCGTGTAATATTAATTGGTGCACTTTGCTCCTGGAGCACGCCCCCGCACCCGGGGAGAGAGGAAGTTACTTGGGGGAGTGCTCACTCCAGCTGAAGGGGACGCCAAAGAGTAAACAGATTTCCAAAGTGCAGTGCGTGGCTCTCATCTGTGCCCCACAGACACAAAAGGTCAGTAGGAATGAGAACAGGCTCGAGGTTAGAAGTAGTGGCAGAACCGTTACCGAATGCTTTCGCAAAAGCAAAGCACAAGTCTAGAGGAAATATACCAACTATACCAACAGCATAGAAGTGTACGTTGGCTCGGATTGTACCAAGAACTGCCGGTCTCCGTGGCGGAGTGGTTAGCACAATGCGCTACGACGCCAGATCTACCGGCTTGGGCATGGGTGTTCTTGTGAGTATCCCTTCATCAATTTCATCATATCATTACTCATCCTCACTTTGGCGATTAGCCAAAAGTGGCAGAAAAGCGAAGTAAAACAAATTAAATCAATGTATGTAGAACTTTATATCTGGCGGCTGCAAGATCGTAAGGACAAATTTAGAGCCGAAATGATTACAAATTGGTCCTTGGTGACAGGAGGGTGTTCGGGGGATATTGGGGTGCGACGGTAAATCAAGGCTCGGCTGGTCTTGGAATTTTCCACTCCTTTGAAAAAACCGCTATGATATTTCAAAGTCTGAAAAAATAGATGTGCTTAGAATTCCTTATGGAGCATTAACATGAATCTTCGTGTGGTTTGCGTTTCTTCTTGTCCAGATGTTATCAGTAGTTTAATAGACTTACGTTGCCACGAATCTATTGAGAGTATCTAGGCAACAACGAAAGCAAGCCTCGTGAAGATTCACGTGAATATACTTGAAGGAATTCTAAGCATACGTAACTTTTTAGAATTTGGAATATCCTAGCGGTTTTTCGAAAGGAGAGGACAGATGCCCTGGCGTCGACCAAAGGTCCAGCCGCTTGACAATTATTATCCATGAAAACCTGTACATTCCGAATTTCTCCACGTGTAACTCGATCTGTAAAATAAATGTTGGTCCAGGATTTTTAAATAAATTCAATTCCGGTCTAGGAGAGAAAATGACCAAGCGTAAATGGGTTCTGGACCGTCAAGAACCTTTTTTCCGTCTGAATTTAAATAGGGTCCAGGAACCTTTTTTCCGTCTGAATTTAAATAGGGTCCAGGAACCTTTTTCCCGGATCAATTTAAATGCCGTCCAGGAACCCTTTTTCAATGAAACAATACGCAAATTGGACCGAATTTATTTTGTGCGAGAAAAAAAGGTTCCGGTCCGGCAGCTAAACCCAATAGAACCCATTAGAATTTATGAGTTCCTGGACCAATAGAAACCCTGGTAACCCTTTAACTCTTCCCTTATAGGTATGCTAATGTCAGTTCTGATCACAATCCAATGAATCGGGCATACACTTATGAGCGACTTGTGGAATAAGTAAAAAATTAAGGTGAAGTGTAGTGACATGTTCTTGCATGCTGTAAAATGTAAATTGGATGTAAGTAGATACGCTAAGCGTGTATGTTGTCAACTGGACTACTTTCGCTTTGGACTGTACCCTCCGTAAAGTCATCAAAGGAAAGTGCAACTGGGGGGAGGGTCTAAAACATGTTTCTGAACGTGATGACAATGAGGGAATAAAATAATGGAGAGGCACAGTTAATTTGTCATGAGGTTTTGTTTATTTCGCAACAACTGTCAAAGAAGCTCGTTTGTTGATTTAAGAGTGCCGAGAGCATGGGAATCGCATGTGCACTTTCACTCCACAGACATAATTTCCTGCGAAGATGAGAACGGATGCTGTATGCAGTTTCCTGTAGGAACGCGCTTGCTCATTTGGGGAAAAGTCTTTTATGCAATATACGAAGGTGAGACTGTCGTTACAGATGTTTCAGCAAAACGATATAATTTGCTCACGCGATAGGCGGCGTTCTCATTGCTGGCAAGTGCAGAATCTGTCAAAGTTGACGACGGTCTACGGGTTGTCCAGGAATCCTTGATGTACTTCACCGATTTAAATTGCAGATTCAGTAGCCTATGCGCATAAATTTTCTTTTCAACTGAAGAATCTAGGCAATATCTTGAACGAGAGTATCTCAACTTTTATTTCAAGCCATATCGTAACAATCCGTAGAATCTTTGAAAATGTAAAGTAAGAAGAACATTTAGCCATCACTTTTCCAGACAGGAAATTTCCAGAAACATCTAAGGAATGTCTTGTCAGGCATTGTCGAGCTTCCTTGACCGCCATCGTTGTAAACAGGGGCAAACAATTGCAATCAAGGAAGAGACTACAGGTAAATGAGTCGGCATTATTGAGTAAATTCGATTGGAATAAATGTCTAGGAGGACGGGGGTCAGTGGTCAGTCAATCGAGCAGTGAGTTACGAGGATTAGCAGAAAGAGAGACAGTCAGACTTTTGTAGTCTCGAGCATAACCTCTCGTCGCAGATCTTCAGCTGCTGTGCAGAGACACGCATACCTTTCCGATAGTCATGATGATCCAGTCTTTGGGAGTTTAAAACTCAGGTGTTCTGTTTTGCCATTTAAGTGTATAATTAGTACCTCTCGCACCTTACCATCAAGCTCACCATGAGTACCGAGTTGCTCCATGATTAAGGATGAATGATCAGGGATCTACATCACCCAGTTCGATCTCACGTACCGAAGGGTATGTTACGATATTGCAATAACTAAGAATGTGCCCCATGCTTCTACGAAAATATATTCCAACAGTAATTATAATTACTGGATTAAATATACAATTGGGGCATTCCATGAAAAAGGGCCCCTGAATCACAATTTTTAAAATTAAATGCAATGTGAGTCAATAATCTAATATTGTCATTTGGAAAAAAGAATATTTCACATGATTTTGTAGGAAGATATTTTACATATTGTTTGTTTTAACCTTTGATTTACTTGTGTTTTCTATTGTGTCCCACCCGTAACACCAAAAACAATTAACTTCTTCTTTAACTGTTACATTTTCCCTTCAACTCGACTAGAATATCCAAGGGCCAATTACGTTTTATGTTTGTCTTAAATAATTTACTTGTCATGACTTGAAAATTCATAGAAATAATCAATTATTAAATAAAGAAGAGTGTTTTACCTGTCCCTCCCGTGTCAAACAATTGTTCACCTGCAGCTATAAATCTAGGGAAGTATGCCAAGCGTAGTTAGGTTTAATCAACAGTGTTTAGTTGCATAATCCATTGCATCGAAACTCTAAGAAAAATGTTACTTAACTATCAGTACAACAGCTACAGGGTGTCTACCAAAATAACAAATCCAAAATTCTTGCCTTTTCATGACTTTTTCTTGACATTTCATTCATTTTTCTTGACTTTTCCCCTTTTTTCTTAACATTTATTTAATCGACCCCTATTTAAGTATAGTTGGAAATTAAGAAAATATATATTTTTATGCAATGAAAAACCCCTACCATAGGGTCGGTTAAGATGAAAACTGAAGCTGTACTTGAACAAGAGATTTAGACTTGCTTTAATTATTAATGCATAAAAACAAAAATAATGCTTCAGACTTCATCCTGGATGGGGGATGGCCACATTATTTAATATTTTTACAAAAATTCACCCTACAAGAATTTATTTCTTAAGAAAGAAAGTGATAAACCACAACTCAGTACAATTTTAGATTTCTAAATATTCAATTTCATCAAATCCCTGTACAGGTACATAACAATATAAATTCACTATACTGTAAAAAAAAAGGCCAAAATTCTTGCCCACAAGCATATTTCGTGACTTTTTCGACCTACCTTTTTATTTCTTGACTTTCCTGACTTACTTCAATGTCATAAGTGTACCCTGTGCATTCAACGGTGACAGTTTCAGACCATGTGGTCAGAGCTGAGATTTCATGCTGTAACATCATACTGAATGCTACATCTGTCCCTATTTCAGCAGTCATCAAGTTATGTACAACTTCTCACAAGGCAGATAAGATAATGAACTAATTACCACACCCGCAAGTAATCTAATTAGGTTCTTGTAAGAACTCTATTATTTCCTCTCCAACCGCTCTCCTTTTGTTGCAAGGAAATTGCGCGAACTTTTTTCCACGTTCTTGCCCAAATAATCCCACTGACCTTCCGGCAGTGGAGCCCGAAGGCTCGTATTTTAGTGCGCCGCGGGCATAAATTGGACAACGAAGTGAAAATTCATGCTGGGTTCCGAATCAGGATTAAATTAAACGCATTGTTTCTTCTCAACGCACCAGCGTGTACATTTGGTATGTAGGCCACAGAGGGGAACTGTTGGTTATCTACAGTAATTGCATCCTAGTTTTGCTCGACAAGAAAATGAAGACTGATTTCGCGTTTTTCTCTTCTCTAGTTCCCATGGACTCGTGTGTAATGGGAGGACAGAGGAATGATTAAATTTCTGTCGCCTCTAGGAGTCCGCATGGATCCAAATGGTTTGGTGGCCAACATCAACGTTGGCTCAGTCTGCTGTCATGTCAATAGGAGGTAGACAGCCCAAGGCTCGGCTTGACCTTTGGCCGACGCAGGGCAGCTGTTTTCAAACTTTCAGCTATTGGGCTTCAACTTTTTGTAACGCGTTTACATTTTTTCTCCTTGTAGCCCATGCTTACTATTAGGTAAGCTCTATTATAGTATAAAAAGTGCAAGCATTATGAGTTCCAAAACATGAATAAGAGTGACTTGCTTTGGTTAAAATGTTTCTGCGGAAGGCAATCATTGATGACAACAATGACATTGTTGACGACAATGATAAAGTACTGGTTTATTACCATCAAGATAAACAGTAATGGTAACATTTCAGTTAAAATCCAGTTCTGTTACGTTCGTGAGACAAATAAGTTTGTTGGCTCTAATTTGTGCATATTTTCTGTTATATACAGTGTGTATATATTTTAAAAAAAATTGGCTCATAGGTGTGTTAACCACCCAATTTTTTTTTATTATATTTGCGGTGAATCAGTGGCGGGTCCAGAAGTAAAAGTTTGGAGGAGCGAATTTCAGTCGAGAAGCTTTTCTAACCTATAGTTGCACTGCTTTATGTAAACAATTTACTGTACTGTAAAAAGGAAACAAGCTGACTTCCATGTTCTAGAGATTATAGTATTGTTTCACAAAAATAGGTGTCCAGGGCTATTTGTAAAAAGGAAAAAAAAAGTGTGAGTAAAAACTAGATTAGTTCCATGCTGATTTATTGAACATGCGAATTTTTCTGGAGTGTAAATATTTATTTCTTGAACTTGTTTGGATGAGAAAATCAGTGGGATAGAGCTATTCTCTCAAGGGGTCTCGGGTTCGATCCCATTTTGAGGCATTGCATCGTTGTTAGGATCCAAATGTAAACTGTAGGTCCAGTTGCGATGGACCTTATCTGACGATAAAGTTGATTTAAATTAAACTGTGAAAAATATTCTCGACATTAAACGTGGTGATAAATGAACATTTGAGCCTTCAAGAACATTAGGCATATTAACATATCCAAAAACCTGCCAGTTGGGAGGGAATACTACCTATCGCCTTCCCCGTGGATCCCCGCCTGCTGTAAGTCAACTCCGAAATCTCACAAAAGAAAAATAACTCCAGTGATTAAGAAATCATATGAACTAGTTTGGCTACAAAATAGATGACCACGATAAATCTTGGCCCCTCGTTTCTGCTGTGTTTCATGTGAGACACTGCTATGTGTGGCTGAAAGAGTATGTGATATGCCATTTGGAGTGTCCATGGTTTGGAGTAAACCGTTCAACTACTCAACGGATTGCTATTTTTGCATTAAAAAAATGTATGGACTAACTGCGAAGATACATGAAATACTATGATATTACTTCAGCTAGAAGGCCTGTGTCTTACAGTCCAGCCCATGTTTGAATGAAGCTGAAGTAGAAGGAAGGGGATCACTCCAGGTAGTTGTAAAGAATTTCCTGGGAATGAAGCAGGCAGATAACCACAAAGAACTTGTTAGGCAACGTCTTTATAACTGCAGAAACTGAAATGTAATATGTTCCTAAAATCCATTTGTTGGTCTAACATTTGGACCTATCCCCCTCCGACAATGGCAGTGTAAGTGACGAACATGGAGAACGCTTGAAATATACCCCATGGAAAACCGTTACCAAGGTAAATGGAGCCCACGAATGTTAGCTGACTACTCCTGGACTCTCAAGAGAGATGTTCCTCAAGCTAAATGAGCTTAATATAGCCGAAAATAATTTAAAAGTACATTTTAGGTCAGTGTGCGGAATATGTAACACATATTAGTTTCAATAAAGCAAAGTTATTTCATTACAACAAAAAATGTGTATTACAATACAGAAAAACGGAAAAGAGATTTGAAATCAGCGGAAAATATCATATAAGAATCACCTTTTCTTTTCCATTTAACAGAGAAAAAGTTAAAATTTGTTGTCCAGTGTAATGTCAATATTAATACATTGTGTTATTTACACTTTTCGTGGAATGCCTGTATGGCAGTGGTTCCCAAATTGTGCACCGCGGCGCCCTGGGGCCAATATTTTCACCGAAATCCAATGAATAATATGATTGTTCCAAATATGTACTTTTACACAGAAAATGTTCCTAAATTTGAAATACCTGTTTATATTTTAACTTAAGGTAGGCAACCTAACTGAGCGTTCCAAGTGTTAGATAGGCCGACATTCTGACTTGGCGCCGCTGGAAAATTTTGAAACACTGAAGGCGCCGTGAAAGATAAAGGTTTGGGAACCCCTGCCGTATGGTATTCCAAATTCTGAAAAATTAACATCTGCTTAGAATTCCTTCTAGAGCATTCACGTGAATTTTCATGTTGTTCGCATTCGCTGTTGTCCTGATATTCTCAATAGTTTCTCCACTGTAAGGCTATTAAACTATTGAGGATATCTAGACAAGAGCGAAAGCAGTGAATGGCGTAGAAGAAAATCTAAGCACATGTAATTTCAGAATTTGTAATATCATAGTGGTTTTTTGAAGGGAGAGGAAGTTTCGAAGACAGCTGCCCTGACGTCGGACAGAGGTCCATCCTACCCTAAAATGTAGGTCCTGTCGCGATCAGCCAATCCGAGCAAACTTTGGGAACGTTTTTCGTCAGATGGCGTGGAGGCAGTTGACTGTTCTTTTCATGGTTTTGCATGACAAGGTTCTGGCCTCGAATCCCGATCATAGGCAGGATACCTCATTACTTTTGTACTACGTTTTCACGAACATGTAAAACTTACATGTTAATATCTAAATACAAGCGTCAATATCTATTCTATATATATAAAAACGCCTGGAGCAATTTCACCCAAACTTGGTACACATATGACTTACAATCTGGAAAGATATACTGTGGGGGTAAGACACCCCTGGCACCCCTAGGGGTGGGATATTAATGTGGAATACATAGCTTTCGGGGTCGAGGGACACTCCCAATGCCGTTCATTTTTTTTTTTATTCTTGCTCCTGGAAGTGAAACTAAAAATGTTGTTTATAATCAAGTTTGGACTTAACTTAAGTGAATTTGTAAAATATTTTACTTTATAATTTGTATACTGTACTTATACTTTTAATTACTTTTAAATAAAATTAGTTACATTTTACACTAGGTATAGTTAGAATTCATTATTTTCCTGTCTAATAGAAGATTGGGATAAATAAATACCCTGACAACTCCGGGTAATCAGCCAGTTTAGTAATAAAAAAGTGGTACTTTACGCAACGGAGAGAGAACTGAAGGAACGGAAATCAAAGCTTTGGCTCCTTGGAGGGACCATCCAACTAACTG
Organism: Lepisma saccharinum; assembly: GCF_977018435.1. Classification (NCBI taxonomy): domain Eukaryota; kingdom Metazoa; phylum Arthropoda; class Insecta; order Zygentoma; family Lepismatidae; genus Lepisma; species Lepisma saccharinum. The sequence goes on from NC_139243.1 coordinate 80,041,580, forward strand.
ACAAGAGCTCATTGCACTGTCAAATTAAGATTCGGTAAGGGTATTATTCATTCTGAAGGCGTCGCACTTTCATCTCACGATTGTCGTGCGGTCGTTTGCGTCAAGCCTTGTCTCTGGAACACAAACCAGCGCCCGGCAGCAACACACCACCACGCCCCTCGCAGGAAATATTTATAAGCGGACAGGGAAGGAATTGGAAGAAGAATGAAAAACTGCCAAAAGCCCTTCGTTTATCTCTGTAATAACTTTCTGACCTAATTCAGAACGTGCCAGCGGTTTTTTGAAGACGTACGTAACATTCAAGTGGACTTTGTTCTGTTCGTTGTAAGATCGGAACGGTTGTCTAGGTGGTATGGCGCCTGTTGACACGTTTGGCCAAGGTTTGATCTCCTGTGATCTCCTTTTCCCTCGGCTGACTGTTGTGAGCAACTTGGAGGTGTGCTGCCGATCTATGTGGCACAGTGGTTAGTGCAACACGCTGCGACGTCAGGGGTCCCGGGTTGGAATCCCGATCTTGGCATAGGTGTTCTTTGTGAGTGTCCCTTCATTAATCGGATCATTATTGTCACTCATTCTCACCTTTGCGATTAGCCGAAAGTAGCAGAAAAGCGAAGTAAAATAAACCAAACCAATCAGCCAATTGAAGGTGTGCTGGAAGGTGGGTAAGGGCGATCCGAGATCACGTGATAATGTATAGATATGTAAGCTTATTGTACGCTGCTTTTACGTCTTTGATACAGGTGTACGAAAAGTGGAATGTAGTATCTAACTAACTCTGCCATTTCTAAACCCGAAGGTTTATTGCCGCAGCAATACATGCTTTCCACCTGCCCCTTCCTGTGCAAGATTATTCACTATTGACCATCTTTATGAAATTCCTTCATGTCCATCTTAATATTGCCGTTCTATCTTCCCCTTGTTCCCACAGGTCTCTTACCATCAGGTTTCCGAACTACGATCCTGTACTTTTCTATCCTTTCTCATGCATGCTACGTAACCTGCGGAAGTCTTATTGATGTAATTATTCTAATAATATCAGAGGATGAATGTGGATTATGCAAGTCATTGTTACGCGACCTTCTCCATTGCCCTGTTGGTACGTCTCTTACAGGTCAAATATCTAGTACTAGAACTTGTGTACGTATCTGGAATAGGTTACTGATTAACAGTGAGCTAATTTCAGCTTCACTCTTCAAAATTTTAAGTTGTATTCCACTCCCATTGGAGTCTGGCGCATAAGGGTGACTTGGCTTTTAACGCAGATATGTTCTCGAGCATTTGATTGCTTGGAGAAAGTGAAGGAGATTTGACATTTGGGCCATGTCAATATTGGTTCTGCTATAAATTATCTGAAGGCACTCTTTGTTTCTTATTAACTTGTCATCATGGAATAAAATGTGCTCCTCACTTGTTCGCAGCGTTAAAATCACCTCCAGGAAAACACAATTCATAATGATGCATCACGCATCAGTGTATTAGGAGACATCATTCGGCTTCAGTGATTTAAGTTTTAGTATGTAGGTATTCCACTGCAGCATCGAACCTGTGTCTCAAAATCTGAACGAGCCAAATTGTTTATCTCGTGTCATCATTGTATTTCCAAGAAATGGTCAAAAAGCTAGTGAAATTTTACTTTAAACTCACTTCTTGAGCAGATAGTATAATGGAGACCTGATATACACAGTGGGAGGTGGATAAATGAAATATTTCTCAATTAAGCTATTTAACGTCGCTTTTCTTTTGCCGGGGATATTTTTTTTAGTGGGTGGAAAATCCCCTCCCCGTTAATTCGCACATTGTATACTGGTGACGTAAACACATTTACACCAGCGCAGTGGATGTAAATACACAGGACCACGGGGCTCCTAAAGGAATCTAATGCAAATGTATAATCGTTACAGGTCCAAGTGTAATTGTACAATTGTTTTTGCTGCAACTTTACTTAAGCTTTACCTCATTCATCTCTCAGCTGGATGAGCGGGATGTAAGGCGCCGTAGTACACCCCGGTAAGGGCTTCCTGCAGGCTAACGAGGCTCTGGCGTGTGGACCTACAACCAGTATAATCCTCTGTAGGGTTCTGTGTCTTGTCCTTTGTTTGTGCCACTTTACAGCCCCAGCCTTTTAACCTAGGATTTTAGTCTTCACACATAAGTATAATTTTAGTTCTTGTTTAGTAGTGAATGAATGAATTAGTTTTAAAATTGACCAAGAACTCAAATATGCTGAGCAAGGCAGAAATGTATTATTTTCTAAAACATAAACTAAACGTTACGTTTCAACCTTCTAGAAAGGTCTTTTTCAGACTCTGTACCAAATACAAATTTTAAAAAAATATTTTTTAATTTTTTTAAATTTTTTTTTTATTATAGCTATATATATAGTCTCTCTCTCTCTCTCTCTCTCTCTCTCTCTCTCTCTCTCTATATATATATATATATATATATATATATATATATATATATATATATATATATATATATATTCATTTGTATTTGGTACAGAGTCTGAAGAAGACCTTACTAGAAGGTTGAAACGTAACGTTTAGTTTATGTTTTAGAATAGAATAAATTTCTGCCTTCGTCAGCGTATTTGAGTTTTTGATTATCATGGAAACAAGGCTTAATGTTGTTGTCTTTAAAATTGAGTAACGAAGTTTTTTATCAGATATTTTAATTTCTTGTTAGGGGCCTGTCGTCAATTTTTGTTTTAGTTAAGTGGTTTCTCCCCGTATTTTTGTCCGTGACGGTTAAAACTAGGCTCTGTGCTTCGATGCATAATTTACAAATCAATCAACCAGCTGAATGAGTGCATTTGGTCTCGGACATCACTTTAAACTGTAGGTCCGATTTCTTCCGCATCTATCTGTCAGATCTAACGGCTGTTGTGCGCATATCTAAACGGCGGGGCAGGTGTGAAGGATTTGTAATATTTACGATGGTGCACGCGTTTTATACGAGCTTCGCGTGTGTCCTTGTAATGTTTTACAACCAAGCTTTTTCTCGAAAAATTTACTGCTTGCACGGATTCGTGTAGGAAGAGTCCGACACAGCACGCATCCTTTGCTTAGGGTTGCTTGAAATCTGCGCTCGATAGGGTCATGTTAACTTTCTTCGCGCGGTTTTGATTACTCATGCTATGATTTTCATGACTTAGCATATTTTTTTTTTGGTAAGGGCGATGTGTTCTCTAAATATATAGAAATTCATATTGTGAAGAAACTAATTGAATTAAGGTGCTTTTTAAGGGCATATTTTGGCACATTTGGCCGTTTCTACATGATAAAGCATATTTTGATTGTTTTTTGATCATATTAAGCATATTTTCGCTTTTTCAAGAAATATACAGTCATTGTCCAAGTGAATTTGTTCTTACTCCCAGATTCACTCGAGGTTTTTTTTATTTACTTCAGCAAAATTGTTTTCGTTTCTAATTAAAAATTTACAGAAAGTATTCATTGTTCATTTCAACTCATCATGGCCCATAACGTGAACTAAAAATAGTATGTATATGAAAATATTCCAGCACAAGTTAGATATTGATGTTTGAAATAGTTATAAGGGCATATTTTTCAAATTATAGTGCATATTTTGTAAAATTTTAGGTCATAAGAGCATGTTTTATTTTGCATATTTTGGTGATTTTTAGATCATAAAAATCCTAGCCATATTGATTACACAGAAACTCTGTTTGGCTGACATTTTCTCCATTGTACTACTTAGAACTGTTCAAAAATAATTCTTGAACGAAAAAAAATAATTCTTGAACGAAAAACCATGTTCATGATTGTTTTGAGCAGAAAAATCGTATTCGACGTGTACAAGACAGAACCTATTAAAGTTGAAACTGATTTCAGGGGTGCAGTCCACTAGCGCACAAAAATGTGAAACTGTGCGCTCGTGGTGTATGAAAGGTGCCCCGAGCGCACAACATCCAATGCTGCGTTGCCACATCTATGATTGTGTAATGGCTGGCCTTCCTTCGGAGATCCTTCCTTCCCTCATCGAAATGACCTCTTTGGATAGAAGTCATTTGTGTTAGGTTAGGTTAGAAAGAAAGAATTTAAGAGTAATTATAAAATTAGCATATAGAAATAAGAGTATTACGCAAATATGCATTCATGTTGAAAAGGAAACAGTTGACACAACGTGGCAACATCGCCATGGATTTTGTGCGCTCGTGGTATATATTTTTAACCACTAGCGCACGCAGGCTTTTTTTGTTTGTGCGTTCCCCGCCTACGGCCGATTTCAGTGACAACCCAAGTTTCGAGGAATGGCATACCAGGACCAAGGAACTTACTCTTTCCAAATTGTTAGCTTTGCTATATAAAGGATCTAACATAACACAACATAAATTATTTCTGTTTTTTGAGACCGGAGTCCGCTATTATTCCATTCTGTATTTGTATTTTTGTTATTTAACGTCGCTTTTCTTCCCCTTTTGGCTAATCGCTGCGATGAGAATGAGCGACGATTAGATGAAATTGATGAACGGACACTTGGGAAGAATGCCCGTGCCGCCACAGGTCCGGGTTCGAATCCCGACAGAGGATGCACATCTGTCGTAGGTTCGATTCCCACCACCGGCTGGACCCTCCAGTGTGTCGTGTTTGTAATATTGTTTTCAGTATTGAATGTGCCAAATTTGCTTTCCTCAGGCAGGTTTTAATCTTCCCGACTGTCTGTCATCCCTGTTGGGAAATGACGACCGAGCTTTATCAAATGTTTTTAGTAGGACTGAGCCAATACCGTTGCCGATGTATCGGTGATACATTCCCTGCGTTTGTGTCTTTCACGGGGTCCGCAAAAACGTCGCGCGACATTTTCGTGGAGTCTAATTATCCTGGAAATTGTGCAAAATTCAAACTTCCTTTTTATTTTGCACAAATTATTAAAGAAAAGCTATATTTTTACTACATAACATCTATTTTTAATGCTCTGATGTAATTCTTGAATATTCTAAAGCAAATTTCTTTGTAAATTCATGTATATAATCGGAGAAGATTATTTACACACCAATATTGATCAATATTTTGAATTATTACTATGGGTATCGGTGAGAATATCGGCATCTGCTCAGCCCTAGTTTTTAGATTTTTGCGTCCACTGTCTGTGAGAAAGCTTTTAGTGCATTCTTACTTTTTAATGTGTTGTGTTTGTCTTGTGCAGGTCGCTTCGTATCATGCGAGAGGTACTGGGATCCAGCATGTGCACCACGTATCATACTCTTAGGTATGTGGGATCGAACAGGGTTGATGTAGCTCATTGATCATTCATCCTCGTTTATTGAGCAACTCGCTATTTGTGGTAGGCTTGATGGCAAGGTGCGAGAGGTAATAACTACACATATATGAATGGCAAAACACAACACTTGAGTTTTAAACCCCTACAGACTGGATCAGCATGGCAAATGGAAATAACTACCTTTCACTGTGTGGACGTGTTCCTTTGAAGTGTTGAACCACGGACTGGTTAAACGAGGTGTCTGTTTGTGGCGCAAATCTGGAAGCTCAGACCTCACTCGTACTCCTGCACCCTCTGACTGATAGTTTAGAACTGGCCACTGACCTCTCTCTCTCCAGATATTTATTCAGATTGCCACGAGCAAAACAACCTGCGCAGACCCGCGAGTCATGTGCACCGTACCCCCGCGAGTAGGGGAGGGGGAGAGTTGACCATGCTTCCTTATGGCCCGAGGTGGAGGGAAGAAGGGAAAGTTGCGCGGGGACTTCTCGTCCCAAGGTTTTTTTCCTTGTGGTCGATCTATAACAAATGCAGAGCCAGACCTGTAGTCTCTTTGGCGATCATTGAAGCTCGGCAATGTCTGACAAGACATTCCTCAGATGTTTATAGTAATTTCATATTTGGAAATGTAGGCTAAATGTCTGGGATTTTAGAGTTCGTTGTGCTTTACATTTCGAAGATTGTACAGATTGTTGGGACTTTACAATCGTGCACTTTTAAGTTTTCCCAAGTTGGTTTTTACACCCCTTGTTTTAATTTTTTTAGTAAGAATATTAGAAAAGGGGTGCACGCTGAAGGGTGCAAAATGACCTAATGTGCAAACGCACCCAACAATTTTAATTCAGTCAATCTACCACCACCACCAGCGACAGAAACTTCAGCTGAAGACAAGAGAAGAAGCGCTCTCTCGAAACGCAGTGATAGAATAAGTACAGTTTAAAGCACTAGTCAATGGATAATTTTGAATTAACATTAGATGCTAGCATAATTTCTAATTCTAACATTCACTGTTTACAAGATATACCATTTTATTGAATATGTTGCGAAATTTTTCCGCTCAAAACAGGCTGGGTGTGGCACCTGTACAGGGAAAAATCAGTCGCGGCGTTAAAGGGTTAAAGGTTTTTGCATGCAGGAACAACAAGGAACCACGGTTGCTGCAAGTTAATGCCAAACTTAACCACGGTTGGGAGAATGCAGAGGAAGATTCATTGGCCTTCTCCAAGGATACGCGGGCGTGTGCGGGCGGGAAAAGAGATTCGGCAGCGATTGCAACGCACCGCGACTAGAATGTGACTTGGAGTCTCACTAATTAGTCCTGGCCATAGCCCTCTGATGGGCACGCGGCGCACTCAACTAGGGAATATGTAATTTTCCTCCTTGAGGCTCGAGGAAGCTAATTGGGAACGGTCTTCATCTCTTTTAATGGATTTTCCCTGGCTTCTCTAACGGGATGCTGCGAACAGGACCGTTTTCTAATGCTTACCGCATCCACTGAATTGGATGTTGGTGTGTGCTGTACCGGCAAGAGCGCTGTTGTAGATGAGCAGAGTTGCCAACTATCGGTGCTACCAAAGAAAGACTAATAAATAATGTGAGCTTTTGGTTAAAGGAGATTTAGCCAGCTAATTGTATTTATTAAAGAATGGTAGGTCATTGCCGTGGACGGTCGTTAATGACAGTTTTTCTTCCGTGAATCACTGCAGACGAATGGATGATGATACCTATAATGAAGAACACGAACGCTTCGGTGGCACAATCGAAAGTCGACCACCGAGCTGGCAATGGCAACGATGACAAGTGGGAATGGGATATTTTAGTGGTTTAATGGGTTATCAGGCTAAGCACCTCGAAAATGAATGATTGAAGTTACAATTTGTTGATTGTTGTAAATTTTGTTAAATTTAGAAATTGGCTCATTTAATTTTACCCCAGACAGGAGATGTTCTATGGCAGAAGCTTAGAGAAAAATAAGGAGCTTGAACCTATACCATCTGACAATGGTATGATTTTCTACAGCCTGTAGGTCGAACCCTGGTCTAATTTCTAAGTTAGAAATTCTTTCTTGAGAATGACTTTCACTTTTATTGCCTATTCAGGCTATTTTACGTCGCCGTTCTAACTTACGGTTTGAATATACGTATTTTAAAGTGATGGGTGTATGGACTTTGAACGTAGTAGACAACCAACCATTACAAGAAATGTAATCAAGCTTTTCATTGGCTGAGCACGCTGATTGATCGAATTACAATCTTATCTCGAAGGTTCTACATTCGATTCCCGACCTGGGCATGAGTGTTTATCTCAGTGTGTATCCCTTTATAAACTTTATGTAATCACCGCTCACCCTACTCGTCGTGATAGTGTAACAGATAGAATAACGACATACACAGTAAAATAAGTGACGAACAAATCGGATACAAACCTAGCCACACTCTGAAGTAGAATCCTTATTTGTTGCAGAGAAAGGGTGGCTACCCAGATTCATATCCAGGACTTTGAAACACACTAAGTCAGTTGTACTCAACCTTCGTGACACAGCGGCCCGGTAAATTCATTAAAATTCGATGCCCCGATCCCAATAATTTAACTCGTAAATACCTTTCTATTTTTTTTTACTTTATGCATTAATTAATTTGTACCCATGAAATTAAACATTAATAAATGAACTTAAGGCTTATTATAAATAGAAATGGTATCATTAGTCTAGGCGTGATGACATATAGTTGGTAATTTAGTAGTCAATCACTGGATCTTTCTAACGAAATCTTGTAGTTTCCTGGCCTCCCCGATGGCGCAGTGGTAGCGTAGTCGCCTTGTAATCAAGGGGTTCCGGGTTCGATACCCGGTGGAGCCACATAGTGGTTCGGATCCCAATTTAAACTGTAAGTCCAGTCCCGATTAGCCTTACTGTGCATAAAGTGGACTCAAAACAAGAACTCTTGTACTTTCCTAGGGCCAACATCATTAAATAAGTTTGGTGCATGGTTTTCATTGGCGTGTTGCATTTTGAACACCGAAAGATTTAATTCTCCTGAGAATATTTTCAATACAAAATATTTGTTGTTTTAACCAACCTCCGTGGCGGAGTGGTTAGCACAGCACGCTACGACACCAGGGGGTACCGGGTTCGAATCCCGGCATGGGTGTTTCTTGTGGGTGTCACTTCATCACATCATCCCTCATCCTCATCTTTGCTATTAGCCAAATGTGGCAGAAAAGCGAAATAAAATAAACCAAATCAATCAATCATATTGATCAATGATTGTTTTTATTGGCACGCATCATTCTGAACACTCGACAAATACCATTCTTCTGAGAATATTTTCAGTAACTTAAATTACAACTTGCATAAGAATCTTTCGAGGGCCGGTGCAATTGGTGTCAGGACCGCGGCCCGGCGGTTGAGTACCACTGCTCTAAGCTAATATTTTGGCCACGGACGCATAGACGCGTATGCACATGAGGAAATAAACACGCCTTTGAAAAGTAAATAAGTTAAGCATAAACTTACCTAGAGATTTAGTTACGCAGCAAATAAGAAATCGAAAACTGCTTCCACTTGTCACTCGTCACACATGTCCTGCCTGAACCGCCGCACAACGTAAGCGAACTCACCGAGAGACAGTCACTACAAAACACCTGACGGCTACCTGCACTGACCTAGCATCGGCTCTGTACTGAACCTCCGCTCACGAGATTTCTTTCGCGCACCGTCTTCACGCTTGTGACCTCCAGCGTTGCCAAGTTTCTCGGTGCGTTGGCTTTCTCGCATGGACAAAGTCAATGTGAGCCGATTTAAAAAGTAAAGTTACCCGCCGTGCCAGGAAGGGACGTTAGGTCGGCTATGGTGGAGGTTTATGTGATCCATTTCACCTTCACCACCAAGGAACCCGCCGACGAGAGGCTGGGTGTGTTCCAGAGCCGCGAACAAGCCCCCTGAGAGATTACCTGTCCCGGTAATTGAAACCGGCTTGGACTAGACCACAGCTCAGAGTTGGCTACTTTAGTAATCAAAAACGATCTAGAAGTTGATACACACATTTATAGCAAATCCCAGATATACAGGGTTATTGAAAGTAATTGTCTGGGTTTCAACATTTTTTTCTCATGAGGTCATGAAACATTTGACATTTATAAGCGCACGAATTGGTGGAGACGCTCTCGAAACATTGACTGTGTTGAAACTCAGGCACAAAAAAAGGTCTTATCAGAGCCGTAACCCACAATCTTGTAAAATCTGCCTCCTAGCGGCCAAATATGTAACGACTGTTACGATTTTTTTCCGAGAGTGTCTCCTTCAATTGGTGCGGTTATAAATAACAAATATTTCACGACCTGCTCAGAAAAGATATATTGAAACCCCCCGATAGTAATTTTGAATAACCCTGCATTTATAAAGTAAAGTTCCCTGGGCACATAGCACCCTTCCATGAAGGCACATTTAAGGGATGTGGGGGTAAGGCCCTGCACATTCTCGATCTCTGCCATTTTGGAGGTGATGATCAGCATAATAAGTGCCTAGTGTACCTCTCAGGAACTCATTAATTTGAGGCTGGGTGGCCCCAGAGCCGCCGGTTTTATTTGGGGACAAGGCCGGGAAAATTCCGACCTTATACCCCCCTCCCCGGGAATCGAACCCTGGTCTTCCGCGTGGCAGTCAGACGCCATACCGAGTAAACCACCGCGGCTATGACATTTCGTATTATGATATGTATGTCTGTGTTACATCACACCACGGAGATACAATCACCGTAGAGCTAACGATCATGAATGAATTCACCACCGACGGATGAACGTAAGGGATTGGCCCTTTTGGAAGGCACCCAACCATCAACCTCTCTTCCACGTAGTACGCTCTGGACTGCATTTTGCAGACTGGCGAGGCTCTGGCGTCTGGACTTGTGGGGTTTGTTCTCTGTTTGGTTCTTATGTGTTTGTGATTGTTCTTTCGTCAAGTTCACCTTATCACCATACATGCTTATCTTCGCCATTAGCCAAAAGTGGCAGAAAACGAAGTGAAAATCAATCAAATTCGCCACCTAAGGTTTCAGGTTCCAGTCCTAGTCTGGACATGGATGCTTCATCAGTTTCTCAGAATCATTATCCTTTCTCTTCGTCGCGATTAGCCAGAAGTAACAGAAAACGGGGCAAAACGAACATGCAAATAACGAATATATCCTCGTTGCCTATTGTGTTGTCTCCACCAGATATCACACACCCTCTCTCACATACACACAAGGTATGTATGTATGTGTATCTGCCTAACACCGATGTTTATCATCATATATCCTTGTATACACTACGACGGCAATTGTTGTAGGACGTTATTTGGGAATTATGAAATAATTTGAGTATTTGTTTTGAGATTCTTGTCTAACTCTAGGTAAGCAATTTCCATATGCTTTGCTACATGTGGTTTGTTTCCATCTCGCAGAAGGGCGTAATAGCTTCCATGGCTACAAAAATTGTATCTTTAATCGTTGAACGACATAAACAGATTGTAGCCTCTCTCACTTTCTAGGCATTTACGTAATAGTTTTGTTTCGTTTAGATATTGTGAATAGACTTGGAGCATTCCATCTCAATTTTTAAAATTAAATTCATTGCTGGAACTTGCTTTACAATGTATAAAGGTGAATCAAACTTTGGTGTTGTACATTATGAAAATGGCTTAAACTTGTCGTTATTTATACATCTAAAAATATCGGTATATAAGGCGGCCATATTGGAAAGTTTATAATTTTGGCTGAGGACAGGAATATAATATTTATGATCTTATGTCTGTAATTATTAACTGTAAAATAAGTGAAACAAGGTGTACTAAAAATAAAATTACATATAATAGACATGAGACAATATAGGCCTACTATCCATTATACAGTGTGATCATTTTTAAAACCGACCCCGAGGTACAGATATATGAGTAGTGCCTCACCTCTCGCCCCTTCCTTCTTTGCACTTCCTCAATCCCCGCTACACGTATACGTACATACAAGATTGACACAAGAACGAAAGAGGAAAATGGGCAAACAATTAAAAATTTATCTCGGGCCGGTTTTAAAATGAACGCACTGTATAATATTTGTTAAATAATAATATAACACGACGCAGTAATGGCTAACTTGGGGTCATTACAAACTTTATTTTGTATTGCGAGTGAACAATATACAATTGCCATTTGGATAAGATTTCAAGTACATAATTAAGTTATACATGTTGTTAAATTATTTGAACTTTTAATTCTTTTGTTTTGTATTGTATCTCACCCGTGACACCGAAAACAACTAATTTCTTATTTAATTGTTACATTTCCCCTCAACTGTACTAGAATATTCAAAGGTCAATTACCTCCTCTCTTTACAACAATGTATTTTTCATCATTTGGCAATTAGGGCCTCCCTGATAGCGCAGTGGTAGCGTCGTCGCCTTGTAATCAAGAGGTCCCGGGTTCGATACCCGGTGGAGGCACATAGTGGTTCGGATCCCACTTTAAGCTGTAGGTCCAGTCCCGATTAGCCTTACTGTGCATAAAGTGGACTTAAAACATCAATTCAACATCATTTGGCTATTGACAGAAATTAAAATAAATTTCTTAAGTGTGGAGGCAGTGTTTCTTCTGTCCCACCCGTTGACTCATAGCTATAAATCTGGGAAAGCATTTTAAGGGTAGTTATGCTTAATTAACAGTGTTAAGTTTCGTATTTCATTGCACAGGAACTGTAAGAAAAATGTTGCTTAACTATCACTAGAATAGTTAGTTTAATTTACAAAATGTAGTCCGCGTGTCCCCTCCCCCTGTGACAAAGGAATGTCCCACCTATAAATTATATTAACATATTAATTTAAACAATTTAAACATATACAGGGTGTCTCATAAGTAATAACACAAACTGACACATGTGAAAGTACACGATAATAGAAGCAAAAAAGTCTCAGTAAGCATGACATGTCTCAGCAAGCCGCCACTGACTTTATTGTTTGTAAACGTCGTCCTAGTTGGTAAAATGCTAATGATGTGTGCGAATGTGTGGTTATAAGCCGTCATTGATTGCATTTTGTAAACACCGAATGCTTTACTCCTTCCGCGGTCCGAGGTTTCCTCTTTGTTTACAAAACAGAACATTTCCGAGAGGTGGCGTTGGAATCAAACAGGATGTAAGTAGAATGTTCAATAAAAGCAATGAGATCTCCAATGACATTTCTTACTGTATTATTAGCATTTTACCAACCAGGACGACGTTTACAAACAATGAATTCAGTGGCGGCTTGTAATCAAACATTCGAAAACTGTTCGTTTGCAGACCCATGTTTACCGAGACTTTTTTGCTTCTATTATCGTGTACTTCAACATGTGTCAGTTTGCGCTATTACTTTTGAGACACCCTGTATAATATTATTTCTATTTTTGAGACACTTAGTTCGCTCCCCCGTGTTCCCTCGAAATATAATTAAATACGACCGCTGGCATATACAATCAGTCGTTGACATGCACAGACAGCAAGGACGGTCTACTAATTTATTGGATAATGAGCTACTATCATATTTGATAAGCACTTTTGTTCAGAAATTCGTGCAGTTCCCTGGCCGATAGCCATGACGGTCACATGAGCATACTTGGCCGACGAGTGCCCCAAAAGTGGCACGCACGCACTTGGCCATGGCTCATCTACAACCGCGTGGACATCCTACGTGCGTCGGTACACAAACTTTATATAACGTAGCCTAATTAGAATGGAATGCATTAATTAACCGTTCGTCACAGTGTGGGAATCGCGTGAGAAGCTGTTCCCTCCAATGTCTTCCGAAGGAAGTTTTCTAATACCGGACGCCCGTTTTTTGCGGCCATCAGCGAACAGAGTTCACTTTCGCTTTTCTTGCCACCGAGCGGAAAGCTCTTCGGAAGCTCGAGCTGTCAGGTGTGTCGCCAAACGATGGGGATGGATAATCGCTGGGTTGCATCAAGTCCCGCTCTTCACCTCTTCAGATCGCCTGCTCCAGTGATTTATCCACACACCTCCTACCCCCCCCGTCATAATTACCTCAACACCCCTTTACAATTTCACAAATGCCCAATTTATGGTCATTTTTGCTCAATTTACATTTACACCTCCCGTAAGTACGAACTTACTTATACCCCCCAGATGCAAATTTTGGATAAACCCTGCCGTACTCTACCCTGAGGCTCTGTCCGAAAGGTACAAAGTAGATACTTGAACTATTGTCTTGACCGAAGTGACGTCACCTAGTACAGTTCGAAACCGCCAAGAAAATAAGCACACAAATACGCAGCTCGCAGCACAGATGGTTGGTGACTAGGTCACGTGATATCCACACTCGTTGTTCATTTGTTTAAAATCGCGGAGATAGGAAGCCAGCAACACGGATTAAATATACGTTATGGATCAGCAAGTTGTTGATTAAAGTGCTTCTAATGTTTGGAAATGTATGTGTAAGTACATTTGAAAATGCTATGTGATATCCATGGTGAAAAGTAAGTGTTTAAAACGCGAGGAAAACAACGTGTCCTTAGTTTTATCTACTGATCGTATTTGGCGCTGCAGTCGAAGTGCAATTCGAAAGACTTTCACTTCCAGTTCACGACTTCAAGACCGCACTCCAAGAGCATACTCGTAGGATGCTCGCTTGAAGTATGGTCTTGCACCTTTCGGACACGGACTAAAAAGCTAAACCGTATTCCGTTTCAGTAGCGCAGAAAGCTGTGCCAACCATTGCGTGGTGTAGTGGTTAACACAAAAGTTAGAACGCCAGGGGTCCTGGGTTCGAATACCGACCATGGGTGTTCTGTATGAGTGTCCCTTAATCAGTGTCATCCATCATCACTTATCCTCATCCTCGGGATTAGCCAAAAGTGGCAGAAAGCGACGCTAAATAACAAAATTTAAATCAGTGGCGCAGAAACGTTTTTGGTTTGGTGTGTTAACAAAGTTCAATCTCCTGAATAACTCAAGGCTTCAAACCGTCCTTTTGTACTAATTTCAAACGGTTTTTACTACATTATAAGATTTTCCAAGAGCACGGATGTGGTGAGGTAATTATAATTAGAACCACAAAGTAGTGTTATGCCTGTCCATTTGGAACGAAAAGCGTAAATATATTAATTAAACGTACATTACTTAGGTACAGTCACCGGCAATAGAAATGGGACAACTAGATCCTAAAATACTCGCTTACTACATAACAAGTTGGCCCTTCTTAGGACCACAACGGGTTGGTTCAACTACAACCACCAACAACAAGGCAGATGAAACTCCAAGCGACAGTGGCAGGAGTTGCAGAAGACATATTCATCAGTAGGGCTTGGAAGTTGAGGAAAAATCCTTTTTACTTTTCCTAGTGTCCGAAGACGACGCCCAACATAATATATGTTCATTTTGGGTCGTTGTAGGCCACAAAAAGGTGGGTTTTATTTGTCTTTTCTCGGCGCTTTTTGGCTTATTGCTCCTTTTTTAGCCTTTTGTTAAGGTCTTAACGACTTTTTTTTGCAACTACACCTTCTTTCGACTACGTTTTTACTGCCAATTCTCAATTCGAATCATCATCAGTTGATCACCTCTTAAACATCTTTTCTGTAGTAAAGAAATAATAAAAATAAATAAATATATTTGAACCATCCCTGAAACGAGAGAAAACATTCTTGACTGAAAGAAGATGCATTTCATTCATATAGTTTTCTCGCACTGTGTGTTCCATATCACCAGAATTTTGTAATATTTTTTATTCATTAAATATGTAATTAAAACTGAAGTTATTAATTAATTCGGAACACATTTATACGTCCTTTTTTTGACATTTTTAGGTATTTTTTTTGGCAATTTATAGGTCTTCAAACTTCCGAGCCCTTTTCATCATATGAAGAATAAGAATTTTCGGAATCCCATGTATTCCTTATGGGAAATCAACTTCAACATCAAGTTACGGCTAATCTAATGGGAGTTTCTACTTTTCTGCTTGACAATCACTGCTTCGAACTGCCCTCTTCCCGTAGATATCATTTTCTATTCCATCGGAAGTTTGATATTCGCAAGAGAACAAATCAAATAATACTCCCATATGCCCAATGCATTTCTCCTTGCCTCCAGGCAGTGTTGCCAAACCTGGTGCGCATAAAAGAGCTAAATTTCACCTTAAATGGAGTTAAAACAGACTTTCAAGAAGCTAGATTTACGAAGTGCTTCCTAGAATAATGTTAGTTGTCAAAGGGGTGGGGCGCTGCTATTACCGTTAACTTTTAAATTGATGACAATTTATTCTTAGTTTTCGCTATCTAGATCCGGCGGCATCACCCATCTCATGGTCGTACGAAATCGAAAATAAAGGATTCTTTGAATTTGAATTCGAATTTAAAATTTTGGATGCGTCAGCACTAAGGCTATTTTGCACCCGTCACATTATACGAGGTCCAGCCCTTATCGCTACACATAACAACTCGAACGTTGCAGAACTAAAATCATAAAATATTAAAATCTTCGGACTTTCGTTAAAAGCTGAGGCTGTAAAGGTGCACTCAGCACAAATAAGGACAAAACACAGGACCACACAAACAAAATTATACTGGCCATGGGGCCAGTCGCCAGAGCCTCGTTAGTCTGCAGTCTAGGATGTACTACGTGGAAGTGAGGTTGACTATTGGGTGCACTACGTGGAAGGAGCACCCCTTACACCCCAGAAAGGATTCTTTGATAACAATATTATGCCAATTTCACGTCAACACGACGCTATATAAAGAAAGTAGTGGGGATGGGGCGACGCAGCCAATATAACAATATTACGTCACGTGCAAAATGTATAATCATGGCAAAAGTTGGTCTATGTGGGCGGATCCAGTGATGGTATCATAGTGAGGCACGGGGACGGGCGCCCCAGTTCACAGCTAACCGAGTGCACGAAAGAGCCAGATTTAGCCCCAAGAGAGCTAAGTTGGCAACACTTACTCTGAGGGGAAAGCCGGGCGGAAACTGTCCCGCATGCCCTTAATGCGACACTTCACAAAACCAACAGTCATATAAGATGAAGTAGCAGCTTCCCTGTAAGGCGCTATGTGTGTTGCCTAACTCTAGGGCGTTAAGTGGATATTAATAGCAAATTTTCAATGGCAACTTCTACTAGCCCCGTAGAGTTAGGCAACACGCATAAGTCCTTGCAGGGAAGCGAGTATTTTATAATGTAGGTGTCCCATTTTTATTGCCGGTGAGTGTACATGTACGCAGACCAAGTGACGTACTTTGTGATTAATACGTAGAAATGTAGAGGAGCAGGCTTCGAATCTGGGCTTTTGCGCACAAACACATATGTGCATGCATGTGTGGGTGTTTTTATATACCGGTTGGTTCAAAAGTCCCGGAACGGTCACATATCGTGAGAAATACACATCGAATCGGAAAACGAAAAAATACGTGTTTAGTAAGTGAAAGAAAGCTATTCAATGATATCACCCCCTGGGGGTGGGGCGGGGGCAACTGTGAAATTTTAAATGGAAACCCCCATTTTGTATTGTAGAATCGGAAAGATGACTTCATTCCGAGTCCAACGAGCTATCAATCAAGATCTTTCAATAGAGTATATGGTAAACCCCCCATCCATATATTCTATTGAAAGGTCTTGACGTGCAGATTCTGAATCTGCAATCTCTTTCACTCGAGCTCAATTAGGGGCAGAGCGTCCCTTTATTTATTTATTTATTTTTTTGGCGAAAATTTAAATCGCCATATCTCCGTTCCTAATTGAGCTAGGAGGATGATTGATAGCTCGTTGGACTCGGAATGAAGTCCTCTTTCCGATTCTACAATACACAATGGGGGTTTCCATTTAAAATTTCACAGTTGAATCCACACCCCTAGGGGGCGGGGGTGGGGAATCATGTGTGATATCATTGAATAGCTTCCTTTCACTTATTAAACACGTAAATTTTTCGTTTTCCGATTCGATGTGTATTTCTCACGATATGTGACCGTTCCGGGACTTTTGCACCACCCGGTATGTACATAATGGGGCCAATCCATTTTAGAATAAGGCGTGTAAGGGGTGATCTTGCACTTAGGCGCCCAAAAGTCAACCTCACTTCCACGTAGTACACCTTGGACTGCATTTTGCAGATGAACGAGGCTCTGGCGACTGGCCCGCCCAGTATAATTTTATCCTTGTGTGTGCTGAGTGCCTCTTTACAGCCTCAGCTTTTAACCTAAGTCAGAATATTTTAATATTTTAGTTACAACACGACGTTACAGTTATGTTAGTTTAGTTCAGGTAAGGGACTCGACCCCGTATAACGTGACTGGTAGAAAATAGCCTAAGTGCTGACGCACCCAAAATTTTAAATTCGAATTAAAAAATCAAATTTTAGAACAAGGCACATAGCTCTTGATTGTCAAAATTGAATTTGCACATCCTTGTACTGCCAAAGCGCTAAGACGCCTGGGGTAATGGTTAGAATCCCCGCCTGGCCATGGGTGTTACTCGTTAGTGTCCCTTCATCAATTTCATCATTTCATAACGAATATTTTGGATAGAAAGATTATGGAGAAGTAACATATTTATACGTTTAAGTACTAAAAGCGAGACTCTTTGATCAGCAGGTGTTGCGGGGAGCTCTGGTGCCTGGACCTACAACCGGTGTAGTCCTCTTTAGGGTTTGTGTTGTGTTGTCCATATATATGTGTGTTACAGTCCCTTCACCCATATCTTATCACCATTCACCAAATCAATCAAATCAAGGAGGTGTTGTGTCTGTGAACTTATTTGAAAAAGGGTGCAAGGGATACAGTTCTAACTCAAGGACACTGCGCTCTTTTCAAAAAAATTCTGATGTAAAGTCCACGCGTTTACTTCGTTAACGTCCAAGAACTGAAGAAAGCCGCCGCCACGAACGTGGGTGGGGTTAAACAGCGGGCGAGTTGTGTTCGTCCAATCACACTCAACCTTCATCCAATGGGCGCAGCTGTCATTCTGCTCGTCTACTCCACGTGAAGTCTGTCACATGACTGCGTGTACGCTGTTGCCGTACTTTGCAACTTCAATGTGGAGACCGTGGGAAGATGCTTGTGCGCGGAGGGTCAAAGTGCCGTAGAGTAGATGTGTGGCAACACTGTGCGTTGAATGTGATTGTTGCAGCTGGTGGGCGCGCGCCGTGGACTCCAAAGCCAGCCGGTCGTTAACGTAGCTAGCGCGTCGACTATACCATGTATTGGTTTGTAACACAGAACTATAACATATTAAAAACCGACAATTAAGCATGACGATATACAGTTCCTTCATTATTATGCTGCTCGAACGTGTCTCTTTAGCGGTTGGAAGCACTCCGCTTGCCGGCGAAATCGGATGTACGTATCTCCTGAACTCAAGCGACTAGTGCATTTGTAGCTTTCCACGACGAGGTTTTATCAACTTTCTCTTCGGTAAGCACACTGCGGGACAGTACAACAGCTGATCAATATATTATCGACAGTGGCGTATGCTGAGTCTAAGATATGGACTATCATAACAACAATACGTGGTTCTAGGCTATGAAGGAAGGATGAGACTATAATTAACTCGAGAACGGCAGCAGGTTGCATAACTTTTAAGAAATCAGGTTGCCAACTCCTAAGAAGTCAGGTTTCCAACTCTTAGGAAATTAGATTGCTAACTTCAGAATCGCAATCATAACCTTATTGAAATGAGTATTTTTATTTACAGTTTCGAAGCTATTTTTCTTTCTGTATTTCACTCTCTAGGCTTCAGGCTTCGCAGATAGCGTAGATTATACGCTCCTGTTTATCGAAAACAGATCCATGTCGTTGGAACGTGGCCGTGTCTGCCTTGAATAAGGATGGATGTGTCATGTTGTTGAAAGATTTACATTCGCTTCTATGTAGTTTGCTAAGGTGATATGTGATGAACCGATAAATATTGAGTGTAGATAACTGTTATTAGTGTTGTTATAATAAGAATTGTTATGCACGATTCTTATGTGAAAGCAAACTCGTGCAGAAGTATAAGGAGGAGATTGTTAAGGAAACTTTCTCAATAGATGTGTGACAATATACAAGGGAAATATTACTAGAATGTACCGTGACCAAAGTACGTGATTACTTTACTTGTAAATGAGAAAGATTTTAATGTAAACAAATCTATGCGCTTGAGATGAGGGGCTACGCACATTGGATTTTGCCGGAAAGCGACGTGGTTCCAATCACTACACAGGTACGCGTTCGAGCGGCACAATAACCAAATAGATAGCCGGACAATTGCGATGACATTTTAAGTCTTCTGTCAATTTGAAGGGTGGCTTAATATCCCGTACAATACCTCTTACAAGAGAATTATGTGAAATATTGACGACATTTTCGAAAAGAACACTGATTCCTCTCACGCTTTCTCCAGGCTTGAGACTGGCAAGGTTAGGTTAGGTTGTTGTTACTCACTGACCTTCCCTAACAATGTTTAGCTTTCTCCTGCAGACACAGCCACGTAATATGGCGATTCTTCTTATTTGCAGCAACTAGACGATAAGAATGACCATCGTACAGCGCGGCAGGTTTTCCTTTCTCCGTTTGAATAACTTCCATAATTGAACATGCTATCCGAATTACTACCAAGTGAAGTGCACCAGAGCAAGTGTGGATCAGCAATGGCAGATGTTTGAAGCTTCACCCCTTAGCAAACTTCCGCTGCTAGAGGGGGGCTGGGTGGAGTATTCTAGATATTTGTGACACCTGCACAGTACACCTGTATTCCGCAGGACAGATAAGCAGGCCCTTGGATTCAACTTTATGTGATTTCAGACTTATGGCCGGGGGGGGGGGGGGGGAGGGGTGGTATGGGGTGAAGAAATGAAGGGTCGTCAATTATGCTGCACCTGTGGGTTAGTCATCTTAATCGTCGCAATTGCCCTACCATTAATTTTAAAATGACCACCGTCAAAATCATTGCAATTGTCCAATGCCAATGTCCTAGATTCAACCAAACAGAGGCACTGTACTTTATGAACACCGTGACCATGCTTCGGAAACATGCCATAGTCCCTGTTGTCCTTATTATTTCACGTCAAAAGTACACAGACACAATTTCATCACGTAATACCCTGTATTGTAGACATGGAGAAACCGCTGCTCATGGGAGAGGCTCAGGGTGCCACGTTGTTTTCTTCGAATTGATCACTGACCTGAAGATACAACAAAGGAAGGCAGAAAGCACACATGGGAAAGACTGTGAATGGGCATCCTCTGCCTTTTCAACATCCACGTGGAGTACAGTTAGAGGTATGTGGATGCGTGTTGAACGGCTCTTTCGTGGATGAGGGAAAAAGGAAGGAAAGATGGAGATACAGGTTCTCCCACGAAGGACATTTTGCCTTCTAGAGGAAATGCCGATGGCCTGTTTTTACCGTAATGCGGCTGGGTGGAGCCACGGTCGCAAATCACTTAGTATCGTTGCCAATTCTTTTGATCGGCCTCTGATATGGATCCTGTTGTATCGGCGGCTCTGCTAATCAAACGGATTTCAGAGCGATGTTTGTTTCGTTAGTCATCGGTGAGTTGTACTCTGAGTGAGATCCGGGTTCAAAAATCCCCCCTCTAACAAATTAACTATTCCCCATCAATAGTATGAACGCTAGAATTTATTTTCCTATTCACTACAGGACTTAACAGGAGTAATTGTAGAAAATTCTTCACTACATATTGTCTCAAATAACATCTACAACGGCCGTCCCCCGTGGCGGAGTGGTTAGCACATCGCGCTACGACGCCAGGGGTCCCGGGTTCGAATCCCGGCCTGGGCGTGGATGTTTGTGAGTGTCCATTCATCAATTTCATCACATCATCATTCATCATTTTCGCAATTTAGCCAAAAGTGGCACAAAAAGCAATGTGAAATAAAGCAAATGAATGGATGAATCAATCAATCAATACCTACTATGTTGTGGCCCATTTTCACTACGACCTATCAAGTCGCTATTATAGAAAGGTTAGTTAACCGATTCCCGTTATTCACAGGAGTAGCAATAAACCCAACCTGATTAAAAATACAATTTATTTCCATATTTCACCTCCTGAAAACTTCCCTCTAAAATGTATCAGTGCTTTTGTAATCAAGAATACTGAGTGTAAAGAGTATCGTCGGAGATCACCCAAATGCCAACTTCTGTTTCACGTAGAGTTCCTTCCCGATTGCGCAGTGGTAGCGTCGTCGCCCTGTAATCAAGGGTTCCGGGTTCGATACCCGGTGGAGTGATTCGGATCCTACTTTAAACTGAAGGTCCAGTTCCGATTAGCCTAACTGTGCATAAATTGGGCTTAAAACACCATATTAACCAGGAAACCAATCTTGTTTCACGAAGTACACTCTGGACTGAAATTTGTACACTAAGGCTGTGGCGTCTAGACTCGCATCCAGTATATTCCTTTGTGTGATTTGTGTTGCGTCCTGGCCGTGCGTGTCCTTTCATTAATTTCATCGTGTCATCTCTCATCCTCATCTTTTCGATTCCCCTCCCCGATGACGTAGTGGTAACGTCGTCAAGAGCTCCCGGGTTCGGTATCCGGTGTAGTCCCATAGTGGTTCCGATTCCTTAATAACCTGTAGGTCCTCTCCCGATTAGGTTATCTGTACATAGACTTAAAACACCCCCCCCTCCCATAAAACAAACCCTTATGACAAGTCAACCTCACTTGCCCGTAGTATTCCCCGGTTGCTGCTTCTTCCAGGTCATCGAGGCTCTGGCGCCTGGAGCCACGGACAAGATGATCCTGTGTTTGGGTGGTGAGTGTCCCTTGACGGCCTCGGAGACATGGGCGTCGGCAGGGGGATGGTCGAACCGGTCGGTCGACCCCCCCCCCGAAAATTTCCATCTACTTTCTTTCAATTTATGGCATTTTATAAACGAAGCACTTTATTTCACCTCATTTTGCGTCATTGTTTAAGAAATGGTCTTGACTCTTGAGAAATCGAATTTGGTACGAAACTTTCATAATTTGCAACACTAAAACTCTGTTAACTCTGTTCACACGTTCCGAAGCTTCTTATACTACTGCGTTTGCTGCTGCTACTGATACTAATGTTAGAAGTAACTATTATGTAATCTTTGTTGTAACAAGTACTATATTATTCATATAATAAACTTATTGGATGCTAAAATAAACTAAACTAAAACTGCTACTGCTACTAATGCTGCTAGTGATAATAATAAGAATAACATAATTTAAAATACCGATAATGCAATAATTTTAAAAATGAACCTCTCCTTGACAAACTTCTGCCACTGGTCTGTATCACAATATTTTTGAGGGGAGGAGTGTCCTCAACATCTTTGTCTCGACCCCCCCCCCCCCTAGGAAATTTTCTGGCGACGCCCATGCTCAGAGACAATATAGTTTTAGTTCTTTATAGGTAATGAATGACTGAAGAGTTTTTCAGTACTATTCCATTGTCTTGTTTGGTGCCTGTCCACAATTTTCTTTTAGTTAAGGGCAAAAATAACCTGTGCGCTGGAATGCCCATATAAAAAGCAATCAATCAAACCAGAAGCTGAAACTCGAGAAAGTTGGTGAGGAGTGACACTGTACCGTTCTTTGATTTTGAGTTCTTAAGTCAACTTTTGCCGGCCACCGTGGCGGGGTGGTTAGCACATCGCGCTGCGACTCCGGGGGTCCTTGATACGAATCCCGGCATGGATGTTTGTGAGTGTCCATTCATCAATTTCATCATATCATTCCCATCTTCGCACATTAGACAAAAGTGGCAGAAAAAGCGAAGTAAAATAATGCAAGTCAATTAAAGTCAACTTTTTGCACGTATAAGCTAATCTGGACTGAACCTATAGTATGTGCCTCCACGGCATTGCATCGTTGTAAAGGTTAGTTTATTTACACAGTGGCCACAAAACTACCTTTGCAATTTGGCGCTCTCGGGGTGATTCCAAACTGCCCTGCCCATAGAACACGTACAGCGTAGCATTCCGCAAAGGCCCTCCTGTCGTAGTCCCACGGATGCGGAAGAGATCGCCTGGCTTCTCCGCGGAAGAAATCTGCGCAGCATTCGGAATGAAGCAGAAGCTGATATAAAACACATCCACAGGTGGAAGAACTGGTTCTTACGCATTCCGCAAGGGTAACGACCTTCAGACACCGCTCGGCCTCCAAACAAACTTTTTACAAATATGACTCGCCGATTAATGATCGCAAACTGCAGTAATTACGCTTGACGATTACGTTAGAAGCTCTTGCTAGATGTGAGCCGATCCCCGTAGCGGATGGGTTAGCACAGCTCGCTACGATGCCAGGGGTACCGAGTTCGAATCCCGGACTGGACATGGGTGTTCTTTGTGAGTGCCCCTTCATCAATTTCATATCACCACTCATCCTCATCTTCGCGATTGGCCAAAGGGTAGAAAACCGAATTAAAGTAATCCACCACTGAAAGTATCTAAACAGAGAATGTCTAAGTCCTTTGATTCTTCTATTTTTTAATGTATTTCGAGGAGTTCTCTTTATATTGAAGCTTTAAGTCCGCTTGATGCGCAGATAGTTTATTTGGGACTGGACCTACAGTTTAGAGTCGTACCAGAACCACCGTGAGTCTCCACCGGTTATCGACAGGGGCGCCAAACCACGCCCAGTTTGATTAGCGCTAAAAAATGTATTTCTGATTACATATTGGTTTGTTTGAGTTTTTTTAAGTGCACTTGGGCTCGGAAAAGTTAATCGGTACTGGGCCTACAGTTTCAAGTAAGATCCGAATCAATATGCCTTCACTGGGTGCGTGGCTATTGTTTTCAAAAGAGTAGGATTTATTGTTGACATGAATTAATTCTAGTTTCTGCTGAAAGTTCATGTAACAATTTAAGCCAAGAGATTACTGTTATTTTGATGTCATTATGTAGGGTAGGCATGAAATAAACCCATACATACAATGAACGCGTTCTTTAATAGTAACACAAAGTATTTTGAAAATAAGGTTATTATTTTTCGTCATTAATACTGTAAATATATAACATGCTGGAGAAAGGTGGAAAGTAGGAAGACCAGGGAAGAAGGAGGAGAGGTGCCATCAATCTCCCCCGGGTGAAAATGTAATTTTTATCCACCCCTAGGTATCGAACCCACGACCCCATTATTACCACTACACCATCGGAAGCCCTCTCTTTAGACAAGAACTCCTGATACTGCAAATTAAATTTGTCTCTGTTCATTCCTCGTAATGGAAAGCAATGACTAATGAGTACGCAGCTATCAAAATGTTGTAATATGTAACGGTACTGTAACGAAGTAATAATGGATTAAATGAAAAAACAAGATGCGCCGGAACGATAAGAGATCCAGGAGCTCTCTCGTATGTTGGTGCGTGAAGCTAGCAAGATGGATGGCAGCATCTTTCCTCATCCCTGAACCAGTCTCGTCTCTGGATGTAGTTTAATTGTCGCGGGGAAGAAAAAGCACGCCAAAAAGCTGTTGAGTAACTGTCCCCGTCGGCTGTGAACAAACATTTCTTGCGGAGCAGAATCCTGAGAGTAGCGGTCGCTGTGTGCCAAGGTTTCTCCCATGCCTTTCCGTTAGGAGGACAAGCAGGCGGCTTCACCTAGGTCGTCCGCACCATCCTTTCGTTGCAGACGGGAGCATCTGTAACACGGCTTTATTATATCGAGAGCCTTGTGCAATGCATACAACTTTCACTCCTGATGTATCAGCTGTGGAAGAAAGTAGGCTGTGAATTCATGCGGGGCATTTACAGTAATTGATGATATTGACGAATTGACCAGGAACAGTACCATCCTTCGATCCTAACTTGCGTTGGAGGGGTTTTGTCATCGGCGCAACTTGGGATCTAACCTTTGAGGGGGCAGAATCGAACTTGGAGCTAAACTTTGAGGGTCAGAATCAAAAGTTTCAATAGTTTTTTAAACTTTCTTTTTTTAACTCCACTTTAAACACAGACTATACCTACACTAGGATTCGAACCACTATGTGCCTCCACGGGATATCGAGGCAGTGACCTCTTGATTACAAGATGAACATTACCACTATGCCATCGGGGAGATCCGAAAAAAAAAAAAGTTTCGAGCCCATAAGGTAATCATCCAGGACTATTTTGCTACATAACTGTTACAGTTTCAAAATCATAAAAATTACTCATTGTTCCTCAGGTTCCAGGAGTTTAACAAAAGTAACTTGTAAATTGGGGAGAGGCAGGCAAGTGGGCCTTGTACTCGATTTTAATTAACAAGTACATTATTTCCTTCCTCTAAAGCCACGAAACGGGCTCTGACCTTCTCCTGGCAGCATTCTGACGTCCATATTGTATTTATTTATTTATGGAAGTTTCCATTGTACTTAATTAACTATGCACCAGTTACACAAAATTGTTACATTTTCTCAAATTTATTATAATACAAACTTTTCCCCTGTTATTAGCTTAATTGTTGCAATTGTTGAAAGCGTTAATCAAGTACAAAGCTCCGATATTATTCAAACCTGTCTCCGTGGGAGAGTGGTTAGCGCAGCGCGATACGGCCCCAGCGAAGCAATGCGTGCGGTGTTGCCACGTTTCACGTACAGCTTTACTCCGCTGATTACTAGTTTCATCTAGTCAAAACACCTATAACTCATTTATTTCGTCCTTTCTAACATTGCTAGTTACTTATTGTGCATTGCGGAACATTCTATAAGATGTAATTATGAATTTCTCACGAAGATAACTTCAATTTTTCATGTTACGAGTAATTATTGTTGTTCCTTTTTTTCGCTTGCGTGACACACAATATGGCGCGAGCGTTCTGGATCATCGCGCGTCGTGCTTGTGTTTTGTCGATTTGGAGTGGGTATGCAGTGTTTCCAACCTTGTGAACGAAAACATACCTACTTGCGGGTTTTAAGTATGCTAATACTTAGAACCATGGACGGGTAGCCCCACAAACCATTCACGGATAGCTCCACGAACCATTCACGGTAAGATTAGGTTAGGCAAGCATAGATATAATTTGGGGTCACGTAATCTTTTTGGAAAAAGACGGGGTGGTTGGAAACAGTGACAGGGGGTTACGTCATCAAACGCAAGGAACATCCGGTTGAGGTAGAGAAAGTACATGGAAGCAACGGCAATTGCGTTATTTTTATATATAAGAACATGAATTGTGGCTAAAAAAGATGAAACGATGACAGAAAATACATTCGGGAACTTCAACAATGCTACAGAAAGTGATTCGCGTAAGTAGTATCTTGTGTAAAAATGAAGAAATCCGTTTTGACTAGTTGAAACTGTTACCGTCCGCTGAATAAATATCTGTATAAAATCGTTTTACATTGATAATGGATTTTAACAACAGATGCAAAGAACTTCAAAACAAGACCAATATTGCATTTGTACGACTAACCAATATCAAGAAAGAGTTGTTTCGCAAAATGGAAAATAACGGTTTTTTGACAAATTATAAACCTTTCTGCCTTTACCATACTAAAATTTCATCATGATCGGACCATCCTTCATTTATTATAGAATTTCAAAAAGAGCGACCGCTTGCGAAACCCGAAAAAAGCGGCACTTCTTTTGTTCTCACGACGATAAAAAATAGAAGACATACTCGAAAAAAAATGTAGTTAGCATATATTAACGCAGAATTGCATAAGCTAAGTTTTGATGTAGGTCTACTGGTTAATTTTTAATTGGAGTCCAAACTCGAGAATCTATAATTTTTAATCCGACAGTAGGTATGGACGTTCTTTGTGAGTACCCCTTCATCAATTTCGTCATATCATCACTCATCCTTCGCGTTTAGCCAAAAGTAGCAGACAGACGAAGTAAAGCAAACCAAATCAATCATCATACCTATATTTATTTAACCCACATCATCTTAATTGTATGCAGTACTTGGTAATTGTCTTAGTGACTTAGAGTTGACGAGCTGTATCTTTGCGGGCGAATTCTGTCCAAGCCCGGTTGCGCAGTAGCAAAGTGGAGGAGCTACCGGCTGCGCGTCATTATCCTTGCGTTCTGCCCTTGCTGTCGACCACCCAACGGGCGAGTATCTCTCTCACACACTGCGCGGAGTAGCCAAGGTCACCCGCAAAGATATAGCTCGTCAACTCTAATAAAGAAACTGAAATTAATCGTACGAAGTTTCAAGCACACATTGTTCCCTTATCGCCAGAATACAGGGAAAATATCTGCTTGGAATTCGTTAATAATTCAGTTTTTTTAACCGTCGGTTTATTTGTTTTAAAAGGGATGTGTAAGATTCTGTAGTCCGTATTTTGGTTATTTACGTCGCTTTTCTGCCACTTTGGCTGATCGGGAGAAGAAGTAATGATTAAAGACCGGATGTTAGGCAAGATGCGTATTCTTTATTGTTACAGATGTCTTAAAAATTACTTGATATTAGGAATGGCTAAATCCGGAATCCGTATAGTAAAACCGGAAAATCCAGATTTCGGAGGCAATCCGGATTTCGGAGCAAATTCGAATAACATCCACGTCCAGGACAGAACTCGAACCCGGGAACTTAGGTGGCTGTTTCGAAATTCGACCATCGAGCCGGCTTACTCTGTATCCCATTAGCTTTACTGCTTTGGAGAGATGTTATAATATTCTTCCTGTGTGAATCTACCGGGGCATATTGAACACACAACCACAATATAATTCTGAACTTGTGTATTAAAAATATTATCCGAAAGAATAGACGGATTCTTGTACTTTGAATGGAATTTTATACGCATCCGTAATTATCCATAACATCATAATAGGTTATTTACTTCTGTAGATGATTGACCTTCTGCTTGGATGTTCAAAGATCTTAGCGCATTGTACAGTCACGGACACTGCCGGCTTGTAACGATTTCATTGAAAGTCAATGTATTCATTACAAGCCGGCAGTGTCCGTGACTGTACAATAAGGAATGTTGCAATTGTTGCTGGTTTGACAATAACATAGGAACAGTTATCGCATAGCGACAATTCCATTCACTAATTGTTTACTGTGAGGTCTTTGACAAGGACTAGTTAGAAATGGGAAAATAGTGCAGACCCGCTGTTAGCGGATTTTAAGTAAGGCAGAGATGGGCTTTGTTCGAATTGGAGAGAAATGTGCTTTGCAAGCGACCGATGAGAGTGTAGTGAAGTTACCAGGTTAGGAAGCAGCGCGAGGATCATGGGATGAAAGTCCTATGCTAACCCGTAGGAAGAGCAGAAAGAGAACCCTTTCTGGCTACACGTAGTATCTGGAGATCATCCAGAGGAAATTGCCCAAGATGGATGATGGAGTTGGCGTTGAGAGGCGCCGCAAAAAGAGATTGGCCTGAGTCAGACACGCACCTTACTCCCAAACGGTGAACGGTGGCACAGATGAGCTATACTCTGTCCCGAGTATCTCTGGAGCAAGGCCACGCAAGATAGGCGGAGCGAAGCAGTACAAGCTACTGGAAAGGCTGGTAATTGCAATCGCTCTTCTCCCTTCCCGCAATCCCGTTCCCTCACACGCGTTCATTAGTCAGTCCTCCGGAGTCACTACTTCCGCAAAGACTTGATTTCGTTTGCCCGCTCCAGAGATACCTGGGACAGAGTATAGGTGGAGATATCTAGTTTGATATACCTCACGGATACAGGTATGGTTGGCAGCTGTGAATATTCGTGTACTTGGACGTCTTATCGGCTGCAGATAGATATACCCCTTATATAGAAATACATGATGCTCTTCAAGAATAAACATTAATGGGCTTCATGAAGAAAGAAAGATTAAAACTATGGACTCTCATGCCACACCATTACAATCCAACAATTAGTGATATTGTACAAACAACCGGTGGCGACGCATATACAAGGGACAATGACAAAAGCAACACTGCTCCACAAAACGATCCACAGTTCATCATGTGACAATCTACAAAGTCAAGCAACGTCGTACGGGGACACTATTGGGATAGGTAACCGGAAGTAGACCAACAGCCAATCAGGAAACAGATGCACAAATCAAAAAGAAGAATCCAGTCCAGTCTAACATGAAATAAAACAATTATATGTGAATGTCTAAAAGAAGACTGAAACTCAACAGTATTACGGATTACGTCACTGCTTTCTGTCTGTCGACGGAGTATAAAGCTTGACGCCCACTGAGACGCAGCAACAGAAAGCAACAGAACTTCTGTTGCCTGCTTCTAAAGATATAAAATGGTGTAACGCCCACTACAGGGAAAAGCGCGGAACCGAAGCGGGAATATCCGTGCCAGAAGTCTGCAAGTTATCTTAAAGGTTATCGCCCACTGAGACACCGGACGCGTCTGTTGCGGCGTTTCTCCGCGTCTCGGTGGGCGTCAAGCTTAAATTTATTTGTGTAGTCTCGCATGTCTGATTTATCATACTTTCGCTTTATTATTTCTGATTGCTTGCGTGACATTCCTTGGCAATTATTGTAAATTGCAATAAAGGTGACATTCATACACACGTTATTGATATGTCAAACAACAATAAGCATCAAAATGCGTAACAATCATCATTCTGGTCTCATTAGCATCGACCCCTTCAAGATATAGATTAGAAAGAATGATCATGAATTGAAAGAAATACAGTGGCCGCGGTGGCTCAGTCGGTAACGCGTCTGACTACCATGCTCAAGGTCCCGGGTTCGATCCCCGGCCGGTTCAAATCCGGGAACTTTTCTAACGGTGGAAGCGGCCCCGGCGCCTACCCAGCGTCGAATAACATGGGTACCTGGGGGAAACCCTGGGGGGTAAAGGCGGTCAGGGGCGTGATGCTGATCACATCACCCCCACTCACGACCGGATCAAGAAAGTGTGGGGCGTTACCCCCACACCCCCTATACGCCTTCATGGCGTGGTGCTATGCACAGGGGAACACTTTACTTTACTTTTTACAGGATTATTAAAAACGAATGGTACAAAAGTAAAGTTAATTTATTTTTAAGTGAAAGGAGATACAAAAGCAATTCTGGTGGGAAAGAAGAAAGGAATGTTGTAAATTTACCTGGGTAATTACAAATGTTGGATATGAGCACCCTGGGTAACACGGCAGATGTCAAAACGATAATCCATTTCTTGCCAGACGCGTTCCAACATATTCTCGGTTATCAGCTCCACTGCATGAGAGAATCCCTGCTTTAAATTATCCAGGTCCTCCTGTGGTAATGGAGGAACGTACACAGTGTAATGCAGTGTCTATGTGCTGGTCGTTTCTTGAATTTCGCACGAAAGTGTCTCGGAACTGTAAGAACTGCCCCTATTCGTGTTACAATATGCTTGCTCTACCTTCGTTGCCATTTTAGCTATCAACAACAAGTAGCGCCTCTAGCGGATTTTACGTCAACTACAACCACAGGCTATAAATTTACAACCTTCCATCCTTTCTTCTTTCCCACCAGAATTGCTTTTGTATCTCTTTTCACTTAAAAATAAATTAACCTTACTTTTGTACCATTCTTTTTGAATAACGCTGTATATAAAATAAAATGACATCGGCACCAAAAGAATAAATTTTAGGATGAACGCCAAAACTGGTTTTGTCATCATTTAAATGTAATTGGTCCCGCACCGTGGTTAAGACTTCGTGTTTAGAGAATAATACATTTACTGTTCGCTATGCATTATCTTTCTGTGAATGTTCGAAGGTGAAATGGCGTGAGAACCAATTTGGAACTAGAGGAAATCTGCTGTAAAAGTTAAACATTCGTACTATGAGTGTAGTTTTATATCACTCTATATATTCGAACATTGAATGGAACCTTGTTATTTTTAACAACATTTTTGATATTTAATAAAAGGGTTCATAGTTTGAAGTTATTCTACTAATGTAGATTTGCAGATTTTGTAGAGAAAGTAATTTGATATCACATCTTTTAAAAGTTTATTTCATATCATCTTATTCTTCTTGACATATTTACAATACATTGCAAACAAAATCACACAAATATATTTTCAAAATATTTTTCTCCCGTCTTTTGACGTATGTAATGTCAGCATTCATAGGCAGTGATGACTATACCTTGTACGCGTTTTAACCAGTGCGGTTCGGGTATTTTCGCCAGTTACCATGTCCATTCGGAGAGGTGGGTGCTGCTACCAATTAGATTCCACATACCTTACCCTTCTGGAACGGGCCTCTTGGTGCGGGTTGTCTTGTTTGGCAACAAGACTGGTAGCCAGAACATTTGCAGAGGAATGGAAAAAGAGCTACTCCGAATAATTCCGAGAAAAGCCGAATCGCTCTGTTTAAAAGTACGAATACGATTTAGTGCTGCACGAACAGGATGGCGACGGCAGTGAAGATGGTGATCGTCTTTGGAGAGGCGATGGCTGCCGATGACCACCCGCACTCGATGTCGTTCTTGAGCACCGCCAGAAGCGATTGGTTGTTCTTGTTGACGCAGGTAGCTGCCCTAAGGAAGTTGCCGGAAAGACACTCGGAATCAGGCTCGTCGTCCACGCGGTTGCACAGGTACTGTCGTCTCTTCCGGTCCCATACTTCTACCCACCTGCAACAAGAGTGAAAATAATATCAAATGCTAGTTTTAGAGTAGTTAAAGGATTTTTCAAGGTGGTATAACCAAGAACACTAGATAGAAACAGCGATTAGAACATAGAACACCAGATATAACCAAGAACATTAGATAGAAGCCTGGATCACAATAAAGAACACCAGATAGAAGAAGCATGGATTATAACCAAGAACATCAGATAGAAGAAGCAAGGATTATAACCAAGATCACCAGATAGAAGAAGCAGGGATTATAACTAATAACACCATATATAAGCAGGGATTATAACCAAGAACACCAGATAGAAGAAAGGATTATAACCAAGAACACCAGATAGAAGAAAGGATTATAACCAAGAACACCAGATAGAAGAAAGGATTATAACCAAGAACACCAGATGGAAGAAAGGATTATAACCAAGAACACCAGATGGAAGAAAGGATTATAACCAAGAACACCAGATGGAAGAAAGGATTATAACCAAGAACACCAGATGGAAGAAAGGATTGTAACCAAGAACATCAGATGGAAGAAGGGATTATAACGAAGAACACCAGATGGAAGAAGGGATCATAACCAAGGACACCAGATAGAAAAAGGGATCATAACCAAGGACAGCAGATAGAAAAAGGGATCATAACCAAGAACACCATATATAAGCAGGGATTATAACCAAGAACACGAGATAGAAGCAGTGATTATAACCAAGAACACCAGATAGAAGCAGTGATTATAATCAAGAACACCAGATAGAAGCAGTGATTATAATCAAGAACACCAGATAGAAGCAGGGGTGTTCAATGATCGTAGGAGACTACAGGTGACAGAATTATGTGTTAAGTGTTCGATCCACGATATGAAGTTAACTCCTAAGATTCTGGCTTGTAAAACCGGCCGTGACACGAATGTTACAATTTCCTCTTATTCTTTATTGCCTGGATTCATACATTGACTCAGATAAGCGACGTTAAAGCACAATACAGTATGGTAGAAGATATTTCCTCCAGCATAAATTTGTTGAGATTTCTTTTATTTGTACATACTTCAAAATACATGTTAAATATACTTAGTATCACGTTACTTCACCGTTTCGATTCGTCTGTCCATATTTAAAAAAAGGGCAGTATTAATTGAAGTATCCACCCATCCAAATAAAATCACTACACAATGTCAATAAAAAAATGGCGTTTCCCGGTCTGGAGGAATCAATACATATTCTAACGTTACGTTTCAAGATAGCACTTCTCTAGAAACGTAGTGTTAGAATAAGTATAGGTATGAGAACATCCAATTAGCATCGCATATCAGTAAAGAACCATTGTGACAAACATTCAGATAATTATTAAAGCAGGTTTTCCAGTACACTAAATTTTATTTTTGCAGCTATAAAAGTTTCCGATAGATTAATATATTACCATAATATTAGTCGTTGACTCTGTTTGATTCTTACGGACAGGCCAAACGAATGTATGGTACCAGTCAAGCATACGGTCAAGCCGTGGGCACAGTCGATGCAAAATTATTATGTGCTTACCCAATCTCACAGTCACAGTTCCATGGGTTTCCTGACAGCTGGAGTCCCGTGAGGAACACCGTCTGGGGGATGCCAGGGTGGTCACCGCTGCAGGGGTTGGACAGGGTCTTCAGGTGGTTGTCTCTGATATCGAGGGTGAGGTTCCTCACACGACCCAGCCGCTTCAGCACTCTGCCGTCCAAGGTCTCCAGGCTCGTGTTTCTAATTGTCAGGTGCAGCTCCAGTCCTTGCAACCCCTGAAATCATCCATGTTTAAGAGTAACATATTTGACCCCGAATTTCACATTCTGACTTTGGTGAATTACATGTGGACTATTTTGCAATGTAAGCATTGATATCAGCGCTCGTCATTGACATGAAATTTGTATTCATTTTCATGATGGCATTTGGGACCAACACAATCGAACACGGTCTTGTCTTTTAAGTCCTTGAACTACACCACATTAAGATTTTATGTTAACAAGAAACGTGATTGTCTAGCTCTCTGAGCAGAGGCATGTAATTGCTAGTTTTACACTGTAGATGCGCTTCAACTTCTGGAAGCTTCGCCGTGTACGTGAACGTGTGATCGTGCTTAGAATTAGCACAACAAAGTTTGTTTTGTACAAGTTGCTTCTGCGCACAACATGCGTGACTTCTACTGAGTGGAAATTCGAAACGTTTTGGAACAGTTGCGGTGTAAAAAATTAATGCCTTTTCTTTATTGTACCATCATTACATAATAAAAGATGAACATGTGCTAACGTTGCATCATATTAAATACTTTGAGCAAACATTTAATTTTAACAAAAACATTTTATAAAGCGTACAATGATGATAATCACTTTAATTGCATGCATGGCATTTGCATAAGTTTTAATGTTAAGGAACACTGACCTTGTAAATTCAGAAACAATAGCTCAGAGGTCTCACTCGCAAGCAGTTACGATTGCTATTGACCATGAAATTGTGAGAGAAAATGTGCTGGAGCAAATTGAAGGTGGTTGATACTCTTGATAACGATTGACATTGCCATTATCATATTTGAATCCCTAAAAGTTTCTGATGTGTTAAGATGTCATCCTGGTATCAACCATTGCCTTCTAAGTAACTTATGTTGTGTCCTAACGAAAATATCTTGTGGTAAATTAATTTGATTTAATAAAATATGATATAGAATATATGATACCACAACCTAAAATGAAACAGCCGGACCCTGTGGCCGAGTGGTTAGCAGATCGCACTGCGACGCCAAGGGTCCCGGGTTCGAATCCCGCTCGGGCTTGGTTGTTTGTGAATGTCCATTCATCAATTTCATCATTTCATAACTCATCCCCATCTTCGCAAATTAGCCAAGAGGCACAAAACGCGAAGTGAAATAAAACTCACTCAATCAATCAATAAAATGAAACAAAATGACTGAAATTTTTATTGTCCAACAGACTGAAACCTGTCGGTTATGCTCCGCTAAGTTCTTACAACGTTGTACAACCCTGAATTCATAATTATGCTTTGGTAACTTTCTGGAAGCTGACTAAATGGTTTGAAACGCCTGCTTAACAACCAAATATTTTGTTATTAGTATATTTTTTTGCCTAGTGCGAAGTGAAAATTGCTAGCTGAGGGTATGTTCGGTCGAGCCTCGGAGATAGCTGGGAGGATGCTCTTATGGTGAAAATGAGTCAGTTGGGAGATGCTTTGCGAACATTTTGCTAGTTGGACGATATCCCCTCCATATCCCACCATTCGCTGCGAGCACTGATGTTGCCGGAAAATATATAGTTGAAATGTCGCCATGCACCAGTTACAATGTAATATAGTAGATAGAGCCATAAGAAAGATTAACCAATAAGAAAATAAATATTTTACAAAGTTATATGAAAACCGTACTTAAAGGCACTTACGTATGTACATACAATACTTTGCAGTAGTTCCGACTCTATTGGGGATGAAGTTCATATCTGAGGATTGCTATTATGTGGCTGCGTCGGACTTTCTGGTGTGCCTCTGGATGGTGCATCAATCATTTTTCAACAAAAATGTGTTTTGATATTAACATTGTTATTACGTTATCCAAACAAAGATTTATTATTCAGCAATTGGATGTTTACCTACTGGACAAATATGTACAACTCTAGTAAAGTCTAGGTCTTTTCTTGACATGTAATGTATTTGCTAGAAACAATCCTTTTAGAATTTAAATGGAAAGGTACATTTCTAATATATAGGGTGGCAGCACCCCTCCGGTGCTGTCCTCTTTGATGTTACTATGATGTTGGCTGAAAGGGCTATGAAACATCAGCTGTCAGAATGTAAAATTATTTTATAGTGTTCTAATTACGAATGCATTGTTCTGACTACTAACGTAATCGTAGCAACCATTTCGAGAAACATCTGTTTGACTAGCTATTAATTGATATAAATTAAACAAGACTGTTCGATATCCATGCTGTGTTATTCAGAATTAAAGCGTGGCAGAGGAGAGGACTCACCTGCAGAAAATGCGCATCCAGCGACTGCAGAGCTCTGCCTGTGATGGTGATGTTGGTAAGCTTGTAAGGGAGACGTCCGTCAAGTTCTTCTCCGAATGTTTCCTTCTCAACCTGCTCAAGAAGAGGAAAAGATCACCGTGTTTTCCTTTAAACAATATGTCTCCAACTTTTCTTTCTAAGTATTCTGACATCCTTGTTAGAAACAGAAATGAAAACTTAACATAGCTAAATTCTAAATCTACATTCTCTGTTGTTTCGCCTGACTCATATTGCTTGAGGCATTGTCTACCAGCGTAACGCGAAGCTCTATTACGCCCTCCAATATGTCGTGTGTCTAATGCTGTTTTAAGGTTCCTCACATTTTTCTCGAATGTGCCAATTTGACTTTCCTCAGACAGTTTTTTTAATCTTCCCAACGATTTTTCATCCCTGGTTGGAGATGATGGACAGTGTTCTAACATAATTTTTTTATTTTTATTTTTAAAGCGGGTCTCTTCTACTGTGTTTGAGGAAGCTCGTTTTGTAGTGTGGCCGTATCTTTTTAATGTGTTGTGTTTGTCCTGCGCAGGTCCGTTTAATACCTTGCACTTTTAACCTTTTTACACCCCTTTTTAACTCGGGTAAGGATTTAGATAAGGGGATAATTACCCATATATATTGAAGGATGAAAAATGGCCATGTGTGTAGCGGACTAACTTTGTGGCGACTTGAGTCCAGTTAGGCATTTAAGTGGATGCAACAATGTCTGCAATTTTCTGAATTTGTAAATTCACTACATGCGTGCGTCTGAAAAATAATATGTACTAGGCAGTGTGGACCTTGGTGTTGCGTTTTCTGGCAGTACCTAATATCTAAGATGTAGCGATTGATATTCTCACCAGGACGTGGAGGCTCCTAATTCCTGTACTCCTTTGCAACAGCCGTGATATATTGAAGTTCTTGATTTCTTCATACGTACTCACGTGGAGTGTGCGTAGTGATGTCAGCGAGTGAAGCGAATCATCCTGAAAGAATATATATTTTATTATTTACATACTGCACAAAGTTAGGATAAGTTTCGTTTTAAATTTCCTGACAATCTTTTCTTCGTCTGTGTCAACTAGAAGTAGGAAGGTCAATTTAGATGCAGTGAAGATCAGAAAAATGCTAACTTACTTCAACACAAATTACCCCGATTTTTATCCATATTTGTTCTTATTAGTCTAGTCAATAAAAAATAACATGCGAGTTGCCTATGTTCTTGAGACTAAAACATTAGATAGTTAGCACATTGGTGCAGATGAGATGTCTCCGAGAGATGCCTAGCGCATAGTAGCATCAATTTGGTACCTTGGTCACAAGACCGTATCTACCCCAAGAGTGTTAAAGTACCAAGAATGGTGACGCCTTCTTCACGCTAACGCAAACAAAACAGTTTTCTTGCTCATGTAGCATATCTACAAACGCCTAGTGTAAAGCTGCCGATGATACTGTATAAGATCACAATGTTAACAATTTTTTCCTTCTGATATTCTGCTATTACTCGAAAGTGCATTTCACACTCACCCCAACCTTCAGAGTACATTAAAACTATCGGAATATGTTTTCATTTACACCATATACCTCAAGTTACTTTCATTTAGGCACCTGTGCCCGATAAGTTCATTGCTCTACATTTTAATTTTAAATGCTTCACTCACCTGGAAAGTTCGGAGAGGCAATTGCCGAAGGTCAAGTTCTTCTAGACGGTCCAGTCCCCTGAAGCTGTTGCTTGTGATGGACCGTATTGGATTGCCGTTGATGAAAAGGGATCTTAGGTAGCGGAGGGAGTAGAGAGCGTGTTCAGGAGAAGAGGACAACTTGTTTTCACTCAGGTCAAGATCTCGCAGCTGCGTCAGATTCAGGGTGACCTTTGGAGAGATCGTAGCGATTTTGTTTCCGGAGATATTTAGTTTGATTAGTGAGCTGAGAGGCAAATCTGGGAAAGCCGAGAGTGAGGTGTTGGCTATGTCGAGTGTGTGTAAGGAATCGTGTAACCCCTGGAACACTCGTCCACGAAGTACTTGTATCGGATTATTACCGAGTAGTAGACCCGTAAGGCGCGGCAGAGCCGAGAACGTGTTGTCCTCAAGTCTTGTCAAGCGGTTGCTGGACAAATCCAGCCATACGAGATCGTGCATCCAACTCAGGATATCTGGGCTTAGAGTGACGATATTATTCCACGAGAGATTCAGCTCCCGTACGTACCCAGCCGCAGATCCAAGGCTGGAGGTTGGGATGCGATTAAGCTTGTTATGCGATACGTCCAGGAATTCCAGCGTAGTGTCCCGAAGGAGACCGTCTGGAAGCTCCCGGATGTTGTTATGCGAGAGGTCTAGAATGCGGAGCCGGTTGTGAGACCAGAATAAATTCGTTGGAAGATCTACTATCGCGTTGTGGCATAACTTCAAATGCTGGATTCGCTTGCTGTTCCTGAACGTGTCGTAACCCAGCTCGCTTATCTCGTTGTGGCTCAGATCGAGGAGTTGGAGGTAAGGGATGTTTCCGAAGATATCTCGCGTCGCGTTTTGGATCATATTTGAACCTAAGTAGAGTTCTATGAGCTGGCTTCTGACTGCATTGAAAAAGGCTGGCTCGATTCGGGAAATGTTGTTGTGGCTGAAATCCAGAATCTTTATGTTAGAGTAGCTAATTTTCCCGTTTTGTTTGAATCCAAGCGCCTCTATTCCGTTATGGCTGACGTTTAAGTTGAATGTTGATAAGCTACCTATTCGTTCAAAGGAGTTAAGGTCTATGTGTTTCAAATTGTTATGTGCCAGCTGCAGTACTTCCATATTTGGCAGGTTTCTAAATGCTTCTATTGAAATATCCCGTATGTTATTCCCTTCTAGATTTAGGTGCTTTAAGTTGTTGAGGTTCGTGAAAGCCTCGCTGTCTATAGCCTGTATCTTGTTGTCGTCTAGGTATAGATCTTCTAGAGATTTTAGGTCGGCAAAAGTGGAGCTGTCAATTCTTTGCAAGTTGTTGAAGGACAAGTGGATTTCTTCCAGGTGAGAGTGTTTCTTAGGCGAGAACATTTCCGGCGCTATGCTCCCAATCTGATTGTCTCGGAGATTCAACATTTTAAGCTTCCTCATGGCATTGAAGGAACCTTGCTCGATGTTCCTCAGCTTGTTGTTGCTCATGTCGACGATTTGGACGTCCGTCAGGTGCTTGAAAGTTTGGGCTGGTATCGAGGACATGGTGATTCCGTGGGTCAGCCGGAGTTCCTGCAGGCTGACGTCGGCAAAAGCCATGCTTTGGATCTGGGATATGTCGTTGTCCGAAAGATCAAGCTTCTTTATCCCTTGGACGTTTTGAAAGGCGTGGTCCCTGAGGCTTTGCAAGTTGGAACACGACACGTGAAGCTCCTCCAAGGCTGGTCCGAAGTCGGTGAAGTGTTCGGGACCCAAGTGGTTATCAAGGAGTCGGCTTATGCCCAAGTACCTCAGGCTTCTCATTTGCTGAAGGGCTTCCAGGGGCAAGAAACCCATCTGGTCTCCCGTGATGTCCAGTTTGTACAGGGTGTACTGGAGACGGTTGAGCGACTCCTTGGGTGCGATCGTCGCCTTGTTCTCCCTCAGAGAAAGGAACTTGAGGAAGTCGAAATCGTAAAGAATCTTGTTGGGGAACTGAGTGATGTTGTTCTCGGAAAGATCCAAGAGATGGAGAGATTCCTCCAGACCGCGAAACGCCATCGGATCAATTTCCGTGATCTCGCAGTTCCTCATGAAGAGGTCTCTGATCCTGGCGTCCTTGAACGCCTTTTCCTCTACGGTGAACAAGGGGTTCTCGTCCAGGTACGTGCAGTTGAGGGTGCCGAAGTGCTGGAACGCGTTGGGCGGAAGGTGCTCCATCAGGTTGCGATCCAATCGCAGGGTCTCGAGGGAGAGTCTCCCGGTGAAAGTGACGTTGAGCGTCTGCGCGATGAGGTTCCCGGACAGGTCCAAAGTGCGGAGATTGCGGAGGGAAGCCATGGCGTGGAAGGGGACCTGCTGGAGCATGTTCCCTCCGAGGAGCACGTGCGATAGTCTCTGGAGGCTGCTGGAGAAGATGTCCGCCGGTAGGTAGAGTATGTTGTTCTCGCGCAGATCCAGAGTCTCCAGGTTTTGTAAACCTTTGAACACTCCCGGTTGCAGAATGGTGAGGGAATTCTCAGCCAGGATAAGCGTTTTAAGGGAGCTCTCCAGCCCTCTAAAGTCTCCCTCGATTATGTCGTAGATGGAGTTACCTGCAAATGTAAAAGTCTCGTAAATTTTCCATTCTTATTTTTGCAAAAAGAAAGTACGGGTTAACTTGATACCAAATGTTTATTTCTGTTATAAATGACAGCTGATCATCTTTGACCTTGTTTTGCTTGTGCTATGCTCATTTCAAACATTACTTGGTCAAGACGCCAGCCTCTGTGGTGGGTCCTGGGTTCGAATTATGTTTCTTCATTAGTTTCACCATATCTTTAATCATCCTCATCTTCGCGATTAGCCAAAAGTTTCAGAAATGCGAAGTAAAAGAAACCAAATAATTCAGTGGATCAATACTTTGTCAAGACCATCGGATCTGACCCGTAGTTGAGGCAGTTCAATTTTTTTTTCAACTCGGCAGCGAGATTCTCGGCTAAGTTACTACAGCTAGGCTTAGACTAGTACATGCGAAACTTAGGACGAGAGGCGAAATCAAAGCATACAATAATAGGTGCGGAATAATTTATTTGAAAGGAAGTGTTGAGGTTGGTGGAAAGAGAAAAGGATTGGAGCAAAAATTGCTTTGGGTCTCTTGATTTTCAAATAGGAATGGACCTTGAGTTTAAAGTGGCATCCGAACCACATTGTATCCAACCCTGGACCTCTTGATTATGAGGCAACATGCTTGCCACAACTTCATCGGAGAAGTCCGAGGACAGCAAAGTAAAAGAGTCAATGGAAAAGGATGAGAATTAATTAATTGAAAGGTGGTGGAAAAGGACTGAACAAGGCCAGGTGGAAAACCATTGGCAAAGGAGAGGAGAAAGGAGCTATTGAATGCAGGAAGACTTAGAAGAGCTGAACTTTGGATGATAGTGCAAGGAACAGAGCTAGTTGTGTGTGAACACATGCGCACAAAGTACAAAAGCTTCAAAATCGGAAAGTGTGAGGGTTCGTAAATATGATTTGAAAGGCGACCATGTTTTCTAGAGAGAAATGCGGGACATACATACTGTGTGAACATTATCGACACGATAACTTTCATGCAGCGTGTTCCGTTCAAACCTCCCACATTTCAATTGATCATTGCTAAAAGGTTATGAAACATAATGGAATGCGAGTGGTACTAGACGAAAGAGAAACTCTGATAATTTTATTGCATGACCTCGAAGTTCACC
The DNA here is from genome assembly GCF_977018435.1 of Lepisma saccharinum. Taxonomy (NCBI): domain Eukaryota; kingdom Metazoa; phylum Arthropoda; class Insecta; order Zygentoma; family Lepismatidae; genus Lepisma; species Lepisma saccharinum. The sequence goes on from NC_139243.1 coordinate 80,082,679, forward strand.
GTTCTCTCAACTATGCAGCGCCACAATCGCATAAAGCACAATGGCGACTCCGCAGCAGCGCGCGCAATCTGTATTCTGGTATGCAGAGACCAAATCAATCATTACAGTGCAAAGAAATTACCGGAGGGAATATGGAGGTGAAGCATCTGATGGGAAAACCATTAAGGCATGGTGTGCGAAGTTTTTGGCTTCATTTGTACCCTTACACGGTGCAAACTGTTCAACAATTGAAGCCAAATGATAAGCCACAACGACAGAAATTCGCTATTGAAATGCTGGATCGTATGGTCAGGGATCCTCAACTTCTTGGAAACGCGTTGTTTTCAGACGAGGCCACATTCCATCTGTCAGGGCTGTGCTTCACCTCCATATTCTCTCCGGTAATTTATTTGCACTGTAATGATTGATTTGGTCTCTGCATACCACAATACAGATTGTGCATGCTGCTGCGGAGTCGCCATTGTGCTTTATGCGATTGTGGCGCTGCATAGTGAGAGAACGATGAACTTCAAGGTCATGCAATAAAATTCTTTGAGTTTCTCTCTCGTCTAGTACCACTCGCATCCCATTATGTTTCATAACCTTTTAGCAATGATCAATTGAAATGTGGGAGAGTTGAACGGAACACGCTGTATATCCCTCTTACTTATGGGCATTGTTGTGCGTCTTAAACTGTCATGTACTGTTATTTTTCATGAACATAAATGCTTTAAATTTGATGCATTCTGTGGGGTCACATATTTTTCTCCTGTTTAACACAAATAGGTCTACTTTGTTGCAACTAGCAGAATCTCGGGGAACATGAAGATAAATTTTAGAATACAATACAAACCTGAAAGATCTAGATCCTGCAACACTGCGAGTGACTCGAGAGCTCTGTTGGGTATGCGGTGGATTTGGTTCGCCCCTAGATCCAGCTTCCACAAGAATTGCTCCAGGCCAAAAAAGGCTCTCCTTGGTATCGTTGTAAGCAAGTTACCTCGTATCGTCAGCCTGTACATTCCTGTTGAGAAATAAAGGACAATAAAATAATAATAACTATTTGGCGTCGCCAGAAATTTTTGTATGGCTTTTCAGGCTTTTGATTACACTTGAATACTAGAAATAATATAATAATTATTGTTACGAAATATAATTATTATAAGGTAATAAAAATAGATCAATTTTCTTCTGTATGTTATATTTTTGGAGAGACAATTCTACTCCATCCACCACAACTACTTTTCACTAACGTTTTTGTTCATTTCGCACAGTTAGTTTTGAATTTGAATTTGAATTTGATTTTAAAATTGTGGGAGCGTCAGCACTTATGCTATTTTGCTCCCGTCACATTATACGGGGGCCAGCCCCTTATCAGTACAAAGAGCAACTCTAACGTTGCATAATTAAAAAGCTTAAAATGTTCTGACTTCTGTTAAAAGCTGAGGCTGTAAACGGGCACTCAGCACACATAAGGACAACAGGACAATACAAACAAAATTATACTGGCCATGGAGACAGTCGCCAGAGCCTCGTTAGTCTTCAGTCCAGGGTGTACTAACGTGGAAGTGAGGTTGACATTTGGGTGTAATACGTTGAAGGTCACCCCTTACACCCCGCACAGTTAGTGTACTGGAATGTATAGTTATTATATTTTATTATTAACTTTTACGCACCTCGTTCAGGAGAAAGCTTTAAAAATTAGGGGAGAGTTTTAATTATGTGTGACGTCTGAAATAAAAATCTCGTTTTTGGAATTTTGTAAACGAAGAAAACATTTATTCCTCCATTTTAGACTCAATTTTTCGATCCTCCACCCCTTTTCCACTTTGGTTAGTATGTTCAAATAGTAACTAACTGAACTTTATTCATGTTATTGAGTATAAAAATAACATGCTTTCTGCTCTCTTGTGGACTGTCGACGAAATCTTTCGACCCCCCCCCCCTCTTCCCTGCCGACGCCCATGATGCAACTGAAATAGTATGAGCTATGTCAGGAAATTTTTCCCTCGTGGCTTAGCATATGCCTGTCATGGGAAATCACACTGTGTGTTCAATAATGTACGGAACTTATCGTTGTGTACTCCTTGATTCGGTTTCACCTTTACAAAACCTCTCTATCAACCCATTCCCACCACATGATATGCAAACTACGATTTCAAAGCTTTCATTACTATTTTAACTCTTTTCTAGCTGTCGGAACTCTCACCCTCTGGGGTGGTTGTTCAGTGAACGGAACAGTTGGTGTTCGATACCCGGGGCAGGCATTTAGTAGTTCAGGTACCACTGTAAGATGTAGTTCCATACCCGATTAGATTTTCTGTGCATAACAAACAAACTCAAACAGATGGTAATCAGACAGGGCAATGTCTGACAAATAAGGCGGATGCATCAGGATTTCTAAACCAAGGTGGAAACAGTCAGAACTTTCTTGGTTACCTTTACTTAATATCGTAGTGTTCCTCACATTCTGGAGCTACCCTGGCCTTCATAGAAGGCAGGATGTTCAAAGAATTCGTATAGGACAGCAGTATACGTTTCGAGTATGATGAGTTGTAAAAAGGAAGTTGGGGGAGTAGATCGGAGGTGAGAGATTCGACAGTGGCTAGGAAAGTAGGAGGAACGTAAAAGAAAGTACGGGAAGGTAGAAGCGAGTACAGTGATAGAAGTTCAGGAGATATAAGGTAGACTGTGTGCGATTGAACATTGGAGGACTTATTGACCTTCTCTTCAAATACGAGACAGGTAATTCCTTTCACTAACATATCCATGCCGATTCAGTCTTAACGTTCATTAAATCCAATGTGTGTGTCGCCATTCATTTAAGAGTTGTGTAGATTAACGTTTATCTAGGTACCCCTCCAGATGAAGATTAAGCATAAGCGAGTGGCTATGAGCTAACGCCACCCCTATGGGTCGATCCCGACACCGAGTGGTGTTGTACGATATTGTTCTATAAATGAGAGGGATATATGTTTTTATCACAATGGCATTGATTCGTAACGTAGGTCGAATACGGGGATGGGTTTGTTGCAAGTCAAACTCACGGGTTCCGTAGAAGGGTTTCGGGTCGAGTTCTCTCATCCCATTCCTCTCCAAGTGCAGCTCGTACAGCTGCGTGTTGTTGATGTCCGGTGGCACTCGCGGCAACAGGACGTCGGTGCACGTCACTATTCCGAAGTCGGGACCTGGCTTCGAACAGGTGCACTGCAGGTTGAAGCCGCAGGGTGGGTCCCGAATGTGGCGCCCTTGGGTGACCAGGAGTAAGGTTGACACCACCAGGGTGTAGCACAGACGAACCACGATCATCTGCGGAAGAAAAAAGAAGAATCGTTTTTAGGGTACAGTTCATGAGAGACAAAGCGTTGTTACGGAATCGCTAAAACCTACGCTAAAATCCATATAATTTTTACCGTTTACAGTAACCTACCCAATGCCGCTCCCGCGATTTTTCTATGGGGGCAGCAGTACTCAAAGTCAGGGAAACGTGTGATAATGCCATCCCCGCAGCAAATTCTCATAATGCATCACTCCACAAGGATAATTTGCATAGGTATCCCACCGCCCACTAGATTCTCTCCATGTTGATGCATCCAAGCATTTCCATACCTTTCCCCAAAGTGGGTTAAATACCCCCCCCCCCAATCCCAAGCTACAGATTTCCACTTCGAGCACTGGGAGGCACAGTAAGATTTCATATCTTGACCTGCAGTCATAAAGACTCATTTTACCTTCTATTATTATTATTAATAATATTATTAGTATTAATACTTTACAAATCATAAAATTGAAATTCGACTAAAAATGACGTGGCGTTGTTGGGAAGTACAGACTTGGTTCTACTTGGTTCCTTCCGTAAACGTCTGCCAATTTGTTGATGAACAGTTCTGATGCACACATCAGAGACCACTTAATCTGCTGTCTTTTATAACACACAATGCCCATGATATGACGCTACAATTTCACTATTTCAATTGTATGAAGATTTTCAAGGGGTCTGGGGTGTAATCTCCCCCTTCTTTTTGCGGCTACCCTCAAACCAACCCTTATAATGGTAAAATGAAGAAATGTCGTATTTCAGTATTGTTCGAATTCCAGGGTGTTTTTCAGTCAGTAACAATGCTACTTTTCCTTCGGCTGCAAACATGTCCATCCTTTTCAACTGTCAACGTCTTGTCGAACATTATTTAATTGCATTATGCATGACGATTAATCCATCTACCTGTTATTGCGATTCAACAGTTGATATCTTGTGTGAATGTCGTGGTATGTGTCTGAGGATTCGGAACAAATAATGAAAACGCAGTTTTATCCGTTTTAAGCTTCTCCTTTGTTTTTGCATTAAGTGACTGCTGTTTGTTACAGCAGAAATTTTTTTTTACCTTTCCATCGTGAATGTAACATGTATAATTCCTACATTTTTATACTCAAAATGTGCATGTTTCGTCAACGTACAATGTTCAATAACGTTTTTTGTATATAATAATTTGAATAATCCTTGTGCTTGGCAACACTGCTACGGTAACAGTTTTGGATGTAGTGATAGAAATGGATTTATCAAAACGTGATACGCTGCATTTTCTTCCTGAAAAAAAATCTGCTAATTGCAGTAATATTATCAACCCACATAAGTTCGCTTCACATTTGCAAATTCATGGAATATTCAGGTTGACAAAAAAACAAAATCTACTGACAAAAGAAAAGTAGCTCCTCTGGAAAGCAAGTGGTGAAACATTTTATTTGGTTCGGTGTGCTTTTTATGTTGGAAAGTAATATATATTTTATTCTCTTTTAAAATAATTAGAAGTGAACTAGTGTCACAATTTCGAAACACATGTTCTTTGCCCTTCCTGGGAAAGTCTTGTTTGCATCCACCCCTTCTGGAAATAAATTTTTAATTCATTTTGTTTCACTTTTGAACCTATTGTGCTAGTAATTGCGAAGATGAGAATGAATGGTGGGTGATAAGATAAAAGTAATGAAGGGACAATCCCAAATATATGGGGGGGGGGATTATACTAGACCCTGAGTCCATACGACAGAGCCTCGTTAGTCTGCAAAAGTTTAGTCCAGGGTGTACTGCGTGGAGGTTAGGTTGACAATTGGCTGCAGTGGGTAGCCCAGAATTTTCGAAAGGGAGCTTACGTATACTTTTTTTATTATTATTATAAATAGCCTATCCTCATGTAGCCATCTTTTCCTGCTTCTGAGGAATACTTGGCCAAAGTGGGTTTATGACCCCCACCAACCCTCCCTTGAGCACGCCACTTGTTGAGTGTCTTCACAAAATGTCATCTGAAAAAAAAAACGTTTTGTTTTGTTCACTCTCCATGGAATTAAGTCTACGTATATGCTCATGGACCTACAATACAAAATTTGGCAAGATCTTTAGATAGAGACCACGAACAATGAACCTGAGAATTGTACTACAGTGGAACCTATGATAACTCGAACCTCAACAAGACGAATTTTTGTACAGTTTATGGGATGCCGTTCCAGCTCAATAACTCGAAGGTAGACTATGGAATACCTCTGTGAGTCGAAGTTAAATTCTAATCACCTCTATAACTCGAAGTTTTAGTCCCACGGATTTCAATAAGTCGAAGTGTAGCAAACTTTAGACCTCTATAACTCGAAGTCGGCGATTTTGTCCCTCCATAACTCGAACCTTGGTAAGTCGAAATCCTTGATACCTTGACCCCCCCCCCCTCCACCTCAAGTTCGAGTTATCAAGGTTCCACTGTACTATGTTGTGCACTGGCGTATGCAGGGGTGCTACAGCCCCGTTCGGAATGTTGAAAAGAAATCAATTTTCAATTGAAAACAGTAAACATATCTAGAAAAACCAAAGTGCTAAATGCAAATCTTCGAATACCATTTTTGTCCTTGAACGAAGGTTAAGAAATTGTAATTACGAAATATTTCATTGTGCACCCCCCCCCCCCCCAAGAACACAGGCATGTAATACCCACCTCTACAATCCCAGCCCCCTCGAAAGAAAATCCTGCATACGATAGTGGTTCTATAAACTCCAACCCATATGTTCTCACTCGAGTGCTGCAGGAAGAGAATTTCGCTCGAGCGCCAAATAGTTCGCACGGACGACGCTAGTTAGCGCACCGAACTGAGAGCTGCTTCGCTCGAACAGGCAAAACGAGCGGTATACACTCGAAACCCAGTAATACGCGTATAACCGTAATTTGTCTGTGGTAGGGGGCCCAAATAGGGATCGTGAAGTGAAAGACGGAGTGAAATTGAAACTTAAGTGAACATAGTCATCATCTCCATGTTAAAATGTAGTTTAGTCTATCTTAAAAATACACAGTGATATAGGAAAATGAAATAGATGATTCTGGGCTGAAACTACCAAGGATATTTTACATATGTACTAACTAATTAACTCTCTAGCCTTCTTAAACCCAAGGGTGTTTGGCTACAGCAACACAAGCCTTCCATCTGTCCATATCCTGAGTTATTGAACTCCCCTTTACCATGGAAAGATAATATAATTTTATACTAAAGATGTATTAATGGAATTTCAATACTAAAGATAGAAGTTAGCAGCTTCTTCTTAATAATATACGCCCTGTCCAATCTTTCCCATCTTAGGTCGATCTCAACGTTGTCTCCATCCTTGTCTTGGCCTTCCTACAGGTCTCTTACCATCAGGTTTCCCTACAAGAAGCCCGTAAACTCCTATTTCCTCTTCCATTCGTGCCCCATGGCCTGCCCACCTAAGTCGTCTTGATTTAGTTATTCTAATAATAATTTTACATATGTGTGTAGGAGTGGTTAGCACATCGCGCTACCACGCCAGGGGTCCCGGGTTCGAATCCTGGCCCGGGCCATGGTTGTTTGTGAGTGTTCATTCATCAATTTCATCATATCATCACTCATCTCCATCTTCGCAAATTAGCCGAAAGTCGCACAAGAAGCGAAGTAAAATAAAGCAAAACAAACAATCAAACGAACATTCGTGGGACACTAGAACGAGTACTAGCGAGCGAAAGTGGACCCATGCAGGACTTTAGTTCTCACTAAAAGTACTGGAAGAATTTAGTAAATGGCACCTACCTTTCCGATGTCGCGAGAGCAAGTAGCTGCGTGGCCATTGGGAAGAGATTACAGGCGTAGTGAAACCCTATGAACGGGGGATCGTATAAGGATTCCCTACCTTGGATTCGTCCCCTCCACAGTCGATCCCGAAAATCAATCGCCTATTTTTTCCATTAAAGGGTTTTTCTTCGTTGGTAACGAAAGCTTACGAGTATTTCTGAATTAATATGATGCAATATCTTAACCTATTTTTCACGCTTTTTTGCTTCGTTTAGCTATCGCTTGGTTTCTCTGCACAAGTAGAATGTAGTCAGAGAAAAACATTTGGATTGGAATAGTAAGAACTCAAATCATTTAATTGGCGATTCCCGTGGTTTTGGAAAAAGATGCACGTACAGTGGGATCCATGACTATTTTCATTAATTTTTCTCTTACATCCTATGTGTTTTTAAGCGATGGATTTTTATGTACGAGGAGGTATCAAAAGTTTTGCGTGTTGAGGTATAATTTGTTTAATAGTGGAAAGATCGAAACAGTGAACATACATATAGTTTGCCTGTAGTGTCCTCTACTGAGAATTACCCTTCCACACAGTTACCATCCCGTTCGATGCATTTGTGCCAGTCCTCAAAACCAGTTTGGAAAAATTCCACAGAACACTCCCTGCCCCACTGTTCAGAGCTGTTTTAACCTCCTGTAGGTCACCGAATCTCATGCCACGAAGCAAGACTTAGCACAGACTTTATGGTATCCCAAACTCTCAATCATTGCATGCGCTGACCCATAGGACACGTGCACTGCATCAGAAATTTCCTGGATGGTGATGCGTCTATCCTCTCGAATGAGCTCATCATCCCTGTGGCGGTTGTCGTCGGTCAACGACGTTGATGGCCTGCCACTCCTTGTCATGTCCACACTTTCGGTTTCTCCCACTTAGAACTTGAGTCTAAGTCTGTGCTTCGTGGCATGAGATTCGATGACCTACAGGAGGTTAAAGTAGCTCTGAACAGTGGGGCAGGGAGTGTTCTGTGGAATTTTTCCAGACTGGTTTTTAGGGCTGGATAAAACGCTGACACAGATATATCGAACGTGATGGCAACTGTGTGGAAGGGTAACTCTTGAGTAGAGGACACTACAGGCAAACTATATGTATGTTCATTCTTTCAATCTTTCCATTATTAAACAAATTATTCCTCAACTGGCAAAACTTTTTGATACCCCCTTGTATGCTGGTGCACAAGTTGTCAACAGCTTGTTTTGAGTTTTCTTTTAATTCTGGAAGCTCTTATTGGGTCAAATAAAGTGCACGAACGTGGTGATGGACAATTTGCACGGTAATATACTCATGGATCCCACTGTACGACTTAGTGCTGCTATCATTTGAAAGTGTACGAGAAATACGTCGAATATGATAAATGGGATGGTCCAGTGATAATAGGGTATCACTGTCGTGTATACGCAGGCTAATATGCAAGCGTGTTACACACACCTATACTTGAAACATTAAGCGACCAACCACTATGTAATATACGACAATGACTTTAATGTCAAACACTTCAACTTACGCAAAGTGGTAAGCACATCCCGCTACGATGCCTGGTCCCTCGCCCTGTTCGAATCCCGGCCCAAACGTGTGTGTTTTTGTGAGTGTCCCTTAATGAATTTCATCATATCATCTATCATCCTCATCTTCGCGACTAGTCAAAAGTGGCAGAAGGGCGGAGTAAAATAAACCAAATCAATCAATGATCTTCAACTTGCAGCTTCTAGTTTCGATTCATGCATCAATCAACAAACTAAACAAACAATAAACATAACGACATTGAACACTTATCAATCACAATTCGTGTGCATCGGAGCCCGTCCTCCGTGGCGGAGTGGTTAGCATATCCCACGCTACGACGCTAGGGAACCCACGTTCGAATCCCGGCCTGTGCCTTTGCGAGTCCCTCTTCATCAATTTCATCATATGATCACTCATCCTCATCGTCGCGATTAACCAGAAGTGGCAGAAGAGCGACAATAAATAACAAATAAATCAGAATCAGCTATCATCAGAAGCCAAGGATTCCATCATGACTCGCATTTTATTTGTTCTTGTGTTCTAGCATATAACGATCAGACTCTGTGAGCGATTTTCGATTTTGCCATCAAAGTTCGAATCCCGGCGAGGGCTGTTGAGGATGATCACACCCCATACAAGCCTCAGTTTCTTGTTAAGGGAGCGATTTTGAATTTTCTTATTTTTGGACTTTGTCTTCACACTAAAAACAATTGTTAATTCATGTAACGTTTTGATTAATTTTCACTATGTTTTGTACAGTTCTGACACTTCATCAATAACACATTTTCTCATATCTTCGTCATGCTTAACGTTTGGACAGTATTAACAGATAATACCTCCGGAAAATCTATTAAACGAACTCTAAATCAGGATATGGACAGTATTTTACGCTCAGAACCTCCGTGGCGGCCATCTTGGACTCCCGACGCTATGTACCTTCTCTAGACACATTGTCCAGCAAAACACCTAGTATTATACTTATGATTGCATGCCTCAAAATGAAGGCATCCTCCATGCACATGTCTTCCCTTCGTTCAAAAACCCAACGAACTTACAAATGGTCAAAATGACTTCTGAAGGAGATGAGGGAACATGGTCGATTTTCTTTGTTAATGTCTTCAGAGGCAGCCATCTTTGATGTATAACGTCACGCAGGCCATGCCCCACAATAGTAGACATCAACAAAGTATCACAGGCAGTAATTGTTTGCCCTTTATATGTCGGAATATCTAGTAAAGTGTAAAATATTGCTTAGAATCCTTGCAGAAAAGAGTACGGGATTCTTTCACTGGATATATCTCCATAACAGTGCAAGATATGAAAAAAACTGTGAGAATATTTTTTGTTCAGTTTTCAATTCTGAACAAAATATGTCTGTATTCGAAGTTGTCAAAAACCAATTTTAAAGGAGTTATGATCGATTTAATTTGTTGGTGCGTGGTGAAGTGGTGCCCATCTTGAATTTGTGGGCCCCTAGAGAACTTAGGCCTGGTATACCAGATGTCTACCCAAAATTTTTCCTTTCTTTAGGCATGCCCTAACAGGATCAAAAGAGAGAACTCGTCCACCTGAAAATTTCTGCGGCCAGGGACTGGATTAGTAACCCACCTCGGGATTCGGACACTGGCCTCGAACTTGATAATCACACGTCCTTCCGACAAGAAATGCAAAACATGTTCCGGTACTTTACGGCGTATAATTTGTAACAGATTGACATTCGTGAAAAACAATGGTAAATTGCAATGCAAAACGTATTAAAAAATGCACGAAAAAATGTCTTTGGTGCCGTGTCATCAAATCTACAAGCGTTGTATATATATGATTTCCTTCCCCTTGGGAATATTTCCGACAGGACCTGTTGATAGCGAGAAATGATTCTTCGGAATACGGACGTCGTAGAAAACGTTCTCCTCGCGTGATCTCGTTGCGTGTGGAGAAGGGAAGGGAGCAGGAAGTGTTTGTCCGGCTGTCTTTCACGAGATTCGCGAATAATTGAAAGCCGAAGAGATCTCTGGCCTTTCGTGTACCCGTCCTTACTCTTTAATAAGATAACTGCTTACTTTGCGTAACGGAAAAGTTTTCAATATCGATTGTCTGCTTCGTGCGTATATCTTGGAGTTTAGTGGCCTGCCGAGGGGGGGATACAAAAGTTCATTGGCTCGGCTTGGGACGGCTTGTGTTTTCGAAAAGACATTCTGCAGACAGAACTATACCCTGCCCCGGCTATCACTGAAGCAAGGGCGCGAAGAGCGGCAGTTATGCCAATCTTGTCGATTAGTTCTGTTTTCCCTGATTTATTTAAACATTTCATTTTGTTGATTCCACGGGGTGGAAAACACATGTAAGCTTTTCACTTGACCTGAACCACAAAACGATTTAGAGCAAACAACTGAACAGTATACGCTACTTCTTCGCATGTTCCTCATGCTTTGAACGGCTTCAACACGGCGAAGCGCAGCAAGGTGTCTTACGTGGAGTGGTTCCTGAAAACCTCACCAGATGGCATATCGGATAATTTTAATCGCGAATTACACGCTGCTGGGAAGGCTGGTAACTGCAGTCTCTTACCCCCCCCCCCCTCCACGAATCCCATTCTCTCTCACGTGTTCATTGGTAGAGCCGTCTCGTGTCGCTACTTGCGCAGAGACTTGCTTTCGTTCGCCTGCTACAGAGATATATGAGACAGAGTATAGTTAATAAATTCTAAAGTTGAGAATATACACGTCTTAATAGCGATAATAATAAGAACTGATTTCTTTGAATTAACAAAACATTTCGTTAAGCTTCTTGGTATTAAAAAAAATGGTAGCAATTAGTAAATTTTGACGAATTTTTATGTTACTCTATGTAAAATTTGCCTACGTCTGCGGCGGAGTGTTTAGCACGTCGCGCTACGATACTAGGTGTCCCGGGTTTGAATCCCGACTGGGCATGGGTGTTCTTTGTGAGTGTTCATTCATCATTTTCATAATATCACTCATCCTCAACGTTGCGGTTAGCCAAATGTGGCAGAAAAGGGACGCTTTAATTATAAAAATCAAATCAAATACATCTACCGACTTTTCGGCACTGCGTGCTCAGTCACTTTGACGCTGGTCCCAATAGACTCGGTGTCATCTGCTTCAACGCAAGAATTCTTCGCATAAAAAAAAGGTGAAGTGCTCCCCTGTGCTTAGCACCACGCCATGAAGGCGTATAGGGGTTGTGGAGGTAACGCCCCACACTTTCTAGATACGGTCGTGAGTGGGGGTGATGTGATCAGCATCACGCCCCTGACCGCCTTTACCCCCCAGGGTTTCCCCCAGGTACCCATGTCATTCGACACTGGGTGGGCGCCGGGGCCGCTTCCAACGTTAGAAAAGTTCCCGGGGATCGAACCCGGGACCTTGAACATGGTAGTCAGACGCGTTACCGACTGAGCCATCGCGACCAGTAGAATTCTTCGCACAGTGTCTTTTTTTTTCTCTTTTCTTTTATTATTTTTAGCTTTTGAATATTCACAACAATCTCCCTCTCATCCAAACGTAAAGCTCTTCCATGCAGAAATATTACAAACGCTCTCACAACAAACACAGCTACACAGGGCCGGATTAAGACGAAATTGGGTCTGATGCTTGAAATCTTCGGTGAACAATAAACACAAGACGTTATAGTTACGTCACAGCGCAAAGAAAAATAGTAACTGTATAATAAGTAACTCTGTGTCTAGGCGTCCGAAATTGGGGCTCCAAATTTCATTCTAAGATTTATTTTCAGGTTAATATAGAAAAAAAGACTGTTCGGCTTTTGAAAAATTCTCGTCTGTTTTCATCTGAGCCTATTTCAGGAAAGGGCCTAATGCTGCAGCATCAATAGCACCCACCTTAATCCGGCCCTGCTGAGCTACAAGCAAACCTTCCATGCCGCACATGTCTTCTGTTCTGAGCCCCACAGCGCCAGTAAGCCATAACATGCAAGCTTTGGCAACGTCGGTGGCCGGTTTGACGACGTGGTTGGTTTTCGCTGACACAGTCCCGCACTCTTGTCAGCTCCTTTGGAGGGAAGCCGGTGCAGTTTTACCTTTTGCTCTGTAGAGAACAGTTATAATCAGTAAACTTGAAGCGGGTCTAACTTATCACACACTTCCCAGAGCGAGATTTCATATTTTGCCCTACAGTCATAGAAACTTATATTTTATCTTTTATTATTAATATTTTACAAAACTTGGAATTGAATTGAAAATACTTTGGCGTTGTTGACAAGTTCGGACATTGGGTCCACTATCAAAATAGGAACTGCGTTTGCCTTGCTTCCTTAAATTTCCATAAGGATCTATCAATTTGTTTCTGAACAGTTCTTTGTGTTTTTGGTACTTTTTCACGGTGCACAGACATAGAAATCCGGAAGGGGGGACACGGCCCCCCTGGAAAATGATAGTCAACCAAAAATTAAACATTTCACACATATAATTTCATTACAGTCACAACAATGTGTGTTAATTATTGCATGAACATGATAAATTCAAATTCAAGCAATGATCTTTGAGCTGCGGTAGCTCAGTCGTTAGGGCGCCTGACTACCATGCGAGAGACTCGGGTTCGATCCCCGACTGGGGAGAATCGGAAATTTTTCAAGCGGCTCCGGCGCCCACCCTGCATCATATAAAGTGGGTATCTGGATTAAACTCCGGGGGGTAAAGGCGGCCAGGGGCGTGGTGCTGATCACATCACCCCCACCTTCGGCCGTTATCAAGAAAGTTTGGGGCCCTAACTCGACACCCCCTATACGCCTTCATGGCGTGGTGCAAAGCACAGGGGAGCACTTTACCTTTTTCTTCACTTGTTCTTCGAGGGAACAACACTATTGTGTAAAAATGTACCTTGTTTGCCTCCCGGAAAAAAAAGCTTGCTTGTCCCTCCCCGGAAAAAACCCTGCGGACGTCCATGTGCAAAGCTATCAAACTGTGACCACTTAATCGGCTTTCCTTGTTTGTACCTCTCATCCATATTCTTTACGTCCTGAAGAGTATTGAAGAAAATGACTGCTCCTGAATTGTTAAGGTCAGAGCTCAGTTCGGGAAATGATTTTCCGAATTTTGGGGACCCTGAACAGTTGAGAAATTCCAAAGGAGCATATTTATTTTTGTCATTTTCTGCACTATAAGAGTCTGAAATTTCTTGAAATTGACGCTTTTCATTCCAAAGGTGCAGAAACAATCACTTGAGGGTGAAATTGTGTGTATAATTCGAGAAATGTTAATACATGCATAAACAACATATATTTTTTAAATACATTACATAATAAATTCATCCATCTCATAATAAACCAACAGCAAAAATTACATAAATTGTCTCTCAAACCTGCACGCTCATTTTCCTCCAAACACTCGTTCATGCATATTAGACAAAATCAATGAACAGAAGTCTCAGTACTCTCTCTGGTCATTTACAATGCACTAGAGAAAGGAATCACGTTGCGAGCGAAACAATCAAGAAAATTTTTAGGTCCAATTTTTGCAAACTGAAAACAATATTGATTTAATAAGGGGCAAATAATTACAGGGGGCGGCAAGGCATTCCTTTTTACAACTTTTTAAATTTAGATCGTTCAGCGTCCAGGGCCGACTCTCGCCACCCCCTAGCTACATTTCTGAACTTGATGAGACTAAGAAAAGCATGGATTGCGAGCGAGAAAGTTTTACGAAATGTATTGTTATTTGCATAAAATTTGTAATCGAGGGGGCAATTGCTCCTCGGTGCCCTTGACCGTCAACGTCCCCCCTTGCCCTCCTAGAATTGATTTTCGTCCAATGTTGGGGAGCAATCCTCCCTGCCCCCCTGTGGGTACGCCACTGCTTGACGTACTTTTCAGGAGAGAACGAGTCAAGATTCCACATTCGCGACTCGGTTCCATCTTATCTCAGCCACTCCACAACCGTGCCAATTGAAATGACGTACAGTCCAGCAGAATTAACTTGAGAGAAATTACCGCTCTGTGAGTGATGCAACTGCGCTCGAATTGGCTAGAGCGGGGGACTTCCCGCTGTAACGGGCCAACGGAAACTATACAAACTCTACTCTAGAGTTTCCATTGGCCCGTTACAGCGGGAAGTCCCCCGCTCTATCCAATTCGAGGGCAGTTGCATCACCCAGAGAGCGGTAATTTCTCTCAAGTTAATTCTGCCGGACTGTACAACAAACTTAGAACCACTGAAGTTCCCACTCACCTGTCTTATCTCGACCGTCTCTTCAGACGTCACTCAGAAATCCCATGGGAGCAGGACGGAGTTGCTTGCAATCTGAACCGCGGAAGTCGAGAGATTTGCGTCGATCGCTCGGCGTCTTCAATGATTCAGATGGAAATCTCAACATCCCGGCGGGGAGCTTCTTTGTCTCTGCGAGATTACTTCCGGCGTTCGTGTCTCACTTTCGCCATCCATTGACATTTCGTTGACATCGCCCTGCCCAGCTGCAAGATTCATAAGGTGGAAATTAAAAGATCGTCCGCCGACGATTACGTTGGGGCAGAGGAGGGTAATGAAGCGGCAAGACGCTGGCCATCCCGTGGCGCCGGTGGAGCAGCGCAGTAGACCTTCTGGCATATTGACCAATCAGTTTCCACGTGCGTGTGGTTTTGTTCCTTCGTTAGAATCGGTAATAAGTAAGACATTCACTCCAGCAACAGGGCGTGGATTTCGGCTACTTTTAGTTTATATTGAGAGGTTTTGTCGTGGGGAAAAATGTTCCTTCCTCCATCTACGATTAACGTAGAGCCGACTTCCGTGGCGCAGTGGTTAGCACAGTGCGCTACGATACCAATGATCCCTAGTTTGAATCCCGGCCTGGATAGGCATTCTATGTGAGTGCCTCTTAATCAGTTTCTTCACATCATCACTCATCCTCATCGTCGCGATTAGTCAATTCGGCAGAAAACGGCGTAAATAACCTAATTCATTCAATCAATCACCATGTATTCTCATCGTCACGAGGTGCAGTAGTAGCGGTAGCGTCGTCGCATTGTAGTCAAACGGTCCCAGGTTCGATAACCCGGTGAAGGCACATAGTTGTTCGGATCCCACTTTAAACTGTAGGTCCAGTCCTAATTGACCTTACCGTGCATAAAGTGGACTTAAAACACCAACTCAATCAATCATCCTCACGGTTAACCTAGAGAGATGGAGAAGCGACGCAAAGTAATGTAAAAATAGGCAATGATAATACAGTCGCAATGATAATACAGTCCCCCAAAAATGAAATAGACCTAGCTCGGTGGCTGAGCACGTTAAGTTGTCGACCTTCGATCTCGCCAACGAACTTCCCGTGTTCGAGTCCCGGTCTGGCCATGTGTGTTCTTTGCGAGTATCTCTTCGCCAATTTTATCTAATCGTCATCGCCGCGGTTGCCCGCAAGTGACAGATAAGCGACATAAAATTCAAATTCATATGAAATAGTAGTCTGCGCTTATTGTCCATGTCAATATTCATTTTCTTTTTCTTGCCTTCCCGGTAGCGAAGTGGTATAATGAGACTACAAACAAAACAAGTTTCGGCCACACGCCTCTGCGCATCTTCTCCTTCATCCGTTCAATTCGGGCCTCGGTTCTGCGCAGGTTGTTTTGCTTGTGGTCCCACTAACGCCATTGCCTTGTAATCTTGGGGTCCCGGACTCTGTACCAGATGGAGACACAGTGATTCGTATCCCACTTTAAATTGTAGGTCCAGTCCCGAATGTCCTTTCTGTGCATAAAGTGGACTTAGAACTAAAAAAACAACAAAAAACATTGATTCCCTTTTTATCACATCCTACGTTTTTGCAGGGAAAGAGTTTTTACTCATGTTGGAGCAGAGGATGTAGTAGGCCTGTGTAAAAAAATTCTCAGTCAGCTTCATTAACGCACCTCCCTCCCCCCTGATTATTGAAATCTTAAAATTGAACAATTGATTATGGAATTCCCTATCTCGTGATGATGGACACTATCAGTGTTCAAAGTGGAAATTTCCAGCCGGGGGTTGGGGGGGGGGGGGGTTGGGCTTGGTCGATTTTGGGATAGATAAGGGATGCTTGTAGGGATAAACATGAAGACAGTGCAGTAGGTGGGCATATGTGTATTCTAATTACCCTACGTGGGAGTGGGGTGCTTCGAGCACTGCACACTATTCCTAAAATGATTAAAGCTAATGGCACTAAAATCCAAATATAGTTGTTTGTTTTTCTGGGTTAGCATATTGAATGACCGGGACGATATTTTCATCTCTGCCAAAGATGTTATTTTACTTTTTATAATATGTGATTTATCCATAATTATACACACATTTATTTTCTTGTTTAAATTCCAAAGCATTACAGTGACATCAACATTTATACAGGGTGGCTCAATAAGTCACTTAACACCCCCCGTACAAGGCCACTGCGGCATGGAACGTGAAAATGGCGATGACCAATCGTTGCCTGGCCAAGGGGGAACCACATTGATGTAACCCGCATGGTCGGCGGCCATCTTGATGTCCGCCATCTTGAATTCAACTTCAGAATTTTAAATGGGAAGGGGGTGATATGATATATCAAATCAGGCTAGAATTTCACGAGAAATGCAATGGTGAAGGTTTTTTCGACGTATCTTTAACCAGTTAAACGTTATGACTGAATTCTTGTACCAATTTGCTATTTTTCGAAGTGTTAGAAAAATGCCTTAAAATTTGTTTAGCACATCGGTAATGCATCGAGATCAAAGTGACGTCTAGGGAGAGAAGTTCGCATACCATTGCACACGATTTTAATCGGATACATCCACGAAGAGCTGCGCATTATGAATGGTTGTCGCGAACAATTTACAGTGTGACGCTTCCATTGAATTAAAAGTCCTTCACAGTGACAAGGCTAATGTTTATGTTTATAAGGAAGTTCATAAACAGAATATGCGACCCTTGTCATCTGATAACTAACTTTGGACAGAAAATGCTTCACAACGTTCCCATAGTGTTCTGGTGTTCCTCCTTATTGAAATAAACTCTGTAAAAAGTACCTTCTTCCATAAGCAAGGATGAAAAATCTGTTTATTTAACAAATCCAAGTAGCCCTAAGCATTTAGGGTTCCGTTGATAGAAAATTGACTAACCAGTCGTGTTCCACACAGCACGCCACACCATTAACTTACCAGCACTAACTATTCTGCTTTGATCTGTCGAAAATGGTTTATCAGATAAAAAGCATCGAATATTCTGTTTATGAACTTCCTTATGAACATAAACAATAGCCTTGTCACTGTGAAGGACTTTTAATTCAATGGAAGCGTCACACTGTAAATTGTTCGCGACAACCATTCATAATGCGCAGCTCTTCGTGGATGTATCCGATTAAAACCGTGTGCAATGGTATGCGAACTTCTCTCCCTAGACGTCACTTTGATCTCGATGCATTACCGATGTGCTAAACAAATTTTAAGGCATTTTTCTAACACTTCGAAAAATAGCAAATTGGTACAAGAATTCAGTCATAACTTTTTACTGGTTAAAGATACGTCGAAAAAACCTTCACCATTGCATTTCTCGTGAAATTCTAGCCTGATTTGATATATCATATCACCCCCTTCCCATTTAAAATTCTGAAGTTGAATTCAAGATGGCCGCCGACCGTGCGGGTGGCGTCAATCTGGTCCCCCCTTGGCCTGATAACGATTGGTCATCACCATTTCCATGTTGCGCACTGCAGTGGCCTTGTACCGGGGGTGTTAAGTGACTTTTTGAGCCACCCTGTATATCAGTATAACAAACTTTTATGCTTGTGTTTACTTACATAGAAATTTGCAATTTTCTACTCTTGTAAGGAGTCAAATTTGACATAAACTGAGCACAAACATGCATAAAGAAATGGCTTCAAAGTTTCCTTTAGTTGCATAACCATATGTGTAAGTGTTTATGTGAATACAATATGATATACCTAAGTACATTTATAGAATATATTATATTTTCTCTTTTCAGTTCGATAATATTCTGATCTTCAACAATGGATTCTGTGTAAGTACTAATTTATCATATTTGTTTTGCTGTAGAATGTATACTGTATAAATAGCTTCAATGTAGTATAATTCAACAAGGGATTTCTCTTATCGATGCATTCAGTATGTGAAACGAAGATACAGTTTACCTTAGTATTTCATTTCACTGGGATACTGCAAGGTCGGTTAATACATAGTACAGGCAGGAAAATAATAGTCTATCATGGAAATAATTGCAACACAAATAGTCTTTATACACGATTGTGCGGAACGGTGTAGTGAATAATATATTAACAGGGTGGCGACAGACCTGGAAAACCGGGAAAAGTCAGGGAATTTGAGGTGTCAAAAAAGTCAGGGAATTTCGGCTTCATTGACTTTTTTAAAAATGTATTTATTTATTTAAAGATATCGTTATGGAACTCTGCACGGGAACAGGAAATCTCGTTCGTAAGGTTCGGCCTCAACTTTTAGGCCCCTTTTATACGCCAGAAAACCCAGTGATGGCAGGAGGAGAGAGAGAGATAAATTTCTCTCGCCCTGGCTCTCGGCGGTAATTTTAAATTCGAACACTCTTTGGAGGAAAATTATTATAACTCGGGCACTATGGGAGCAATCTACTTCGGATAAGTTTTGTTTTTCAGATAGAACATCAGAGCATGCAACCGTGTATTATTTAGAACACCGGACTGAGGAAGGGGGGCTTGGGGGGGGGGCACGTCCCCCGAATTTCAATGGAAAAAAACAAAAATCTGGACTTTGCCCCCCTCTTCTCCCGCTATTTTGGGGAGGAGGCGCGAACTTTAGTATTATTTTTAAAGAATGGACATTTCTCAACTGAATGAAACATGTTTCATGTTCTTGGGTGCCATAGAAGTTGAATAATAAACCAAAATGCGATTTTTTTCTTTTTACGAAAAATAGGTAATTTGCATTTTTGGAAGAAAATTGTTAAAACTCGAGCACTATAGGAACAATCTACTTCGGATAAGTTTTGTTTTGCAGCTAAAACATCAGAGCATGCAACCGTGTACAATTCAGAACGCCTAACCGAGGAAGGGGATTTGGGTGCGCGACCCCCGAATTTCAATGGAAAAAACATAAAAATTGGAGTTTACCCCTTCTTCTCCCACTATTTTGGGGAGAAGGCGCGAACTTTATTATTATTTTCAAAGAATGGACATTTCTCAAGAGAATGAAACATGTTTCATGTTCTTGGGTGCCATACAATTTGAATAATAGCCAAAATGCGATTTTTTTCTTTTTACGAAAAATAGGTAATTTGCATTTTTGGAGGAAAATTGTTATAACTAGGGAAGGGAAACTTTATGTGCTAAAAAATTCAGAAATATTTATTTTTTGTGTCATAAATGTTGAAAATATGTGATAAAAACAGGAAAATATGTGACAAAAATGAAAAACATTTAGTAACAAGAACAAAATATTACATGCATTTTAAACACCTGAAATCAGTTTCTAAATGATTACCTCTTAGCGAGCTATTTTTTGGAAGAGTTGCAGTGAATCACCATAGTTTTTTTTTTCAAAATTCTCCGCTGTAAATCTGTGACGATTATCTCTAAAAAGCATCTTATATTGTGAGAAAGATCGCTCCACGTCACAAAAAACAATTCTTTCATATTTGAAGCACGAAATGCCACTAACCCTGAAGTTTTCCAAAGCGTCCTCTTCCAAAACGCGTGCAATTTGGCACAAAGTTGGAAAACCTTGGGTTTTCCCCCAAAATTCTGTACATTTAGACATTAGCACTTGTGCGTTAGATCCAGGTGCGGAGAATAATAATTTTTCCTTCGAGTATTTCGAGGTAGCAGAAGTCAATGAGCGATTTTATGTATTTAAAATAAAAATTTTCAAAATATGTATTTACATACGGAAAACTGGAAAATATGTGTTTTTATGTAAAATAAAAATTTGTTATGTTGACGTATAAGGCTATGATCAGAATTTTGGCAAAAACGAAGGTCTCTATCTTATCGCATAAAAAAACATTTATTTACATAAAGTTCCGTTCCCTAGTTATAACTCTAGCACTATGGGAGAAATCTACTTCGGATAAGTTTTGTTTTTCATCTAAAACATCAGAGCATGCAACCGTGTACAATTGAGAACGCCGGACCGAGCAAGGGGTCTTCGAGGCACGACCCATGAATTTCAATGAAAAAACCATAAAAATCTGAAATCTGGAGGTTACCTCCTCTTCTCCCGCTATTTTGGAAGAAGGCGCGAACTTTAGTATTCTTTTCAAAGAATGGACATTTCTCAAGAGAATGAAACATGTTTCATGTTCTTGTGTGCCATACAAGTTGAATAATAAGCCAAAATGTGATTTTTTTTAATACGAAAAATAGGTAATTTGCATTTTTGGAGGAAAATTGTTATAACTCGGGCACTATAGGAGCAGTACTGCGAATAAGTTTTGTTTTGCAGCTAAAACATCATAGCACGCAACCGTGTACAATTCAGAACGCCGAACCCAGGAAGGGGGTTTTGGGGGCGCGACCACCGAATTTCAATGAAAAAAAAAACATACAAATTGGAGTTTGCCCCCTCTTCTCCCGCTATTTTGGGGAGAAGGCGCGAACCTTAGTATTCTCTTCAAAGAATGGACGTTTCCAAAGAGATTGAAACATGTTTGATGTTCCTGGGTGCCATACAAGTTGAATAATGAGCCATGTGAAACTCTGTTCGGAAATGTGGCATGGATATGTTGCGGAGAGTGGGGGAGGTTGGTCATCAATATGAATTTCCCAGGCTTGCTCCAGACCTGTGTCAGAGTTTCCACCGTAATCAGAACCATGGTACCATATGGTATCATCGGGCCAGTACGACCTTACTCTGATAAGAGCGGGTGGCGCCGTCCGATAGTTGTCGGACGTCGTAGTAAGGCATTTTGTTGGGCAAACTGAAGGCACATGGAAACAAATAGGTTCCATCAGTGGCGTCTCGTCCCTTGGGGCTCCCGGGGCTTAGCCCCTAAAGAAAAACGGACGTATTGACGTAATTATCAATCACCATAACAGGCATAAGGCATAACTATCACACAGTCTTTTAAAATGCGATTTTTACCCACGTAAATTGATCGTCTGCTGCAATGGATACGACAGCGCTCCTAGCGGCATTGATGTCAATTATCGGTCTCCGGGGCAAGTCGCAAAGGATGGTGTGGCCTACACCCACCTACGCTACAGTGAAGGTCACATGCTAGCAGAGAGAGGAGGGGAGAGTGCAATGGATTTGAGTGCTGATTCGGGGCTAGTTCCGTCGCATCGCGTTCGATCTCGCGTGTTGTACTGTAGTGTTGTGGTGGCTTTTATTCGCTATGTTTGAGTGAGTTTGGCAGGGTTGATGTTCGAACACAAATTGATGAAGGACGTAGGCTGTCAATTACAAGACACAATGAATTTGTCCGGAAAAATAGGCATATATTAAATAGAATTATCGATTGCTTAAAATTCTGTGGTCGACATGAACTTGCTCTACGAGGACATAATGAAAGAAAACAATCTTTAAACAGAGGCATCTTCCCAGATTTATTATCCCTTCATATAAGAGGCAAAACTAAAGAGGGAACTTCGTGTTCTTTATTGTAGTGGTGAAGAGTTGAAAAACATAAACTCTGTCTGTAGATTGCATCCATTTTTTATTTAAAATTATTTAGAGGGTACCTTTTCAGAAACAGTAAAAGTGACAAACATAGTTTAAATAACTCCAGTGGCAAGAGCTGAGTCTGAACGATGTTTCAGCACATTGAAGCGTATTAAAACCTGCTTAAGAAATGCAATGGGACAAGGGAGACCAAATGCCTTGGCACTTGCATACAATAGAGAAAGAATACATTTTAAACATAGAGGGCTTCAACGAAAAAGTAATAACAAAATTTACTGAGCAGAAGAACAGGAGTCAACGTTCGTAGAAAGGTATTTTTCACAACAATACCTGTTTCTTTTGTAATCATGTGAATTGTCATTATATTTTAAATTCTTTAAAAATAAGCCCCGGCCAAATTTGAGGCCACGAGACGCCACTGGGTTCCATTGATACATACGATTTTTGTCGAATATCGCCACCCCACAAAGTATCTCTCTACAACATGCGACAGACATTGCATGGACTGCAACATCCAACAAAAATCGGATGCATAAACAACAAGAGCTTTAGACTGCAAATATGCTGCTGGAATTTTATTACTCTTCTGGCTCACTTCACCTTATTTTAATGTAACAGTGCTCAGGAAGGTTTTCTTTCATCATCGTGACGTATTACTGGTTTTGCACAAGTTAGCATACGTTTACAATGACATTGCACTATTCTTAGATATCAAGAAGAATCCAACCAAACGGGATATATATATTGAATACTATCACGAAAAAGTGAAACATAAATCTGCATTGATGAACGTTATAAAAATTGGCAAGTGCATGCTCCCAACCTCAAATTTACTGGAACACTAGTATTGCAATGAAATTAACGCCACTCTCTGTCCTGTCTGTTTAAACTCGTGGGAGATGGTCATTAATTTCTCACTGAGTAAAGTTAATGCCCAATATTAGGAAATAAAATACTAATAATAAATACGTAAATATTTTAATATCATATTTACTCGAATCATTCAATCATAAAAGCAAATCACTTTCTTCAAGAATTGACATTTTCTCTGCCAGCCCTGCTAAATTTTCAATTACCATCTACTTATTTATACGAGGGGTGGCCAGAAAGTAATTTCCGATTAGTAGGGACATTGATTTTTCGCAAACGCCAAAACCGTGAAAAATGGTAATTGCTGTGAAGTTCTGTTTAGGAATGTGCAGTGATGTCTGGACACATTTTTCGCCCGTTCGAAATATCGAAATAACAGAAATTTGGCATAAAATGCGATTTGTTGGCGTTTTTAGCGATTTTTTTTAAAGAAATGTTCTAAAACAATGAAAAATTCCATGAAATCCAACATTCTTGTCTTTCCTAGGCCATGTTTGTGTACATAGAACATGCAAGTTTTCCAACATTTTACTCAAGAGTAAACTATAGAGTTATACGTACATGGAATAATTCCGACAGCCACATTAAATCATGTATTTCCCACGAATTTTTCAACTTCAATCAAAACCATTTGCATCACAGAGCAAAGTGGCAGGGTTCTAACAGGAGATCGAGTGCGTATCTACCATCACACGGGAGCTACATCTTCGTATTTGTCGCACGAGATATGTTTTGAATTACCAAGCTAAGTGCGCACCATTGGCATTTGTCGAGCAAGTAATAATGGAGCTCAGTCGTTAGGGCATCTGACTACTATGCGAGAGACCCGGGGTCGATCCCTGCGTAGGAGAACCAGGATGTTCTCCACCTATTCAAACTGCTCCGGCACCCACCCAGCATCATATGAAGCTGATACCTTGAGGAAACTTTGAAAAGTGCAGGGGAGCACTTTACTTTTACTTCCTCAAAAATCTGTTCCAACATATCAAACTGTCACGAAAATACGTAGACCATGTGACCTACAATTTAAAATAATAGTTTAAAAGCAAAATGGAGTATTAAGTTTCGGCATATTTGGCAGATAAATGTTCTAAAACAAAAACGCTAATTTTGGGAAACTTAACAAATAAAGATAATGTCAATTTTTGGTGCCATAATATATCGGTATCTGTCACGTGAAATTGATTGATTTTAATTTTTTGGGTGCGTCGCCACTTATGGTCATTATGCACCCTTCAGTATATACGGGGAAAATTCCATTATCTAAAATCCTTACCTTAAAATTAAATAAAGGGGCATGGAACCTAACTTTCCCAAAAGAACTTTCAAAATAACAAACTCTCACTAAGAGGCGTAGGCCATGTGACTTACAATTTGAGACAGTAGTTTAAAAACACCATAAAGGTATAATTTCAGATATTTGCCAGGAAATGCGCTAAAATGAAAATGTGAATTGTGGGAAAAATAACACTGTATAGTGAAAAATAAAAAACAGGAAAATACACCCATTTGAAAAATAATAACAAAATATCAAGGTCCCTAACGATTAGGCATAAATAAAACAAGAATATCAGTTGTAACTTACTGCATTAGTAACAGTGAGTCCTAACCTAATTTTCAGCATAATCACCACCATTGTTCTGGCATTTGTCTTAGCACGGCACTAAATTTTGTATGCCCATGGTACAGCGCCTAGAATAACGTAGTGTGGAAAACGGCATGCTTCTGCGCTCTCAGGCTGGTTCCACTCGAAAATGATCCGCTAGAGGCGCTGGTGTTGACCCCGGTGCTTGGTGTTCGACTGCTTATAATGGAAGTAAATGGAGTTTTCGCTGCAACGTCTGATTCTTTTACATGAAGCATTTCTATGAATGTGATAATTGCTATGATATTTGGTACAGTGGTCGCGAAGATATTAACGGACATTCTAGACAGTCAGCCACGTCCTGTTATCGTCATACTTTCGTTAATAATATGGGAGAAAAAATACACGTGGAATGTTCTTGGCAACTAAATTTTTGTGTATGAATTAGGTTCATTATTATTATCATCATCATCATTTCTTTTAAAGATATACACACTGAAGCATTTGTATTTTTGATATTTACTGTCTCTTTTCTTCAGTTTTAAACTAATCGCGGCGATGATAATAATGATGATTGCATGAAACGACAAAGGGAACCCCACAAAACTTTTTTAGTGCCATCGGCATGAGTGTAAGGAAACTTTCAAACCAATGGAACAAGCGACACGGGATGTTCACACTGTCACACTAGTGACACACACTTCCAGACTGTAAAATAGCATTCATTGCACATGAGGGTCCAAACAGCAAAGGACACGTTCATATGGTGTATTCGCGTGCTACTTGTTACTTCGGTCGGAAAGCTCCTTAAAGGAAGGGTGCTGAGACCGAAGCGACGCGCTACAGGGGGAGTTCCCAACTAAGTGACAAGCGACATGGTGCCTTCAGTCTATTAGCAAGCGTTGCTTGCGAACAACAGATAGGCGACACGATAAACCGCACATTACAACAACAGATCTAGGCGACACGATAAGCCACACGTGTCGCTTTGTCGCTTCTCCATCGCACAAAACTGGGCCATTTCCTCAATAGCTTGCAACATGTTGCCGTGGTTTGTTGTTCGCGCATACGCGATGCAATGAGTGTCTTGCTTTAGTGAGATTGCGAACCAAAGCGACTAGCGGCATGCGAAACTTATCGCTTGAGGATTTCACCAACCGAACGCTGGCCTGTGCTTCCTGTCATGCCGCTACGATGTGAAATGTTGCTCTTGATTGGCTCCTTTCCAAGCAACATGTGTCACTACGGTATGAAAGTTGCCTTGGACCAAATGACCCATGTCGCTTTGGTGTGAAATCCTCGTATTGTTTGTCGCATGTCGCTTTGGTGTAAAATCTCCTTGAGGAAACGGTGCAGTCAGAGCTTTTGTCCCTACGGTTCGAAAGGCTGCATTGATTTCCGACTGCTCGCTTTCAAGTGACATTTGTGGTTTGTCGCCTCGGTATGAAATATCTCACAGGATACTATTTATATTCTAATAACATAGAAAAATAAACTCTAATACGCAGTCCAAGACCTGACATCCAGAATCACATTGCGATGTTTCTTCTGTGTTACGCATGCTATTTATTTATTAATTTTATTTTACTTTTCTTTCCAAATTAATGTCATTTCGTGACTGCAAATCACTCCACAAATATAACTGTTTCCATCAATTCTCGTACCGCCTTTCAAGACAAACAAATCTACACTATATATTCCAAAAACTAACTAAGCCGCATTACTTTCATAACAAAATTAGCACCTGGGTCGATCGCACTGCCATCTACTTGTCATCGTCTCGGGGAACCAGTTTCTTGGGTCGTTTTCCACACTACGTTATTCAAGTCACTGTACCCATGGTATATGTGTCTGACAGAAAAGACTGGAACTATCTCTACCGCAGTGTATCTGTCAAATCCTTGCCCTGCCAGAAACCTCTTCAGTTAAACAAAGAGATGAAAGTCGGTATATGCAAGGCCAGGTCTGTACGGGGAGTGGTCCAAGATCTCTCACCTGAAGTGATGCAAAGGGTCCATGTGTACTCAGCTGTATGGGGTTGTGCACATTCGATTGGCCTTCCGTGAATTGTCTGCACCATCGTCTGACCATACTATCACTCACGACGTCCACTCTGCACACCTCACACGATTTCTAGTGGCTCCGTGCCAAATTCTGAGCGTGCAAAAATCTGATTACTACACGTAGGCTACATCTTAGTTGGCAGGAGACTGTATGAGAGCTGCAATCTTTAACCTAGAACGGTCCTAAAACGGCTGCATTGCAACTGTATCAGATTACAGCTACATGCCACTTCTTCCTGCCTGCATGTGTGTGTCTATCTCTGACCACTAGTGCTGTGTATAGGCACCATTGGAGCTTTTTTCAGGATGCCCCTCGTATATGATCTTTCAGAAGCTTTTATTATTAGAGTGTTCCTGTTTTAATGTGTGGTTAGCTAAATCAGGTACCTATACAATGCAATTCTATAAATTCCTTGCGTTAAATTTCTAATAGCTACATACCCTTTTCGTCAGCATTAATGCATGTTGTCAGTTTCACAGTACTTCACTTGGATATACTGTACTGAAGCAGAAATCCCATTGATAATGTAAGGAAATATGACACTTTATTTTGTTCGATTCAATTGTTTCACTTATATGAAAGAGTTAAGTTGTTTGCTTTACAGAGAAGAGAGAAGTAGCTTTATGCATTGAAAAATGAGTCCGCACTCATGGTTCTTGCAAGCAGAGGGTTCCAAACCTCAGTGAAAATATCAACATATAATACCGAGAATGTATGAGTTGAGTTGAGTTGAGGTTTTAAGTCCACTTTATGCACAGTATGGCTAATTGGGACTGGACCTACAGTTTAAAGTGGGATCCGAACCACTTGTGCCTCCACCGGGTATCGAACCCGGGACCCCTTGATTACAAGGCAACGACGCTACCACTGCGCCATGGGGGAGGCCGAGAATGTATGAGGAGACTGATAAATTACAAATTGTATTTCTTAATCAATCACTCTTCACTCTTATCTCATTTAGTCATAACTTTAAAAATAATCAAGTATTTTATTTTAAACTTACTGTGAATGACAAAATTCCATAATCCTTCCCTAGCTTGTGAATTGTAATAATTTTCCAAATTCATTATTTTGCAGTTTGAATTCAAATCATAGAGAATAGAGAAATGAAGTGAATTTCATAGAAGATAACATTGGTACTTAACAAAACCATACGTGGTTCTGTGAGTTTATTATTTCCATTTGAAAAAAAACATCGATTTAGTTTATTTTGTAATTGTCAGGGAAAAATGTAAATTTCATCCTGGAAAACCTGGAAAAGTCAGGGAATTTCAGTTCTGCTTGTTTGTAGCCACCCTGATTAAAAATCCTCCATTCAGGTGTTTGGGTAAAAAACCACCATCTTGGAAAATGGTGACAAAACCCTGCTTCTTGAGATATTTGAGAATTTTGTCACAAGTTTACTTATTTATTTATTTATATGCATGTGTGTTTTTCTTTTCTGTATAGCAGATATCTCTAATATGATTCAAATCGAATGAAACAATTTTTCTTCCATCAAACCCAATGCTGAGAGGACGTGAAGCAAAGACGTGAAAGTATTGCTTCAACCAATATTGTTAAGCTGGCAACCACCTGGAATGATGGCCTTTCTTTCAGGTCGCGACTGCCATAAGAGAAAATTTTTTCTCGCCAATGGTGGTGATAGATCAATCATTCCAACCGGCTAAAGGTTTTGGGGTCGGAAGGGTGAAGTCCAGCTTAACTTTCCAACCTCGTAGAAAGATGAATCCTCGTTTAGGATTTGACTGCGCTCGACAGTCGAACACTCCAATGGGGGTGACTTCCTTGTTTCCTCCAAATTTAAAGCCAAATGGTTTGCCCTTGTCTAGTCAGGGTTGAAAAGGTGAAGCAAAGTTTAGTTTAAGGATGTTCCATGCACTTTCTGCAATGATTTACTGAATGATGGGAAGCAAGATGTGGTACTGACTGATAAGTGTTTCCAAAGGATTTCCTGTGCTGCTACTGCAAGAAGTGTTTTCATAAATAATGATGATACACACAACACCTGGAACACAGACACTAACTTTTATTAGTATGGTGTTGGGCCTCCTTTGTCGGCCAGAACAGCAGCAACACATCTGGGGAAGGACCAATAGAGGATTTGCAGCCATTCCTCCTGAAGCACACTGATGAGTTCACGACATGTTGTTGGTGGAGGGAACCACACACGATCCTCTGAAAGGCCTAATAAGGGCTCAATAATGTTCAGGTCCGGTGACTGGGTGGGCCATGATAGATGTTCAACCTCACTTTCATGCTCATCGAACCACTCTGTAACCTATTTAGCAGCGTGTGTTGGAACACAACACCACCGTCCGGGAACAACATTTGCACCATGTGGTGCAGATGGTCCTCCAGAATAGCCTTCTAGTCCTTGGCAGTGACATGTCTATCTAGAACGATCGGTGGTCCCAAAGACTGCCACGATATTGCACCCCACACCATCATGGATCCACCCCCATGTTGCACTCTGGGCACTAGCCAGTGTGGTTGGAAAGCTTCGGATGGACTTCTCCGCACGTAAACTCTTTCCGATGTTGGAAAATCAGTGGAGATGAGTTCATCCGAGAACATAACACATTTCGGGTCATCTAATACCAGTCAACATGCTTTTTAGCATTGGTGCTAGTGGCCAAGGGTTTCGCATAGCAACTCTGCCATGGAAGTTGGCCCTATTAAGTTCTCGACAGACGGTTTTGGTAGAAGCAGTGACTTTGCAGTGGTGGTTTTACACTTTGTGGACACAATCCTCTTCAATACCCTGATGTCCCTGTCAGATAGCTTCCGCTTCCCCGACAGTTACAGTTACTCCTCCTGAATGTGGTTTGTCTTTCACATAACCCTTGATACTGTTGCTCTTGATGCCTTACAAATATTCACAGTCTCCGTTACTGACGCACCAGCGAGACAAGCACCAACAATTGACCCTCTTTGGAACTCTGACATGTACCCCATTCTACTGAACAGAACCAAATGTTCGACATACAGTCCAGCTACTACTGTGCCAATGTGACTGGCAGGTACACACCTACGTGCTCGAATGCGTGCTACATTGTGCATGACCAACAGGTAGTGCAGGCGAGCCCTCCAGCTACTTGTTCTATAATCATCAGTAGAGACCGGAAGTTTAGGCACTAAAAACATACCAAATTGGCAGGCAAATAAGCACTTATAATTTTCAAAATTGGCAGTAAAATACTCCCTCTGTCCCATAATTATAGTCTGGTATGCCAAAATGGCAGTACAGGAATTACAGACGAAGAGGCAGATGGAAAGCACACACATGAAGAGAGGCACAGTAGATCAGTCTTCAAGATTGTGAAGAGGAACAACGTGACCTTATCGCAACGAGCAACAATTACCGCACAGTCGATTCCAATGATTATGGGACAACAAACAAAGGTGTACCGGACAATAATTATGGGACAGAGGAAGTAGGCATTAAAATACAAATAGGCAATAAAAAAGGCAATGAAAATTTAATCAAAATAATGAAGATAGACATACAAAAAGAAATAGGTGTTTAAAAAATATAGAAAATAGAAAAATATAGTTTCTTAAAATAAACCAGGAGCTCATCATGAGACACAGCAGTCCAATATTGTACTTAATAAATCACTGCAAACAGGAGTCACGTCAGCCCAAAATTTTCCATTGTATAATGGTTACAAACAATAGTCTGACAATATAAATTGTTGGCTACTTCCAACCAGTACGCAAATTATTTAAATATACACTTTATCACTGCACACAGGGTTATTCCAGTTAAAAAATTTACACTATATATTCCACACAGCAGTTCAAACTAAGAAACTGTTTAAATGAATTTCATGTTTGTACTGTACGGTTTGGCAGTCTCTGAATAAGAAGCACTAATTGCAGTTGCACATCACAACAAGGTATTTCTTCAGGTGATCAACCGACAAGTTATGTCTGCGATCGAACAACACATTTTTTAGAATTGAAATAGATCTTTCAACCTCCACAGATGTTACTGGAGCATACTTAAAGCACACGAGAACATGTGGATCTAACTCAGTTTGTATATTTTCACCTTTCAGAACTTGTTGGATTGCCCTTAATTTGTCAAAGTCCTTATTAGCTGCAATAACTCACTGACATTTCTCATGAACAGCCTGACCTTTAGCACCTGGTTCAGCACAAATTGGACAACTGCAGAATGAAAATGGTCCATAGAATTTATCAGTGTTTCACTTCTCTCTTGCAGTAATGTTATTGTGTCTGGCAAATTTGAATAATGGGTGGTGATGAATCGTAAGTCGTTCCGCACAACAGAATTGTTCAAAAGATGCTGTGTTACGGGAATTGATGTTGCATCATCTTAAGATAGGGAATTAATTACTTCAGCCACCTGATAGTTGGTCGCGTAATATACTGCAGCAGATATCAAAGTACCCCATCTAGTTAGTATTGACTGTGGAGGCAAAGCAAGTTCAAGGGCTGTTTCTCTAAACAAAAGAAGCCGGGATGGTGCTTTGAGGAATATTTTCTTAGCATTGGAAATTAAAGAGTCAACTTTGGGAAATGAAACACAAATTTCCTCTGCAACTTGATGGAAAGCATGCGCGAGACATGTTATGTGCAGCATAGCGGGGAAAATAACTAGGGCCGTTGCTGCTTTTTTCGTATATGGTGCTGCATCTGTTACAAGCAAAAGCACATCTTCAAGCTTAACGCCATCCGGCCAAAGCAAATTTAGTGCGGAAGTGAACAACTGAGCAATTGCTGTACTATTAGTTTTTTCCAGTTGCTCACATGCAATAAAAAATATTCTGGGTACATTGTGTTCCATTGTATCAATTACAACATTAGCAAGAAACCTTCCCATAGCATCGGTTGTTTCATCAATAGACACCCAAATTTTTTCCCCCCTAACTTCCTCACTAATTCTTTCAATGACACCCGTGTAAGACCCTTCGACGTAAATTTTACACAGTGTTGACTCATTCGGTACATGTTCACCTGTGTACTTCGATAGGAATCCCCTTAAAGAGGCATTCTGCAATTTCCACAAAGGAATGTCTGCCTCTATGAATGCCTTACACAAATCTGCAGAAAACTGAGACTGCCTAGGAGAAATAGCGTATGATGTAATTAGTGACGGTTTTATCTTGCATGACTTTTGCTTCTCATATAGAAACCGAATTGTGTTTAACAGTTTCTCAAGTGTTGCATAACGTAATATTTTTTCATGCAATTCACAGACTTTTCACATAGTTGCTTAATTTGGTTCTCAGAGAAGATGCTTCCTTGGGCATTTCTGTGAGTAAAAAGCACAAATACACACAACATTTCCACCACAAACCACGAGAGAAAACTGCAGTGATCCTTTGAAGAGCTTTCGCCAGACTACGTGCACCTGTGGAATGCAACTCAGATAGCCAGCCCAGGAAAGTGCGAGGAGAGGCCAATCACCCCCTTGGCGACATTCTTCCAATGAATCGGGGTGGAGCTTGACCTTGAGCAGGCCATGCATCTTTCTACTGTAAACTGTTATTTTTAAATTTCTTGGAAGCATCGGAAACTAATCCTGGGAACAGGAAATTGTATGCACAGAGTTCAGTCATATCCCTATTTTAAAGAAAATGCCTAAATAAGGCAATATCTGGCATTTATGAAATAATATAGGCAATATCGTATGAAATAGGCAAAATTAAATTGCCTTTAAATGAAGCTAATCCCTCCCCTCTGGTCCTCGCAACATTTGTTTTCATCATATCTCTAACAGGAAAGAATTGGCATTTTGCCTAACATCCGGTCTATAATTATCAGTGTTTTTTTTTTGTTGGTTGATTTGGTGTTTAAAGTCCACTTTATGCACAGTAAGGCTAATTGGGACTGGACGTACAGTTTAAAGTGGGATCCGAACCACTTTGTGCCTCCACCGGGTTCGAACCCGGGACCCCTTGATTACAAGGCGTCACCAGTGTTTCAGTTTCAATGTCCACCACCTGTACATCTTCAACTGTTAAATTACGTTCCTTATGTGAAATGAGGCAATGTGAGCACAGGTTGTCCAAATTGGAATGCCATAATAGCAACTATCTGTAACTTCACATGTATTTGGTGTATCCAAATGAATCAATGAATATACATAGTCATAAGGTTTCTGTGAGCAAAGTAGTAATTAGTCCATAAGTGCATTTTTAGTACATTTCTACATGCTCCCCATGAGTGGCAGGGAGGATGTCCAGCTGATTCTCGATTTCCCGCAAGGTTGCCTGTAGTACTGTCCCAGTACAGCTCACAAAGCTGTTCCATAGTGTCACTTTGGATGAACTTGAGATTTAAATACAAATTATTACTTCGAATTCTTTCACCACCTGGAATACAAAAAATAAAATAAAATAATAATAATAATCCCCTTCCTCTCTTGAAACTATTTCAAATTTTCACAGTTATGCTACCATCTATCACCTGGTATACGAAACAAAATTGTCTCATATGTTCATTATAAAAATTTCAAATTAGGGCATTCCAATCAGGACACCCTGTATTTTGTGGAGAAAGAACACTTACGAATCCTTGGCATGATGATTGGGTGAAGTCGTAAGTTCAAGGATAGAATGATCAAGGTTTGTCATGATTAGGGAACGGATTTTTAGGCCCTAAAAAAGAGGAATTTAGGACTTTTAGCTGCTTAAAATAAATTGATAACATAATTATTAATAATTTTATGAAATACCTGGTTTTAGTTGCAATTTGTGTACAAAAGTTACTATTATAAAAAATATGCAATTTGTCTAATGTAAAGACTTTATTATATTTTGAAGTACTGCACTGCCATATGCTTTTCAATGTTCTCCATGGTGAAGTTCATCCAGTCACCCATGAAAGGACGCTTGTACAGTCATGGACACTTCTGGCTTGTAAGAATCCCATTAACTTCAATGTGATCGTTACAACCCAGAAGTGTCCATGGATAACCTTCTCTCTATGCCGCAGGAAGTTATTGGTGCAAACTGCTCCTGATTCGCAAGGCAGGTTTGGTTCTTCCTGAGGCATAGTGGTAACGTTGTCAACTTGTAACAAAGAGGTCGTACGTTCAATATCCGTTGGAGGTACATATTTGTTCGGAACCCACTTTAAACTGTGGGTCAAGTCCCGATTAGTCTATCTGTGCTTAACGTGTGCTCAAAAAACTAAACCTCAAAACTCAAACTGCAGACGGTTCGCAGTGGTCTTCTCTTCTTGATGAACAGCTTCTATACTAGGACAGTTATAGTTTCCGGTGCAACCTCTCTCCCCCTTTCACCTAACTGTTGTGTCAATGGGGGAAATAGGCAACGTGATTGGTCACTTACAATGCTGCATTTCCTACTCATCACAGCAGGCACTTGAAACAGCAAAACAACCAGTTACATATTCTTGGAATCTTCCCGCGCACTTACACTGTTGGAGGCCGGGAATAATGCCGACCCTGATATTGTAGCTAGGATTCCGTCCCAAAACAGATCACATTTTTGTTTGGTTTGCTACATCTATGGTCCCTTTAAGAGATATAGTGTTTAACAACAGAGAATGCCTCATCCAGTCTGTTCGCTTCACATTTTTCCAATTTCGCTATGCAAGCTGAAATAGGGCAGAAATTTGCACAGACGTTGACACCCCTTGCTGTTGCATTGCTTCTTTTGTCACTCGGATTCGTTCAAGGTCTCAAGATTCAAGAGTCTTAAACCTTTGTGGTGAAAATTAAGGGTCGTTCTTAATAAAAGTTAATTTTTAAAGTTAAGCGAATGGTTTAAAGTCATTTTTCAAGTCAAAATAGGGCTTTTAGGCATTTATAGGAATTTATAGTCCATTTAGGCATTTTTAGTTCCTATAGTATGTCGGTAGAAGGGTGCTGTGTACAAGAAATGCAAAGATCTCTAAATAGCATACGTCTAGGATGTAGAAAAAAAAGGCATGGATCTAAAAATCCATTCCCTAGTCATGATATTCCACTATTATACATTACATGCTCCACATGATGTTTGTTTAGCATTTGTTCAACAAAGTTCCGTACTGGGAAAGACATCCCAGAGAAGTTTTCTTCTGCTCATGAAGAAAACTGCTTTGGGATATCCAAGAAACTGCAATCAGTGAGAGGGCCTCCAGACAGAAATGAACTTAATTTTTTCAGAGTTTTGGCAAGGTGTTTTTTTCTTTTTTAATAATAATCTTGAAGATCAACAACAAAAAGTAAATGATTCTTCTGATGAAATGCAAGGATTCCTAGATAGGATTGACTACACCCTTCAGGTGTTCTGTGTTTCATAATCTTTAAAATTATGATTAAAGTTTTTTTTTTTCATTTTTGATTTGCATACTGCAAAACTCCTTTCAGTTCATCCAATCCAATCCAATATATATATATATATATATATATATATATATATATATATATATATATATATATATATATATATATATATATATATATATAGCCCCAATCCCACTGACTCACTGACATAAATGTTCTCCATGAAGGAAGCCCCGGAGGCAAAAAAAAAAAAAAGGCCGATTACGACCCCCCATGAAATTGTCCCAAAAAGCCGAGAAAATTAAAAAATCGTTCAATTGGCCCTTTTTATAATTGCCCTTTTTTCACGTCCTTAGCAACCGTTCCCATGGCTTATCTTTTTGCTCACAATGTTTCCTTTAATTCTTAACATTATATTTCTCACAGATCACACACAGATGAATGAACTCCTGGTTTTGAAAAGGTGCCTCAAACAAGGATGACATCTACATAAGAAGAAGATTCAGTCCAGATACAATTACGTATATGTATATTGGTATACTCAATGAGAGAATACTCATGGCTTTAACTACTTCTACATACAATAATTAAATTTGAAATTCACATACCTTCTTTAAATATTTTACTAATTGCAAACTAAATTTGAAAATAGTTAATCTTGATATCTAAAATAACAACAAATCTCCTGCATATGTTTCGATTTTTTATGAATCGCACTGGTTAATGCAAGCTCAGATGTTGCAATGCAAGATTAAAGATGTACACGGTCATATTCGACTGAGGCGACACATGGTGCCCAAGAAAATAATAACAATTAAAATGACTTGCACTTTGTATCTTTCGGTGCTTAGTTGAGAGTTTTTAGTGCCTTCCAAAACTTTTTTATTATCCTCGAGATAATGATCATCACATATGATTAAATTCCTAGTTAGAAAACGTGCATCAGACAAAAGTGACATAAGAAGATTTAGTCTAGAGATAACATAAACAGTCATGAATAACTTACTTAATTAGTACTCAAAATTCGATAAATCATGGTTATTTTAATGAATTGTTTAGACATGTAATACTGTTGTGTTAGCCATGCCTGTAATTAAACTTGGAAGCAGATGTTGAAAATGTTACCTTAATGTCATATTTTTCAGTAGTGACGTCACGTAAAATATGACTCATATCAACTGTCCATACCTTACGGAAAATAAATTTTGTGAGGGGAATTGACTACCAGATGAAAACTAAGATTGTGGCTCATGTTGTTTAAAAATGATTCTTGTGCACAATAAGAGATTCTAACAATATACCATAGAACATTATGGGCTGTATCTGTCAAAAGAATATAATATATGTTTCATTAATTTTATTGTTGAGAAAACAAATGAACATTGATGGATAGCAAGTTTATTAGAAGTATATAGATGGATAGTATGTTAGATATAACTACAATTACCTTCACCGTAAGTTAGGTTTCAAGGTTTGTGCAGTATATAATTAGTATGTTATCTTAAAAATGGATACTAGGGAACTTAAAGAAAGTTTATTTACACCCCGGAAACTACTGTAAGTGAATTATGCCAAATTTTCGAATATCAAAATATGAGCGTCAGAATTTATTACAGAGGTAGGAATTCGAAGGGAATGACGGAAAACAATTATTTTTCATTTACGTTCAATGAAAATGACAAGATACGTAAAATATTGCTTTTCCGATTTAGTTTCGCTATTGAATTCGTTTATACAAAACATCCAACTAACTCTCTTGTTTGATTCAAGTCTTTATTGTGAAGCTACATTATTTCTCACAGATCACACACTCTTGGTTTTGAGAAGGTGCTTCAAACAAGGTTGACATCTACATAAGAAGATGTTTCAGTCCAGATACAATTAAATATTGGTATACTCAATGCGATAATATCTACATCGTGTTTGCTTTAACTAAATGTTTGGAGGTATAATGACTAACAATTCTTCAGAGCTTAACTTGCGTGTTGTTGACCATGGCAACAGACATTGCTAGGGAACTTGATCTTCACCCCAGAAACTACTAAGTGAATTATGCTAGACTGTTCGAATTTCAAAATATGAGCCTCATAATTTATTACAGATGAGAGGTGGAATTCGAGGGGAATGACGGAAAACAATTATTTTTCAATTACGTTTTAACTTGTGAAAATGACACAATACGTAAATATTGCTTTTCCAATTTAGTGTCCCTATTGAATCCGTTTACAGAAAACATCCAACTAACTAACTTGAAACGGTTTTTACTTACCCAGCTTATTATTAAGAAAGCAAACAAGAGGCCGAACACACATAACGTTAAGTTCAAAACTTTTCAAATAAGCGAACCACGTCGGCGAGCGCACGAGACATGTCGCTATTTAATTCGTTTATATGAAATATCTAAATATTTTGAAACGGACCATATGTACCCAGTTTATTATTATGAAACTAGACAATAATATGTGTTAAATATTTGTAAAATATTAGAGCACA
This sequence comes from Lepisma saccharinum, assembly GCF_977018435.1. NCBI lineage: Eukaryota > Metazoa > Arthropoda > Insecta > Zygentoma > Lepismatidae > Lepisma > Lepisma saccharinum. The sequence continues at coordinate 80,120,155 of NC_139243.1, forward strand.
TACACACAAAAGCAAACTTATACACTTGTTTCCCTTCATCCAATACAACATGCACGCATCTTCAAAATCATTAAGATCATTGAGGAACCCCATCTATAACATGATTGCGCCCACAACGTGGCCGAAGGTCAAGCATGCGAGCGTACAAGATGTGGCCAATGGCCACACCGAAAGTGCGTGAGTCCAATATATATAAAACCCCAATCCCACCACTGACTGACTCACTGACATAAATGTTCTCCATGAAGGAAGCCCCGGAGGCGAAAAGTGCCCGATTACGACCCACCATGAAATCGTCCCAAAGGACAGAGAAAATTCTAAAATTACTCAATTGGCCCTTCCTTAAGGGTGAAAATGCCCTTTTCTCAAGTCCTTAGCAACCGTTACCACGGACATCTTTTGCGGCACACATTGTTTCCTTCAATTCTTAATTGTCGAGATACATTATATTTCTCACAGATCAATAGCACACAGATGAATGAAATCATGGTTTTGAAAAGGTGCCTGAAACAAGGGTGACATCTACATAATAAGGAGTTTCAGCCCAGATACAATTACGTATATATTGTTATACTCAATGCGTAAATATCTACATCATGCTTGTCTTAACTAAATGTTAACAAACATGATAACAAACAATTCTTTAGAGCATGCCGTTCTTGTTGGTGTCCATGGAAACGGACGTTGCTAGGGAACTTAAAGAAAGTTTATTTTCAACCGGAAAACTACTGCAAGGGAATTAAGCTAGACTTTTCGAATTTCAAAACATGACCATCAGAATTTATTACAGAGGAGAGGTAGGAATTTGATGGGAATAGCGGAAACCAATTATTTTTCAATTACGTTTAAAAATGTGAAAATGACAAAAGACGTATATACCAATATAGTGACACCATTCAATTCATTTATATGAAATATCTAACTATTTTGAAGTGGACAATATTTACCCAGTTTATTATTATGAAAATACACACATAAAGTTATTTTCTCAACTTTTCAAATTAGCAATCTTATACACTTGTTCCCCTTCATCCAATACAACATGCAGATATTTTCAAAGTCATTAAGATCATTGAGGAAGCCCATCTACAGTATAACCTGATTGCGTCCACAACTTGGCCGAAGGTCACTCATGCGGGCGTACAAGACGTGGCCAAAGGCCACGTAGAAAGTACGCGAGTATATTATATAACTTTCAATGTTAACTACAAGCTGAAGCACATGGCGTTGAACAGGAAACAAATAAAAACTGAAATGATGAAATATGGAACTTTACCTATGTAAAAACTTTTTTTTTCATTAAAAACAAAAATACTTGAACCATGTTTACCACATCAACCTTAATTCTTTACATGTTATTACTGTGTTGCTTCTGAAATTCATGCCTATACCTGACAAGGAAACATAATAGATTAAACTCCAAGATTAGAATAAAACCTTCATCACTTGATTCAGCGTCCAAAACAATGTAAATGATATTTCCAGTACAAAATAAATTCAAAATAAATGTTCAATTTGGAATGTAGCACATACAAAACAGCAAGCAATATGAACATTGCCTGACCCAAAAATTCTTTCATATTCACTATTAGCAGAGGCAGTGGTCGGAAAATAATACCCAGCAAGAAAATAATTAGAATGGGCATGGTTTTTGTGCTAGATTGTGTGATATGGTGTAGCAAATTATGCGAATGTTAATTTTTCTACTACGTCCATTTTATATTTTTAAAGAAATACAATATAACCAATGTTCATATTTTTTGCTCTTTTGTATGTGCTACATTCCAAGTTGAACATTTATTTTGAATTTATTTTGTACTGGAAATATCATTTACATTGTTTTGGATGCTGAATCAAGTGATGAAGGTTTTATTCTAATCATGGAGTTTAATCTATTATGTTTCCTTGTCAGGTATAGGCATGGATTTCAGATGCAACACAGTAATAACATGTAAAGAATTTAAGGTTTGTGTGGTAAACATGGTTCAAGTATTGCGTAGGTAAAGTTCCATATTTCATCATTCCAGTTTCTATTGGTTTCCTGATAAATTTTCAAGGACCATTGCCTTCACCAATAAATGTAGGAAGATGGTCTTAGCTGCAATAACTTTTGTGAAAGAAGGCTGTGACGTTTTGAAATTAATCAGAAAAAAAACAACAATAAAAACTGCAATGCACAAATAAAGAACTTCACCTATGCAATAATATTTTTTTTTGTGTACTGTGTATCACCAGTTAGTTCTAGCTCACTAGATTAAAGATAACCCTACTAACTAGAGTCTAGTAGGAAGGCCCTACTAGGTCCAACCTACTAGAGGTCTAGGTTACTAGTGTTTGTGTTACATAACTGAAGATCATTCTATCTGTACACTTGGAAATGCAGTGTTAAAATATCATACGACATATTCTTCCTAGGTTAACTCAGCAGTAGAGATGTTTAATTTTCAAAGGGATAATTGAAATATCCGTGAAGCTACAGTAGCTCAGTTATTAGGGTATCTGATTAATATGCAAGAGGCCCAGGTTTGATCCCTGGCAGAGGAGACCTGGGATTGTTTCCACCTGTTCAAGCAGCTCCGGTGCCCACCCAGCATCGTGTAAAGTAAGAACCTGGAGGAAACTGGGGTGTAAAGGTGGTCAGGGGCATGGTGCTAATGACATTATTCCCCCCCCCCCCGGTGGGGCCCTAACTCCACAGCCTCCCCCTATATGCCTTCATGGTATGGTGCAAATCACAGGAGATCACTTTTTACTTCCTTTATAATTGAAAAATCCTATTATTATATTTCTACAACACCAGAGATCCTGGGTTTGGATCCTGGCATGGGTATTCATTGTGATTGTCCCTTCATCAATTTCATCATATCATCCCTCATCCTCATCTTCAGGATTAGCCAAAAGTTTCAAAAAAGTGAAGTAAAATAAACAAATCAATCAATCAATCAACCTTATACTTTTGTGTAGATTATTTAGAAAGAAGTTTGTGAATTCAGATATGCCTGGTTGCTGCTCTTTCTGTACTCTGACGTGTGGGGAATGTTCCTGGGTAAACAAGCAAACAAACAAAAAAATCTATCAGGCAATTTGATTATCGCAGGTAGAAAATGAACTTCCGGTTTGATCAAATTCCCAATGCAAATAATTGGGATAAAGATTATCTTGGAGCTTATTTTGTTACAAAAGATCACATACAGAATGGATCGCTTGAAATTTGAAAGCAATACCGAAAACAAACATATCCGGAAAAAATTGGGAAGTTCCTGGGTCTTTGGATGCAGATATAAGGGACAATACTAATATTTTCCAAGACAATGTTGATCTTCTGCCAACAGTTTCGTGTTTGATAAGAGTTCTGCAGGTTGAAGTAAAGCTTACATAAATTATAAACATTGAAATACTTCGATTACAACAGTAAAGTGTGTAATTTTCAAATTGTATACTTAAACACAGACCCCTTAATTTTATGGCTTATACCTTAGATAGAGCCATGGGCGTCATTGAAAATTTTTGTAGGGAGATAAAGACCATTGATAAAATGTAAAATAGTAGAAGTAATTACAATAATGATAATAATTACGATGGCTATAAATGTTATTGTACAATTATAACACAAAGTAAACACAATTTATTATTATTATTATTATTATTATTCGATCCACAAGCCGAGTGAATATCTAGTACAACTATTTTCCATTAATTCTTTTAAATTTTTATACAGTTACAATACTGAAATGCACAGTTATTGTATTTTCTTGTTAACTTTTGCAAGAGTCGTTCAAGAAAAGACTTTAAAAGTTAGTACAGATTTTACTCATAAAGTTTATATTGTGTGACCTTACTTAAAACTATAATTTTTGGAATTCTGAATGATTTTAAACAGGTCCAACTTTTAAATTTATTCAAGATATGAGAGTTAGACAATTATAATTTTCAAACAGGTAAAATATTTTTATTTGTTTACTCTGGTGATGAAGTGCCGACTGCAGAGCCTACTCCTTCATGTTTGTGTCCAATCTTTTCGCTTTACGGCCTGAATCCACTGACTTTTTCATATCGGATCTGTCTGAAAATGATGCATAGATACCTGAGAAAAATTATTTGTTCCCAGTCTCATATTGCAACACAATGATTGTGACCTTTTCTTAAGACACTGCTTTTACACCTTTGAACTCCATGTTATTCTTTTCAAAACCAAATGTGAAATTCCCACCCACACCAAGGAAGCACAGAAATGCAAACATGTGGTGAATAGCATCCATATATATACCGTGCGTCCATTTCGATCTGCAGCCGAGAGATCGGGAGAAGCGTGGCGGGCGGCGCTGGCGGAGATGCCGACATTTGCAGCCTGTAATGCTCGCTTATTTTTACGGACATATCCAGACATTTATATAAATATTGCAAAACGAGCACTAACCTGGGTTATAATTCATCATCTGTAATTCATCCAAGTTCTGTAATTATATACACAAAAAAATACGCTTTAGAAGTGACGATAAGAGTCACAGATAATAAAACATTTTAATCATAGTTTTGACCAGCAACGTCCTGCTTAAGTTTATATCCTTGAAAGAGTTTTGTGTCGATGGGGATCGTTTGGAGGTTTCGAATGTGCAACACTGCAACGCTGCCGACGAAACCATTAAAAGTCAATGGTTTTCGTGAGCTTCCTCGATGAACTCGATGAAATTGGGGCAGCGTTAGAAAGTTATCCAAACAAACCTCTACGCCGTGTTTCACAGGAGATGGGAGTGTCAAAATCATCAGCACATACAGCCACTAAGCTACTAAAATTAAAACCATACTCTTATAACACAGGTTAGTGCTCGTTTTGCAATATTTATATAAATGTCTGCATATGTCCATAAAAATAAGCGGGCATTTCAGGCCGCAAATGTCGGCATCTCCGCCAGCGCCGCCCGCCACGCTTCTCCCGATCTCTCGGCTGCAGATCGAAATGGACGCACGGTATATTACATTTCATTTATGTAATCAATGTTTTTTCTTGATTCTACAGGAAATCGACGAACTTCCATGGGTGGAGTTATTTTTATCCAAATACCGCCATCTTGTCAACAAGGATCTCTTGTATGTATCCGTGAATGTTGGTGATTCTCAGCAAAGGTAATTTTCGTGGTTTATATTAACAAAATGGGTTATAGTTGTAAGAGAAACATGAAATTGTCATGTTTGCTCGGTATCAAAATAGGGTACTTTTTTTTACCACATACAGTCCAGTGATTTTTCATATTGCAACAAAAGAATACAAGTTTGGCTTTTGTGTACAAAAAAATACTGTAGAGAGCTTTATTATTATAAGGAATGATATGTAGACAGACCAGGGGTGGATATTTTCTTTCCTGTAATATGTGAAGTTTATACTGGAGGGAGTACATGGTTATCCAATGCTGTTTTAAGAATGTATTTTTGAGATATGAAGGAAAACAAATGTAAAATCTCCTGACAGGAAGCATACCAACTTTTCTCCTGAGATTTCGGCCAGTGTATGGGACCGGTGGTCACACACCATCGTAAGGAAATTGGGGAGCTACGAATGAGTAGCATAACCTACATCAACGACTGAGGGTTCTCATGCTGACCACACATAACCCGTAACATGCTCTGCTGAGGCATGTGGGAGTGAGGTCAGTAGGTAGGTCCTGACTCTCAATAATAAAATAATTCATAACATGCCTCATAGTGGTGTTATTTTACAGACCTACTCAATGTTTTGGATAACCATCGTAAGTCTTCATCACGAAAGGGTTAAAATTTATTTCAGCTACGATCACATGCCATGGACGATGGCACCTTGTGTCACATTTTTATGCATACATTGTTTGGCTAGAAAAAAAACCGGACTGATGCTATGAAATCTTTTATTCGGCATTTTGTACAACAGGAACTTTATCTCCTTCAAAGTACTCCCCTGCACGATCTGTACACCGCTCCATACAAATTTTCCATTGCTGGAAGCAGTGTTGCCAGTCATTTTCGGAGATCATGTTCATTACATCCGTCGCTTTTCTTTGCACAGCTTCTACTGTCTCAAATCTGGTTCCTTTTAGGGCAGACTTCACTCTGGGGAATAAAAAGAAGTCACAGGGAGCAAGGTCCAGTGAATACGGCAGATGTTCTAACACTGGGATGCCATATTTAGCCAAAAATGTCTTCACTGACAGGGCCGTATGGACAGGAGCATTGTCTTGGTGCAGAATCCATGACTTCCGTTGCCACAAATCAGGTCGTCGTCTTCTTACTCGCTCACGAAGGGTTTTCAGCACATTAATGTAATGATGTTGGTTTACAGTTTGACCCTCGGGTACCCAATGAACGTACACAATGCCTCGAATGTCTAAAAAGACAATCATCATGGCTTTGAATTTGGACTTGCTCATGCGAGCTTTCTTGTGACGTGTCGAACTCGGGGTCTTCCAATGCATTGATTGGCGCTTTGTGGCAGGGTCGTACGTGAAAAACCACGATTCATCACAGGTTATCACTCTCTCTAAGAATGTAGGGTCTATTTCAATGTTCTTCAAAGTGTCCGTACAAATGTTCACTCGAGCTTCCTTCTGGTCCAATGTCAGGTTCCTTGGCACGAGTTTTGAACACACTTTAATCATGTTCAAATTCTTGTGTAAAATTTGTCGGACACTTTCTTTGTCTACTCCTGTGATTTCAGCAACTGCTCTAATGGTCAATCGACGATTTTTTCGAATCACATCACTCACTTTTTGAATGTTTGTTTCAGTTTTCGACGTGCATGGTCGTCCTGAACGTGGGTTGTCTTGGATCATTTCCTGTCCTTCTTTAAACCGTTTAAACCACTCAAACACTTGTGTGCGTGATAAACACTAATCCCCGTACACAGATTTTAACATGTCATATGCTTCTGTTGCGGATTTCCCCAGTTTGTAAAGGAACTTCATATTGACACGCTGTTCCATTTTAATACTCAGCATTTTTCCGACGGAGCACAGATGCACGTTCCGCTTTGTCCAAGTGCCACAGCGAAACTGAGAGGCTGCACCCAGGGTAATTAGTCATTCTGTAGGCAGGGTATGGTAGTATAGAATCATGCATTGCTCAACCTTCGTGCATTCGTTGTTTGCCAATAGCAACATCAATCCGTTTTTTTCTAGCCAAACCTCGTACTTTTAAAGTAAAATACTTTACATGTAAAGTAACCATGTACTTTTAACTTGAATATTTTAACTCCTTTCATTACCATGTGACCTGAGTAAGAGAAATGTTTATCAGTCAAACGTGGCTGTACCCCCCCCCCACCCACCATGTGCTTTCGTGAAATGGGGTAACTTTACCTATCTTCTCTATGCACTGGGATGGATTGTTGTGTGATACAGTAACTCTCCATATTTACAAGCAAGCCATAGTCTCCATGACTATTTGTGCAAGATTTATAGCGTGTGTGTGTCTGTAACACAGGAATGAGGAAAAGTGCGAGTGGGGTGGATAAATAAAAATTTATGAGGTACGAGACAGTAAACACTTGCCACAAATAACAAGTTGTTTCTATATTTTGGTGTATGGTCACATATTCACAAAGTAGACACACAGACTATTGAAGGCGTTGGTACATCAGTGTAGCCAGAAAGAATCTAAATATAGTAGACTTGCGATTATCCGAGCTAATTGGGACCGAGACTACCTCGGATACGGAAAAACTCGGATAATATGGTGATAATGTGCTAATAGGTCATAAATGAGGAAACAACCATTAAAACTGTATAGTAATTATTTATTACTAGTACAACATAAATGAGAAGATTACTTTTTCAAAAAGTCTTTCATAGTTTTTTGGACACACCTTTTCCATTTGCCACTCATACTACATTACTGGCTTAGAATAGGCCTATACACAGATTTAAACACCACCGTAACAATCGGATACACCAACAACGTGCAGCGCGGACAGTGACTTGACTCCAACTTACTAGTAAACAAACAGGGGGTGCATTATGAAGTGCGATGTTTTCCAACCACTCCCTCGGTTAACCCGGAGCCTCGGTTAATCGGGACTCGGTTAATTGCGAGTCTACTGTAGTTAACGGGCGTTGACGTGAAGATGCTGATGCCAGTCTTTACTGCATGTTGGATGGTGGGTGAAGTTCAGGTGGGCAGGAAATGGGGTGGGGGCATTTTTTGGGTGGCTAGGTTGAGTCAGGGCAGTATAGTGGCGTACATGCCTGATATGTAGACCCTTTTCCATCACCTGCGGGAAGAAGTGTCTGGTATCTGTGCATGGGGGTAATAAGTGGATAATGGCCACATTGAAACAGTTGTTAGAGGTGGTGTTATGGCTGTTAAACGAATATAGTGTGTTTAAAAGAGGCAGAATATTTTTATAATTAACATTTAAGTTAGAAATTTCACTCTTTTCAATTGTGTATTTCTAACTGCTGGACAATGATACGAAAAACTAAGGTGATGTTTTTTTTCCCCCAGTGCAACCTTTGAAGAGGGAAAGAAAAACATCCACTTGAGTGGGCTGAGTGACCAGATTTTGTTGTAAGTATTTTTTTTTTATTTGTATAGAATTATAGTTGTTACTAGAATGATGCAAATGCATATTTGATACAATGCTTTTATTTGTAAATAATATTGAAATGTTTGTTTTAAGAATAAGATTTTTGTCTTCATTTACTATGCTTTAGCTTCCACACAATTATCAAAATTATTTATTTTTTAATGGTAGTCTCCTTCCATTAATTTTGATATTTATATTTCATTAATTTATGTTTCACTTCAACCTCCAGGCTTTCCAACCTTGCAATGTATGTTTCATGTCAGCCAGGCAAGTATCTAGAAATACAGTGCCTTTCACGTCCTAGGTGGTCGTGCAGCAGTGGCTACTGTGCCGGGAAGTAAGATCTCATCTGCCGGCAAACTGGATGCAACATCTGCGTACCTGGAACCACTGACTATGTAATGAAATAATCTCATACAATTACATTGACAGTTACAATGAAGATGAACACGTACCTTGTTCCAAGAGATGTTGGAAATGATGTTCTCCTGCATCCACTCATTTCCGACATATTTTTTAGGAAATGTTCACTAACACATATCAGTTTCTTTTCCGAAATTGCTTCAATTTCTCTCCTGATATTTTCTTTCAATTCTTCTAATGTATGGCTTCAGGTTTAAAGGCTTGGTATCTCGCCATGCAGACGTCATGAAAATGTATGTTTTTGTGCAAGGACCCAGAGGAATTTTTGAGCAGTAAGTTACAATCGTGTTCCGTCGTCGTCTAGTTTCTCCTCAGTCAGCACACACCATTTTACCCTATTCTTTTAATCAAGAACAGACCCTGATTCCCTAAATTTGTTCAAAGTATTCAAACACTGTATCTGTGTGGAACAGGAATATCTTGGAATTCTGGTGCAAAACACATTCTAACTTCCCTACAAGAATTCGTAGTGATGTAAAAGTCCTACATAAAAATTAGTTGTTTTAAATTGTACATATAGAGTGGCATTATTAGACTGCAGAAAAGCACCAGTAACACGTAAACTAAAACAACAAAATCCAAAACACTTGTTAACACCTGAACACTTCACAAACACGTGCAAACTTAACACCAGCAATCTGGATACTGAAGCACTGATGCATCCAGTGCCAAGGTCAGCGAACAGCTGTGGGTCTAAATGCCGGTGAGATGTGATTTATTTCCTGGCACATTAGCTGCCACTCCGTGGCCACCTTGGCTGTGAAAGGCACTGTATATTTGGAAATTAGGGGGGGGGGGTATCCAAAACAAGTGTCTCAGAAATATAATAATAATGTTAATACATTAATATAATTCATAGGTCTATTGATAATATGTAAATGAATTAGTATTGTATTATTATTATTACATGAATAGGTAAAGACATGGTACAAAAATAGAGATATAACAGCACCTATTCATTATCTAGCTTACGTATAGTTAAGATCACCAAAATTTGAAAAAAATTAAAATGTTCAGGCAAGGAAATGATTGTCAAATAGATAAAGAATTGAATATTTATTGAATAAGAAGACAAAGTAAGTTAGATGCATTTGATACATTTGAAAAATATTTAGTTCCAAAAACAGCAGAAATATGTGGCTAAAATAAAAAATATTTTCATTCAAAATGACCAACTGATCCACACTTTATCATGTTGATCAGTACTGGATGCTGAAGGTTCTGGATGTTAGTTCCAAGAGAAGGCTTTTCACAAGACTACAACCATTTCTCTAAATTAATATTTGTAGAAGTATCCTTTGTACAGAATACAACCATGTTCAAAGGAAGAAACACTTTATTTAATACATTTCAAAGTACAGCACTATTGAAATTCACTTCTTATAATATAATGTAACTATTGCAGAAAAAATACTTTAAAATATGCAAAATAGGTCATACATATACTTTGTTGTATGAAGTCTGTGTATATTAGAATGTCAATGAACAGCTTTTTGTGGGGTGTAAGGGGTGCTTCTTCCACGTAGTGCACCCAATAGTCAACCTCACTTCCACATAGTACACCCTGGACTGCAGGCTAACGAGGCTCTGGCGACTGGCCCCATGACCAGTATAATTTTGTTTGTGTTGTCCTGTGTTTTGTCCTTATTTGTGCTGAGTGCTCCTTCACAGCCTCAGCTTTTAACGAAAGTCAGAAGATTTTAATATTTTATGATTTTAGTTATGCAATGTTAGAGTTGTTATGTGTAACGATAAGGGGCTGGACCCCGTATAATGTGATGGGTGCAAAATAGCCTTAGTGCTGACGCACCCAAAATTTTTAATTCAAATTCAAATTTAAACAGCTTTTTGTGAATTGAAACAGTCAGTCACTGAACTCTATAGTTGAATATATTTTCATAAAGTTTAAATGGAATTATTATGCATTCATTTTAGAAGTGAATAACTGGTGGTTTCAGGTATTTCAATGTTTTGTACAGGTTTGTCAATTGAACATTAATGTACAGTAGAGCGTCGATTATCCGAAGTAATTGGGGGACATGGGTGTTCGGAAAACTGGTTTGTTCGGATAATCGAACTGTACATGTTTATTTGCCAAAAAGAAGTACTGTACAGTAAATTTATTCATAAAAACAGGCATCTCTTTAAGTATGTATTACAAAGTAACGTACAAAGGCAACTTGAGTACGAATATATAGTATGTGGTACAGTTTATTAAACAAAAATATGTACATATTACATACGCATTTTGCATGAACAATACACACAGTACACAAAATTAACGTTTAAAAAAATCCTTTATTTTGGTCTGTCTAAGCAAGCCTACACGCTTACGAGCAGCTAAGTCACGTACTTTTTTCATTACAGATATCTGAAAGTGAGCGAGTACACAGTTCGGTTAAGCGGTCGTTCGGTTGACCGACGTTCGGATAATCGATGCTCTACTGTAATGTGTAAATGCCACTTCGTTTATTCTAGTAATTAGTTATTTTCTTCCAGATACATAGCAGAGTATGGCAATGGAGGCCAGTTGTCATACATAAATGGCATTGACAAGAAGTACAATCTGGTGCCACTACCAAAGCCTCCTCTGAGAGACAGCAATGTCACTGCAACAGCTCCAGGACCTGAGAAGCCTTTGTCAGATGCTTTGAAAGTTCCAAAGTAAGTGTTTAGATGAAAAGGGTATTTTAATTTGTAACAGAATATGGAGGCAACAACAGTTTTAGGCATGGTTTTTAAATTCCTGTTTAACCCATATCAAACCCACACCCTTATTCCTGGTTTTTAAAATATCTTTACTTTGCTATGGAAAGTTTTTCGTAGTCGAAGTTTTAGGCCTGAAGAAGAGAACAGTAGATTCTCGAAATGTTGCTTTGTAAATAACGTACTCGCAAAACGTAAGTACCACTTTTTTGTGTTTTTGTCAAGTTCTTTTATTTGTAGGTCATGTAACTTAATTTTAGGTTAATCATAATGAGGATAATGTATGAAATTAGATGAACAGCAACCACAAAGGGCACAATTTCTTGGCTGTAACTTTATTCTACAACTTTTGGTGGTGAGTTCATGTCTCAAGTGAATCTCAGACTATGGATACAAAACAACTATTAGTGTACGATGGATGGTACTAACTGACTTCTTTGTTCCTTGTCCTGTCAGGAATCACCTCCTGAAGTTTGTCCCATTGTTCAGAATCACCCTCTACAATAAGGACTCGTGCACTTTCGACGTGACCTTTTGCCATGTCTTGTGTGCTCGAAGGTTGAAATGGGGTGACCCACTGCTGATTGTAACTGGAAATGTCATCATGCAGTAGTTGTAACTGGAAATGTCATCATGCAGTAGTGAAGGAAGAGAAACAAGTGAATGTTTGAAAAGTTAGAATGAATATGTGTTTAATTTATTTCAGGTGGAGAACTATTCGCGTGTTCATATCATCAACTTTCCGCGACATGCATGGTGAACGTGACCTCCTCATCCAGTATGTGTTTCCAGAGCTTCAGAAAAGGGCCCAGAGGTTGTACATCACCCTCAAGGAGATCGACCTGAGATGGGGTGTTACAGAAAATGATGTCTACAACAACAGGTACAGTTAATCTTTTCTCTTACATTCTGAGCTATGAGCACTGTACTTTTGTAACGGTTGCAACTAAAGTTCTTCATTGTCCATGTAGCTAAAGTCTTCTTACAAATAATATTATTAATAAAAACGTTTTGTGTAGTGGTGCAATGTACTATGCATATATCTTTCCGAAGAGCCAAATACAACTAAATCTATTGTCAATTAAAAAAAATCTAACTGACAACAATCCTACATTGATTGATTGGGTTTATTTCATTTCACTTCACTTTACTGCGAAGATGAGGATGAGTGATGATATGATGAAGACACGCTCACAAAGAACACCTAATTAACTCTTGACTTCTTTAAATGATGTAGACGAAACTCTATTACAATCTCCCAATTCGTTGTAGGAATCATGGTTAGGCTGGGATTCGAACCTTGACATCGTAGCATGCTGTGCTAACCCTCTGCTATGAAGGTCAGCTAATAACAATGCTACAACAAATAAAGTGCAAGACAACATATTTTGAAAGCAGCCAGTGAATAATCTTTAATAATTTATCTTTTGTTAACTGACATTAGATTTTATTGTCTTCAGAAAGTTGTATGTGTAGCACATTGCAATGTTAAGCTGCAGTGGAGGAACAGTTTCATGAATAATATTACTTGTAAGATGAAATGTCACATGGGTATAGTTTCAGAAACAAACATCCTCTGATATTCATGATGGATGTGGTAAATGTTTCAGAGACAAACATCCTCTCTAATTCATGATGGTGTCTTAAATTTTTGAGACAGATATCCTCTCTAGTTCATGATGGGTGTGGTAAATGTTTCAGAGACAAACATCCTCTCTAATTCATGATGGGTGTGGTAAATGTTTCAGGGACAAACATCCTCTCTAGTTCATGATGGGTGTGGTAAATGTTTCAGACACAAACATCCTCTCTAATTTATGATAGTGTGGTAAATGTTTCAGGGACAAAGATCCTCTCTAATTCATGATGGGTGTGGTAAATGTTTCAGAGACAAACATCCTCTCTAATTCATGATTATTTTCTTGTAGTTTACGGTTATTACAAGCATAAGAAAACCGTTTTTCTTTGTGACGTTTCAGGAGAACACACGCTCCTTTCATGAGACATTTATTTTCATTGACTCAAAATGAAGATAAATGTCTGATGAAAGGAGCGTGTGTTCTCCTGAAACGTCACAAAGAAAAACTGTTTTCTTATGCTTGTAATAACGGTAAACTACAAGAAAATAATTCTATAATGCAAGCAATGCACACATACAAGCAAAACTAATTCATGATGGTGTAGTAAATGTTTCAGAAGCGAACATCCTCTCTAATTAATGATGGGTGTGGTAAATGTTTCAGAGAGAAATATCCTCTCTAGTTCATGATGGGTGTGGTAAATGTTTCAGAGACAAACATCCTCTCTAATTGATGATGGTGTGGTAAATGTTTGAGACAGACATCCTCTCTAGTTCATGACGGGTGTGGTAAATGTTTCAGAGACATATATCCTCTCTAGTTCATGATGGGTGCGGTAAATGTTTCAGAGACAAACATCCTCTCTAATTCATGATGGTGTGGTAAATGTTTGAGACAGACATCCTCTCTAGTTCATGATGGGTGTGGTAAATGTTTCAGAGACAAACATCCTCCCTAATTCATGATGGTGTGGTAAATGTTTGAGACAGACATCCTCTCTAGTTCATGATGGGTGTGGTAAATGTTTCAGAGACATATATCCTCTCTAGTTCATGATGGGTGTGGTAAATGTTTCAGAGACAAACATCCTCTCTAATTGATGATGGTGTGGTAAATGTTTGAGACAGACATCCTCTCTAGTTCATGATGGGTGTGGTAAATGTTTCAGAGACAAACATCCTCTCTAATTCATGATGGTGTGGTAAATGTTTGAGACAGACATCCTCTCTAGTTCATGACGGGTGTGGTAAATGTTTCAGAGACATATATCCTATCTAGTTCATGATGGGTGTGGTAAATGTTTCAGAGACAAACATCCTCTCTAATTGATGATGGTGTGGTAAATATTTGAGACAGACATCCTCTCTAGTTCATGACGGGTGTGGTAAATGTTTCAGAGACATATATCCTCTCTAGTTCATGATGGGTGTGGTAAATGTTTCAGAGACAAACATCCTCTCTAATTCATGATGGTGTCTTAAATTTTTGAGACAGATATCCTCTCTAGTTCATGATGGGTGTGGTAAATGTTTCAGAGACAAACATCCTCTCTAATTCATGATGGTGTGGTAAATGTTTGAGACAGACATCCTCTCTAGTTCATGACGGGTGTGGTAAATGTTTCAGAGACATATATCCTCTCTAGTTCATGATGGGTGTGGTAAATGTTTCAGAGACAAACATCCTCTCTAATTGATGATGGTGTGGTAAATGTTTGAGACAGACATCCTCTCTAGTTCATGACGGGTGTGGTAAATGTTTCAGAGACATATATCCTCTCTAGTTCATGATGGGTGTGGTAAATGTTTCAGAGACAAACATCCTCTCTAATTGATGATGGTGTGGTAAATGTTTGAGACAGACATCCTCTCTAGTTCATGACGGGTGTGGTAAATGTTTCAGAGACATATATCCTCTCTAGTTCATGATGGGTGTGGTAAATGTTTCAGAGACAAACATCCTCTCTAATTCATGATGGTGTGGTAAATGTTTGAGACAGACATCCTCTCTAGTTCATGATGGGTGTGGTAAATGTTTCAGAGACAAACATCCTCTCTAATTGTTGATGGTGTGGTAAATGTTTGAGACAGACATCCTCTCTAGTTCATGACGGGTGTGGTAAATGTTTCAGAGACATATATCCTCTCTAGTTCATGATGGGTGTGGTAAATGTTTCAGAGACAAACATCCTCTCTAATTGATGATGGTGTGGTAAATGTTTGAGACAGACATCCTCTCTAGTTCATGATGGGTGTGGTAAATGTTTCAGAGACATATATCCTCTCTAGTTCATGATGGGTGTGGTAAATGTTTCAGAGACAGACATCCTCTCTAATTGATGATGGTGTGGTAAATGTTTGAGACAGACATCCTCTCTAGTTCATGATGGGTGTGGTAAATGTTTCAGAGACAGATATCCTCTCTAGTTCATGATGGGTGTGGTAAATGTTTCAGAGACAAACATCCTCTCTAATTCATGATGGTGTGGTAAATGTTTGAGACAGACATCCTCTCTAGTTCGTGATGGGTGTGGTAATGTTTCAGAGACAAACATCCTCTCTAATTCATGATGGTGTGGTAAATGTTTGAGACAGACATCCTCTCTAGTTCATGATGGGTGTGGTAAATGTTTCAGAGACAAACATCCTCTCTAATTCATGATGGGTGTGGTAAATGTTTGAGACAGACATCCTCTCTAGTTCATGATGGGTGTGGTAAATGTTTCAGAGACATATTTCCTCTCTAGTTCATGATGGGTGTGGTAAATATTTCAGAGACAAACATCCTCTGTAATTCATGATGGTGTGGTAAATGTTTGAGACATACATCCTCTCTAGTTCATGATGGGTGTGGTAAATGTTTCAGAGACGAACATCCTCTCTAATTCATGATGGGTGTGGTAAATGTTTCAGTAGCAAACATCCTCTCTAATTAATGATGGTGTGGTAAATGTTTCAGAAGCAAGCATCCTCTCTATTTCATGATGGGTGTGGTAAATGTTTCAGAAACAAATATTCTCTCTAGTTCATGATGGGTGTGATAAATGTTTCAGGAACAAACATCCTCTCTAATTCATGATGGGTGTGGCAAACATTTCAGAATCATATCCCCTCTAATTCATGATGGGTATGGTAAACATTTCAGGAACAAACATCCTCTCTAATTCATGATGGGTGTGGCAAACATTTCAGAAACAAACATCCCTCTAATTCATGATGGGTGTGGTAAACATTTCAGAAACAAACGTCCCCTCTAATTCATGATGGGTGTGGTAAACGTGGTTTTAGTATTGTACGGGTGATGCTGTATTTTCACATTGCAAATTTGTTTGTTTTTCTGATTAATTTCAAAGGACCACTGCCTTCATTAGCACTGGTGGGTGTTACTTGGTTTGAGTCGACCTGATTTCTATCATCTGGTTGCGCTCAAGGATGGTTATTGGCAGGTTGTGTTGACTGCAGTATTCTGCTGCTTAGCATGCATGGTTTGTGTTTCTTGGGCAGATGATGGGGGTTATGCAGGAGGTCCACATTTGTTCTTGCTGTCCGTGATTTTTTTAAGTACCGTGTGGCAGGTCGAGTGTGCTATCTTACTACCAGAAGAACAGCCTCGAAACAAGGAATTTGTGACAGCAAGAAACACCCACCAGTGTTGCTGAAGGTAGTGGTACTTTGAAATCAAACAGAAAACCAATTAAATTTGCAATGCGGAAATACAGAATGTCACCTGTACAATTCTCTGTAAGTTTCTAAAAATAGTACAGTGCTAATTACAGTCTTCTTATTTATGTGTGTCTTTGCGTTCTTTGAGAATGAGACCTGGAAGAAAGACAGGAAATGAAGATTAGAACATTGTTATTAGGAAGATTGGAATAGATAATAACATTGAAATTAATAATAACTTACATTAGGCCTACATATTGAAAGCAATTCTAAAATTGCCATGAAAAGTATGTGGAACTTGTGGAAAAGTGATGAAAAAATTCACTACCATGTAACTAAAGTAGTGTTTAAGAAGGACAAATAAAATTTTACATAGAACATTACTACAAAATAATCTGCTGTGAAATACAAACATGAGTATAAAACAATGCTATGTTAAATTAGGGATGAGTGCAAAACTCATTATTATGCTCATGGCATAGCTAAGTTGATGAATCATTTTGGCAAGAAAAAAAATCACTTGTTGAGAGATGAATTAGGAACTCTATTATCCAAAATGTTAACCAAGTGAAACACTAAATGTTCTAAAGTGTTAAGAAAATATGAACAATTTTCATTGAAGCATTGAATTGTTGTTTTAAGTCCACTTTATGCACAGATAGGCTAATGAGGACTGGATCTAGAGTTTAAAGTGGAATCTGAACCACTATGTACCTCCACCGGGACCCCTTGATTACAAGGCAACGATGATACCACTGCACCATCAAGGAGGTCCATGAACAATTTCCAAACTGTCTTTTTAAACTTAAATGTGAATACAAATTACAAATTCGATGACATGACTATTTTTCATCCACATATTTGTTTGATTTGTTTTTTTAAAGTCCACTTTAAGCTAATTGGGACTGGACCTACCATTTAACCCTCAAATGCCAGGTTGTGACATATTGTCACAGCAGGTATTTGCGCCAATGCCGGCTTGTGACATATTGTCACAAGGAGCTTTTTCTCGTAGTATGTGACTTTTTGGACATACTGTGTCTCCTATAATGTTCGGATATACATGTTTTGAGCTCTGCATGAGTCTTGAGGTATGTAATTAGCAATTAGTAAGGTTTAATTAATTTCATTTTTGTTATATTTGAAAATCACTTTCAATTTTTTCTTGTTTTTCATTTGAAAATATTTTTTTCTGAAAGTATCTGCAATATGTGCACATTTTTTTCCACAATAATGAAAAACATATAAGACAATATGTAGGTACCATTGGCATTGCTAGCGTGGGGGTCTTGACGAATTTCAAATTTCGTAAAAGAAAATAAGTTTTTCTTCTTTCTTCATCTATCCTATAATGGAAAATTTGGTTTTTATAGCATAGCCTTATAGCCCCATGTGTACTGGACAAAACGAGGTATAATTTGTAACTCTAGCGTTCTTAGTTCCAGAGATATAAAATTTTATTTAAAAGCATGTGGAAGTTTAAAATTCATGCTGAGAACACCTCTGTCGTTGGCGAGTTTACCGGCAAAACATGCTCCGTCGTCTAAGGGTTAAAGTGGGATCCGAACCGCTGAGTATCAAACCTGGGACCGCTTCCATCCACATATGCTGCAAATTAATAAACCTCCTTCCTAACTCTAACATGGAGACAAGGCACTGTGAAATTTTTTTTGGAACTATTTGCAATAATTAACTTTCATACTTTGGAAGAATAAGCTTTGTCGTTCACCAAGGTGCCCCACACTTTGCTGTTTATGACCCACAAAGCACAATCCAAATTATTGCCATCTTGCCATATATGAAAAAGGAGTATGTAAATTTGAAATATACTATGTTAAATTAGGTCCAAGGAACACACAAGTTGCAATGTAGAAGCAATAACATTTCTAGCCACTAAAATACATTACTGTTATTGTTGATTAATTCCGAAATTGTTCTTATGAAATGTATAATATGAAAAAATAAATATGCTGACCAAGGCAGTAATTTATTTTATTAAAAACATAAACTAAACGTAATGTTTCAACCTTCTAGCAAGGTCTTCTTCAGACTCTGTATCAAGTACAAAAGTCTTGCTAGAAGGTTGAAACGTTACGTTTAGTTTGTTTTTAATAAAATAAATTACTACCTTGGTCAGCATATTTATTTTTTCATAATCATGGAAACAAAGCTTAATGGTGTTATAAATGTATAATATATATAAAAATAATTTAATACTTTACCTGAGTTATTTGTATCATTCACATTGAACTCTGAATGTTGTAAGATAGTTCCAAAATGAAATCTGAAAGGAAGACAAGAAGATAAAAGTAAAGGTAAAGTGCTCCCCTGTGCTTAGCACAACGCCATGAAGGTGTATAGGGGTGTGGGGGTAACGCCCCACACTTTCTTGATCCGGTCGTCAGTGGGGGTGATGTGATCAGCATCACGCCCCTGACCCCCCAGGGTTTTCCCCAGGTACCCATGTTATTCGAAGACAAGAAGTGTGAAACAATTCTTGAAACTTTCCATTCAGTGAATAATGAAGAGGTTTTCTCGGAATATCTGCCAGGTGATTTCCGGATAGACTTCCGAGCTTTTGAGAGCTAATGTCACTCACATCTTTAGGTATTGAAGTTCCAGAAGAAAGTGACTTCAATCCCTGATGATAAGAGTAACGTTAGCTCTCGAAAACTCAAAAGCCTATCCGGAAATCACCTGGTTGATATCCCCCCCCCAAAAAAAAAACTCTTCAAGAAGTATTGAGATTAAATCTTACAGATAATAAGAAAAAAAAGTATTCATAGTTTTTAATAAGATTGAAGTTAATATTAACTTACCTGAAGTAATTCTATCCAATATAAGAATGCCTTGGACAGTGCCTAGGTAAAGAGTGAAAAAAATTAAAAAGACCAAAATGTAAAACTACTAAAAGTATAAACAGTACAGTGAACATTTGCATATTGTTTATTTTACTTATCATTGTCTTTAACATGGTTAACAATTAGGGGAAATTATTTTTTTGGATTGAGATTGCTTACCCAAGTAACAGTATTTAATGCATTACCTGATTGAACTGTAGCCCTTCACTTTCAATGTTATTAGTGAACAGTGTTTTGAAAATTGCAGTTTTAAACATGAAGTTTGTAGGGAGAAAGGATTAACTAAGTATATGCAATAGAATAGAAATACTAACTTACCCCATTCAGAAAGTGCTGAGAAAAGATCCTCATCTTCTGTAAGGCCTGAAAAGGAAGCCAAAGTATGAAAATGTAGTTGTGAAACAACCAAATCCACACTAATGTAAATAACAATATTGATAATAACTATAATAATAATAATATAGCCATATTTAGTATATTATTTTTGTAAGATAACAGTCATTCAAGAACGACTATGAGAAATATCTTCTTTTACAAACCAGAGGATACTAGAAAAAACATTAACATTTATTTTTGAAACCACCAGAAGTAATCTCGTAGAAATAATAATTGTAAGGTAAAGGCAAAGTTTCCTGTGTGTATAGCACTGTGCCATGAAGGCACATTTAGGCGATTGGGGGGGGGGTGGTAGAGCCCCATGCATTCTCGATCTCAGTCATTTTGGAGGTGATGGGATCATCACTATGTGATCAGCATCTGGCCACCTTTACCCCTAGGTACCCATTGATTTGAGGCTGGGTGAGCCCCAGAGCCGCTTTATGTAGGGACAAAGCCAGAAAAATTCCTACCTCAGATCACCCATCCCAGGAATCAAACCCGGGTCTCCCACATGGTACTCAGATGCTCGACCGACCGGGGCTCTTAATGGTAATACAGTACCTGAGACATTTATAGACATTACACAGAACTTGTAACAACTGATTCTTGGAACTGGAATCTGAAAGAAAATCAGGAAATGCAGATTAAAACATTAAGATAGAAAAGCCCAATTAAATATACATAATAAAATGTATTTGAGACATATGTATCCTTGAAAAGTTTACCTTATTAAGGCAAGTCTGCAAAGAATGTGAATCCTAAAATTGCAGTAGATATGGAACAACCAAAATTGTATTTATGCAAATAAAAATAAAAACATCCAGCCTAGCTCTGTTTTTTACCTCTTCTCTCCTGGTGATGTGGATATTATATCCAAATATGTTACTAGCTTCTTGAGGCTCTTAATTTTTGTGCTTTGTACTTTGTTGTGTTTTTAATACAGATGAGATAAGGTTCTGGCTGACTTGAGAAAGTTTGGGAAATTTACCTTTGGCTAAAATAGTCATGGATAAGTCATAAAATTACTCAAAATCCTGCAAAGTCAGGAAATATTAATGAAATACAGTTGTACTTGCAGTAAATCTGAATTTTGAATTAATTGTGAACCCTAGTTTCATGCAATTGATGTTTATAAACAGAAGAAGAAATACTTAAAAATAGGGATATGAAATTTTTGCTGATACTTATAAAGTATCTTATAATTTACAGATATCGATAACTGGTAACTGTGTGGCATACACTTTACACTTGGTTTCCAATCAACATTTGCTTACCTCTGTGGTGCGCTACGACAACAGGGATTCTGGGTTCGAATCTCAACCTGGGTATGGGTGTTCTTTGTGAGTGTTCTTTTATCAATTTACAACAACATCACTCATCCTCATCTTTGTGATAGTCAAAAGTGGCAAAAAGCAAAGTAAAAGAAGCCAAATAAATCCAATCAACATTCCCTGAAGGTGAGATGTATGTGATCAAAACATTGGAAGAAAACAGTTGATTTAACCTGGCTGATAACCCAAGCACACTTGTTTGAATCTTTGTAGCCATTAAACATATTAAAAATATATTAAATAGCAATTTTTGCTCTAAATGACAGGTTATTTATAGATGGTAAGTAAGCAAGTAGTAAATTATCGTTAATTTTACTGATATGCTTTATGTCCAGTTTCATATTCCATTTTTCATATGCTATGGCTTTCAGTTTTTGTGTATCACTTCCAATTCATTTTGTGCAGCTCACTGTGTTTTAATTCATTTAATTTTGAAACAAGTGTATTTGGAAAGTTTCTATGCCTCAACATCATAACTATCAGTCTCATAGAAATGCTATATTTTGAGATTATAATTGTGTTTTTCATAATCCAAATGCTACAGGAACCTCTGGGCTGCCTTCTTCTAACATTTTTTTTTTTTTTTTTTTTTTTTTTTTGTTATGGCAGTTGGATATTTGGTCACCACTGTAAAATCATACTGCTTAAAACAAGCTTCCATCCTATCCACATATTTGGCTTCTTTGATAAGAACTAGTTTCTTTTCTTTAGTGGATTTAATAACCATTTTTTTTTTTCCACATCACTCCTTTAATTCCCTTTTAAATCTGTGTCCATCTAATTTTTTAATTTTTTTTTTCTAAACTCTGTCCTGGGTTTCTGTTCTATTGCATTTCAATATTTTTATCTCAAAGTTGCAAATTATTTGACTAGCTTTGATGGCAGAAGCAAAATATTCATCCATGTCCAGTCTTTGTGGTCTAATGCCTTGCTTAAAACCAAACTCGAATACATCTTATGCTACTTTGGAATATTAAGTTACGTGAAGTTAACAATCTGCAAACTTTTAAATACTTATAACAATTATTGAGAACTTACCCCTCTTGAACCATTCACAATAGATACTCGGCTTTTAAACATCATCTTCAATAGAATTTTCATGAGTAGTGTTCCATGGAAATTATAATCATTGTTATTTTATTTAATTATTGAACTCTAATCTTTGTAATAGATAAACATTGTTACTTTCTTAATACAGAGACTGGTATGTAGAGGAAAATTAAAGATTTTCTTAAGTAGCAGTCCTGTGGGGAATGTTGACATTATACATTTATTACTCAACACAGTTATTGTGCCATGTTAGAGCATGGCTATGATGTATGCAGATTGTTTGTTGTGAAAGTTTAAATCTTGTAATCGAAAGCATTATGCTTAGGGGAATTAATAGCCTTGATGGTCCAGTCAGTAGGTGTGTAACTGCCACTTGGGAGACCAAGGTTCGATTCCAGAGGTGGGTACACACAAATTCAAATTGAGACGTCAAAAGTTATAACAGTGTTTGAAATCTGAATGGAAAGAAAGGAAATATGCAGTTGTACCAAATATTATCTCATTTGGCTTCAAGTAATTTTTTCCCAAAGATGCAATAAAATAATAACTTATTGGTAGTAATTTAGAATAATAATAATTGTTGTTATTGCTTATATTCATTTTTATAATATTATTACATAATCAATTTTGTATCAATGACTGGAGTGTCCCTACAAATATTCCTGTCTGTTTTTTTGTCTCATTGATCTCCTACTTTTTCTTTAAAAAATAAAAAAAGTATGTACAACATGTTGTTTGATGTTTGAAACCAATAACTATATTTAAAGGTGGAGATGCCCTGTGTACTGTGCATTGTGATTTGCATGGCTGGTTTCCATTATACTGAATGTGTTCTCTGTAATATTGATGTTATGCTAATTACAATATTTTCATTGTTTTAAAATTAATATTTATCAGTTTTATTAAATATTCAAAGATGTTCTATGTCCGTACAATATTTTGTAGAAATTGTAATTTTGCTGTAAATAGGTAAGTGTTTATGCATTACCTAGTTTATAGTTCTCTACTGAAGAGAACAAGATCTACAAAGAGACGACAATGAAAGATGTAAGCCTCAGGGCCGTATTTAGGATCTGTAGACCCCTAGGCTGAACCTGTGGTGCGGGCCCTATCAGGGGGAATTTTTTTGAAAATAATATTTCAATGGAAAATAATATTTTTATTTTAAAAATAACATATTGTAATTTTAAGTAAACATGTTAGGCAAATGCAAGATAAAAAACAAGGAATGTAACAAACAAGCAAATTTTACTTATATTTATTTCAGATACAGTACTTTCCCAAACAATCAGACTTATAATGAAAGTGTCAAATAATCTTAGTGGCTAATTGGTTTGCACCTACACTTCATACTAATGAAGCTACTTATAATATATTCATAACTTAGTTGTCTTAAACTATCACTTTCAATCTTGAGCAAAGCCAACACGTTGAGCCTGTCTTCTAACATGGAGGTTCGAAGCCTGTTTTTGATCAACTTCAATTTTGAAAATTACGTTTCTCCACTGCTGTTTGTGACCATAAGTGACAGGTGCATTCTTAGAGTGATCTCCATATTAGGAAAACAATATTTGACATTTTTTTTTCTAGGAGGAGTTTATACATCCACCTCTCCTGACTAATTACTTTTTAATTTTCCTCATCATCTTTCTGGAAGTCGTGGTTAAAAGCCTTGAACTGAATCGGTTCATTTTCCAATTGATTGTCAAAGTCATTGTTATATGTTTCTACTAAGTTTTGAGCTGCTGCAATTATCTCTTCATTAGTAAGTGTATCAAACTTGTTGAGAAACCCAAAATGGGTATCAACTATTTTGTATGCCTCAAGCCTCTGCCGCAATGAAGATTCAAATTGATCTATGACAGGAAAGAAACTCTGGGTTCAATTTTTTTTTGATGGGGTCAGCTCAACTTCTGGTGCTTGGACACAGTCAAGATGTGCCAAATGCACGTTTATTTTGCGGTTGGGCTGTGTTTCACTTTCACTCTCATACTCAGTGCAATCAACTAACTCAGCAGCTTTCACCTCATATTCTTCAAAGCTATCCCGTTTTGTTCCTATGAAGCTTGTTAACAATGTCAGCGCTGAGGCATGACCAACGTGTTGTTGTCCTTTTTGGCACGAGAATGGGTTTGTCAGTTTCTGCTTTTTTCAAGCAATCTTTATATCTGTTAGTTGAAGCTGTAAAATATACATAAAGTGCTTCCAAAAAGTCAAAACAGCTTACAACACTCTGACAGCAGTCGGCGGCAGCCTGCACTGCAAGATTGAGTGAATGCCCAGTGCAAGGTACCCATACTGCTAAATTATTTTCTGCCAGTACCAACGCTTGAAGCCCATTGTACTTTCCCCTCAGTGAAGAAGCGTTATCATAAGACTGACACGGCAGTTCTTAATGTCTGTGTCATTCTCTTTCAAAAACTTGCTCAAGTCCTGAGACATATCTTTAGCTTCGTGGCCTTGTTTAGGCACAAATGTTACAAATCTTTGAACAGAGATGTGTTCCTCTAAATATCTGAAAATAAAAGTAAGCTGATCAACATGACCTTCGTCTAAAGTTGAGTCTAATGATATGGAATAGTACTTTGACTGCTTCATTCAAGAGAGAATTTAATTGAAAACTCGCTTGCCAATTAGTTGCACAACTTGTTCGCAAATCGTCGATGATAGGTAGTTTGTGTGACCACTTCCATGGTTTCCTAGGTTTTTTATGTGATTGCTTAAAAAATCATCATACTCTGCTCTAAGCTCCAGTAGTCCCAGGTAGTTACTGTTTCTCGGTGACCCAAGTGTCTGATTTTCACTGATAAAAACTATTTTTTTTTATTATTTTAGTCTATTCAAAATTAAAATTTTTAAGCATTTTTTTTTGTGGTGCGGTCCTATAGGCTGCAGCCTAGATATCCTTGCGTAAATGCGACCCTGGTAAACCTTACTAAACTTGTCATTGAAGCAACGTGAGTGACAGGGCAGTAGCATAATAATAATAATAATAATAATAATAATGAAACCCAAAATATAATCTACAGTGTGTCCGAGAAGTTCTCATACCCCCAGATTTGTATGTGGCATATTTATTTAACATAACATATGCATGTATTTATTGACATATAACTAGAGCCACATATTTATGGTAAAAAAATATTATGATTTTGGTACAAAAACTGGGCTGGGCACCTTTCGAGATCAGAAGCAGTATATAAAATGGTGAATAAACTCCTAAATTTCACTTAAAAAGTATGCTTATTACACAAAATGAACTTTTATTTTCTAATAGCACATTTATGTAGTTGTCAAAGTTTATTCCTGTGTAATGGAGTCAAATTTTGCTTCTTAAATATTTACAGCAGAATCAATCAACTTCATGTGATTTTATATAATTCAGACTTGAGAAAGTGTTGTTTCAGTAAATAAACTCTAAATATTGTGTTTAAGAGTTTATTTCGCATTTTGCAGTTCATTTCGAATCATTTTGTGACAAAATATGGTAGAAGAATGCACCTCACACCTTTCAGAACATGTAAAATAAACATTACAGTATGGTACAGTAACCCCCCCAAGTTACGTAAGTACAGTAGAATGTCGTTTATCCGTATTAATTGGGACCAAAGGTTATGTGGATAATGATTTTTGCGGATAATCAAACATGTGTTTATTTAACAAGGAAAAAGCACGTACAGTACAGGTTTATTTTATACATATAGTAGACAGTACTACATACATATGCAGTACAAGAAAACAAAGAACATGAGAAAATGAGAAAACACTCGTAATATACGTATAGTACGTGCCTAAATTACAGTACTGTACCTGTAATGTGTTATTTATTCAGAAAAATAATCAGAATTTTTTTTTTTTGGAACAGATTTGATTGTCCTTTTTGCCACTCTTGCTTTTTTGAGTGTGGGTATAATTGACGTGCGGATAAACGACGTTCTACTGTAATGCATTCTGTAAACCTTTACGTCACTTGAGTTTTATGTAAATCAAATTTGTAAATTGCTTAAGTATAACTTCATAAGAAACTGCAATATTTATTATTATTATATGTATGTATATTATTTACACAGTATTATTTTATAAATGAAACTTCATGCAGCAGTATTTACTCGGATATAAATTATAAACGTATGAAAAATATATAAAATAATATAAAAACAAACTGAAATCACAATTTTCAAATAAAAAGAATGTCTTGTGACAGCTACTTACAATTATTACATAACTGCAAATTTACGTAAGTCGCGTATTATGTAAGTCACATTACACATTTTATGTTTTCGTCAAAAGCAAAATATGCATGCATCTACATATAACATACTTGGTTACTTTACATTACATTACAGTACATTGTTTGCACCATGTGTTGTCTTTCGTGCACCCACACACATGTCACTAGCCATTCCTCAGCACTGCAACTATGTCCCCTCACATCAGCTATGGCGCAACAGCTAACATACGAATTCAAGTGAGTGTCATGTGACCTCCAGAGCAGGAATACCAACAATGAAAATGAAATCATTCCGAAGCAGCCCAATACCTGCCAATTCGCAACATGTTCGCAACAGGTACATGCAAGTACATGTCGCAGGGACATCTCGGACACTGCATAAGACCACAGATGCATCAAGATTTAAACTGAACAACTAACGTGTGAATTTCCTCTTTTATTATCAGCGTCATAAGCAGGGAAACACCATCCCTGGCATGTCACACATACTTGCAACAGTATTTGTTTTCTGGAGGTGAGATTTGGTGTCAAGATATCAGCAAATGAACATCTTACCTTTCGTTTTTCAGACTCCTGGACATTTGTTTGCATGAGATTGAGAAGTGTCAGCTGTTCCTTGGAATTCTGGGAGACAGGTATGGATGGATTCCAGAGAACTACTCCATCGGAACAAGTTCTCAGTTTGAGTGGCTGGACGAGTATCCTCCAGGTGCTTCCATCATGGAGCTGGAAATGCAGTTTGCTGCTTTGCTCAATCCAGAGGCTGCAAGGAACAGGGCTTTCTTTTACTTCAGGAACCAAGAACTACTACAGTAAGTTTCTCAGCACACATCAAGTGTTTAAACAAAAGGGGACAAGTTTATTAAATCACTACAGTAATATTATTTATTCAACATTGATTTTTCATTTTCATCATTCTTGTCATCATCATATCAATAATTAGTTGCAAATTTTTGCATATTTGCTTATTGAGATTTATTGAGAACTTTTGATACCATGCATGTACATTACAGATTATAATATGTTGACAGCATCCATAATACCTATAATGTACGAGTACATAAATTTGGCTCTATGTTTTTATAGTAAGACTCATATAATTATAATATAATATGAACAAATGTAAAAGCATACAAGACCAATTTTATCTTTAGTTTCTTATCCTGTAATGTACTACAGAGGTTGTTTCCGATCTATGGTGACAAAATTGCACACCTCTTGCAGCACCACCAAGCGGGAAGAGAACGAAGCTGCCAGTCGTGTGGGCAGGTTGGACCGTTGACTGTGCGTGACTGGTGTGGTCAGTGCATATCGGGAAGAATGCCGCCGAAAATCAGTGCATATTGGGAGGGTTACATATCTGCACTTTCCGACGAAAACTACAGTGATAGTGCCATTATAAAACTGTGCAAGGAGCGTGGATTCACTGTGTCCAAAAATGGCATATCACGGGTGTTGAAAGGGGCAGGTAAGGCGAGGCGTGGCATGATTCCTGTGGGGCAGAAACAGGCCAACCCCCGGCCTGCCACTAGCCACACACCAGCTACAATTTGGGACGTCCGGGCACTGGTCATCAGGGAGAATCCAGCCACACAGAAAAGTATCGCGAACAGAGGGCTGCATATTGGTCAGAATCGCTTACTAGGCCCGCTTGGCTGGTCGGGCGGGCGAGTAAAACTATATACCTGAGTTTCGACCCATCAAGCATCGAAAGCCCACGGATAACTGGAAGGCCTTGCAAGTCGAAGCTCGCTTATCTTCAGCGTACGCTCATTCCGGTTTTGCACCGTCTCCAGATACATGAGTCACGCAGTCACCGTTGCCAACTTTTAGATTCTAAACTGTTCTAGGAGCACTTAAAATGTTCATCACTTTTATCAATTTGAAATTGCAGACATTTATTCCTTGGTAGATAACATTTGTATCACTCAAACCCAGTGGCGGCGATTGGGTTCCAAAACTAAGGGGCCAAGGTGCAAAAGTGGGGGGTGAGCAAGGACAATCTAATTTCCCTTGATACATGAGGTTAGCGTGGTGCAAAAGTTTCAAAATGTCTGGGAGGAGGGTCAACTGCACTTTCTCGGCCCCGCCCCTAATTACCGCCACTGCTGACACCTGTAAAGGAGTACGAACAAAGTTTCGCAAAAAGTGCCATGGTAAATATTTTGGAACTTTGTGTGACTGGTGGTTCTTCTACATTATACTTTTTTTTGGGGGGGGGGGGTACTCCCCTATGGCACAGTGGTAGTGTCGTCGCCTTGTAATCAAGGGGTACCGGGTTCGATACTCGGTGGAGGCACATGGTGGTTCGGATCCCACTTTAAACTATAGTCCAGTCCCGATTAGCATTATTGTGCATAAATTGACCAAATAAATGAATCAATCAATCAAACAGATTTTCTCTCTGGTGTAATTTTGCCAATTCAATATCCGAATTAGTTGCTCAAGATCCCCCCCCCCCTGAACACTAAGGCACGATGGTCCATAAAATGGAACATGAAATTAGAATTTGCATTATAAAAGGTTTTTGAATATTGTCATCTCTTTCAACAAATCGTCGTTCGCTCATGTTGTTGTAACACCAGTTAGCCTTGTTTCCATGATATGAAAAACTCAATATGCTGACCAACGCAGAAATTTATTTGATTTTAAAACATAAACTAAACGTAACGTTTCAACCTTCTAGCAAGGTTTTCTTCAGACTCTGTACCCAGTACAAAAAAAAAAAATGTTGTTGCCAGTTATCTAGTTCTACAGACAGCATTGATAGTAATACGATGCAAAATATAATTATTGTTAGCTTGCTATTTACACATTACAACAAACGAACAACGTAAAAATGAAACCGAGAGGAGATTTACGATTTCAAGACCAGAAAAGTGACATAAAATGAACAAAACACACAAACCAATTTGAAGACATTTCGAAACAAATTTGGAAAATGTGTGGTAGTTGGTTTGACATAATAATGAAACTAATTTGGTAAGTTACAAAAATCTTAGGTACAATGGCGTAGCAACATATCGCGAGGCCCTGGGCGAGATTAGAATGCAAGGCTCCATCCGTTCTTTAAGTTGCTTAACAGAAAGCTGGCTTCTGGGCAGCGAATGACACTTTTACATTAAGTCGAAGCTCGCTTATGTTCAGCGTACGCTCATTCCGGTTTTGCACCGTCTCCAGATACATGAGTCACGCAGTCACCGTTGCCAACTTTTAGATTCTAAACTGTTCTAGGAGCACTTAAAATGTTCATCACTTTTATCAATTTGAAATTGCAGACATTTATTCCTTGGTAGAAAACATTTGTATCACTCAAACCCAGTGGCGGCGATTGGGTTCCAAAACTAAGGGGCCAAGGTGCAAAAGTGGGGGGTGAGCAAGGACAGTTTAATTTCCCTTGATACATGAGGTTAGCGTGGTGCAAAAGTTTCAAAATGTCGGGGGGGAGGGTCAACTGCACTTTCTCGGCCCCGCCCCTAATTACCGCCACTGCTGACACCTGTTATGAACCTTTTCAATACTTCAACCTCAAATTCCAATGTTAACCCTGGATCGGTCGTGCTCACTGCAGTCACGTCGCCGGTTGCGGGTGAGCATGGCACTCACCCTTGCTTTTCAGGCATATTTCACTGTCTTTTAATTTTTTAAATTTATTTTTTGTACTTGTAATGATCTGTTTATTATAACCCTTCTTATTCATTTCATTTTTGTTTCAAAATGTGTATTTGTTTTCAAACAGCATAGTATACATCGTCGAAGCCAACAAGTCTCAGCGTTAACAAAAAAATGCATGTTCCTATGAGGTAGTTCCATCTGATCTCCAGAAATCTGATATGATATAAAATCACTTCGACAGTCTTCGAATTTTCTATTAACACGACAAGAACATATAGGTAAAAAAACTCACTAGAAACAGGATAGACCTATTGACCAAATAATGCACAAATGTAAAAAAATATATATATATATATATAACATAATCGGTTGCATGTGAGCTCTGCGCTTACTCTGACAACACTATTTCCACAACAATGGTCTCTCTAATAATTCCGTTTACGTCATCTCATAAAAATGTGATCAGATCGCTCGTGAAACTCTAAAAGTCAGCTAGAGGGCACCACAGGCCAATATTTTAAATACTGTTAAAATAGCACCGATTGCGGGTTAATTTTCTTTGTTTTTTCTCCAATGAACACTGCTTGTCTTGTTCACATTTATTTTCACCCGAACTGCTCACAGTGGGATTTTAAGTCTAAATATAAGTTGTTTGTAATGTAGAAAATAAAGTTTCTTCAATTTTCAAAGATCACTACTGATAATTACAATTATTTTTTTAAATTTTGTTTTAAGTCCACATTATGCACCAATAGGAGTGGGCCTACAGTTTAAAGTGGGATCTGAACCACCATGTGCCTCCACCAGCTATTGAATCTGGGACCTCTAGATTGCAAGGTGATGATGTTACTACTATGCCATTGGGGAGACCTCGAATATTACAACTAATACTAATATATAACAAGTTAAGTGAACAGGGAAGATTACCAACTCTTTCAACCAACAGTAAAATGTGACAAAAATTTTCCAGAATGTAAAGATACACTCTGTTGACATTACTTTGGGCTTCAGTGTGTTAACAATATATATAACATTTGCAGGGAAATCCCATCTGAAGTTTTGCCAGACTTTGATGCAGAAACAGAAGATAGCAAATTCCGGATGCAGAGGCTGAAGGAGGAGATCCGCCAGAGCTCCTTGGAAATATTCGATGGTTATCCAGCTCATTATGGGGGATTTGTCAACGGGAAACCAATAACCATTGGCTTGGAGGAGTTTGGCCAGAGGGTGATCAACAACCTCTGGAATGCTTTGGAGACCCTGTATCCAGTGGAAGTAAGTGTAACCAAGTACTTTCTTTATCTTTCGGTCATGTGGTTTCTTTCATGTTGGTTTTTGGCACTTATGTAGGGGGACCCAAAAGAAACCGGAGTTTTGTAATAAAATATTGTTTATTTATTTTTACGTGTAAAATTTAATCTCCTTCAAAGTACTGTTCATTTAATGCAATGCACCAGTCTAAACGTGTTTTCGACTTTTCGAAGCAGTCCTGAAACTCTTGCAAAGTGATGCCTTTTAGTGCCTCCGTCGTTTTTTTCTTCACCTCTTCCACGTCTGCAAAACATGTTCCTTTGAGGACTTTTTTCATTCGGGGAAATAAAAAGAAGTCACATGGAGCAAGATTGGGTGAATATGGCCGGTGGATAAGCTGGGTCATGCTGTTGTTGGTTAAAAATTGTGTCACACTCAATGCTTTTTGCACTGGTACTCCCCACTTTGCCACAACTCGGGGCGTTTTCATCTCATCGCATCAAGTAAACGTTTCAGAACTTGTAGGTAAAATGCCTGGTTAACAGGTTGACCGTTAGGAACTAATTTTGCATGAACAATGCCGTTTGCATCAGAAAAAGGAATCAGCATTGTCTTGACATGTCACCCTGAGCGAGGTGGTCTGCAAGTGACAATTCACCATTCCTGAAGTGGGAAAACCACCCATAAACTTGTATCTTCCCCAGACAAGCTTCCTTGTAAGCTGTTTCAAGCATTACAACTGTTTCCCCTGTATTTTTTCCCAACAGAAAACATAATTTCACAGCCACACATTGTTCAAATTTTTCAGCCATTACAAAAATCGATGAACAGGCGAGAAGTGCTTAACAAAAAAATTTACTACGTTGCACCACGACTTCACTCGATGACACCGGTTGGCAGATTGATGCAGAAGGACCCCCGCAAAAGGCATCTAGCGGCAAATGCATGTACTACAACTGGCCTGCCCACCAGAGATTGATTCCGTTTTCTTTTGGGTCCCCTCACTTACACATAGCTACATGCCTTCCCCTTCCTCACTAACACACTCGTGTATAACATCGGAATCTTCAGTGTGTTCTATCTTTCGAAGCTTTGACACTTATTACATATTTAGGTAGGGCTGTCGGTATCAGCTGATACTGACCAATACTTTTCCGGCAATTTGGTTTTTGGTAAGTGCCTCAAGAATGCTCCTCAACACTTTCCTGGAAAATGTGCAAAATTAGAAGTTTCTCTTTAGTGAAAATACTTAATTTCGTGATGACATAACATGATATTTAATATTCAAATGTAATTTTTGTATATTTTAAAGCAAGAAATCTTGGTGGTATCGGCTCAGCCCTAATGTTAACATTCTAATATTACATGCAACACAACAACACAACTGAGCGTAGAACAAAGTCAATGAAAGAAGGTTCAGCTACACAAAAGCACTCATGTGCAGTATAGTTCATTGTAATGATAATTGATGGGGTACATCTATACTATACTGAATATTAAAATATCAGAAAATATGTGTTTAAATGTATGAAATATGAAAATGTCAGGAAATATGTGCACTATAAAGTGTACACTTTTAATCTCAATTTGGCATGAAACACCAACATTTCACTGACTTGATCTCAAAATGTTACCAGAAAAAACGTGTAATTTCATAACTGGATTCTAGTTACGATATTTTCTTGATTTCATAGACCTAGCTGTATAAATATTGTTAGTCATTTTTTCCATTATTTATTTATTTAATTGAAACACAAGAGGTTCATACCCAATTACAGTGTTCAGTATGGGATGACACCATTACATAAACAAGAACATAACTAAGAAAATTAACAAGAAATATGAATGACGCAGTATACATTTTACATTTAAGAACAATTGTGAGAAAAAATTAATTATTATATTATAAAAACAAAGGAAACAGAGATAATACAATAATAAATGACGCTAAACTGTTGGATATAACCTTACAAGCTGAATGAAAACCAAAATTCAATGAACAAAACAAAACAAAACATACAGAAATTCAGCGAATAGATCTAATGTTACAATTACATTTAAATAGGTCTATGCTTGGATTATTCTTAGAAACTGAATTAAATAACTTGCACATTCTCCTCATGGGTTCAGCTTTGGCCATTTTGGTTCTTTCAAGGGGGATTTGAAAGAGGTTAGTTCTGGGCCTTAACATACAGTTTGGCACATAAAAATTTAAATTCGACAACAGATTAAAATAATCTATTTTACCATTGTTGTCCTCCTCCGTAGTCGAGCAGGTTAAGGCGTTCACTCGTCTTGATCGTTCGCTGCGGGACGGCGTAGGTTCGAATCCGGCTCTGGTCGGAATTTATTCGGCCTACGTATAGGGCCGGTGGCAACCCACCATCGTGAGGAAATTGGGGAGCTCCGAGTGAGTGAGCGTAATCCGGTCGAGACGACCTACTATAACGGCTGGGGATACGTCGGGCCAACCCCCCCGACTATTCCAATACTGGTTGAAGATCTCCACGCTTAGAGGTGACGAAGGAAAGTGTGGGAGGGAGACCGGCAGTCGGTAGGTAAGCCAAGGCCCTTCATGGGCTGTTGCGCTAAGGATTATTATTATTATTTTACCATTGTTAAGCTTGGAGAGAAAAGTTATTTGACTTGTTTGCCTCCTTTCGTCGAGTGACGGAATATTAAAGATTTTGCGTAATATGTTGCTAGGAGTGAGTTTTGGATATGTACCATCAAGTTTAAATAGTATATATATCTGAGAAATTTATTATTTTCCTGTAGTTTACGGTTATTACAAGTATAAGAAAACAGTTTTTCTTTGTGACGTTTCAGGAGAACACACGCTCCTTTCATCAGACATTTATTTTCATTTTGACTAAAGATACAGTTATAACAATGGTTAGTAATTTTTAAAGAAAAAGAATCCGTTATATAATGGATGTTGTCAATGTTACATTGTTGTAATATAGCAACTTAACTGTGAAAAAAGCAGTCTGTTTTATTTTTATTTCAGATTTTTTTTTTAAAAAAAAATTATGAATCCCAAATATCATCAGGTAATTCAAATTCATCATTGTTTTCACAAAGTCTCTTGATGTTTTCTGTTACATTAAATTTTAAAGATGGTGGCTTACTCCATTTGTGAAATAGAAAACTCCATACTGGATCTATGTTACCATTTTCATTATTTAATTTATTCCAGTGTTCTTCTGCAATGAACGAAGCTTCCCAGACATTCAACTCTGTGTTTCCCGTTAATCTTTTTTAAAACCCTTCTCTTTTTAATCAAATGCTTCTCTTGGATGATATGAGTTGACCAACCTGTTCTTGGGATTTGATTTATAATGTCCAAATCGTGTTCGCGCCATCTTATTGCCATTTTCCTTGCTGTTTGTCCTACATAATCCTTTGAACATGAACAACTTATATTATATATTCCTGTGGTTTCCACATCTGGTAGAGAGTTTCTCATTTTGAATTCATTAAATGTACATTCCAAACTTCTTGGTGATTTAAAAACAATTTTGAAATTAAAACTTCTAAAAATTTTTGCAA
Organism: Lepisma saccharinum; assembly: GCF_977018435.1. NCBI lineage: Eukaryota > Metazoa > Arthropoda > Insecta > Zygentoma > Lepismatidae > Lepisma > Lepisma saccharinum. The sequence continues at coordinate 80,155,346 of NC_139243.1, forward strand.
TTTTATGTGAGAATCCCTTGTGGAATGGAATGCACACAAATTTCTTTTCAACAGATTTTTCATCTTTGTCTGTATTTCTCTTTTCCTTTAGTTTTCTTGCGACTTGTTTTTTGATTTGGTTTATTCTGTTAGTGTGAAAGCCATTTTCTTTTGCTATATTAAAAAGCCTTTCTTCTTCACTTTTGATATCCTCATTATTAGAACATAGTCTTTGTGCTCTCAGGAAAAGAATTAAAAATATGTTATCCTTTGTTATACACGAATGTTCTGAATTGGCATGGATGTATTTTTCCCCCACTAATTTTTTCTTATGGACTGATGTTTGAATTGTTGAGTCAGTTGTCTTAATTTGCAAATCAAGGAAAGAAATTACATTGTTATTCATGGGTTCGCAAGTGAAAAAAAAAATCTGAAATAAAAATAAAACACTGCTTTTTTCACAGTTAAGTTGCTATATTACAACAATGTAACATTGACAACATCCATTATATAATGGATTCTTTTTCTTTAAAAATTACTAACCATTGTTATAACTGTATCTTTAGTCAAAATGAAAATAAATGTCTGATGAAAGGAACGTGTGTTCTCCTGAAATGTCACAAAGAAAAACTGTTTTCTTATACTTGTAATAACCGTAAACTACAGGAAAATAATTCTATAATGCAAGCAATTCATACATACAAGAAAAACTGAGAAATTTATTTTGATATCTTTCTTGAATTGTGGGTTCCAAACAAGAGAAGCATATTCGAGTTTAGATCTGATAAGTGTATAATACAGCAAGAGAAATGTTTCTTCTTTCCTAAATTTTTTACCCATTCCCATTATAAATCCCAAATTTCTGTGAGCTTCGCTTAAAATGCGGGCAGTATGTGATTGGAATGTTAACTTTTGGTCAAAAGTTATCCCTAGGTTGGTAACAATAATCTCACTTTGTACTAACACACTAGAAATAGTGAATTAATGTTGAATAGGGTGTCTGTTGTGGGTGAATGATACAAGTTTACATTTCTTTAAGTTTAGGCTGACTTTATTAACTTCACATCACTGAAGCAAGTTATTCAGCTCTTCATGTAATATTGTACAGTCATCAGCGTTTTTGATATTTTCATATATTTTAACATCATCAGCAAAGATTAATGTCTCAGATTTTGTGAGTAGTTCTGGCAAATCATTTTTTAAAAATTAAATATAGAAAGGGACCAAGGTTCGATCCCTGTGGGACTCCTGAACTTGCCACGTATTCAGTTGATCTGTAGCCTTTATACATGACATATTGTCGGCGGTTCTGCAGGAAGGAAGAAAGTAGGGTTATAAGTGGAAGAGAGAGGCTATTGTTGGCTAATTTCTGTATTAATATATAATGTTGAACTGTGTCGAATGCCTTTGAAAAGTCTGTATATAAAACGCCCTTTATTAGCTATACTGGGTGCAATGTAGCTTGTCAGTTTGACAAGATGAGTTACGGTTGAGCGCTTTTGGGGGAAAGAATGGGTTTAATATGAAAATATATGTGTTTGTATATTATTTTCTCGAAGAGTTTTGCTGGTACTGACAATTTTGCAATAGGCCTGTAGTTACATATGTCAGCCTTATCAGCGGCTTTGGGAATCGGAGACATTTCATTTGTTTTCCACGTTGCTGGAAATCTCGAAGTTCTGATAGCCAAGTTGAAAAGGGTGTGAAGAGGGTACTTAAGAATTTCAAATTCAAAATACTTTGCAAAGAGATCTTGGATACTTTCATTATCGTCAATGGTTTTATCATTATACTTAGTTGGCTGCATGGGTGGATTTTTTCTTGATTTTTAATGAAGGACCAAAACTGGTTAGTGTCGTGAGCAAGATTAATTTCTGAAATTTCAATATAGTTTTGGTAAGCTTTACTGATCTCCCATTTTAATTTCGTTCTTAAGGTTTTATACTTAATTTCGTGATGTGTTACATTTCCCATTATTTGTTTCCATTTCTTGTGGTGACATGATTTTGTTTTCAGATTTTTAATAATTTCCCGCGTGAACCAACATCGGTAAGGTTTTTTTTTTACAGAGGAGCGAGAGCATGGAACACATTCATTAAAATGCTTTTGATCATTTCATAAAATTTATCAACGGCAATATCTACGTCTTCGCGTTCTTTTAGTTGGTCCCAGTCAGCTAATTCAAGTTTCCGATACATTAATAAAATCGGCTTTCTTGAAATTATATCGTTGGATGTTTGGGTTTAAAGCTCTTAGTTTAGGCATGGTTTGTGTTCAAGTTACTCCTAGAGCCGGATGATGTTTATCTTCGCTTACCAGAGACTCTTGGCAAAATATTTGAGTATTTTCAATATTTGTTAAAACTAGGTCGAGCATTCTACTATTGGCGTTCTGGATGGAATTTTTGCTTTTCAGGTCATTGAAATCTAGTAAATATTTCAGATCGCGACATTGTGCACTTAACGTGAGCAACTCAGTGTTGGAATTTTTAATTTCAGGGATGTTGAAATCAGCGGCAATGACCAACGAGCTCCTCAGAGGATAATGTGCAGTTATATGACTAAAGAAGTTCTCATATACGGTGACGGGAGATGCAGGTTGAAAATACACTACACACATGTAACAATCGCGACCAGATTCTGTTTTAAATTTTATAATTAAACTGCCAATGCTTTGTCCGTGTAAAAGAGCATCGACCATTACAGGATTAATCTTTATTTGAACAATTTTACATTCATTAGTATTATTATTTGTAAACCATTACAGATTCTTTATCTTTTGTAATTGCAGGATATTGCAGTTGATGAACATTCTCACGAGATGCTTCAGCACCAGTTGTTTGCTGAGAAGCTTCAGAGCAGCTTTGTAGAAAGGGAGGGCATCGTGAAAGCTGCTCTCAAAGTCATAGAGAAACCGATTGGGTCAGTGACCTTCATTACTGGGACTAATGGATCTGGGAAGACAAGCTTAATGGTAAGTCTGTGTCTGCACCCTCTCCCCATTTCTCTCCGGATTTTCCTCTACCTTTTATTTTTTAATTTTCTGATTTCAACTTGATGTGGATATAGAAGAATAGAAGGATATAATTAAAGTTCCCCTTCTCAGGGTACCTGGGGGAAACCCTGGGGGGTAAAGGCGGTCAGGGGCGTGATGCTGATCACATCACCCCCACTCACGACCGGATCAAGAAAGTGTGGGGCGTTACCCCCACACCCCCTATACGCCTTCATGGCGTTGTGCTAAGCACAGGGGAGCACTTTACCTTTACTTTTTTTTTTTTTTTTCTTCTCAGAGCTCTCTCGAGCCTGTTCGAAGCATTCTATTGCAGTGAAACTTGGTGTAGAAGGTACGGAGACCATCAGAAACCAATGAATGCTGATAAAAATTAGTTCAAATATTCACCCCCAGGTGAAAATGGGGTGCTGAAATAACAAAACCATAAGCCGGACATGCAAAACATTACAGTACATCAGTGTTCAGTATGCATTCCGTCAACGTGTACACCCTTTGGAAGCATAAGACAGTGTGGTAAGTGCTTGCATAAAGTATTTTCTGGAATGTTGTTAACTTTGCACAAGATTTCAGTGCCACATTTCTACCTGGTGGTGAAAATTTGAACTATTTTTTTTCTCAGCGTTCGTTGGTTTCCTACAGTCTCCATAGCCTATATACCAAATTTCACCCAATCCAATGCTTTGAATGGGCTCCAGAGGGCTCTTGAGTAGGGGATGTTAATTCCAAGCGTCACATTTCCACCTGGTGGTGAACAATTTTTTTCATCAGCATTCACTTCCCAATGGTCTCTACAGCCTCTATACGAAGTTCCACTGCAAACAGGCTCCAGAAGACTCTGAATAGAACAACTATAATTATGACCACCTCATAGTTCATTTTATTGAAGATATAATCACACTTAAAGTGCACTGAATTCTATTTATAATTTTCCAAAATGAAAATGTCTTTTTTTAGGGTCATCTGTACATGACTGTAAAGGAAACATGCAATTTCCCAGTGATAGCATACTTCGTTGGAGCAACTCCATTGTCAACCAATCCGGAGTTCCTGGCGCACTGCCTCGTGACTGAGATAATTGACAAGTGCGGTGTTGACGACTGGGTTCAAGAGGAAAAACCCAACGTAGCAGCCAGCCTGAAGCCGTTGCTGGAGAAGGCCGGCCGGCTGGCTGTATTCATCGATGGCCTGGATCAACTAAACCACAAGGAGGGGCAGGTTCTGGAGTTCTTGTCACCAGAAAACATTCCTCAGGTGTGTACCAAACTTGGATTAATTGATTTAGTTTATTTCATTTTGCTTTTCTGTCACTTTTGGCTAGTTACAAAGAGACCAAACTCAGGCTAGGATTCTAACCTGGAACCCCTGATTGATTGTTTGTTTGATTGATTTAGTTTATTTTACTTTGCGTTTTGTGCCTCTTGGCTAATTTGCGAAGATGGGAATGGGTGATGAAATTGATGAATGAACATTCACAAACAACCAAGCCCGAGCGGGATTTGAACCCAGGACCCTTGGAGTCGCAGCACAGCGTGATAACCACTCGGCCACAGGGTCTGGCTGGAACCCCTGATGTCGTAGCGAACTGTGCTAACCACTCTACCATGGATGTCAGCTACTAACTTTTGAAGTTCAAATGTAAGAATGGGGCCTCCCCGATGGCGCAGTGGTAGCGTCGTCGCCTTGTAATCAAGGGGTTTTGGGTTTGATGCCAAGTGGAGGCACATAGGGGTTCGGATCCCACCTTAAACTGTAGGTCCAGTCCGGATTAACCTTACTGTGCATAAAATGGACTTAAAACACCAAATCAATCAATCAAGGATGGACATCTGCATATGAACTGAGCTCACTCTGTGCTAAATGTACAAATATCCACCGTGCGCCAACATGGTCCAGACTTGATAGTGTAATACCTGTTACAGGTTTTAGAAAGTGCGACTCTTTTTTTATGTCAATCACAGTTGGATAATTTGAAATATACTGTATGACAGGGGTTCCCAAACTTTTTCGTTTCACGGCACCCTTAGTGTTTGAAGATTTTTCTGCAGCACCCAAGTCAGAATGTAGGCCTATCTAACACTGGCAAGGCTCAGTTAGTGTAGTTTGGTTGCTTGCCTTAAGTTAAAAAATAAACATATTTCAAATTCAGAAACATTTTACATGTAAAATGTACTAAATTAGCACATATTTGAAACAATCATATCATTGATTGAATTTTCAATTGTATTTAATGGGACAGGCGAGTCTGATGTTCACTGCATATCTAGTTTGTGGTGCATCCTCTTCATTTTCAGTTCCTACAATGCTTATTGTTGTTCAGTAAAAATTTGTCCATTTTTGGAAAGTTAAGTACAACGGCTACTTGAACACCACAGCATTCATTTTGTTCAATTACCCTGGGAAGTCGGCTATTTATATAGAAACATTAGGTACCGAGAAAGTTCGACTTGTAGATGGCCGCATGATGAACAACTAACTGCTTTCTACAGGGTGGCTCAATAAGTCACTTAACACCCCCAGTACAAGGCCACTGCGGCATGGGACGTGAAAATGGCGATGACCAATCGTTATCAGGCCAAGGGGGAACCACATTGACGCCACCCACATGGTCGGCGGCCATCTTGATGTCCGCCATCTTGAATTCAACTTCAGAATTTTAAATGGGAAGGGGGTCGTGCGACATATCAAAATGGGCTAGAATTTCACGAGAAATGCAATGGTGAAGGTTTTTTGGACGTATCTTTAACCAGTAAAAAGTTATGACTGAATTCTTGTACCAATTTGCTCCTTTTCGAGGTGTTAGAAAAATGCCTTAAAATTTGTTTAGCGCATCGGTAATGCATCGAGATCAAAGTGACGTCTAGGGAGAGACGTTCGCATGCCATTGCACACGATTTTAATCGGATACATCCATGAAGAGCTGCACATTATGAATGGTTGTCGCGAACAATTTACAGTGTGACGCTTCCATTGAATTAAAAGTCCTTCACAGTGACAAGGCTAATGTTTATGTTCATAAGGAAGTTCATAAACGGAATATTCGACCCTTGTCATCTGATAACTAACTTTGGACAGAAACTGCTTCATGACGTTCCCATAAGTGTTCTGGTGTTCTTCCCTATTGAAAAACTCTGTAAAAAGTACCTTCTTCCATAAGCAAGGATGAAAAAAACTGTTTATTTAACAAATCCAAGTAGCCCTAAGCATTTAAGGTTCCGTTGATGGAAAATTGACTAACCAATCGTGTTCCACACAGCACGCCACTCCATTAACTTACCAACACTAACCATTCAGCTTTGATCTGTCGAAAATGGGTTATCAGATAAAAAGCATCGAGTATTCTGTTTATGAACTTCCTTATGAACATAAACATTAGCCTTGTCACTGTGAAGAACTTTTAAATCAATGGAAGCGTCACACTGTAAATTGTTCGCGACAACCATTCATAATGTGCAGCTCTTCATGGATGTATCCGATTAAAATCGTGTGCAATGGCATGCGAACGTCTCTCCCTAGACGTCACTTTGATCTCGATGCATTACCGATGCGCTAAACAAATTTTAAGGCATTTTTCTAACACCTCGAAAAGGAGCAAATTGGTACAAGAATTCAGTCATAACTTTTTACTGGTTAAAGATACGTCCAAAAAACCTTCACCATTGCATTTCTCGTGAAATTCTAGCCCATTTTGATATGTCGCACGACCCCCTTCCCATTTAAAATTCTGAAGTTGATTTCAAGATGGCGGACATCAAGATGGCCGCCGACCGTGTGGGTGGCGTCAATGTGGTTCCCCCTTGGCCAGGCAATGATTGGTCATCGCCATTTTCACATTCCATGCCGCAGTGGCGTTGTACTGGGGGTGTTAAGTGACTTATTGAGCCACCCTGTATAATGCAGTGACTTTAGAAGAATCCAGTATTCAAAATACTCTTGAAATTCTTAATTCTTACGCCATCCAGTATTCATATCGAAAAGCTAAATACTGATTTCTACAGTGTCCGTTACATGTCCTTCCAATCATGGAATGAACAGATTGATACGATGGTCCGACTCTAAAACCACATATTGACTAACAAGTGAGTGCCATTTCAGTGAAAATATTGGAACATTTCGCGTCGCCCCTGTAAGCCAGCTATGACACCTCAGGGAGCTGCGGCGCACTCTTTGGGAACCTCTGCTGTATGAACTAACAGTGATTGTATTATTATGGAATAACTAACTACTAACTAACTCTCTAGCCTTCTTAAACCCGAAGGTTCATGGCTGCAGCAACACAGGCCTTCCATCTTTCCCTATCTTGAGCAAGATCTATATACTCTTTTCCATCCCTACCAATTTCCTTTATGGCCATCTCAACGTTGTCCCTCCATCTTCGTCTTGGCCTTCCTACAGGTCTCTTACCATCAGGTTTCCCAACAAGAATCCTGTATACTCCTCTTTCCTCTCCCATTCGTGCCACATGGCCTGCCCACCTAAGTCTTCTTGATTTAATTATTCTAATAATATCTGGACATGAATACAAATTATGTAGTTCTAAATTATGTAACCTTCTCCACTCACCTGTCTCCTCATCCCTTTTAGGTCCAAAGATTTTCATAAGGATTTTATTCTCAAATACTCTCAATTTATGTTCCTCTTTCAATGTAAGGGACCAAGTTTCACATCCATATAATACTACAGGCAAAATTACTGTTTTGTATATTTTAACTTTTAGTTTCTTAGATATTAAACGAGAAGACAAAAGTTTATGAAGAGAGAAGTAACATGCATTTCCTGAATTAAGCCTACTTTTTATTTCCTCTTTAATATAATTTTCATTTGGTAATATTACTCCTAAGTATTTGAATTTGGAAACTGGTTCAAACGAGTTGTTATCAATAATTAGATTTTGATTATTACCTAACACTTGGTTTCGGCCTGTAAGCATATATTTAGTTTTCTCTTTGTTAACTTCCAAACCTATCTCTTTAGCAGTTTTGAAAAATATTTTAGCATTATTCTTAATTGTATTCACATCATCCCCCAGTAAGTCTACATGATCTGCATATGCTAACAACTGAGTGACACCATTTAATTTTAGTCCTTCTTTAGTTTCTTTTACCTTCCTAACAGCATATTCTAAGGCAAAATTAAAGAGCAATGGAGATAATGCATCTCCTTGTTTTAACCCATCATGAATTGTAAATTTGTCAGACCCACACGAATTTTACTTTCTGTTTCAATGGTGCATATTTTTATACTAACAAGCTTCTTAGGTATTCCAAACTCTACTAATATATTATATAATTTATCTCTTTTGACCGAATCATATGCTTTTTTGAAATCAATGAATAGTTGATGGACATTTTGATTATATTCCCACTTTTTTTCAAGTGTCTGTCTGATGTGAAAAATTTGATCTGTAGTTGATCTGTTACGTTTAAATCCACATTGATAATCACCTATAATTTCATTAGCATATGGGGTTAGTCTTGTTAAAAGAATGTTAGATAATATTTTATATGTTGTTGAGAGTAGAGAAATTCCATGGTAATTATTGCAGTTCATTTTATCACCTTTTTTAAACACAGGGACAATTATGGATTCTTTCCACTGTTGAGGGATTTCTTCTTTATTCCATATTAAACAAATTAATTTATGAATTTGACATATTAATGAATTTCCACCATATTTAATTAACTCAGCTGGTATTAAATCAATGCCAGGTGCTTTGTTATTGTTTAGCCTTTTAATAGCATCTTTAACTTCAGTCAAGTTAGGTTCTGGAACTAAAGGTTCTGCTGTGTGTACTTCATTCACTACTGATTTATCTCCTACATGGACATTTAAAAGGTCATTAAAGTAGTTCTTCCATCTATTTAGAATATCGCTTGGGTCAGCAAGAAAATCACCATCTTTATCTTTTATCAAGTTTACTTTAGGTTGCCACCCCTTTCTAAACTCATTTACACCTTTATATAAATCTCTGATATTTTTATTTTTGCTGTTTGTTTCAATTTCGTTAATTTTGCTTTTCAAGTAATCTCTTTTTTTACTTCTAAACGTGTGGTTAACTTCTCGCTTTATTATATTATAATTGTTTAGATTTGTATCATCAGAGTTATTTAACCACCTAAGTCTAGCCTCATTTCTTATTTCTATTAGATTATGACATTCATTATCAAACCATGGCTTACTTTTATGGCTTATTATGGAATACAATGAAATATATGCATATTGCGAACTTAATTAGTAAAAGTGTTAAACTACGAGTATGGACTAAGAATATTTGTAAATATGATAGGGGCATAGACACACACACACACACATGTCCATAATATATTATTTTTAACAAACATTGAAATATAAAAGAACATAAATATGCATAACTAATTTTACTGATAAATCATTTGCTGATAAATATGAAAATTTCACTAACTGATAAAATACTGAAATAAAATTATAAAATAGCAGACTTTGTGATCACAAATTCTATTGCTAAAGTCTTATGTTTGCCTGTAATTGATTAAATTTGTGTGCTGACGATTTCTGTCATTTTCCAGGGTATCTCCTTGATAGCAAGTGCTTCTTCAGGAAGTAATGTCTGTTCCATATTTGAATTTAAATCAAGAGTGGAGAAAGTAATTCTGGGTATGTATATATCATAGTGATTATTCTGTAAGCAATAAGCACTGAATTATCTTTTAAAACACTGTTGTTATAAAGAACATAAAATGCAGCAGACCTTTTCATCCCCACCTATTACTTCATCCAGCTATGACTCGTCTAATTCAAAGAAGGAAAGAAATAGCAGTGGTTGAAAGTCCTTCACGGAATGCTACTTTAAGGATTACAATGTACGGGACAAAATTCAGTTGCATAATACTCTTCTGTTCACAGATAAGTCACAGAATAATTGTACATTAAATTATATTCTGAGGAAATGTTGAGTTCGCAAAATTATTAGGGTGGATCAAATGAAAACGGAACAGTGGAAGTATTGGGTTATATTTATGTGTGTGTGTGGCGACAACCCTGTGTAGAGGTAAAGCGGGAGGTAAGAAAGGAAACCTCTACTGCATAATGAACTCGCCCTAGATAGTCACACGTGAGCACGAGATATGCGTAGGTGGTTGGGCAGCAGATTGTCCTAGCAGCAATCAAGGCCAAACGATCCGGCCTGTTGTTCTCTGGAGTGGTTTTGCTGCATGACAACGTGCGGCCACATACATCAGCTGTTGCAAAGAACACATTGGCAACATTTAGGTGGACGGTGTTGGAACACCCACCATATAGCCCTGATCTATCACCATGCGATTTCCATATCTTTGGTTCGTTGAAAAAGGCATTGAAGGGTCAGTGCTTCCACTCGGACAATGAAGTTATGGACAATGTTTGCAACTGGTTCCGATCTCAGCCAAAGTAGTTCTACGAACAGGGTATTCACCGCTTGGTGAAAACAGTGGGCCAAGTGCTTGTGTAACTTTGGAGATTACGTTTGAAATAAACCTTGTTGATTTCATTCTGTGGCCCCTGTTCCTTTTTCATTTGATCCACCCTTATATTAGTAAGTTAAAGAATATAGTGTTATACTGATGAAGTCTTTAATCTGTCCTACTAGTAGCAAAAAGTAATTTACTACAAAAGTAGTGCACTTGGTTTCATTTAACTGCTACTGGGTTGTAAGTCCTGGAAGGTCCAATTCAACCTATGCGCAAAGGAAAACCACTGAAATGTCAGAGAATTTTGTAGAAACATTACAAAACCAACAAAAACCAGTTTAAAAAACAAAATGTAAAAAAAGGCATCCCCTTGTAAGCTTTCGTACATATGAAACAAAAGTATAATTCATAAGGGTAAAGGATTGAAAATCAATTTTTGAGTTTGAGTTTTTGTTTTTAGTACACTTTATGCACAGATAGGCTAATCAGGACTGATAGTTTTTCTTGTATGTACGCATTGCTTGCATTGTAGAATTATATATGTATGATTATGTTTTTCCTGTAGTTTACTGTTATTACAATCATAAGAAAACAGTTTTTTCATTGTGATGTTTCATCTGTTTCATCAGACATTTATTTTCATTTTGACTAAAGATACAGTTATAACAATGGTTAGCAATTTTTTAAACAAAAAGAATCCGTTATATAATGGATGTTGTCAATGTTACATTGTTGTAATATAGCTACTTAACTGTGAAAAGAATCAGTCTGTTTTATTTTTATTTCAGATAAAAAAAAAATTGATCACATTTTTTTTTTATTTAAAATTATGAATCCCAAATATCATCAGGTAATTCAAAGTCGTCATTGTTTTCACGTTCTTCTGCAATGAACGAAGCTTTCCAGACATTCAACTCTATGTTTCCTGTCAGTCTTTTTAAAACCCTTCTCTTTTTAATCAAATGCTTCTCTTCGATGATGTGAGCTGACAAACCTGTTCTTGGGTTTAGATTTATAATGTCCAAATCATGTTCGTGCCATCTTATTGCCATGATGAAGGGAGCATGTGTTCTCCTGAAACGTCACAACGAAAAACTGTTTTCTTATGCTGGTAATAACCGTAAACTACAGGAAAATAATCAGGACTGGACCTACAGTTTAAAGAGAAATCCGAACCACTATGCGCCTCTAAGAGGCATCAAACCATTGACTCCTTGATTACAGTTCTGTTTGTGCCATAATTGTACAGATCTATAGTGGAAATAATAGGAATAGGAGCAGCGATGGTCTAGTCAGTAGGGGGTCTTACTGCCATGTGGGAAACCTGGTTTCAATTTCAGGAATGGGTGATCAAAGGTCAGAATTTTTACGGAATTGCCCCTGCATAAAGTGTATCTGGGACCCACCCAACCTCAACTAAATAGGTACCTAGGGGTGGCGTAAAGGCAGTCAGAGCATGGTGCTGATCACATCACCTCTAATGTGGCAGCGATTTATAGAATGTGGCGGGGTCTTTACCCCCACATCCCTCTATATATGCCTTATGGCATAGTGCGAAGTGCGCGGGGAACTTTACCTTTAGTCAAAAAACTACTTTAGTTAATGGTCTTCTCTCACCAAGGAGGGTGGGTGGTATTGGCCCATTTTTTAAAAAATTAAACACCCAGGGCCCACTAGGTTCATCGAAGGTTTATTGCTTGAGACATCTTTTGGGCAGGTTTGCTTAAACATTAGATGACAAAAAGAGGGAGGGGCCACTCATGACTTACTCGCTCATTAATTGATGTTTTGATGTTTCTGCAAAGAACACCCACTCAACAGATATTTGTGAAATCGAAAATTTTGTAATATTCTCTAATATAGTCAATGACTCCAAAACCTATTTGCTCTGCAGGCCCCCTGCCAGTGAGTGAAAGGAGTAGAATTGTGAAGAAGATGCTGGAGAGCCATGGGAAGGTGCTGGATGAATCTTCGTTCAACAACCAGCTGCAGTGCATCACCTCCAAGTGGGATGCAGGCAGCATGTTTTACCTTCATCTTGTGTGCAATGAAATAAGAACATTTGGAGTGTTTGAAGAGGTAAGTCTTCTTATAATAATTAAGAGATCTCGATTTGTCAGTGTTGTTTTTTTCTTTCCAAAATTGCTGTAATTTTTCTCAAAATTTGCATTTGTATTTTAGCACACTTTTCATTTCAAATAAACCTAAAATTTACCTTCATTGTGCTTTTAAACTTGTATTTTAATTTGTAAGCCACATGTTCTACCACTGTTCATGACAATTTCATACACTGGAAACGAATTTTGGGGAAGTTATTTTCCATCATTTCTGGCATGACACATACTGATGTTATGGCTCCTTTGTTGTGGTAGTTGTACACTCAGTCTCCTGCTCAAATCCCACCACTTTGCTCAGTGATGCAAAACGTCCTGATAGAAGGTGAAAAATCATAGGAAGCATCCATTTTCATGTCATTTCATGTAGCTGTTCGAATTATTCGATGTACAACATGCACCATAGTTTTTTGGAGGATATAATTTTGGAAAATGTGCACGTTATACATACATAAATATGGCATGTTTCCTTTTTTAAGCCTAAAACACAACAATGGTCAAATTTTGTGGTTTTTTTTTATGTGTACATTTTCCACACTGATCATCATTAGGTATTCTCAGTTTGTAATGCATTACAGGGTGTAAGGGGTGACTTTTGCTTAAGCACCATCATATCGCCATTCATCCTCATTTCGAGATGTGACAGAAAAGCAAGGTAAAATAAAGGATTCAATGCTGAATTAAGTTTTACAAAATGGAACAAAATATTTAGTTGAATACACTAATGTGATTTTTTTTAAACAAAATAACAAACTTCAACATGGAGGTTTTTTTTTTTCATTCTTGAATTGAAAGTTGTAATCCTGGAACTTCCCGGACATGATATTATTGAAGTTTTACTCTGTGTTGTGACATTTTGTTTAAAGCTCTCCTTTACTGCTTTCAGCTTACCCAGAAACTTCGGAAGTTAAGCAGCACGACTCCTTCCCTACTGCAGGATGTGTTGGCAAGGCTAGAAATTGAATCTGACAGCAAGATTGTTGAGTTAGCTGTTTGTTTTCTCAGAGTGTCTAAAAATGGTAAGCTTAATTCTCTGAACCCAAATTTACAGGAAAGATCCCTTATAATTTACCAAATCATGTTGTATGTAACAGTGGTACTATATCAATATATGATATTGATATGGGAGCCATTTGGAAAGATTTCTTTATGGCAATTAGAAATTAAACTTTGTTATCTTCCAACATGTGGTTTATCTTCTCAATTTTAAATAAAATCCTAAATTCTGTAAAAAAAGATCAAGATATTAACTCATTTTTACCACAGTAAAATATTCAGAAACGATAAAGAAAAATGATAGAATAATACTCATAAGTCCAGAGCCATCTATTGTTCACCATAGTAAACGATATCCCAACATAGTAGCATTTTTTTAAACCTATTTTATTTCAAATTATTCAGTAATAAGTTAAAATCAGACAATATTGTAAAAACTATTCAAATTTGTTAATATAGAACTGGTTGGCTCAGTCGGTAACGCATCTGACTACCATGCTAAAGGTCCCGGGTTCGACCCCCAGCCGGTTCAAATCCGGGAACTTTTCTAACGATGGAAGCAGCCCCGGTGCCCACCCAGTGTCGAATAACATGGGTACCTGGGGGAAACCCTGGGGGATAAAGGCGGTCAGGGGCGTGATGCTGATCACATCACCCCCACTCACGACCGGATCAAGAAAGTGTGGGGCGTTACCCCCACACCCCCTATACGCCTTCATGGCGTGGTGCTAAGCACTGGGGAGCACTTTTTTTTTAATATAGAACTTTGTAGAAATTATCACAACTTGTATTCGATTCTGGAAAGAAAAAAAATATCAATAAAGAATGAGGTAAAAACTTATCATGGCTACTGAAAGAAGATGGCTGAAGACTGAAATTGAAAAATTGTAATTAGTTTCTTATTTCTTGATCCCAGGTTGCATTTGTGTTTTACCGAAGCAATGTGACGTGTAATATTTGTGTATTACGCCTAGAGTGCTTGAAAAACATCATAGTACTTTGGTAAGAAAGGAATCATTGACTGATAAATTCTGAACCAAAATCACCCAAGTAGTATACTTTATATAATGTAACTGTTGTTTCCAACAAGAAATGACAATACTATAACATTGACTGTGTAATCATGAAGGTAATCATCACCTTCCTGATCAAGTGGTTATCACAACATGCTATGATGCCAGAGCTTTGAATCCCAGCTTGGGCATGAGTGCTCTTGGTGATTAACCTTTGATCAATTTCATCATGTCATCACTCATCCTCATCTTGGCGGTTAGCCAAAAGTGGCAGAAATGCAAAGTCAATATAATCCTTCACAGTTTCCTACCTCTGGGTGGTTCAGCAAAGAAGTCAAGCCTCTCCATTTTTTTCTGGTCTTCCACCATTCCACAGTGTTCCAATCTTATCCTCTTCTCCTAACATTCTCCCCTGTCTGCTCTTCCCACCGACATCTTTATCTGCCCCTTGGCCTTATTCCCACTCCTTGTTCATTGTAAGCTCTTACTGGTAGTCTTTCTGCATCCACACTCTTCATGTGTCCAATCCATCTCGTCTGTGCCTGATCTATCCTGTCCTGAAGCTTCACCACACCCACTGTCTGTCATTTCTCCTTATTCCTTATGCTATCCCTTTTAGTCTTGCCCAATATCCTCCTTAAAAATTTCATCACTGCCTGCATCCTTTTTTTGTGCAAAGTAAAAAAACAAAATCAATTAATGTAATGGTTGATACATGAATATGGAGTTCTTTCTTGTTGTTAGTATTACAACACTCTTTGTTGTAACAACAATGAAGTAAATTCATGATTCACGCACATACTCCAAAGAAGTACTTTATCCATGAAACTGTGAAACTGTTACACGAACAATGTGAAACTGTTACACGAACAACGTTGTATCCAACGAAAACCAAGTGCCACAGAAACAGCAAAACAGTCAGCCATGTTGCTTTCTTTTTTATGTTTTTCCTCAAACAGGAAGTTCCAAGGTGCAGAAAGCTCTTCCATTATATGGGTCACTACTCTATTCTAGAAGTCAATTATTATTATTATTATTTGTTACAACATTGTTTGTGTGAAAAATTCAATTTTTGGTGGCCATTGCCCCATTCCACTTGGGAATTCATTACTTTCCTGCAAAACATGTTACCTTGCCAGAAAAAAAGCACTGCCAATAACTGATATTCTACCGTTCCGATATGGTCCTTCAAGAACTTAAATGGTTAATTGGCCTCCTTAATAAATCTGTGTTTACCAGATTATTGCAATGCAAAAGAAGCTGCACATTTAGACGTTTACTTTAAATAAAAGTTGGAAATGGAGATTATATATTTATTTTCACAAAAAATATAACAAAATGTCAAAGTGTTGCACTAAATTATGAGATATTTATAGATTTATCAGATTGGTAATGACTGAAAATTTTACACTGACAAACTGATACACCAACATGTCTATGTTGCCTGACACTGATAGGGTACAGATTAATCTGTTACACCTAATTTATTGAAATATCACATTGGTCAAATTATCTGCGATTTTATCAGTGAACTGGTCCAATTAATCTGCCCCATCCATAATATATTTTTTTTGTATGTATGCATTGTAGAATTATTTTCTTGTAGTTTACGGTTATAAACTGTTTTCTTATGCTTGTAATAACCGTAAACTACAAGAAAATAATAATAAATTGTGTTCATTGAAAGTGTCTGTTGTTCCCTTGAAGGAATCCTAGAGGAGGAGATGCACGAGCTGCTGTCAGTGGGCTTAGACCTGTATTCCGAGAGCAACTTGACGGTGGAAAAAGTGCTGAAATGCCTGAACGAGAAATGTCCTTCGTTACCCCCCATGAAGGTGCTTCAGCTTCTGAGGTCCCTGGAGATGCTTCTGCAGCCAACCGAGGGAGGCACCCAGAGGGGAGTGCTCATGCTCTCGTGCAGGTCAGCTTCGGAAGCTGTGTCCAGTCGGTACTTCAGGGGAACAAAGGGTGGAAGAATGTCTTACTACCACAAAATCCTTGCAGGTGAGGTCTCCGCTGTATAGAATGGGTTTAAGTACGAACTTCTCAAACTGTGCACCATGACACTCTGGGGAATAACACGTCTTGGTCTAGGGCATTATGGTTATTATAAAAAAAACTAGATCTAATGTAATCATAAAATCAATTTCTTTTGCACAATGCTGATGCAAAATAAATGTAAACTTAAAATTTTGCATAATTTCCAGGAAAATAAGACTACAAAAGTGTGTAAGGTATTTTTTGTGGGTCCAATGAAAGCCCAAAACTTCAGCAAAGTATTTGTTAGTATTGGTAAATTAATTCATCGGCCAATATTAAAACATCACCATCTAAGCCTTGTTGGTTATGCCTTATGTGCATCACTGTTATACTCGTGACCGACGTGCCGTAGGAAAACAAAGTGCAAGCCACATGTTTCGGTCATTATGATCGACGTGGCAGAGAACGTGTTAAACCAAAACTCTGGTAAATTGTTGCATGCAGTTTGAGTGAAATAATAACACACTATTGTAACTTAATATTTTGAACAACTTTTAAGCATTATAATTATTAAGTATTGGTGTGTATGGGTATTGGCTCAGCCATTATAAAAATAAAAATAGAAAAGAAACAAGACTGTTACCATGATATGCAACATTCATGCCAGGTGATCATTATTAAAGTGCCCCTACTCATTTAAAGCATAGGATAGCAGTGAAACTTGGTATAGAAGTTGCAGACACCATGTGCAAGTTAATGCTGACGGAAAAAAAATAGTTCAAATTTTTGCTACCAGGTGGAAAAGTGGTGCTGAAATCTAGTGCACAGTTAACATCCCAGGAAATGCTCTGGGCAACCATTGATCGTACTGTCTTACATTTCAAAAGGGTCATTCACATTGACACGCACATATTGTACATTGCTATACTGACAAAAAACTGAAAATAAATGCGTGTCCAATTTCCGATGGTGGTTATTTCAACACTAAGTTTAAACCTGGTGGTGAAAATTTGAACTAATGTTTTTTCATGAGCTTTCTCTTTTCTCCTCTATACCAAGTTTACCTGCAAACCATTGCTTCGAACAGGCTCCAAAAGGCTGTGAGTAGGGGAAATTTAATTCCAAGTGCCACATTTCCACCTGGTGGTGAAAATTTGAATGATTTTTTTTTTACGTTAGCATTCGCTTCCTCATGGTCAGCATAGTTTCTGTACCAAGTTTTTGCCGAAATCCATTGCTTCGTCTGAGGTCCAGATGCCACTGAGTATGGGAACTTGAATTATGCCTACCCATCATATAATACTCCAAATTTCGATGTGAGTCTATATTTTAAAGAATGAGATTGATCACATGCTGCAACACCTTCATTGTTGTCATTAGCCAAAAGTGGCAGAAAAATGACACTAAATAACAAAAATGTATCAATCAGTTTTCTTTCTTCTGGTTTTTAGGGGGGCAAGAACATGAAAAATTTCATATGTAAAGCTGAAACATTTCCATTAAGGCTCGGCTGGACCTTTGGCAGCCGTAAGGGCGATTTTTTTCAACTTTTCCTCTTTATTGGAAAAACCTCTTTGTTATTTTAAAATATGAAAAATTACATACGCTTAGCATTCCTTCTAGAGCATTGACGTGAATTTTCGTGTAGTTTGCTTTCGCTGTTATCTAGATATATATTAAAAATGTTTGCGGTTATGTAAGTCTATTAAAGAGTCTAAGCAAACTACATGATAATTCACGTCAATGCTCTAGAAGTAATTCTAAGCGTATGTAATTTTTCATATTTTGGAATATCACAGCGGTTTTTCGAATGAAGAGGAAAATTTGAAAACATTCACCCTTACGGCTGCCATAGGTCCAGTCGAGCCTTAAGAATAAAATTCCATGCTTATGTGTAGGGCTACATATTTATGGTGAATAAATGATCAGTATTTTGGTACAAAAACTGAGCACATTTTGGGATCACAAGCAATATGTAAAATACAGTATGCCAATTCAGTGTTAAAATGCTGAAAATAATTATAAGTTTAATTTAAAACTACACTTATTACACAAAATAAATATTTAATTTTGAACAGACATTGACATAAGAGCATTAAGTTTATTTCTATGTAAAGGAGTTTGTTTTTTCTTCTCAAATATTTGCATCAGAATTAATCAATTTCCCATGATTTTTCACAGTATAATTAAGACTTAAGAAATTGTTACATCGGTGAATAAAATCTAAAATTCATGTTTTAAGAGTTTATTTTGCATCATTTTGTGACAAAACATGGCAAGAAAATGTACCTCACACCTTTCAAAAACATGAAAAATGAATATTATAATGTGTTATTCCACATTTTGTATTTCCGTCAAAAACGAAATATGCATGTCTCTGTAATGTGGTGAAATTAGTTTAAAATGTAGAAAGTAGATGTGTGTGTATGATTATGTTGCACTGATCTGCTTTTCTTTGTTGTAGCATATTACTACAAGCACGTTAAGGAGATCCTAGAGTACAGAAGCAGAGGGCTGTATGCGCCATTGAATCCCAGAGCTGTTGAAGTGTTGCCATATCATTTGGCATCTTCTGGGGAGGTGAAGTTGTTAGTCACTGTTCTGTGTGACCTTCGGTAAGTGCACTCTTTTATATTCCTGATATATTGAACAATTTAACCTCTCCTCTGGCAGCTGGCTGGATCAATTACTACCCCAGCCCTGTAACCTCCATGAGGATAGCTGGGATAGCAGTTGTCAACAACACACATCATCATTTAACATGTTATTTCTCAGAAACTAATCAAGATTTTCAGTTGTTTTTTTTTGTCTGTGTTTTTTAGTATGCATTTGTGTACATATGAAGGTATGATTTTAGCTACGTAAGGAGATTTTAAGGGCTCCCATGTAGCCAAGTGGTTAGTGTTCTCACCTTTGGTGGGAGCGGTCCCAGATTCAATTCCCTGTGCCTCCAGTCACAAAAGTCAGAAAACAGCGGCGATGGGACCCAATGCGCTGACAACACGTCGCCCAATGAAAAAGCCACTCTGGCAGGCGCTGGCCCTTCAAGGGCTGTTGCGCCACAAAGTTTAGTTTTCTTTAAGGAGATTATAGTCCTCTGAGACAGTGATTTTAGTTATGGTAAGGGGTTGGGCCCCGTGCAATGTGACAAGTGCAAATAACCAAAGTGTTGACACCCAAAAAATTTTAAATTCCTTCTAAAGTGCTTGCTTGAAAACCTCCCATCCCCAGAGGCTAGATAGCGTTGTAACTCATTATTTGCTAAAGGTTCGGATAGCTTTGTGCTTTTACTATGTCTACAACCATGAAATTAGGTGGCTGGACCGGAATGTCATGGATGAGAAAAAGTAGGGTAGTGCCAATAATGATTCTGCTGTAAATATAGGTTGTAATTTAATTGCACATTCCAGAATCTGGGTGTCTTGTGGAGTTTGCAAAAATACCATGTGACACTTTGCATAATTTTCTTTATTATGAAATGATTGTCTCACGTGCAATTATGAATGTTTTAAAGCAAAACTCCTGGCCTCCATAGCAGAGTGGTTACTACAGAGTGCTACAATGCAGAGGTGCTGAGTTTGATTCTGGCCCTGGGCAAGGGTGTTCCTTGTGATCCTCCCTTCATCAATTTCATCATATCACTCATCCTCGTCTTCGCGATTATCCAAAACAGACCGAGAAGCCAAGTAAAATGAACCAAATCAATCAATCAATATAAAAATATTCTACTACTGTACAATTTTCAAGGATCGGTATCTGTGTATCATTGTGTTCAGTAATAGTATCTACAGTAAGACAATAAAAAGTCTACAGTTATTAATTATTCTTTTCATTTGGTTTATTTTACTTCACTTGTCTGCCACTTTTGGCTAATCATGAAGATGAGGGATGATATGAAATTGATGAAGGGACACTCCCAAAGAACACTCATGCTCAGGCTGGGATTTGAACCTGCGACTCCTGGCTTTGCACACTGTGCTAACCACTCTTCTGCAGAGATCGGCAATGGCTATTAACATTATCTCTTCAAAGTAGTAACTGCTCAGTTGCAGTGCAAGGCAAAGTTTGTTTGTTTGTGTTTGTTTTTATGTCCACTTTATGCACAGTAAGGCTAATCAAGACTGGACCTACAGTTTAAAGTGTGATCCGAACCACTGCATGCCTCCACCAAGTGTTGAACCTGGAACCCCTTGATTATGAGGCGAAAATGTTATCACTGTGCCCTAAAGGAGAAAGGCAAAGTGTGTGAAGGCTAAGAGTTACTATTTCCAATGCAAAGTGTAGCAGTGCTTTGAGTGATTCTTCAGGAATGTCCCTTTTGAGGTTTCAAATAATGATCATTCTTCTTCACTTTCAAGATTAGCTGAAAGAGTAAAGAAAATTACATAACAGAATATGAAAAATAAAAGAAATGATATTCACAGTGCTATGTCTAAGTGGCATTGAATTTTAAAGCTACAGCTATTTAAAAATATGCAAAGGTAACAAGAACTTGTACTCATTACAAATGGAAATATGATGCTGTTTTTTATCAGTTTTCATTCTTGAGTTCAACAATAGAAAAAATAGGAACAGTGGAAAAATATACATCGACTATCTTACTTTCTCTGTGCATATAGAAATAATTTCTTGACATGAAAATTTCTGTGACCAATATCAAAAATAGTCTGTAACATCTACGAACAGTGACATATTTTTGTTCTATCCACTGACTTAAATGCTTTTATTATGTAACATATGGAAACAATATTTTTTGTCCTGCAGGTTCATTGAAGCCAAGGCTCTGTGTGGACTTGCATTCCAACTTGTGGAAGATTTCCGAGCAAACAATTTGCCCATGTCAACTTTACACAGTGATTTCCATTCAAGGGATATTGTTAAGGATTATGAAGGATTTATCACAAGACACATTCATATACTTAAAAGGTAATTTCATGATACTCTGTGCACTAATATTTCCGTATGACAGGAGAATTATAACAAAATTTACTGAGCAATCTTATCTGAATAGTTAGTGGAAGAATATAGTATAATTGTAACTAAAAGTTATAAATAACTGCCTGCTTTTTATAAAAATATTTTCTGAAACTACTTTTTGTTGCAACGTTCTCCCTGCTCCCTGCACACTACACCAGGGAGCGATGCAAAAGTGTACCGATATACGCTAGCATGTAGAAGAACTCAGTATATCTCAGGCCTTACGGGTGGGGTTTAGTAAGGAAAGGTACAAAATCCACCAGTTAAACTTTCTTTACATTTACACACGTGAGTAGATCACCAATTTAGTACACCTACACCAGATGACGTTGTAATGACCCTGCATGGTCGCCACATTTAACAATCCTATGTGGTCGCCATATTCTTTAAAATATTTTAGTTAAAGATAATTAATAAAGCATGCGAAATGTCCTGCGAGGCATTGGTTTTATTTTCAGCACTTACCTAATCGTATGCACATTTCTGTAATTGTTGTTTAACATATAACTTGTAACGTTGTATCTTTTTGTCTTGTGCATAGTTCATTGTAACGTATTCCGTTTGGCACATGAGTGATAAGTTAGTATTGCCACGTACTTGTAGTAACTTTTATGTTAGTGATTTTTAGAAGTAAAAACACGATAATTCATAGCACGTGGGTTGCAACTCTAATTTGAAGGAGGTTTGCAACGCCGCAACTAGCTTCATTCTGATCTTCACCACCCGCTTCTGTGTGGCAGTATATAGACAGTGCAGTGAGGCCTGGAGCGGAGTCGACTGCCAGATGCCGACTGTGAAAGACGTGGTTCTCAGACCTAGTCTGGATGCTGCCCCGACCAGGTTCCAGGAACCAAGCAGCCAGAAGGAAGGAGGAGAAGAAGAGAAGCAGATAACCTACCCACCAGGTCTGCCCAATTCGAGCTTGGTGTGTTACCCTTAGGTTGTGGCAGCCTAAGCCCAAGTCTCCTGGGTGCTCCCAGACGTATCCTTTGTACTTCACATCTCTTGCTACTGCCTGGACATACCAACGGACCTGTCCATTCCCTTGCAGCAGCCTGAGTGACTCCATGGTGTCCTTTGATCCCAAAACCTTTGCGATTCCGTGTACCCCCTCCCTCTCAATTGCTTGGACGACTCCCGCTGCCCCCTGCCCATCCCTCGCAATTGATTTGGATGCTTTCGCATGTTGTCCCCAGACTCCGTGGCACGTGACAACTACTTAAGCTGCTATTGGTTACACATACTAATTCATGCCCCTAAATTAAATTAGGTCCCTAACACTCCTGAGGCACCTCACTGTGAGGAATAAATGGATGGTTCCTGCCCTCCCTTATCTCCTAGATGTTCGGAGCAGTGACTTCATCTGGTATATTTGTGCTAAACTGGTAATTTACATGTGTAAAATAAAGTTTTACTGGTGGATTTTGTACCTTTCCTTACTAAACCCGCAAGCCCTGAGATACTTTGAGTTCATGTCTACGGCTGGCTACATGCTAGCTTTTGTGATACACTTTTGCATCTATCTCTGGTCCAGCGTGCAGTGTGTAGCAGGCGAGAGGAACATTGCAACGTCACTGCTTCGAAGGTCTGGGAGATAAGGGAGGGCAGTATCAGGACTTTCTGATACCGATACTACTGGTACCAATACTGTAAAGGGCAAAATTCTTTATTGTATTGGCAATAGTAGACACTAGTAAAGTGAAATTACTTATTGTGCAGACTTTCTGCCAAACAAGCCACAAAGATAGTGTGTCCGATATTTTCTCTAGGAAAGATGAAAGGGGAGATACCATCTTTCTCTCTTCTTGGTAAACATCACAATTTTGAACAACGGGATGTGGCCTACCAAACGTAAGTGTGAGTTAATCTGTCATCAAGGGTGGCTAGGTCAGATAACAATCGCTAGTGTTCTCAGAGACCCAGTGTCTCCACATGCACGTGTGTTCACACATCCCCTCCACGTGCACGGATAGTGATCACCCTGATAGTTGTCCCCTGAAGGGCAAGGCAGTAGGAAATGGACTTAGGCGAAAATGGCCACAGGAATAGAAAGGTTGCTTGAAGATTAGGGCAGGTATCGAGAGACACTAACTAAAGTGGTATAAAAGGAAACAGCATCATGTACTAGGGGAATTGCTGCTCAAGGCTGACGGTATCGCTTCTGCCAATCTTAGGTAAAAAGGACTTCTATAGCATGGCCCCTTAGATTATCTCCATTCAATTACCTTTTGCAACCTGCCTTATGTGCACTGCTTAAATGAGTATCCCACGGCTACAGTATCTTCAGGGTAATGGGTTTGAGAATGCAAATAAGAAAGCGTTATAGCCAAAGGATATGATGAAAATGCGAGTCTATATTCTGAGAATCTTCACAGTTACAGAGATTATACGATATATGTACATGAATATTTCTTAGGAAGAGATTATATTTGCCTTCTTCTTCTTTCTTCTACATTAAATGAATAGGCTTCTTCTTTCTTCTACTAACGTAAATTTCTTCTTTGGTTAAATGAATATGCTTCTTCTTCTTTCTTCTATTTCTTCAATCTTTTATTTACAACAAATCGTTTCTTCACCTTCTTCTTTTTCTTCTTATGATATCAATTTCTTTTATGAATAGATGATTGACTTCTTCTTCTTTCTTCTATTTATCATCCATTTCTTCTATCTTCTATTTGCAGCAAATCATCTATTTATTCTATTTTCTATTTGCAGCAAATCAATCTCTTTCTTTTTCTGCTATATATAGCGATCATATATTTTTCCTATCTCTTCTTTTACAGCAATCGTATACTTCTTGAAAGCTCAAATACCTTTGCACGTTTCCCTCTTTTCTGAAGCCTGAACACAAGCTCGAAAATATTTCTGGGTCGACAAATCTGGATAAAGCGCCACCTCCTATCCTAAACCATAAGGGACAGCCCAAGATCACTAAGGAAAAGTGCTACCTATGGCCCAGTGCATCTAAAAAAAGTGCAACCGTAAGTGCTTTTGCGCGTCTAATTTGAATACAGTGCCACCAGGGATAAAACAACCAAAACCTGGCGATATTCTCCTCGCCAGAGGTAAACAGAATCAAATCCAATCTCAAAGATCGAAAAAGGACACATTTCTGAACTCATCACACAGCTTATTGACGTTACTGAATATTCCATATATGGGTATATCCTTAATTATCATAATCTCATATTTACATTGTTATTTATTCCTTATTTACATTTTTATAATCTTCATTTACTTATTTTCCGTTCGATTTAATACATATGGTCATCCTTCTGCTATTCTAATTTCAACAATCAGCTTTCTTTCCTGTTCTTTTGTGCACTGCCATCTGTCGTCACTTCCATGATATATTCCATCTCGCTGACAGGCACATCACACTTTAGGTTTAGAACTTAGAATATAGTATCTTAAAATTTGGTTATCATGTTCTATGTGCATTATTGAACTTATATATCTGAACTTACTGAACCTTGTGAGAATTAGAGAGGTAATAAACCTTAGCAATGTATAAATTGAGTTATCAATGAACCTACCTGAGCTACAAACCCCAAGTGACGTCAGAGCCCCCCTTGACGTCGCAGTACATCAGCATCCGTATCGGCTCAGTCCTAGGTACTGCTAATCAATTAGAACTATATCATGGTATTTTGTTGATGTGTATATTTGACTTTACATTTTACAATTAATTTTCCTTGCATTGCAGCTGCCCCATTCTGACAGTGCAGCTGGCCCTGAATGAACCTTCCAAGAGCATCCTGTCAAAGCATGCAGGTGAGCTTCTGGAGAAGGCTGGCTCTGCTATATTGCCTGTCACTTGGATGAACAAGTCGGAGGATGTGGGTCCATGCATTCTCACCATCTCAGACATACCAGATGTAAGTAGCATATCAAAAATTACATATTGTGATGTTCATATTACTCACAGCTAAATAATGAAGAACTTTAAAAAAGATCTAAGATCAATTACTTACGTGTGTGAGTACGATTTGTCTATCAAAAGAATGTTTCAGATGTCAAGACTGCCTCCTTCTTCAGGTTAATGCGTATTTCTTACGCACCAAACATGGTGTCACGTTAAAAAAAAGTGTTAGTTGAGGATACAGGTTAAAGGTTATAGTAAAAAACACTGAAGAACCTGCCTTGTAGCTATAAAAACCGTCATTCTGTCCACGCACAAATCTAAAACCGCGCGTATCACAATCTAAAACCTCATAAAAGAAACATCCGAAGTGGCTGTTAGGAGCCACCCGGCCAGTGCTTGGTAGAAGCGAATGTCGCTTCTACATTTACACTTTATGGGACCCGTAAGCATGTGCATCAAATTTATAATCATATTTTTGCTAACATCGAGTATTTTAAATAGCCCTCTTTTACGCATGCTTAAACAAATTACACATACTTCATTCTAGAAAAGTAAATATGTAATTTTTATTATGCAACCGCATACACACACAGGCAGTCAGAAATATCAACAGACACCTTAACCCTTAAACGACCGCCCGTCACCTGTAGGTGACAGCTGGTGTTTATGCCAAAGACTGTCTTGTCACCTATAGGTGACAGGATGCTTTTGCGTGTAGTATCTGACTTTTGGGACATACTGTGACTCTGTTTTTTTTCATTTTATTATCGTTATTTTCTCAGTTCTGGGATTTGTAATGGCACTTTTACCAAGGGAACGAACGCACTAAAATAATAATTTTGCACATTTACGTCGCGGCATCGCAGGGTGGAGGGCTCCCCCGAGTTTCAAATTTCGTAAAAAACACAAGTTTTTCTTCTTTCTTCTTCTTCTTCTACCCGATAACGGAAAATTTGGTTTTTATGTCATAGGCTTATAGCCACATCTGTACTGAACAAAACGAGGTATAATTTGTAACTCCAGTGTTCTTAGTTTCAGAGTTTGAAAAAAATTAATGTACGTGTGCCGAATTTCAAATTTCCCACTCAAAAAAACACTGGTGCTTCACATTGGAAAATTTTTGTTTTTCCCAGAAAGAATCTCGAATGTGTGCGTGATTTTTTAGTGTAAAACATATCAGGCAATGTGCAGGTACAATTTTGCACATTTACGTTGCGGCATCGCTGATGTGTGGGAGGCCCGCAGATTTTCAAATTTCGTAAAAAAAAAAACAACAAGTTTTTCTTTTCTTCTTCTTCTTCTTCTCGATATCGGAAAATTTGGTTTTTATGTCATAGGCTTATAGCCATGTCTGTACTGAACAAAACAAGGTATAATTTGTAACTCCAGCTTTCTTAGTTCCAGAGATATAAAATTTTATATAAGAGCATGCGGGAATTTAAAATTCCCGCTGAAAATGCCTTGGTTGTTCGTGTGTTTACCGGGAAAACACTCGGTCATCTAAGGGTTAAGTCGACATGCATGTGGCACACAGATAATTAAGAACTCAGTGCTGTGACCAAAATGAAAATGACATACATCATATTTTCTTGAGTTGAACATCAGAGAGATGTCAGTAAAAAGTAATGGTAGAGTATGAATTACAGAAATGTAGAGTTTAGACTGCACACAACAGGGGTTGAATTTAAATTGCGGGGTGTACCCCATAGGTTGAGAAACGATGCTCTAGAAGGAATTATAATTTTTCAGATCTTGGAATATTCTAGCGTTTTTTTTGGAAGAAGAGGAAAATTCGAAAACAGCTTCCCTTGTGTCAGCCAAAGGTCCACCCGAACCTTGAGAACCATTCCACCGATGGAATTTTCTAATTCTGTGAATGTTGCAATGGTTCTACATTAGAATGCATGTTTATTTTACATTATCCATTGTCTAGTGCTTTGAACTATACTTATTGTGGACCTCCCCGATGGCATAGTGGTAGCGTCGTCGCCTTGTAATCAAGGGGTCCCAGGTTTGATACCCGGAGGAGGCACAAGTGGTTTGGATCCCACTTCAAACTGAAGTTTCACTCCAGATTAGCCTTACTGTGCATAAAGTGGACTTAAAACAACAAATCAAATCAAATCAAACTATACTTATTCTAACATACTTTTTGAGAGAACATAACATACTTCTGTCATCTTCATTTTTTGGCGGTGGTTGTGGTGCAATGAAACCTACGACAGACTGGTGACTTTACTACAAATCCAGTTCAGCAACAAAGTACTCGACCCCCATCCGGTTAGTGCACCAAATTGGATTAGTAACACAGGTCTATCCTAGGTTTGATTGCCACCACCAGAAAAGGGGAATTTCTTCACTTGAAGATGAGAGAAGAAGTGTTCTCTCGAAGAGTAGTATTAGAATAAGTATAGTTCAAAGCACTAGACCAGTGGTTCCTAAAGTGTGCTCCACAGCACCCTGGCTTACAGGGGAACTGCAAAATGTTCCAATATTTTCACTGAAATGATATAATTTAGTACTGTTTACATGTAAAATGTTTCTTATTTTGAAATATGTATTTATTTTTTAACTTAAGGCAAGCAACCTAACCATGCTAACTGAGCATTGCAAGTGTTAGATAGGCCTATATTCTGACTTGGGCACCACAGAAGATGCTTGAAACACTAAGGGTGCCGTGAAACGAAATAGTTTGGGAACCCCTGCATGAATAATGCCCAATTAGCATTGCATGCTATGGAATTTACTCCCATCAAAGTTGAAAATTTCTCTCTCAATAAAGATAACTTCCACTACAACAGTTCTTCAAACCCATTAATGCCCCTCATAAGTGAAATAACACGTATTTTTTAAAAATATTCAAAAAAAATATTTAAGAAACACAAAAAAGTGGTACTTACGTTTTGTGAGTATGTTATTTACAAAACAACGTTCCGAGAATCTACTGTTCTCTTCTTCATATCTTGCCGTGGCATAGGCCTGAAGAAGAAAACAGTAGATTCTCGAAATGTTGTTTTGTAAATAACATACTCACAAAACTAAGTACCACTTTTTTGCGTTTCTTAAATATTTTTTTAAAAATATTTTTAAAAAAATATGTGTTGTTTTACTATTGTCAGTAATTCGCACATTCATAATGAGTTCCCTCATAAGTGGCTCTGGGGATTACGCAGTCACTCTTTAATGGTTACCTCTTTTGAGTGTGTGTGTGTGTCCCTTTTTCTTTCTTTCACTATCCCCCCCGTCCGCCAGTAATATACAACAGTGGTTATTTAGACTTTAAAGAATATTGTGTTGTATTACTCTCCTTGAAATGAGAATTGCTTTTGAGAAATGTCTTGCATATAATTTTTGGTGTCTTCACCAGGTTATCAAAGTAGTGAAGGTTTCACGAGATGGTTGTAGGATGGCTCTTGGGAGTGAAAGTGGAATTGTGTACATTTATGATATGTCAAGCGGAGACCAGCTGCTTTCACTGACAGGCCAT
Source organism: Lepisma saccharinum (assembly GCF_977018435.1). Taxonomy (NCBI): domain Eukaryota; kingdom Metazoa; phylum Arthropoda; class Insecta; order Zygentoma; family Lepismatidae; genus Lepisma; species Lepisma saccharinum. The sequence continues at coordinate 80,184,193 of NC_139243.1, forward strand.
GGAGCCAGCATTACAGGTAACTATTCAGTAAATACATTGTTACATGTATGAAGATATCTTATAACTGTTTATGAAAATATTTATCACTGTTTATGAAAATATTTATCATTTTTACTTAATGAAGATGGGGAAGAAGATAGGCAAGAAAGAGATGAAGGCCCTGTTGTTCGCTGATGACTTAGTAATATAGGGAAACAGTGAAGAAGTACAGAGACAGCTGGGATGAGGGAATCAGAAGAGCAGGAATGAAATTCATAGCAGAAAAGAGTGCGGTGCTAGTAACAAGAAACAGAGCCAGAAATCTACCTACGAAATGCAAGAAGGTAATACAGTATGGGCCAAAATATACAGTACTGAAATTAAAAGACGAACATTACATTGTTGTCATCTGTGAGTTTATTTATCCTGAAAGAAACACTAACATACACACTATTAGCGAGTTATAACTTCCTTTTCACTACTGAGAACACGAGCGGCTGGAGCTATGCCTCATCGACAAACGCACATGCGCGTTCGAGGTGCATGAGTTTCAGTACTGTATATTTTGGCGCATGCTGTATATAACACATACTATGTGCCAGTAATTACGTATGTAGCATAGACTTGGACAATGACAGAGTCAGACAAAAAAAATCGCAGGCAGTGGAGATGAAATTTTTACGGAGGAAGACTAAAAGGGATAGAATAAGGAATGAGGAGAACTGACAGACAGTGGGTGTGGTGAAGCTTCAGGACAAGATAGATCAGGTACAGAAGAGATGGTTCAGACACATGAAGAGGATGGATGCAGAAAGACTACCATTAAGAGCTTACAGTGTGCAAGGAGTGGGAATAAGGCCAAGGGGGAGACCAAGATGTCTGTGGAAAGAGCAGATAGTGGAGAGTGTTAGGAGAAGAGGACGAGATTGGAACACCGTGGAAAGAGAGGAGTGGTGGAAAACCAGGAAGAAATGGAGAGGCTTGACTTCTATGCCAACCCAGCCAGAGGCAGGAAACAGCAAGGGATGATGATGATGATGACTTTGCAACTGCCTTACTACCAAGGACTGATTTTAAATTTTAGCTTATAATGGTAAAATGCTAATACATATAAAATTTACTATTACCAATATTCTATGGATCAAATATAAAATTACAAGTGTTCCATGAAAGAGCATGAATAATATACAGGGTGAACATAAACTCTGACTTAAAAGAAAAATACAAGGGTCGTTCAAGGTTGACCAGGATTTTCGTAGGTAAAAAATCGATGAATAGCCGGATCATGATGAAACGTGCGGGTGACGTAATGTATTCCTTCGCGAGTAACTAGCGCCCGGGATGACGTATTTCGCGCATGCGCAGCAGTTGCAGCGAACATGGCGGCAAGCAGTGTGTGTGTGGCTGTGGAGCAGCGGTGTGTAATCAATTTTCTCGAGAAGGAGAAAGTGAAACCAGCTGAGATTTTCAGACGATTGCAAGCACAGTATGGTGAACAAACGATGTCGCGGACAAGAGTGTACGAATGGTGTGAGCAGTTTCGCGAAGGACGGGAGCTGGTGACAAATGAAGCGCATGGACACATTCGCCCGACTGCAGTCACACCAGTGAATATCGCACGTGTTGAGCAAATGATTCTTGAGAACCGGCGAGTAACAGTGCGGGATATTGCTGCCGAGGTGAATATCAGTGTCGGGAGTGTCGAGACAATCATTCACGACCATTTATGCTTCAACAAAATATGTGCAAGGTGGGTTCCCCGCCAGCTGACATTCGATCAGAAGTGGACACGCAGGACGGTCTGTGAACAGCTTCTGAATCGGTTTCGAGCAGAAGGTGATGAATTGTTGCAATCCATCATCACATGTGATGAAACATGGTTGCACAATTCAACCCCAGAGACCAAAAGACGCAGCATGGAGTGGCGGCATAAAAGTTCCCCGCCCCCCAAGAAAAGCAAAATGCAGCCGTCCGCTGGAAAGATCATGGCAAGTGTCTTCTGAGACATGAAGGGCGTTATCCATGTGGATTTTCTAGACAAAGGGAGCACGATTAATGCCCAGTATTACTCCACATTGTTGAATGGTGCTGTACGAAAGTCCATTCGCAAGAAAAGACCTGGGATGTTGTCTGGAAATGTCATTCTTCTCCATGACAATGCCCGCCCTCACACGGCCAATGTGACAACAACAACTCTGGCCGACATGCGCTGGGAAGTTCTGCCCCATCCCCCCTACAGTCCGGATTTAGCCCCCAGTGATTATCATTTGTTTGCACCCCTTAAAGACCATCTGGGAGGGAAGAAATTCACGACAGAGGAGCGATGTCCTCCAGTGGCTACAACAACAACCAAGTTCTTTCTACGCCAAAGGAATTCAGGAGCTGCCAGAACGATGGCAACGGTGCCTCGGCGCGCACGGAGAATACTTTGAAAAACTAACATAGTTTGGTGTTTCTTCTGCTACCTATTTCCTCTGCAGAAATAAAAGTCCCGGTCAACCTTGAACGACCCTTGTGTTACACAAAAACCACACTAGGTAGAAACGTGTGTTTTTGGAAATGGTACCGAAACTCAAAAGGTTTTGTTACATTAGACACAGACATGTGCCTAACATGAAATAAAATTTTGATATTTTTCTCCCACTTTCCCAGTTAGAATGGATGTTATGACTTACCTCCATGACTCAAATCTATTTCTAGCCAGCCTCCATGATGGAGTGGTTAGCACATCGAGCTACAATGCCAGGGTCCCAGGTTTGAATCTCGGCGTGGGCATTGATGTTTGTTAGGGTCCATTCGTCAGTTTCATCATATCACTCATCCCCATCTTCACAGTTAGTCAAAAGTGGCACTAAAGGTTAATAAAATAAAGCATATCAATCAATCAAATCTATTTCTCATTTACTTTAAACAGTTCCTACAAGCACATGAACATTATTTTCAATTGATAACTGTAACATTGATCAAACAAGAATAAATGTCTGATGAAGGGAGTGTGTGTTCTCCCGAAATGTTACATTGAAAATTGTATTTATGTGCTTGTAGGAACATTAAAGTACAAGAGAAATACACTGCGTGGCCATTGAATTATGATCACTCCCTCGTAGTGTGTTGAACCACCTTTTGCTTTTATGACAGCAGATATCCTACATGCCATGGATTCCGCAAGATGTCTGGAGTAGTCCACAGTCCTATGCAGCCTCCAGTCTCCTGGCGCCTAATGTGTCACTCTATATAATCAACGATATGCTCTATCAGATTTAAATTGGGTGAATTCGGAGGCCACACCATATGTTGGAAGTCATATGAGTGTTCCTCAAACCAATCCTGTACCACACGAGCCCGATGGCATGTTGTGTTATCATCCTTGAAGATGGAAGGACACATTTGTGTTGTTTATGCCAAACTCTCACGTGACCATCCACAGAATGCTCTAAAAACCGAGACTCGTCAGACCAACACATCTTCTTCCAGTCTTCCACTGCAATTCGCGTGTTCTTTGCACCACATGCATCATTTGCGCGTATGCTCTCATGTCATGAGTGGGTGGCCATGGGGTTGTCTGCTGGCGTACCTCATACGTGACAGTGTGCAATGAATGGTTCTGGTACATACTCCCTGGATGATTTGTGTTCTATTCGGATGTCAGTTGCTGCATTGTGGTGCATCTGTTGTCATGGATGAGTCGTCGTATCCTCCACTCCCCTCTGGCATCAATCTTGCGCTGCTCTATAGAGTTCTGCCACTGGGACATAATTTGACCATCTTCACGTGACTGTTGGAACAGTATCACTATCACTTACACACCCCACCACAGTTTGTGAAATGGATGCACCATTTCTGGCCCCGACGATCGAACGTTTATGAAAGTCTGCCAGGTCCTTCCGTTTCCTCATTTTGAACCACACTACGTACTGAACTAGTGACATCGTATCTCTGCACCATACATAGGCTAGCAGCATCCTCTCGCCAAACACGTCTTCAACAAATGACTTCCAGAAACAAACCTGAAGTGCATTCTTTTATGTGTAGTGAACAAAGATCAAAAGTTAGTTCCTTTTATACAGGGTAATTCAAAATGAATGGTTCAACTTTACACAGTTATTATGAAGTTACTATTTATGATAGAAAACCAGACAAGGCATCAATATAAAGAAAAACTCTGGAAGTTTTATTCCCACTTAGCATGCTTATTGTGCTTAGCCGATGCTCCACCAAGATCGCCAGTGTCGCGAAATGGATAATGACCACTAGAAGGCATATTGTGTGTTGGAGCTATCGAGAACTGATTCAATCACAATGGTGCAAAGACATTTCTGCATGCTTTTCGATAATATTGCATATGTTTCACCCTTCCAAAAGATTTGCCAAAGTTACAACTGCGAATTGTTAGTGTCGTCGAAACTGTTGGCAACAACTTGCTCTCTCGTGCATAGCAAGTACTTGATTATCGTTTAGACCTTTTCCGCATTACACGTGGTTCCCATGTTGAATCTTTATAATGTGAGTCATGTGAGTAGAACTTCCAGAGTTCTTTATAACTGTAAAGTTGCACCATTCATTTTAAATTACCCTGTACAATAATGGAAAGATGAACTGACTTGTATTGGCACAGATTTCTTTTTCTTACACGTAAAAGTAAAAAAGTAAAGTGCTCCCTTGTGCTTTGCACCATGCCATGAAGGCGTATAGGGGTGTGTGGGGTTTCTTACATGTATGTTTGCAAATTTTAAGATTTTCGTAACCATGCAGTGGTGAGTTATTATAAGTCTCGTAAAAAAATTCGATAGAAACAAGTACATGATTTGAAACAGAGTTCAGATACTAATAGAATTATTTCCTCTTTTAGTTAGTTACAAGTTAGAATCAAAATCCGATACTTTAGATCATATCAAAATCAAACTTTACTGCTTTAGGAACTAGACTTTTTCCAATAAAAATTGTTCATCATGTTTGATTTTATTTCAGATCTCTGCTATATGTCTCGAGATATTTTGTGCAGTGTTTCTGAAGATGGTACGTTCAGTGTGTGGGACCTGAACAATGCTGTAAGAATCACTAGTAAGAGTGCGCATCGTCGAAAGATAACTGGAATTGCTGCATCATACGATGATTCAACTTTTGCAACTGTCAGTTGGGATTGCGATATCAAGGTAAACAATATTTTCAATCTTATTTTAACCTCTGACAAGCAAGATATGCTCTCTATCCATTTAGTTTGTTGGAAGATTTTATTAAAATTATTTACAGGCTATCATATTCTGGTAATTTTACTAGTAAAGAAATATTCATATATGCTAATACTCTTAAGAGTACAATTTAGTTTGTCTTGTCCTTAATGACCTTCACAGATAGTGCTTACGAGCCATCACCTTGTAATACTCACTTATGTACTAATTACATCTGTGTAATTTCCAAAATGAAAAAGAAGTAGTGTTTTTACTTTCTTCTGCTGTTACTAATGCATTTGTACTTGTTTTTAGTGATTGATTGATTGTGAACAAAACAAGGTATCAATCGTAACTCCAATCTATATAAAATTTTATTTATGGAAGTACACAAATTCAAATTTCATGCTGAGAAAGGTCAGACAGCCCAGGTTTCTGAGGGTTAAATAAAACATGTGCATCCTTTCATTTTTCATTCCATTGTTCTGCAGAAATACTTTTTCTTAATATTGTCCTGTGTCCTCCTCCGTAGCCATGCGGTCTAAGGCATCTTGCTGCGGGATGGCATGGATTTGATCCCGGGTTCATTCTCCGGGAATTTTTAGCCTGTGTATAGGGTCAGTGGCAACCCACCATCGTGAGGAAATTGGGGGGCTACTAGTGAGTAGCTTAATCAGGTCTCTGAAATCTCCTATAACGGCTGAGGGTTCGATGTGCTGACCCCACGTTACCCCATTACTGGTTGAAGAACTCCACACCTCTAGGTAGGATTGTGGAGGGAGACTGGCAGCTCGGAGATAGGCCGAGGCCCTTCAAGTGCTGTTGCACCACAGATTATTATTATTATTATTATTATTGTCCTGTGTAATGTGTGAAGGAACTATTGTTCATACATGCATACTATGTGCCAGGAGTCTGTGGAGCGGAGAATGAAAAAAAAAACATCCTTTGTACAAGTAGTGACTTGAGATGGCTCGACCAATGAATGTGTGATTGCATGGAGATGAAAATGCAGCTACAGCTATCAGCTGTTTGCAGGAGCATGCGCTGCTTTGCTCTGTCCACTTGCTTTCTCTCCTATATCTTGATGAGCAGCTTTGCTCCATAGATTTCTGAGATGGAGTATAGTAGAATGTAACTATGAAATACATCTAAGAAAAATGAGAAATTAAATACAAAACTGAGATAATATGTAATGTGAAAGAAGAAATAAAACTTTGAAGGTACTGTTCTTGAAATATTATTGCAGAAGGTTACTTTATGGTTGAAATAAATTACAAAATATACACAAAGTAAGGTTATTAGATTAGTTGTTGTAACTGGCCTCTCTGGTAGAGTGGTCAGCATAACATGTGGTGAAGTCAGAGTCTGAAATTAGAACCCAGTGAGGCATGAATGACGTGTTTTTTTTTGGTACTGCAGCAAAAATATAAAACCTACACATGTGTCATGCCCCTGGATCACGCATATATGAGTTAAACCACTAACAGCATGTAAAAAAAATATTACAAATGTTAACAGACATAATTTTTCTTACATAGAAATTTTCAGCGAAAAATGCAGGCTCGGCCAGGACTCGAACCCGGGTCTCTGGCATACCATGCCATTGCTCTACCACTGAGCTACCGAGCCGACCTGGCCTCACCTGATTTTTTGCTGTCACTGTTTTACCTGCGTGGAATCGTCTCTGCCAGTGCTACCGCAACAATATCTGTTGCCTTTGAAACACACAGGTAAAACAGCGACAGTAAAAAATGCAGACTCTACCAGGACTCGAACCCGGGTCTCTGGCATAATGTTCCATTGCTCTACCACTGAGCTACCGAGCCGGGCTGGCCTTGTGGTATCCTGGCAGAGAAGATTCCATGCAGGTAAAACAGCGACAGTGAAAAATCAGGTGAGGCCAGGTCGGATCAGTAGCTCAGTGGTAGAGCAATGTCATGGTATGCCAGAGACCCGGGTTCGAGTCCTGGCTGAGCCTGCATTTTTTGGTGAAAATTTCTATGTAGTACATCTCCTGTGTGTGCCTAATCTTGAATAAGTTTTCTTGAAAGTGCACTGTATTTTATATTGCCCCAAGCACCTAGATACATCATGAAAGCAATAACAATTTGTTGCAAATGGTTTGCACTATTACTGAACCTTTTAGTATTTTCTTACAAATATATTTTTTGAAAATTTTGTAACAAACAACTCTCTCTAATAATTATTTTTTAATACATCTTATTTTTATATTTTGTATAAAATCTTTGTGTTACATTTTTGAAGCACCTGTATTAGAAAGATTTGTTTTTATGTACATTTTATGTACAGAAAGACCTACAGTTTAAAGCGGGATCCAAACCACTATGTACCTCCATTGGGTATCGAACCCAGAACCCCTTGATTACAAGGAGATGAGCTTAACACTACGACATTGGGGAGACCCTAGAAAAGTAACATGTAACAACAGGATCATGAAAGATAGTTGTTCTGTTTGTGAAGATAACAGTATAAGGTGTTTTCATTTTATTTTTCGTTCTTGCAGGTGTGGCTGATGAAGAGTTACCGTGAAGTGTCAGTGATCAAGGCAGGGCAGCCTGTGAACTGCGTGGCCTTCCATCCTCAGAAGCAGAGGATTGTGACTGGGGAGTGGGACAGCACAGTCAGAGTCTATGATCTTATATCTCTCAAAAGAGTCGCTGTAAGTGGTTTACTAACATATCAAATATGTTCTTTGAAAACTAAGCATTTTCTGTGTGTAGGATCACAATATTTAGGATTCAAAACATTCATATTCATCGGAACATCTATCAAGGATAATGCAGATGTCCTAAGGGCAGCTCTCTGACGGTAGAGACCTCAGGTGAAGTAAAAGGGCCCATACCTTCAGTATGGGTAGGATCTGCAAAAGCATGCCCTATCGATCCTCCCCTCTGGAGGGTCTCCAACGGGGATGACGGAAAATGTCTATTTGGGTATAACTGACTCATGGCCAAGCTTTCATAGTGCCACAGCTGCAAATAAATTGTAACCACTGGTAGTAGAGGAAATAAATGATTTCACCCGGAAATAATTGCAACACAAATGTTTTTTCATGCCAGATTATGCGGAATGGTGTAGTGAATAATATACTAAAAATCCGCCATCTAAATGTTTGGGGAAAATCCGCCATCTTGGAAAATGGCGGCAAAAATTCATCTTAAAATTTAAAAACATTAATATCTCGAAAACGGTGCATTGTACACAAAAAAGTGAAGATAACTAAAATGAATGAGCAGAAAATGTGCTAAATTTTGTTTTTTTGTTTGATAGAGCTACCTTAAATATTAACTGAATTAGAAAGATTCAAATATTTTCTTTAATTTTTAGAATTAGCGTAAAAGTTGGTTTTCGACACAAAAAAACAGCAAATATTAAAGAAACTATGTAATTTACGTCCTAAAGTCACTGAACCAAATTCATAGCTTATGATTTCCTCTAGTTGCAATTATTGCAATATTTGTGTTGCAATTATTTCCAGGTTAGGCCATTTTTTCCCGTTCGTTTCCTCTACTATACTTTCCTACATCAATACCATTACATCAGTATCAGTTCGGCTGTAGTCGTGGTTACTGCACGAGTGAATTTATATATGATGTATTTGCAGATCCTCAGAGGCCATACGAGTTCAGTCCAGAGCATCCTGATCACTCCTTGTGCCAGCCATGTTATATCAGGGTCACTAGATGGGACCGTGAAAGTCTGGGCCTCAAATGTTGGATGTGAGGTAAGTAAATTTTTTAAACTCTTTTGCAGTAATGGGGCAGATTAATCGGTATTCTATCCTTATCAGCCAATATAGACATAGCCATGTATCGGTTTATCGGTAAAATTACTGATAATATTACCGATCTGATATGTCTTTAAATATCTTACAATTTAGTGCAATATTGTGCCATTTAGTTATAATTTTATGGATGTAAAAATATAATCTCCATTCCATACTAAATATGCACCTTTGCTTTGCAAAAATATGGTTCATCTCATAAGATACATTAAGGAGGTCAATGAACCATTTTGAATTTTATATTGGGGTGGTAGAATATCAGTTAATGGTATCAGCCAATTTTTTTTTTTTTAGTCTAATCCCTATTATATGAGGCACATGTAAAAAAAAAAAGGGCCAATAATTTTTTACTTGGGACTGGCAACACTGACGAAACTGCGCGTGCACGGAAGCATGCAACAGAGGTATATTTCTCAGTGTGGAGGTGTGTATGTGAGAGTAGCAAGAAGTTCAAATGGCTGCTGTAATAGAAAGTCCTGCCAAATGCGAGGTGAGGTCTGTGATTAGATTTGTCATCGCAAGAGGACTGAGTGCAGCTGACATTCTTCGGGAATTGTGTGCCATTTATGGACCAACAGTAATGAGTGAAGAAAAGGTAAGACAATGGTGCCATGCTTTTCAGGAAGGACGTTCAAATGTGGAGCGGCAGGCCTTGTGTAACGTGTTGATGAGAAAGTGCGATCCAATCACCGTTTCACTGATCTACTGATTACTGATCTAGGCAAGGAGTTTCCTGAAGTGCCTGATAAAACATTGCACCGAATTGTAACACAATTTTGGTTATCACAAACTGTGTGCGAGGTGGGTGCCAAAAAATGTTGACAAACACTCGCAAAGATGAAAGAATGAAACCAGCACGTGATTTTTTGGCCCGCTGGGAGAAGGATGGGAATGACTTGTTTTCCCACATAGTGACTGGAGACTAAACCTGGTTATCGTACGTCACTGGTGAGTCGAAGCAGCAGTCCATGCAATGGTGTCATTCCGGTTTACCGAAACGGAAGAAATTCAAGCAAACACCATCACATCGCAAAATCATGGCAACCGTGTTTTGGGACCAAAAAGGTGTAATCCTCGTGGAATTCCTGGAACTGGGATGAACCATCACAGCAGATGTGTATTGCCAAACACTGTCTAATCTGCCACGTGCCATCCAAAACTGGCGAAGAGGAATATTATGGTCTGGAATTCTGCTTACTCATGACAACGCCCGCCCACACACAGCTGACCATACTGTTGCGACAATTCAAAAATTCCGATGGGAACATTTTAAATCACCCACCATACAGTCCCGATCTTGCTCCAAGTGATTACTTTCTGTTCCTTCACCTCAAAAAGTGGTTTGCTTCGCAACGTTTTGATGATAGTGAAGTTCTCAAGACACCAGTTCTCTAATGGCTGAGATCCCAGGAGGCAGATTTCTACACAGAGGGTCTACGTAAACTTCTTGCATGGTACCAAAAATGCTTGGAGCGTCATGGTGACTATGCAGAATAATAGCCAGGGTATGCACGTATAGCATCAAAAGAAACATTTTTTCGCTTGATTTTATTCTCTGTATTAACCAATTGGCCCTTTTTTTTTTGACATGCCCCTCGTATTATAATTTGAATAATATGAATAGCTCAAAATACGTAAAGAGAGATGAAAGGTAAAGCTTTCCCCTGTTCATTGCAGTATTGATGTGGGCTGGATGGGACCCAGATACTCCCACGCAGGACAGACAAATTCCAACGTGAAATTACCCATTCTGGAAATTGAACCCAGGTCTCTCAGGGAACAGTCAGATGCCCTAACAACCCTTGATATGTAGGAACAATCTTAACATGTTCTTTATGTGACATCATCAGTAATAGGTCTAAATATTGAATGAACACAGAAATCAAGTTACAGAGATTAAAGGATAACAATATATATTTGTACAACTGGAAAGAACAAGATATATTTCATGTTGAGGGGAATAAACAACGCGGTTGATAATATAAGACGTAAACGAGTTACTAAAGACATATCCACCAAGTGGATGGTGGCAGAGGCCACCGAAATTAATGGAAGATTTACAAGTAAGTTTCGCGGATATATCTTTAGTAACTCGTTTACATCTTATGAGAAATATTTGTGCAACAAGAAAGAAAAACAACAACAAGAAATACTTGTAGAATGAAAGAACCATAAACATTTGTACAATGAGAAAGGAAAATAACAACAATAAATATTTGTACAATGAGAAAGGACGTGTTAATTTTCACAAATTATTATACTATCATTAGGGCTGAGCCAGTACAGTACTACTTTCAACCGACACCCACATAGATACTCTTACCGATGCTTGAATATTGTAACAAAAGTTATTCAAAATATTGATTAATATTAGTGGGTGAGTGTTACACTCAAATTATAAGCATAAATTTACCACAGTTTTGCTTTAAAATATTGAAAAAATACAGCAAAATATTAAAATGCCTGTTACGTAATCAAAAGATACAGTTTTTTTTACACATTTCCTGAAAACCTAGAAAAAATTAATATTGCATAACTGCCAGGATAAGTAGACCCTACAGAAGTGTTACACTGATTTTTTGTGGAACTTGTGAATGCTTAAAAATACCGAAAAAAGTATCTGTACATAATATCTAACCGTACTTTGCAATGCTGGTGGCAACCAATAGCAATACATTGTCATCACTGATATGATGTTGGATCCAGCAAATACATTTTATGTAATATTAATAAATTTGAAGTTTGACATACGTATACAAAAATGTAAATTTGAACCATAACCTTCTTGATGGCATACTGATTGTTATCATCTTGTAATCAGGAGGTCTGAGATTCAGTACATGGTGGGGACACATTACACGTTATTTCACTACACTTTTATGTGTAAATCCACTTCTAGTTAGCTTTTTTTCAGCATTGCAATCCAGTCTTCACATGTTTCAGTGCTCTCCGCTGGATTTCTGTAATTTTTCTTGTATTTTATGTGATACTCTGAGTTATTCAGCGTAAATCAAAAATATTGACCATTACACTGTGTGGCTAGGAATGTAATATCTACCTTTCTTTTCAACTCATCCCCTCATGGGTGCCCACGGGTGCAACCTTTGGGGGTGATATTTTTCATTTGCTTTTTTTTCTTTCTAATGGAAAGAAAATCCTGTGTACACCAGTGGTGTGTTCAGTTAGATTTTTCTATCGTATCATTAAGTTGCGGGCTTTTTAACATTTATTCCCCATCAAAAAACACTGTTTATACATAATTCATTTTCTGACATTTCAAATTGTCTAACCAAGCTTACTTTCTACAATGTTTTGTTTAACTTGTGCCGCCCACTTGAGGTAAACAGTATATGGTGATATTCTTGAAAGTTCACATGACCATTGTGTACATTTAGAGTCTAGATCTTCTACTTAATGGTTATATTCAATCAGTGAAACAGATGTTTTCTACAGGGTAATTCAAAATGAATGGTTCAACTTTACGCAGTTATTATGACGTTACTATTTATGATAGAAAATCAGACAAGGCAATATAAAGAAAAACTGGAAGTTTTATTCCCACTTAGCGGGCTTATTCTGCTTAGCCGATGCTCCACCAGGATCGCCAGTGTCGCAAAATAGCTTAATGACCAGTAGAAGGCATATTGTGTGTTGGAGCTATCGAGAACTGATTCAATCACAATGGTGCAAAAACATCACATGTTGAGTGTCTATAATGTGAGTCATGTGAGTAAAACTTCCAGAGTTTTTCTTTATATGGATGCCTTGTCTGATTTTCTCTCATAAATAGTAACGTCATAATAACTGTGTAAAGTTGCACCATTCATTTTGAATTACCCTGTATTTTAATGATGAATGATGGGCATCCTTTATGGTGAAGTGGTTATCTCAGTGCATTACAATGTGAGGGGTCCCGGATTTGAATCCAAGCCTAGGCATGGATGTTCTTCGTGAATTTCCCTTCATCAATGTCATCATATGATCACTCATCTTCACCTTCACGATTAACCAACAGTGGCAAAAATGTGAAGTAAAATAAACCAAATCAATCACTCAATGCTGAAGGAAGCGAGTGGAGGAAGGAAATAGGAGAACAAGAAAGAAAAAGGATGAGGGAACAAGTTGTGAAGATAGCAGGAGGGTGGAGAGAGAGAGAGGGGGGGAGAGGAAGACACCCAGATTGCCGTGCATCTCTTTGTCTCTCTCTTTTTTTGTCTGTTTCTACTAGTCGGAAGGGGGGAGGCTCAGAGAGGGAGGGGGAGAGAGAGAGAGAGAGAGAGAGAGTGAGAGTGAAAGAGTGAAAGTAAGAGAAGCTATTCTTACTTCTCTAAGATCTCTCTACCACCCTCCCAGCCTCCATAATAAACATTTGGCTATGGTACTTATTTCTCTCTCTCTCTCTCTCTCACTCTCACTCTCACTATCTCTCTCTCTCTCTCTCTCTCTCTCTCTCTCTCTCTCTCACTCACTCACTCACTCACTCACTCTCACTCAGAGAATGGAAGGAGATAGAAGGAAAAGATTCCACTTCCTCCTCCTTGACCCCCCCCCCAAACCTCCCCCTTTTCCGCGCACACACGAACTTCCTCATTTTTCTGTTTTATTCCTCTCTTTCCCTCCTTCCACTTCTCTGAAAAAGGGAGTTTGCGAATGATGAACTAATGGTGGGACAAACACTATGACGCGTTCATACCTTGACCAGGGTTGAAACCTGGGACTTACAACCATTCTGGACAATGTTTGTCATTTTTTCCTCTTAGAAAGTTGAACAGAGTTCCCATAGTACCAAAAATGTGTTTTATAGTAAACTTTGAAAATATATTATTTACTTTACTACTGAAAATATATTTATTCCTAATGGTAGAGATATACTCCAAATATGTTTTGTACGGAGTTCAATGAAAGCGATATTTTTGTCTATATTTACTATAATTCTTTTTTTTTTTTTTTTCAAATAGGTAGCCAGTTTGAAAGGATGCTCATCCATCTTCAGTTTGACAATTTCACCAAAAGGGGATGTTATATACAGTGGTGACAGAGAAGGCCAGATTAAGGTAAGCAAACAGAACGATATCTTTGGGGGGCATTTTATTGTGATGTCTGTAGGAAAGGTACGAGATATGATATCATTTTGGGCATTTTCAGCACTATAGCAAGATACAAATGAAAATATTGTTGTATCTCTTGCTAGGACAGATTAATCAGGGTTTTCCTATAGCCATCCCCACATTTAAATTCACTATAACTTTGTAACGAACAGAGATATTTCAGTGAAATAAAGTTTGTACTTCAAAGCAGTTTTCAATATTTAACTAGGCACCATTTACGTCACTGCATTCCTGTAATCTCATCCTGAAACCCAGAATGGCTTTCCAGTGCTGCTCATCTGAAATGCCTCACTATGACTGCAGATATCTTTGCTTTCAGGTTATCCAAATCTCTTTGCTTCTCCGCATACATTTCCATTCCACAGTCGAAAATCACACGGAACCAGATCTGGCGACCTTGCGCTCCATGATTTGGGTACTCTGCTCCAATCCACCTGAGTTGGGGAAGGAAGAACGTCTGCAGCATGTTGAGGTCGGTATTGCCCGTCATGATATCTTCCTCTGAGAAGAAAGGCCCGATTAGGTGATCCGTCGACACAGCACACCACACATTCAATTTTGGGCTATCCCTCTTGTAGATTTGGAATTCACACAAAAGAATGCACGATTTCAGATCTGCATACCACAAAACGCACTGACTTCTCCTGAATCAATGCCATCTTGGAATCACCTCATTGCTCTCGGTCACATGATCCTCTCAACGTGCAGTTTTGCCAGGTAAGACTTTAAAGGCTGCTGTGCAGTATAAACTTTATTCACTGAAATATCTCTGTTCGTTACAAAGTTATAGTGAGTTTAAATGTGGGAATAATTATAGGAAACCCTGTATATCGATGTCAGCCAATTTTGATATATTAATAAACTTGTACAGATCCAATATTTCTATAAATTGCCCAGGGATGGCAACAGGAGTGCCCACCCAATCAAATTCAATACATATATGTATACAATTAGGGAAATGTAAACGATTCTGTAAGTATAGACTGGTCCTCACTCAATGTATATTTTACTTGTGAATATTGTAGATATTAGAAAGTTCACAAGTTTCAATTCATCCCATAACAAGCTTTGCTGTCATTTGGCGAAACTTTTCTCTAATAAGTAAGTTTACGAAGATTAGAGCAAAGATCTTGTTGAATGAAATAATTTAAGCTTTTCTTTCTACTTTTTTAATTTGTCATTGGAAAGTTAAAGGCACTATCAGAACTCTTATTTACAATGTAATCTAATGAACACTGCTATGATTAGAAGCAATCAAGAGGCTTAGTAAGTTGTATGGGATACTCACAATCATGAGGTATGTACATATCAGGATTTAGGAGGATTTGGAGGGTTGCAGCTCCCAGCTTTCAATGGAGAAGAATTGCTTTGAAATCAGCCATATATTGAAGAAAAAAAATATTATATTAGGAATGTGGAAGTATAGCAAGTATAACTAACCATCTGCTATGACTTGGGCTAAAGGTTATAGACTAACTGAAACTGTGCATAGATGGGAGTGAGTTCTTGATGTTGTCAGCACCCTCCACATAAATCTCTGCCTGATCAAGGTAATAAACAAAAAAACAAAAAAAAAACATCTTCTTTGCCTTAATTGCAATGATGAGTATGAATGATGATGATGATGAAGGCACACTCACAAAAACACCCATGCTCAGACCAGGATTCGAACCTGGGATCCCTGGCATGATAACACACTGCGATAACCATTCTGCGGGTAATTGGATGTGTCACTTGCTTTATTCTATCACAGTTTTTTTTTTTACATAACTGCCATCTTCAAATAATGCAATATTTCTAAATTACAATTTTTAATTAGTTCTAATTAATAATGAGTAAACACAATCACTACCGGCCAAATGTTAATGTAACAGTTCTGTAGGGCCCGACCCTGTGGCCGAGCGGTTAGCACATCGCGCTGCGACGCCAAGGGTCCCGGGTTCGAATCCTGGTCGGGCTTGGTTGTTTGTGAATGTGCATTCATCAATTTCATCCTTTCATCACTCATCCTCATCTTCGCAAATTAGCCACGAGGCACAAAACGCGAAGTAAAATAAACTAAATCAAGCATGCACCTGCTTCTACTGGACACCCATGGATTGGCCTGAGATTTAAACTATTTCTTTCACGTACAGACAAAAATATTTGAGACTTAGATAAAACCACGTCGTTGTTCGCAGAGTTATCTGTTTTGATAAAAAATGAAGCATTGTGGAGTTCAAATTACTATCTCAACTAGTGCTATGAACGGTTGATCTTCTATTTGTGGAAAGTAATCAAGACTGATTTGACTCATTGTTATATTTCAAGTTGATTTTCTGCTAGTTTTGACAGTGAGGTTGAATGTTAATTAGATGAACGTCATGAAGGGACGAACACAAACATGCAAGGAGACACAAAACACCAAGAGGATTATGTTGACTTCTGTTACAGGCACCAGAGATTCATTTGCCTTCAATACAGTTTCCAGGGTGTACTATTCAGGAGGGAGGTTGACATTTGAGTGTGTTCGAAAAAGTCACACTTACAGCCCAAATGATCTGTAAAAGAGATACGATGTTTAGGTTTGATGAATTCCTTATGTCCAAATCGCTTTCTACGCAAGGTAAGAGGGAAATCGTGAGTGAGGAGGGGGGGGGGATACGTGTTAGTCAAACTCACCTAATGCCTTACGTTTGTACTGCCCACCCTAATTTATCAATATACAGCTTCTGCCCACCCTGTCGAAAAATTCTGCCACCACCCCTGAAGTTGCCTGTAATTTGATGAAACTATCATTTTATTACTATTTGTGTGAACACACAATCATGTAGCATTGTTTTGTAAAATAAATGTTAAAATAGGCTGATTTTTTTTCAAACCTAAAACTCATTTCGATCATCTCATTATAGACTTTATTTAAGGATTTAATATACCATTCATGTTCTTCAAGAAAGTTCGGAATTTTATATTGGATTGGTAGATTATTATGAGTAATTTTTTACCATTAGTTTATAGGTATCAGCAAAAACTTCTCATCAGCCCAACGACTATTTTGCATTTTTACTTATTTAATGTTGCTTTGTACTTAATCATGACTAATTGCACTTTGTCAGCAAGGTACCCATCTATTGTCTTTCTTTTTTACCTTCACAAACATCTTTTATGCACCTTGTAATCAAGGGAATCCAGGTTCAATACCCATTGGAGGCACATAGTGGTTTGTATTCCACTTTGAACTGTACGTTTAGTCCCAATTAGACAATCTGTGCCCAAAATGGACTTAAAACAAAAAGTCAAAACCAAGCATCTGTTGCAATGTTTAACCCTCAGTTAGGCATATTATTTTCTGTAACATACTTAGGCATGTGCGGTACCCCTGTCTCCCAGCGCTTAACTTTCTGACGATATGAAATACGCGTACTCTGTGAATTATACTGTGCATACATTCTGAACATTATTTCTGTGTTTTTTTTTCTTTCTAAGATCAGATCTAATGTTCTGCTGCACTTTGTATGTGAAGTAATGTTAGTCCCCTGCTTGGGGTACAGTTGTCCCTGATGCAACTAAATGCGTAACAACCGAAGGAGTGCCATGTTCACTTCACATCACGCAGTCACTTTCGTGTTTACTTTCGGCACTAATACATAGCTACATGTCCTTCTCTTCCTCACAAACTCACTTCCATAAAACATCGGAATCTGCTGTGTACTTTGTCGTTTGCCGCTTTGATATTTTTTGTGTACATTCTTAGGCATTTGAGGGACAACTGTACCCGAAGCATGTGACTGGTGTTAATCCTAGCTTACCTGAGAGGGGTGGGGGCTTGTCAGGCCCACCACCTCTATTTTTTCAATTGTTGAACTTTGGAAATAAAAATTGAAAATAAATTACATTGTTCCCTAGAGTTTTCTCAAGGTTTGCAAACTTTTGTTCATAAAAAACATAAATGTAACTTACACAGAAGGCAAAATGAACTTCTTGACCATATCAGGCCCCATTTTTGAATGTAGAATGATATTTTCTATTTGCATATGCAACTTTACTTTCAATTCGAGACACTAATGCCAGTGACAGTGTACAATTGGTTGTTAATGATGGTAATTTTTGTAATTATTATAATTAATTAACAATTGCCCATTTATAAATGAAAAAGCATTAATAAAGAATTACCATGTTTATTGTGAATGTTAACGAATGGTAAAATATTTGTGTGACACACAATAATTGGTTATTATTTTTTAGTAATGATGGTAATTTTTGTTATTATTATGTTTAATAAATAACACACGTATATAATCAACAAAGGAAACATTCACACAATAACAAAATGGGTTCTTGAATTTTAGTGATAAAAGAAAATGTGGGCCTGTGAGCCCCCACCTCAGGTAAGTAAGTTTCTTGTACCGCACAGGTTAACTTGCTTAGAAGTGCAACAGAACTGTGTAACTGAGCTTAGAAGAAAAACAAAGAAAGAATGTTCAGCTACACAAAAGCACTCATGTGCAGCATAGTTCACAGTTTTGCAATCTCACAATGAATGTACCCCATGTGCGGAACAGAGGGTTAATTGCATTTCATTGTTACTTACAGGCATGGTCCATGAAAATCGGTGAAGAAGTTGGGACGGTGCAGGACAAGACATTACCTGTTGGTGCTGTGGAACTCAAGTGCCTTCATATATCATCAAATGGCACATATGTATATGCTGGGTACAGTACGGGTGAAGTTAGGCAGTACACCACCGTGGGACCTGTGAATAATGTTGATGAAAGGATTAATCTTGCGGATGAAGAAATCACTCTTTTGGAGGAAATGTCCGAGGGATCAATCCTCTTAGCTTGTCATGGAGGAACCATACATGTTCTGGACGCATTAGTATTAGCAGAATACTCCCAAGTATCCATAAGTTCCAAGCAGTTGACATGTATAGATTCTAGTGGTCAACTTGTAGCTGTTGGTGAGTATTGCACTTGGTATGCTCTGATTTTTGCATATTGCCCATGGAGAGACAGTCATTTTACAAATAACATTATTAATCATAATTGTTTCCGTAGTGGCGGAACCTTATAAATTGGTCAACATTTCTATGTACTAGGGATGAGCCGATATGAAATTTTGGCAGATACTGATAAAGTACTGATACAAAATTTACCGATACCGATATCTGATATTTTACTGATCCGATATAAAATTAGAAATGGCCCTTGAAGAACCTGAAAGGTAAAAACCAAAATGCCGGAAAAGTATTGGCTGGTGTCGGTAGATAATTTCCTACCATTATTGGTAGATAATTTCCTACTGTTATTGGTAGATAATTTCCTACCATTATTGGTAGATAATTTCCTACCATTATTGGTAGATAATTTCCTACCGTTATTGGTAGATAATTTCCTACCGTTATTGGTAGATAATTTCCTACCGTTATTGGTAGATAATTTCCTACCGTTATTGGTAGATAATTTCCTACCGTTATTGGTAGATAATTTCCTACCGTTATTGGTAGATAATTTCCTACCGTTATTGGTAGATAATTTCCTACCGTTATTGGTAGATAATTTCCTACCATTATTTGGTAGATAATTTCCAATACCGATACCACTGGTATCATCTGCTATACATCAGCATCGACTCAGCCCTAGTTTATTTACAATCATACTGTAGTATAATATTTTATAAAGTGGCATGGATGCATTGGGAAACGATCAAAAAAAAAAAAAGGTAAAGTGTTCCCCTGTGCATAGCACCACGCCATGAAGGCGTATAGGGGGTGTGGGGGTAACGCCCCACACTTTCTTGATCCGGTCGTGAGTGGGGGTGATGTGATCAGCATCATGCCCCTGACCGCCTTTACCCCCCAGGGTTTCCCCCAGGTACCCATGTTATTCGACGCTGGGTGGGCGCCGGGGCCGCTTTCACCGTTAGAAAAGTTCCCGGATTTGAACCGGCCGGGGATCGAACCCGGGACCTTGAGCATGGTAGTCAGACGCGTTACCGACTGAGCCACCGCGGAAACGATCACATTTCAATATCAGTAACAGTTTTGTGGAATTGTTTCTTAATCTTAACAGCCTCAAAATGATTGTGTTGAAGTCAGCAATTTTCAGACTACAGTGCAACCCCGATTTTTACGTTCCCAGATTTTCCTGCCTTGTAATTCAATCCTTATGATCCTAACATAGCAAAGCATTTGAAATTTTCCCCAGATTTTATATTTTTCTGTTTAAGTTTTTTTCACCTTGGTCCACTGAAAAACAAAATCGAGGTTCCACTGTATTTACAGAAATTTTGAGCAGGAAGTTATCATCAGATTTGATTTTCTCTTTGTAAAACTCAATATGCTGACCAAGGCAGAAATTTATTTTATTTTAAAACATAAAAAAAGTAAAGTGCTCCTCTGTGCTTAGCACCACGCCATGAAGGCGTATAGGGGGTGTGTGGGTAACGCCCCACACTTTCTTTCAGCATCACGCCCCTGACCATCTTTACCCCCCAGGGTTTCCCCCAGGTAACCATGTTATTTGACGCTGGGTGGGCACCGGGCCGCTTCCATCCTTAGAAAAGTTCCTGGATTTGAACCGGCCGGGGATCGAACCCGGGACCTTTAGCATGGTAGTCAGATGCGTTACCGACTGAGCCACCGCGGCCACCATTTTAAAACATAAACTAAACTTAACGTTTCAACCTTCTAGCAAGGTCTTCAGACTCTGTACCAAGTACAAATGAAACAAGGCACAAAACAGGAATATATATATATATATATATATATACAAAAATCACTCCCCTCCAGACACAAGATTATTAGAAAGTTGCTTCTGGAACATTCCAGCCTTCCCTTGTCAACTGTACTTTCTCCTGACAGGCGATTTAGCTAAACGTTTTCTTTCATCTGGAACGTGGTTGGACTCCTTATATCATGCTCTTTTTTCCTCTCTTCATTCCTCTTCCGTCTTCTCTCCTCCTTCGCTCTAGTCCTTTCCACTCTTTCTAACACCTTCTTCAATTCTTTGTTTAACTTCAGTCCCTCATTCCAGTTCATTGTGTCTTCTTCACCTTTCTTCTCTATTTCCTTGGCCTCCTTCCATTTCCTCACTAGTACTCTCTTCTCCCTTGCTATCTGCTTAGCCTCATCCCTCTCTATATCATGTCCTCTTTCTCTTGTGTGTTTAAATATTGCATTTCTCTCTCTCTCTTAAGTCGTACATCATCCCTATGTTGAAGGTTGAAACGTTACGTTTAGTTTATGTTCTAAAATAAAATAAATTTCTGCCTTGGTCAGCATATTGAGTTTTTCATATCATGGAAACAAGGCTTAATGGTGTTATAATTTCTCTTGGTGTCGTTATTAGCAAGTAATTGATTCAATCCTTATGATTTAATGGATATTTTTTTTATGGACTTTTTTTTTCTTATTTTTTGACTTGTGTGTGGGGATTCTTTGTAGGTGCCAGTGATGGCGGTATTCACTTTTATGACCTTCTTACTGATGTTCCTGATCTTAAACCTTACGGATGTGCGTGGGTGCATTCTGGACCAGTGACATGTGTTTCTTTGAATGAGGATGGAAGCAAATTAGCAACAGTTGGAAAGGATCAGGTAAGATTCCAGGAACTTAACCAGGAAAAAATTTCCTCATTGCAAATTGATTTTGATGGGCTTCATGTGTTTATTGTGTGTTCACGAGCAATAAAATATACAAAGATGATTTTTTAAAAAAGGTGATTATGTGTACTTATGCAGGGTGATTCAAAAAGAAAATACGCATTTGAAACAGGTATATTTGATAAAATAGAAGTAGTACAACTCTGAAAGTTTTGACACTTACTTACGGATATCTAAAGATTGTTCAATATGTCCTCCACCAGCAGCACAAACAACATCACAGCGGTACTCAAATTCATTCCAAACTCGGGCAAACATATCCATCACTGATGCTACAGCAGTAGTGATCTGATTTTTCAGCTTCATAGCGAACCGACGTCTCAAAACTCGCCAAATGGTTGTCTGAAGCAGTTTAACTCCAGACTTGGACGACGAGTTGATTTTGAAGGGCTGCGTTGGAAAGCAGCTTGAATTCTTGCTACATTTACTTCAGACACACGCAGCTTTCCAGGGCTCTTACCTTTACATAAACAACCCGTGTCTACGAACTGTCCATACCATCTGCGAATGTTCCATTCATTAGTACGATCCATAACACGGAAACGTCTTTGCACTGCAATCACCGAGTTATACGTAGCAAACTCAAGGACACAAAACACCTTGTGCTGCTGAGTCGCCATTTTCACTCTGACTGAAGTAGTGGAATTGTGAAGACAAATAGCGCTGAACGAGTGATCTACCGGCAAACTAGACAACCTTACAACACTACCTTTGGCACTGTGTGACAAAGGAGATGCCTTCATAGTCATGAGCAACAATAAGGATCTCCTTGTTGCAGAGTGCTTGTCGGAACTTTTGCAGTCTTGGCAAATCGTTATGGCGAACAACTAAATCACTGTTGGATATGGAAGTGTCTATGACCACTTGCTATTAAGAGATTTACCTCGATGAGTAGCGTTGAATGAATGCAGTGGAAGGTTTCTAATGGTTACCGTACAGGCCTTGGAAAAATAATTTAAGCAACAATTTTCAAACACTTTGAGGTTTATTGTAACAAGCAGCCACAAGGGGCTTCAGATTACACAAAAATATGCCAAACAAAATATCAATAAACCCCATGAAATAACCTTGAAAACAATAACTATAACCAGGTAAAATTGGCTCCGTGTTCAGAACCCTCAAAATGCCAAGAAAATATTTCAACAAACAACATTTAAACCCACAAACTTATTACTACCCATTCTACTCCCCTGCTCAGGCTCCAACAGTCAGCTATGAAATGGTGCTCCGAAGCCACCACACATTCCTTCCTGCTCACATAAGTCATATGACTACTACATTTCTGACATCTGTCTGGTACACTGCTAAACACCACATGGTAGCATATGGTTATACAATTACCCCTTTTTTTAAATAAAACATCTTCAATAACCATATGCGAAACTTTACTTATTAACTCTTTTACTTGTCTTCGCCTCTTTGATCAAACTACAATATACGTAGTTTGATACGTACTACAATAGGTGTCACAAGGTGTATGGCTCATCATCACAAGCTTGCCCAAGTTCTGTGTGGCACTTCACAGTATTTCTTCTGCATGAAACATTATAATTTTGATAAACGCAATCTGTTACTTTCGTGAGAACATTGTTTTATAGCACACTACTCAAGAAGGCTCCACTCAGCACAGTGCTGACACCACACATCAACCTGTGGAACTAGACATCGTGTAGAGAGGCAGAAATAAAGCCATTATCAAAATTTGACTATTTATTGTTGCTACTGCTGAACAGTGGACATATTGTTGAGTAATCACTTTTTTTTAATGATTATCATAGATATAATTATATTGCTCTTGTGAAATATCAATATGAGGGCCAATCCACAAGTTCCAGGTGTGACAATCACATGCTTCAAATCTACTCATCCATATCATAATTATGGTATTCAGAATGATGACATTGTTACTGTCCTGAAGAGTGAGCTCTGTGAACAATGTTATTTTGGAGCAATTCAAGAAGAATGGGAGTTCAGGGTGTGAGTCACACTGCGGTAAAAGCTTCACCAACTTGAAAACTCTGAATTTTTACAACTTTTATATCCATCATATTTTTTGGAGGGGAATGCAGATTGTAACCTTCCATCTCATGTCTTTTATTCCAGCGAAAACATTTTTATTTTTAATGTTATTAATTTTTTAAAAAAGTTCTGGGTGTGACCTATGTGAATACCTCATTAATTAACATCATTTAATACCATATTACTAATACTTTAACTGAGCAATATCAAAGGGGAAATGAATTTTAATAATAACCAAATTTATTTGTGAAAATTACAAATTTATTGAGCATTTTAAACACTCAAGTCTTAATGTAAAAAGACAACCTTTATCACATTTTCCACTTGTCTTTGTTAATCTGTATTCTTAAAACCATTCAAGGACATGTAAATATCAAATAGGTAACTATTTAGTGTCCTGCACTAAGCTAAAACTAGAGCTTAAGTTTATGTTGTTTAAATAGTATTTGGACTAATTTTATTTTTTGAGTGGTAGGATCACTTTGTCATGGATTGGCCCTTGACAAACAAATATCTTTCGCAGAGAGTTAATTGTGATATTTAAATATATTCTGTGAATAAATGAAGATTCTAAAATTAGAACATCTCACTCACTTGCCTAATATGCACTACTTGATATTCTATAATCATTATCCAAAATTTCCCTAAGGGTGCATCATTATTCACTTAGAACTAACTGCTCTGCAATTTCTGATTTTAGAAATAATAGATATCTTCTTTTATCACAATACTACCACAATCTGTTGGTTCGTAATGACTCTTTGTTATCAATGTAGCATATGTAATTTTACCAACTTAAAGTGAATCGTAGTATAATAGATTGCATTGTAATCTTTAATGGATATAATTAATAGAACTGGTATTATTATTCCAATGTAATTTGTGTTGCTATTATATTTTATGTGTACTATGCATGCATCCTGTTTTTGAGCCGTATAATCTAACTACTTATATAAAGAAATTTGTTCATTAAAGTTTTATTCCTATATACCATATTACCTTGTGTATAATGCACATTTTTTTCCAAAATTTTTGCTCCCAGAAACTGTGGTGCATATTATGCAGGAATAATTCAGACAGACAACATTAGAACCATACATGTTTTCACTGTGTCACTGCATATAACTTGCATATATCAACAGGCGCAATTACAAATTACTAGGTTGGATTTCTTTAGTAATAATAATAAATAAATAAACAAAAAACAAAAAAAAACACTAAAGTGCAATGGTCATTTCCCATGATTTTCCACTCTGCGATAGAACGTTTTGCGACATTGAAGAAAGTGGTGCTGTGCCATTCTGGCAGAATTTGAGCATGCACCTCCTGTTACACGGGATGTGTGTCAGCAGTATTTATCAGGCGAGAAATAATTGAAAATAACTTCCTGAGTTCTGCAAATTCATAACATAATTTTCATCTCGCTTTTTTCTACTGCAGAATCAACAAGGTTGTTACAGAAGTAAAAGCTTTGGGATGCAAAACACAGTGGAGGGAGAAGGGGGAGGTGGCGTGGGTAGGTAACTCATTGTCCACTTGGTCCATATAGCAACAGGTGACTCACTGAATATGTATGATGTCATACACTCTTGCATTAGCTTTACAACCTGTAACTAAGAAAGTCATTTCTTGCACCTGAATTTTACTGTGCATCATACACGAGATATAATTGTTTGTCACTTTTCTCATCAAAAACCAGGGTGTACATTATACGAGGACCATTTTTCTTGTAGTGGCAACATGTATGAGAAATATACATGAAAGAAGATACATACCTGGAATCATTTACAACCCTTCAATGTAATCTCCTGCTGCTGCGTGAACACGTTTCCAAACATCTGGCAGTCGTTGGATGCCTATGATAGTCCCGTTTGTGCCAGTGTGTGGAAATGATGCTCGGGATGTCTGGAAAGCATTTTCCCCTCAACGGTTTCTTCATCTTGGGAAACAAATCAAAGTCGCAGGGACTCCAACACCAATCTTTCTCCAGCAATCTGTGAAGTGCATCAAGGTGGTGTGGATCCATTGCCTTGTGAGGATGCCCGCCACCATGTTCTTTCGCAGCTGATTCACGACCACTTTCAAATGCCTTGGCCCATCTGGCAATGGTGCTCTATCGCGTAAGCCCTTGTGAATTTGCCGTGCATTCCTTCCATGTGCAACCTGAAATTTGATGAATATTCTCAGTTCTTCATGCGCGAACCTTGTTCAGGGCGGTATTATACACACACTTCACTTTAACGTCTTCTAACTACCACACAACAGTACTATTTAGCTCCAAACACCTACACACGATCTGTAGTGCAAGACTAAACAAGACCGATCGTCTTTTGTCCCAGCGACAACTGACAAGCGTATACCAACAGTGTTGCCACTACAAGAAAAATAGTCCTCCTACATGCATGTGTATTATACATGTGTAAATACAGTATGTGGTACGTGAGCTGACTGACAAGTTTTGAGCCTAACACAGAAAATGGGGAGCTGGGCAAACCAAATGATATTTTTGATAATGTACCACTCTTCATTAGTATCATGTATTTCTAGTTTTTTGGTTACAAGATCTGTTTGTGTGAATGTTAGCGATTCATTATGAATTGAATTGTTCCCAGGTAGTGAAGGCCATTTCACTTGAGTTCCTGGACAAGAAGGGTCCCAAAAGCAAGCCAAAGCACTTCAAGAAATACAACGTGCTGGACTTTTGGTCCGACATCCATGTCGGCTCCGTCCTCTCCTGTGCCTGGGTGAAGACTTCCAAGAAGGAGTACCTCTACACGAGTGGCGAAGATGGGTTGATCAAGACTTGGCTGCCAGGCCAAGTGGGCGAAAGGAACGCTATTCAAGGTCATTATAGCCCAGTGGTTAAGCTCGTGAGCAAGGTACGCATCTTTATTTGGTTGATTGATTTGGTCTGTTTTATTTCACCTTTTGCTAACTGCAAAGATGAGGATGAGTAATTATTTGATAGGGACAGTCGCAAAGAATGCCCATGACCAGGTGGGAATTTGAACCTGGGACATCTGGCTTTGTGGCTTGCTGTGCTAACCACTCCGCCGGGGTATAAGGGGCAACCTTCTGGTAAGGCATTCAAAAGTGAACGTGGTACACCCCGGCAACTGCTTCTTTCAGGTCTACAACACAACCTCACATGGAAGTGTAGAGTGACAAGCCATGTGAGGTTGTGTTGTTGTAACTTGAAAAAGTTCTGGGAAACCAGAACGAAATTTCGCAGATAAAATAAAATAAAAACCACTAAAAATAACTGTGTTGGATTATTTTGCATCTACAAAAACTGGTTATGCAAACCTTTAAGAAGAACATGAATGTATCATGAACTAACTTAAAGTAACACCATTAAGCCTTGTTTCCATGATATGAAAAACTCAATATGCTGACCAAGGCAGAAAATTATTTTATTATAAAACACAAACGAAACGTAGCGTTTCAACCTTCTAGCAAGGTCTTCTTCAGACTGCACCAAGTACAAATGTAGCAAGGTACAAAACAGGACGATATATATACACAAAAATTACTCCCCTCCAGATTATTAGAAAGTTGTTTTCCTGGAACATTCTAGAAGGTGGCCTTCCCTTGTCAACTGTACTTTCACCTGACAGGCGATTTAGCTTAGAGTTTTGTAGAGAAACTCGACAAGTTTTGTGATGCATTACAGGTATTCAATATGTTCCCCCTTTGTGATTCTGAAACATCAACTCCATAATCAAATTCTTCCCAAACATGATGCAGCATGTTCCTGTCAATTAGATCAAAAGCACTGATGATGGAAGCCCACAGTTCTGCTAGATGACTCTGTAATGGAGGCACAAACACTAAATCCTTCACATAACCCCACACACAAAAAAGTCACACGGAGTTAAATGAGGGAAGCATGGAGACCACGACAGCAGTTGTTGATCATCAAATTTACTGTGTTTCTGGAAAAGTCAACATTGTTGTATTAGTGCAATAAAAGTAGGTTTTTAGACAAGCTAAGTAAAAAAAGGAAAAACAAGAAATTTTAAATTTGTTGTGGATAAACTATACTTCAGGAAAAGGGTCGTGTTTTGAACTATTTTCAAGTAGAAATCTACAACTGTAAGTGGCTGTTAGTATTTACCACTTTCTTGCTGTAATTTTTGGGTTGTATTTGGTTAATGTTAGGATTAATATATATATTACTAAATTTGACTATAATTATGTATTTTTTGTTTTAATTATTATGATTTTTTTATTAATAAAAGATGATTTTTTGTTAACCATTAGCCAGTTCATTAAAGCTCCCCCTGATGCCCTATCCAACAGTCAATTTCTGTTCAGTTTCCCTTCACGTTATCACTTTTAAAATGTGAAGTGTTTTTCTAATATTCTAAAAACTTGGTTAAGTAAGATTCAAAGTGTGGTGTTTAGCTAAAATGTAGTGACTTTGTTACTAACTAACTCTCTAGCCTTCTTAAATCCTAAGGTTTATGGTTGCAGCAACACAAGCCTTCCATCTGTCCCTATCCTGGACAAGATCAATCCAATCTTTTCCATCCTTACCAATTTCCTTTAGGTCCATCTCACGTTATCCCTCATCTTCGTCTTGGCCTTCCTACAGGTCTCTTACCATCAGGTTTCCCAACAAGAATCCTGTAAACTCTTCTTTCCTCTCCTATTCGTGTCACATGGCCTGCCCATGTAAGTCTTCTTGATTTAATTATTCTGATAATATCTGGACACGAATACAAATTATGCAGTTCTAAATTATTTAACCTTCTCCACTCACCTGTCTCCTCACCCCTTTTAGATCCAAATATTTTCCTAAGGATTTTATCTTCAAGTACTCTTAATTTATGTTCCTCTTTTAATGTAAGGGACCAAGTATTCACATCCTTATAATACTACAGGCAAAATTACTGTTTTGTATATTTTAACTTTTAGTTTTTAGATATTGTGTAAGAAGACAAAAGTTTATGAAGAGAAAAGTAACATGTATTTCCTGAATAAAGCCTACTTTTTATTTCCTCTTTAATATCATTTCCACTTGTTAGTATTTCTCCTAAGTACTTGGATTTGGAAACTGGTTCAAACGAGTTGTTATCAATAATTAGATTTTGATTATTACCTAACACTTGGTTTCGGTCCATAAGCATATATTTAGTTTTCTCTTTGCTAACTTCCAAACCTATCTCTTTAGCTGCTTTGAAAAATATTTTAGCATTATTCTGAATTGTATTTATACCACCCCCTAGTAGTCTACATCATCTGCATATGCTAGTAACTAGAGCCCGGAAGTTTGGCAAAATGCCTCTTTTTATCTACTGCATATATTGATAAAATTTTTCCGGATATACGTTTCTTATGTTGTTTCGAATGTTTTGGAAGCCTTTTCATTTTGCCTATTTTGCCTATTTGGGACCCCCACTGCCTATTTTTAATCATAATGCCTTTTTTTTGCCTTTTTCAATGAAATTTGACAATTTTTTTAAAAAAATGTGTATATAAATTATTTTTCTCCCAAAAAACGTTGTTGGCATTTATTTTTCTTCCGTTTATTATGTGAATAATTTTCGCCTTATTTAAGTAATATTGAACTCGCGCATGTTTCAACATTGCTGAAGGAGAAAAGTGTGAGAAAAAAGTGTTTCATGCTGAGTCAGAATATTGCCTTTCAGTTAACATTTCTTGTGCATGATTGACTGCTGAAGTGGACAGGTTGATTTCGAACACAAAGAAGATATTTCTGAAATCTCCCTCTCGAACCCGAAAATTTCAGGAAGTTGCGATTGAGCTTAGTTTGCCTCAGCAACCAGTCTTGACGAGATAGGGAACCTGGATATCAGCAGCTATATATTATGCTAACAACCTTCAAAAAATCAGTGAGGTGATCGATGCTCTTCCAGAAATTGAAGCGGCTTCAATTCGTGAAGTGAAAAAACTCCTGTGCTATTCAAGTTTATTTTTTCACATTATGGTGCATTGCCAGAGACAATTACAATTATAGCATCCATGAAAATCTACGAGGAATCTATGCAGCAGATGATGGAAGTGCCAGGAGAAAAGAGGTCAGCTGTTGCGGAAAAGTGCAAACGGGTAGTGAGTGCAAATGAGGACCTGAAACAATTGAAAACAATTTGTGATATTCTAGAAGGTGAAAATGCTGTTACCAAAATGAGTCCAGCTACATTAGCTTGTTTTATGTATGCTCCAATAACTTCTGTCGAAGATCATTTTCTATTGTGAAAAACATTCTCTCTGTCAGACGACTATCAATGAATGTTGAGAACTTAAAAAGCACCTTGTAGTTATGTGCAATCAGGACGGAGAAAATTGAAATGCTCTTCCCAATTTAGATTTTAACATTTTGCCAGAATTATAGATAAAAGTAAGCGACTTCTAAATGTGCCTTTTTTCGGTTTATTTTGCCTTTTTTTCATTTTTAGTGCCTATTTTCCACATTATAAATGCCTTTTTGCCTGCCTATTTTAACGAAAATAAATGCCTGAACTTCCGGGCTCTACTAATAACTAAGTCAGACCATTTAACTTTAGTCCTTCACTAGTTTCTTTTATTTTCCTAACAGCATATTCTAAGGCAAAATTTTGGCAGTTTAATTCTGCTCCCTCAAAATTAGGCCCAAGTTTAATTCTGCCCCCTCACAATTTTACCCAAGTTTAATTCTGCCCCTCAAAATTAGGCCGTTTAGTTCTGACCCCTCAAAATTAGGCCCAAGTTTAATTCTACTCCCTCAAAATTAGGCCCAAGTTTAATTCTGCCCCTCAAAATTAGGCGCAGTTTAGTTCTGACCCCACAAAATTAGGCCCAGTTTAGTTCTGACCCCTCAAAATTAGGCCCAAGTTTAATTCTACTCCCTCAAAATTAGGCCGTTTAATTCTGCCCCCTCAAAATTAGGCCCAGTTTAGTTCTGACCCCACAAAATTAGGCCCAAGTTTAATTCTACTCCCTCAAAATTAGGCCCAAGTTTAATTCTGCCCCTCAAAATTAGGCGCAGTTTAGTTCTGACTCCACAAAATTAGACCCAGTTTAGTTCTGACCCCTCAAAATTAGGCCCAAGTTTAATTCTGTCCCTCAAAATTAGGTGCAGTTTAGTTCTGACCCCTCAAAATTAGGCCCAAGTTTAATTGTCCCTCAAAATTAGGTGCAGTTTAGTTCTGACCCCACAAAATTAGGCCCAAGTTTAATTCTGCCCCTCAAAATTAGGCGCAGTTTAGTTCTGACCCCACAAAATTAGACCCAGTTTAGTTCTGACCCCTCAAAATTAGGCCCAAGTTTAATTCTGTCCCTCAAAATTAGGTGCAGTTTAGTTCTGACCCCTCAAAATTAGGCCCAAGTTTAATTCTGCCCCATCAAAATTAGGCCTACTTTGATTCTGCCCTCTCAAAATTAGGTTCCAAGTTACGCCCACGTTTAAATCTATTAATTGCTCTAATGACCTGGTGTGGAAAAGTTTGGATCTTGGTCTGGAAAACCTATAGAAGTCGGGGAATATTGTTGTTATGAAATTGTAGATACCCTGAGTAAGTCTTAGGTATGGAAGCAGTTGTCTGTATGATACTTGAAGTGTATTATTTTCTAAGCATGGATGCTACTTTCCAGGGTGGATATATTGTGAGTGTGTCCTCGAATGGGACGTTGATCATTTGGTCCAGCCAAGGAGCTGAAATGAGGAGAATCCTTGTGGAGCCAGGATCTGCCTTCTCCTTCCAGTCATCTGCAGCCGGTTGCCATCTTGCATATGGAAAATCCAACATCAAGATTGAGAAGCCATTGAAGGTAAAAAATAAATTAAGTTTCCACACAGTTACATAGTATAAATATGAGTTTAGGTAAAAAAAAAAAAAATCCACTTTTCTCCCTAGTATTTCTTGGTCTTTTTTCTTTTCTTCTTTTAGGAAAAAATACCATATTTTTCCGAATCTAATTTTCAAGTTTTGGACTTTGAAAATTTAGGTGCACTACTTGTATTCGAGTATATATGCATAAATATAACATGGAATTAGTGTATATAGAATGGAGTGTTTGCCAATTCAGTAATCAAGTTTTATTGTACTTGATAATTTACCTACATACCTGTATTCATAGAAATCGCCCTTAACAAAATTTTATTTTGGTAGTATTGTCAACAGTATATGTAAAATGGGTTTTCCAAAGTCCTTCCCACATTTAAATTCACTATAACTTTGTAACGAACAGAGATATTTAAGTGAAATAAAGTTTGTACTGCACAACGGTCTTTAAAGTTTTACCTGACAACACTGCATACCCTTGTCCTCGTCGTCACACCTCCAACTGGGCACCATCCACATTGATGCATTCCTACAATCTCATTCTGGAACCCAGAATGGCTTTCCAGCACTGCTCATCCAAAATGTGATGTGATGTGTGAAAAAGAATATGAAAGATTGTGTGCATCAATTCAGAGCACTATAGATTGATAACATAATTTATCTTGCATATGTTCATACTCAAATGTTATTTAAAACTCAACCTATTTTTCCATGAAAAGAAATCATAGTGTCGTGAAATTAGAAATCAATTGGATCTTTTGCCGACACCAGCAAAGATTTTTTTTTGAGATTTTGCCTCCTCTTGAAAAACCACTATGATTGACTGGTTTGTTTCATTTTACTCGCTTTGTGCCACTTTTGGATAATAGTGAAGATGTGGGGACAATCACAAACATAGAAGGATGACAACAGGATCCTCACAGAGGATTATACTGACCACAGGTTCAGGTGCCAGTGAAAAACCGCTATGATATCTCAAATTCAGAAATATTACATCTGCTTTGAATTCCTTCTAGAGCATTCACATGAATATTCGTGTAGTTTGCTTTCACTGTTGTCAAGATATTTGCAGTTGTTTCATGACTACATGAGCTTATTTGAAATATTCTCTGAATGTTAGTGGCAGTGGTTCTATATTAGCATAACTTGAGCAAAAATTAGTACCGACCCGGTGGAGGCACATAGTGGTTCGGTTTCCACTTTAAGCTGTAGGTCCAGTCCCGATTAGCCTTATAGTGCATAAAGTGGACTTAAAACACTAAATCAACCAACCAACCAACCAATCAGTACTGAATTCTAGAGGTGATGTGCGTTAGCAGAACAGATTTGTAGTAAAATCACAGGTCTGTTGTTGGTCCAATCTGTGCCACCAACAAAATGAAATTTGTTCAAGATATTTTTCAATATTGGTGTGTAAATATTCTTCTCCAATTATATGCATCAATTTACCAAGTTTTTTCTTTATAATATTCAAGAATTACATAAAGATATTAAAACAGATGTTATGCAATCATAAAATACTATTTTTGGTGCAAAATAATAAAAAAATCAAATTTTGCATAATTTCCATGATAATTAGACTGCAAATGCATCGCGCTGCATTTTTGGCGGATCCTATGCATGACCAAAATGCCAGAAAAGTATCGACTGGTATCGGTAGATGAATTCCAACCGATACTTTCTGATACAGATATCACTGGTACCAATATATCGGCATCGGTATTGGCTCAGGCCTAAAAATTACATTATTGTTGTTATTTAACTATTTTAAAATGTTGTATTCTTAATTGTAGGAGAATTTGCTTGCAACCATTGATGGCCATTCACAGTCAGTTCTTGGATTATGTTGCTCGTCACGAGGCAACACAGTGGTGAGCTCAGGCTTGGATGGCAAAGTGTGCGTCTGGAGACAGAGAGAATCAGGGGCATCGCCTTCTTCCAGCACCAGGTCACTTCACTGCTCCCCAATTGTGGCTGTGGACATTCACCCAAGTCAGTCGATTGCCCTCACAGCAAGTAGGGATGGCACTGTGGTGTTGTGGGAGGCTACCGATGGCCAGTTTGCGTTCGCACACAAGTTTATGGTGAGTGAATATATACATATTGTTATAAGCAGTGCTTTTTTTCTGGTGGTACAAAGCGATAATTCGTACTATCACCTCTTTATAGGTGACAATAAAACTAACATTTTATTTTAATGAAAGAAGCATGCGCGTGTGTGTGTGTGTGTGTGTGTGTGTGTGTGTGCATGTGTATAAAAACATGGATGCATTATCATTTATGAACATACCACAATATTTTGAATAGTTCTTGTGATAAGCACATATGGGAGCTTTGAAATCGAAATGACATGTGACAAGTAACAAACAAACCTTCAGATTTAAATTGAACCTTTCGTATTGAAGTGATACAACAATCTGCATCTGTTGCTCATGCTGGGTTGTTTTTTTCAATAGCGGGCATCATGTTGCCTCGATCTGTTGCTAGTACATGCACACAGGCTGCATGTTACTTCATGTTGCTCCAGACTTAAAGATCCCATACAAAATAGTACTGGTTCTAAGTAGCACACCTTAAACATATGTGTGAAAAAGTTTGCATAAAATTGTGACTTGACGAGCATTTCAATTTAGGTTGTGCAAACGAAATTAGCCTAACTTAAATGCAATTGATGAGCTGTGTTTTGGTCCCTGATTTAAATTCTTGCGTGTGTCAGAAATAGAACCCTGCATCCATTATGGAGGATGAAACGTTACCTGTTGTAAAACCAATTCATGTGCTGTTTAGAAGTTAAATAGTGAATAATAATGTAGTTTCCAGCAAAAGTTATGACAAGTTGTTACGTTGAATATATTTAATTTTCTTAAACTTTTTAACTCTTAATTTATTTTTGACAACACAAATTAAATAGACAAAATACATCACTTGAGTCTGACTTAATATTTCAGAACTATTTGTTATAAATATATGTAAATTTGTTTTCTGTATTTTATCAGTGTTGCTAATATATTGTCCTGCGACATCCCTGTGAAAACTTTAAATATTTTTCATCTTTTTCTTTGTGCAGGTCTGGGTAACCAAAGCCCATTGTGCAACTATAAAAATTGATCTCTACATTGGTGGTATGGTCTTCCAAAATTTCTTGTTCTCTTTGGCCTGTAATTCAATAATTTTCTAGGCAGATGGCTATCTATCTATCCTCAGAACATATTGATTCCACTTTAACTGATAATTTTGAATTTCTTCCACCATTGCATCGACCTTCTGTTTATTTTGGATTTCTTCACTTCTAATTGTGTCTCATAAGGCTACTTCACTTAAAAACAGCAAAAATCTCATTTGTAAACAATTTATTCTGGTTTTATCATGTTGACAGAGAGTCCAAAATTTGCTACCATACAGAAGAGCTGATTTTGAAATAATATAATAAACGACGTTAAATTGTATTAGTTAAATTTAACACTACTTACGTGAGTGAGTATGAAGCTTTTATGGAACAACGGCACTATGTTCAATGCTTTGGAAAATATTTACGAACCTGATGAAGGGGTCAGTTGGACCCTGAAACATTGTTGCATAAAAGCTTCATACTCACTCACGTAAGTAGTGTTAGATTTAACTTGTTTATTTTATTTAATAGTAAGCAACATGCACCAAGCTACAATATGATGTTTGAAATAATGTTATCTAATTTGAATTTCTTTTCAAAATTCCATTTAATGTATTACAGTGCAACCTCAATTTTATGTTTTTCAGGGGACCAAGGTGAAAGAACTTAGAGTGCAGTTAATTCTAAAATCTGGGGAAAATTTATAGCATTTTGCTATATTGGAACTACGAAGATTGAATGTATAATGCGGGAACGTAAAATCGAGGTTCCACTGTACTTTTTACTAAATTTTTCTCAACATCTTTTTGGTATTTGAACTGTGAAATACGGCTTCCCAAATATGCAAAGTTTCTTACCTGTTCAATTATTTTATCCTTTATCACTGTTTTTACTGTAGAAAGTGTTCTACCTTTTATTGCCATTGACTTGTAAGAATTGATTGTAGTTTGAAAACAGGCCATTGTTTTTTGTTGTAGGTAAAGAAGCTGCTGGGTGATAAGGGCAGTGGAGAAGCTAATGAAATAACATGCGCCGTGTTCTGTGATAGCAACGAGATTACATACGCTGTGATTGGACTAAGTAGTTGCCACATACTGGCGATTAAGGTACGCAAAGGTGGAGACAGCAGCTGGCAGGCTGTGAAGGAACTGGAGACAAAACACGAAGCTCCTATCCTGAACCTTCTCTGGCTCAAGAACAAGGATGGCATTGTTGTGTGTTCCTGGGCAGAAAGTGTTTCCTTGTTGTGCATAAGGAAGAAAATTGTCACCCCAGTTGCACAGAAGTGAGTACCGCTGAGTAGAATGGAACCTCATTTTTTACATTTTTAACCTTAGCTTACTCGTGCTGTGCAAGAAACGTACTTACCTGAGGGGGTTGCCTCACAGATCCACACTTTTTTATTGTTCACTAAACCTTAAAAAGTAAATAAATAAAAATTTGCACCAATACTTTCTTTTTTTTGTTTATATAGGTGGATATACGTATATATCCTTTATAATAATTACAAAACTTGCTATCATTACCAACCAATTGTACACTGACACTGGCATAAATGTGTCGACAAACATGCATTCAAGAGGGGTGCCTGATAGGCCTGCTAAGTGAATTTTGTCTCCAATGTACATTACCTGTATGTTTTTATGAACAAAAGTAATACAGACACATTTGGAACATCCTAAGGAACAATGTAATTTATTGTTCCAAATTACACGCTAGATGTCACTGCTTTAGTGAACATAGCGAAAGAAAGAAATTTCATTAATTTGAAATTGTCAGATTGTCGAACACACCCATCACACAGGTATCAGTTGAAACGTTCCTTACTACGCATTATTATGTGAAAGATAATACGTACTGTATTAAAAAACAAGTTTCATTACTTTCAAAGTTTCCCCTTTGGTAAGGTAAAGTTCCTCGTGCATATAGCACCATGCCATGCAGGCACATTTAGGCCATTTTTTTATCTGGTGAGCATCATGCTCCAAACGCCTTTACCTCCCAGGGTTGCCCACAGGTACCCATTGATTTGAGGCTGGGAGAGCCCCAGAGCCGATTTATGTGGGGACAAGACCGGAAAAATTCCGAACTTAGATCACCCACACTGGGGATCGAACCCAGGTCTCCCGCATAGCAGTCAGATGCCCTACTGACTAAACCACCATGGCTCATCATGCGGTGTCCCCCTTGGGTAAGCTAGGTTAAAGGGTATATCAATGTTCTTTTTAAATATTACAGTAATTTTACTATTAAGTAAAAGTTAGTGTATGTTATACCTGTAATGTTTCATCCTGGTTCCCCAAAACTTTGTCAAGCTTAGGAACTTAAAACAAAGTAACATATTTTCTTTGTAATAATAGAAATACTACTCAGACTTTGGTATAGTGTGTATGCAAATATGGATCTTAAATAAACAAATAAAATAATAATAATAAAAAAAATAGCAGCAGCAGCAGCCTAGAAAGACCCGAAGATCATTCTGCACCAAGTGTGGGTAAAAGTAGAACGAAGGTAGCAAAGAACCACAACCCTTAAACTCCGAGATGTGACACATATGTTTGGAGATACACGAACCTTGAACATAGATGGCAACGTTTAATTTGACTATATTTGAGGGAGGGGACAATTTCCTGCCGAAAAAATCACTGATTTTACATTGGAAATTATTTTTTTCTCTGAAAGTATCAGTGTGCAGTTCTTGCCATGAGAATGGAACACACATCAGGCAATATGCAGGGAATGTTTTGCACCTTCACATCTCTGCCTGCATTGTCTACCTGGATGCCTGATAGAGTTCCAAATTTCATTTTAAAAAAAAATAAAACTTTTAAAATTACTTCTTCCATTTGGTAAATGAAAATTGTTTTTTTTAATCATAGGCTTGTATCCTTGACTCTATTTTTTTTTTAGAAAA
The DNA here is from genome assembly GCF_977018435.1 of Lepisma saccharinum. Lineage (NCBI taxonomy): Eukaryota > Metazoa > Arthropoda > Insecta > Zygentoma > Lepismatidae > Lepisma > Lepisma saccharinum. Next base: position 80,221,726 of record NC_139243.1, read on the forward strand.
AAAGAGCTATAATTAGAATTCATACGTCAGGTTTGTGCAACTTACTCACTTTTATATATATATATATATATATATATATATATATATATATATTGGATAAAAGCAAGGAGGGCCAAAAGGGCTAAGTAAAAATCAAATAAGGAAAAGGAAACACTCACCGGACAGTAGGAAAATTCAAAATTTTCGCTAATTTATAGCATCATCGGTGTGAGAAGAAACAGAAGACGGAACCGGAAGTTGGGGTCCTGCAGAGTTGCCAGGTCCCCATTGAAGAAGAAGCGGTGCGTAGAACGAAAAAAACACTGTTTCGTCACCAGGCTCGTCGTAAACTGTGAGTGTGTAGGATGAGTTGGGAGGGAGGGCGGGAGGGTGGGTGAGGGTTGGGCATTACTGGGTGGCCTTGTTCAGGCCAGGTGGAGTGGTTGCACTCATGGCCGATATATAGGCCCTCTCCCATCTTTTGCGAACAGAGGTGTTGGCTGGTTGGGGTAGGAGGTGGATGATCGCTACCCGGAAGCAGTCGTTGAAACTGATGTTGTGGTGGTTGGTGTGGACGGCGACAGTGAAGTCAAGGTTGTGGGTGGAGGAGCGGTGGTTTATCCATTATTATCCACTTTTGGTATGAATCCTTTCACGTATAACTCCTATCAACTGAACCGCCTGCGATCTCTTATTGTTTCCTACACCAAAGCTACGTCCCATGCACGCTTCCTGCACTCATGTTTGATATTAGGCCTAACACCCAAAAGCCTCACACCCAAACTGCCGTTTTCCGCCATGCCCCCAAGCATAAAACCCACGATTTTCCCACTAGCGAGAAATTTCGCTATTGAACTGACCCACGCCATGTACCGATCCCAGCTAAATCGCGCCCGAGAACTGTCCATTTCTATTCAATCCCTTACCAAAATCCTGTTGCTGACCCCAGGTAACCACCATCACAAAATAGACTCCTTCTGGCACACTGCCCATTCCATTGCCAGTGATCTTAACACTAAACACCTCCAAAAACTCTCCAATCTCTGCCGTCAAGCTTTTCAGACTGGCTGCACCCTTCCCCTTCCACTGCCGCCCAATTTCAGTCCCACACCAACATGCCCGCTATTACCCGACCCCCCTCTACCATTGCCCACCCCTCCCACACCACCACAGACCCCCCCTGAAAACCAAAACTGCACTCCCATACATCGCACCTTGGGAAACAACCAGTCCACGGACAAACCCACCCCTACCAGATCCATGACCACCAATGACCCTAACCCACTCAAAAACAACCAGACTGTACTCAATTTATCCAGCCATAAACTGAGCACTGATGAAATAGCTGTTTTATCCAAAGGCCTCACCTTCTCCCCCACAACTCTCCCCAACCAATTCCGCCTACTTTTTGACATACACACATTTGCTCGCAGCCTCCGATGGCAACATTTCTGGGCCAAAAATCCCTCACTCCAAACTACTACCAGTGAAACCCACCCGAGCCTCCTTCAATTTAGCCCCCCCTCCTCCCAAGATCCACCCCCCCCTGCCCACCTACCACCCCTTGGAAAGATACATCACTGCCGTCATTTCCACCACCTCTGACAGCTCATTCTTAAATAACTTTCACAACCAACCTAACCTCAATCCCCCCCAACAGAAAGCCCTCAGAGACCTCCGCAACAACCACAACATCAAAATCCTCCCAGCTGACAAGGGGTCCACCACGGTGGTCTTGAACTCTCAAGACTACCTGGCGGAAGCCAACCGCCAGCTGGCTGACCCCTCCACCTACAAACCCACCACAGTTGACCTATCCGCCGAACACCTCACCAAAATCCGGGACTTCATCCACACCCGCGGCCCACCTGAAGGCCTAACAGCTCGTACCACTGCCATGTTAATACCCGACAATCCCCGCACCCCCACCTTCTATCTATTGCCCAAAATCCACAAACCTGGCAACCCTGGCAGACCCATTGTGTCCAGCTATAACTCACCTACAGAACGAATCTCAGCCTTTGTTGACTCCCATCTCCAGCCTCTTGTGAAAGCTCTGCCCTCCTACCTCCGTGACACCAACCACTTCCTCCAGAAAATCAGCACCCTCCCGCCATTGCCCCCAAATACCATCCTTGCCACCATTGATGTCACTTCCCTCTACACCAACATACCTCACTCCCATGGCCTCCGCTCCATAGAATTCTATCTCAATAGCAGACCCAAACCTCACAACCCCAGCACCAACTTCCTGACCCACCTAGCCCACCTTGTCCTCACTTGTAACAACTTCACCTTCGAAAACCAAAATTTCCTACAGATCCGAGGTACAGCCATGGGTACCAGAATGGCCCCATCCTATGCAAACCTCTTCATGGGCCAACTTGAGCAAGAGTTTTTGGCTACCCAACCCCTCCAACCCCTCCTCTGGCTCCGCTTCATCGACGACATCTTCATGCTCTGGACACATGGAGAACCATCCTTGTCAGCCTTCCTGGACCAACTTAACCACTTCCGTTCCCTAAAATTCACCTGGACACACTCCCCCAACCAGATCACCTTCCTGGATGTGGACGTGCACATCGAGGGAGGACACCTGACTACCTCCATCCACATAAAACCCACCAACCACATGCAATACCTACACTTCTCCAGCTCCCACCCGTTCCACACCAAAAAAGCAATTCCATTCTCTCTGGCCCTCAGGGGACAGTGCCTGAACACTTCACCCACCTCCCGCCAGAATTATAACCTCCGCCTACACCAGGCCCTGGTTAACCGTGGATATCCCTCCATCCTGGTCACCAAGCAAATATCACGAGCTGCCTCACATACCACTACCACCAAGAAACCTGCTGCCACCAACCCACCTGCACTCATCACCCAATATCATCCCCACCTCAACAAAATCAGGCACACACTGCACTCTCTTCTCCCAATCCTCCACAGTGATCCCGAAACCAAAAACATATTTCCCGACAAACCCAGGGTGGTTTTCAAACGCCCCCCTAACCTCCAAAACATCCTGGTCCACAACACTCCTTCACCACACATCCAACACCCCCCTGCCCATAAATGCAACCGACCCAGGTGCAAGACCTGTCCCATCCTTATCACTTCTCACACCCTCCAGGTGCACACGGCCACTGGCAAATTTACCCTCCATCCCAAAGGGACCTGCCATGCCTCAAACCTTATCTACATCCTCACCTGCAACATCTGTGGTGATTTTTACCTGGGGGAAACATCAACGGCCCTCAACCTCCGCATCAATAACCACCGCTCCTCCACCCACAACCTTGACTTCACTGTCGCCGTCCACACCAACCACCACAACATCAGTTTCAACGACTGCTTCCGGGTAGCGATCATCCACCTCCTACCCCAACCAGCCAACACCTCTGTTCGCAAAAGATGGGAGAGGGCCTATATATCGGCCATGAGTGCAACCACTCCACCTGGCCTGAACAAGGCCACCCAGTAATGCCCAACCCTCACCCACCCTCCCGCCCTCCCTCCCAACTCATCCTACACACTCACAGTTTACGACGAGCCTGGTGACGAAACAGTGTTTTTTTCGTTCTACGCACCGCTTCTTCTTCAATGGGGACCTGGCAACTCTGCAGGACCCCAACTTCCGGTTCCGTCTTCTGTTTCTTCTCACACCGATGATGCTATAAATTAGCGAAAATTTTGAATTTTCCTACTGTCCGGTGAGTGTTTCCTTTTACCTTATTTGATTTTTATATATATATATATATATATATTTTCCTTTGTATTTCTAAAAATTAAAAATACAAAATTATTTATTACTTATGTAGAATGACTATCTATTTTGTACACAGACGTCATCATAATACACATGAGTGTATTATTTTGTAACAGTTTTGCAGGAAACCAAGATGAAAAAAACAACTTACAATCCAGGAAGATGTTGTCGGTGTACAAAATAGATACTCATTTTACGTAAGTAATAAATAATTTTGTATTTTTAATTTTTAGAAATACAAAAGAATATATATAATTTGAAACTCGAGCATTTGTAGTTACCGAGACATAAATTGTATTTAAAACCTAAATAAATTTTAAACTTCCTACTGAGAACACTGCACTCAGGCCTTGTTGTGTAAAATTGGCCTGGATGAGTGGTGAAGTAAGAACAAACTGCAAGTATAACAGATGAGCTTCTGTGGTGGCTAATTTTGTATGTAGATTTAAATTAATTACCTGTGAGTGGACTCGCCCTAGATAGTTGCACGTGAGTACATGATATGCATAGGTGATTGGGCAGCAGTATTGTCTGAGCAGCAATCAAGGCCAAACGGCCCAGCTTGTTATCCTCTGGAGTGGTTTTGCTGCATGACAACATGCGGCCACATACGTCAGCTGTTGCAAAGAACACATTGGCGGCGTTTGGGTGCACAGTGTTGGAACACCCACCGTATAGCCCCGATTTATCGCTATCCAACGTCCATATCATTGGTCCGTTGAAAAAAGGCATTTAAGGGTCAGTGCTTCCACTCAAACAATGGCGTCGTGGACAATGTTCGCAACTGGTTCCAATCTCAGCGAAAGGAGTTCTACAAGCAGGGTATTGACCGCTTGGTTAAACAGTGAGACAAGTGCTTGTGTAACTTTGGAGGTAATGTTTGATATAAACCTTGTTGATTTCATTCTGTGGCCCCTGTTCCATTTTCATTTGATCCACCCTAATAATTTCTATTTTGAAGGAACTGAATACAGTCAACTCTCGATACAACGACCTTTCACAATTTCTGGGAAAAGGGTCGTTGTTTCGAAGGGGTCGTTATTGGAATTTGCACCAATTTTCAGCTTAAACGAAGCTCAAACGGACATAAAGATGCCTAGGAGATGGTAACACCATGTATCCTGGTAGTTATACAACCTGTTATGCACATGACAAGTGTTGTGAAAAGGAAAATAGAACATGAAAACGTTTTCATAAAAAAGGATTTAAAATAATGTTACTTTCTTTCAATTACGCACAGTCGTTGCTCTCCCAGGAAATTCTTACCATTCTAGTTCATGAGAAACCCGTTTGCACCGAGACCTATGGAAAGGAAAACAATCTCTCGCTTATTGCAAGTGAAACTCAAAGAATCAGTCAGACTGGCGCCAGCAAAAGCGGAAGATATCTGGCAGAATGAAGGTTGGATTTTATACGGGTCTACATTGTCTGTTACAAGATTAACTGGTAAGATTAGATCTCTCGGGAGAAACAACACAACCTTTATAGGTGCACAAAAAAAAAAAGGCGGGGCTGTAAATTTCGTTCTGGTTCCGCAGTGTAAAATACATCGTAAAAAAAGGTCACGTTTTCTTTGCTTCAACCAACTTCATTCACCCCCCCCTCCCCCATTCAAGGGAGCAGTCCAAACTCGTTCCTTGACTTGCATTGTAATCCAGCGTGAAAAAGGAAACGCGCAACTTGCGATCTGTTTTCACTCAGTGCGTATTCTAGGACACGTCATTAAACAGCGTCACAGTCCATAATCATTCTGGTTTGGAATTGGATTTCACTTTAAACTGTATATTTAGTCCCGATTAGCCCATCAGCATAAAATGAACTTAAAACAAGCTTTATGAAACTGCGCATTTTCACGTATCAAAATGGTAGATCGTTATTTATTTATCGACGATTTAATGTTGGATTTAGGACTATTCTCGATGTCAAACACCCACTCCTTCAAAAGTTTTCCCCTTGAATAATGTCTTTTTAATCGGCCTCAGCGAACATTCCTACATTTAACATTTTTCTTTTCCTGAATGGTTCTGAAGAAAAGGCTGATGCGAATTAAATTTACAGTTTTGCTTATCAGAACAGAAGGCGCAGAACATGAAGTTATTTTAACTCTTGTTTTCCTTTCTGGAGATCGAATTTCGTTATCGTCAAATCAAAACAGCTGCTTTGCAAGATTCAAAACAACAACCTTTTCCTCCGCCCTGCTGGTATCAGCAAGCAAGAGCTTTGCAGATGCTAGACAAAACACTGGCGCCAGGTGCAGCGTAAAAACAAGGAGACCTGCTGAAAGTTCGAGCAACAGGTGGCGGAACAGAAAAATAAGATGGAACTTTTAACAAACAGCAGTGTAAAGAAGAAAGAAATGACCCTTGTTTTACGTTTTACCATGCAACAAACAATAATACGGGCAATATTTCCTATGCAGACAACAGCATAAAAAAAATAGGACCTGAATTCTGGAATTATCAACATTGCCGTGCACACCAGTGGCAGAGGAGCACTTTTTTTTTTTACTTGTTCTATGGTTTTTGTTTGTTTTCAAGAATACATCCAGAACTGGTTGCCCCATTTCAGACGTCAAAGGAAAGGAATAGGGGTGGGTCCTCTTCCACCCTCGCCTGTAATCAGCCCGTGTGCACACACAAAGCAAGAAAATCGTGACTGAAACAATCGGCATCGCCCCTCCCCCCACGTTTGCTGACAGAAAAAGAGGATGAAGTCAAGTCAGCCAACGGAACATTTTTTTGGCAGATATTACGTCATCGACACAATTAGGAAAACGTATGAAGTGGGATTATGATGCACGTAAGATCGAAGTAAACTTTAGGGAAACCTGGATGACAACGCATTAAGAGGGTTGACGATCTTTAGTTGGCCTATGTGGTTTTGATTATCTCTAACAGTTTCGCTTTTTTATGACGTGTTACAGGGAAAAAAGAACACGCTTTGAATGAAAGCGGTTACCGGAAGTTGTCGGAACCTTCTGAACTCTAGGTCAGAACTGGACAGACTTCCAGGTGCCACGCGTCTGTATTTTGGAACCTTCCTGCGACCTTATCTCTCAAGCTGGTGTATTTATCGATGAGATCTGCCATACACATGGCAAAGACTGCAAACCCAGCGGTCATTTCGGTCTGCTCACCCCCCCCCCCCCCAAGTTTTCAGCAGCTCTTAGGACAAGGAAAACAAGTCAAGGTCGATTTAAAATAACATCGAAGCACATTCGATCTTCTCTTCTCACGTATCCAAGAGCAAGAGTGGCAAAACAAGCCTGGCTCGGGTAGCGGCGGTCGGGTCCGGAGTAACATTGGTGCACTTGAGGGAGGGAAGGGCAGAAGTCAAGTGCTATTGGATATCACTCAAAATGGTGTAGTGGTGTCTATTTTTAGTTCAGACCCAATTGTGAGCGGTGGAGCGCTCGTGAAGGGAATGAGTGAAAAAAAACAACACATTTTTCGGCCGATTTCCTTCAATTTTTTTAAACTTTTTTCCCAAGTTTTTCAACTTTTTTCTAAATTTTTCACGGTTCCCGGGAAAAGGGTCGTTACTTCGAGAGGGTCGTTATACCCGGGGTCGTAGAATCGAGAGTTGACTGTATCTGCTTTTGTTGAAGAATTATAACTTTCTTTTCATTAAGTCCTTTTTTTTTACACACTGTATCTTGGTGGTGTAAACTTGAAAAAAAATTGTGGAAATTGGATGAGACATCACAGCAAGTATAAAAACCACTTTAATAGTAACATAAGTGTATTATTTTGTAATAGTTTTGCAGGGAACCAAGATGAAAAAAAGACTTAAAATTCAGGAAGATGTAAAATGAAGAATTTTTTTCAGCATAAATGTTTATTGGTAACATGAAGATTGAATGTACAGGGTGAGCCGAAAAGAAAGACAGATTAAACGCTTCATAAATCAAAAACTTTTTGTTTTATCAGAAAGCATTTAGTACTGTTTCATAGAGAAAGTCTTCAAGGTTACGACCTCAACATTTCGTTTGTTTTCGTGACGTCAGCATCACGTGAGCACCTTTGACGTCAGTTGAGCAATATGGCCACTAGCCAGGTAGAAAAGGCTTTGTGTGTGCTTGGATTTGCAAAAACAAATTCTGTTACTGTCGTACAGCTTAATTAACATGGTGTGGCAAATAACCACCCACAAGGCAGTCCATGTACGCCTGGAGCAAGGCATTTTAGGAGACTGGTTGTCTGTGCTAGGGGAAATGTCGTGTTTAGTGAGAGCTGGACCATCGCATTGATATCTGTCATGTTACAAAAGGGTCACACATAGAACATTTGTAACTTAGCCATGTAAACTTCAGGACATTCTCTTCCAAGCATGTAAATATTTCAACCATGTTATTAAAACTCTTGTTTCTGTAAAACTTTGAAACTGTTTATTTCTTTTAGGCTCATCCTGTATGATGTGGGTAAATGTAAAATCTGGGTTGCACACACTTTGAGTATTGTAATGCTGTTGATAGTATTTGACACTTGCAGGTTTCAGTTTTCAATAAAACTGCTTTTTTTTATGGAAACGAATCATTTTTTTTAAAAAAGCTGAAACCAAAAAATGTTAATATGTTATTATTTTAAAATCAAAACCTGCATAATGGACTTGGAATTCTATGAAGTACAACACGTATACGATAATTGTTTTCTTGCACTGCTATTCATTTCTTTAATTATAATGTTTTGATTTCCATATGTTACAGGCTTGATGACTGGGTGCTTCATTTACTGACCGATCCAGTGGACTGTTATGCTCTCTACGCATGTACTGTGAGTGGATCTCTACGGCGTGAAGAGCTTAGTAAATTGTGAGTAAACATATTGTTTTGTACAGGAAAATGGTAGAATGAGACACACTTGTATTTCCCAGGCTGAACTTCAGCCAGTGCTGAATTATAAATTTTCTAGTCATAATTCTTTGCATCGTCCTGCACCATGTAGTCTAAGGCATGCGTGCAGGTGGGAGTCTCCTGGTGGAGGGGAGTGTAACAACTTTTCTCCTGAGATTTCGGACTGTGTATGGGACCGGTCGCCACCCACCATCGTAAGGAAATTGGGATGCAACGAATGAGTAGCGTAACCTGATCACGGAAACCTACAAGAACGACATCAAGTTTATGGCACTTTCATTACAAGTGCTAACTGCTTTCCTGGGTACTGTTCATTATAGTAAACTAGTTGATTGCCCGGCATTGTCCGGGTATTTATACATCCCAATCTTCTATTAGACAGGAAAATAATTAATTCTAACTATAGTGTAAAATCAACTTGGAGTTGAACGGCATAGCGACCCTGAAAACTATGGATTCCACACTACGGCATTGGGAGTGTCACTTTTCACCTTAGCGACCACGAAAACAATGGATTCCACACTAACATCGGTTTTCGATTATTTTTACATGTCACCCCCTTTCCACTCCCATCCCTAGGGGTGCCAGGGGTGTCTTACCCCCACATTATTTTTTTCGATATTGCATGTGATATGTATACAAAGTTTGGTTGAAATCGCTCCAGGCATTCGAGAGTTATGACAGAACAAACACTCACACATACACACACATTTTTATATATTAGAAGATTAGATGTATATTTCTGTAATTTAAATAAAAACAGTTATAGATGCAAATGCAGAAGCAACTCCTTAATAATAAAATTAATTAATTAATTTAAAGAAACATGTTGGACTTCATGTAAAGTTTCTAAAAATCCAAAAGTGCTCTGCAAGTGTTTTTGCAATTCAAAAGTGACATTTACTTAACTCTTCTAGTAAAAGAGTGAGCTACTTTCTGTGTGTGAGAGAGAGTAGTAATTTCTCCACTGTTGCAGACTGTATTCAAGACTCCAGAAAAGGGCTACTTCAAATAACTCCCAGGAAGAAGAAGATGCGGGTACTCGGATGGAGCCCATCTCGAGTGCTGGTGAAGAAACATGGGTTTCCAGTGTTCTTGCTCTTCACCACAGATCTAAGACTGTTCTTCTAGCTGGACTTCACACTGGTGAAGTCGTGTTTGGTGTTGATTCTGATAGGATTACGAAGAAGGTAAGATTTTCAAAGTGGATAGCATAGTGGTACTTTAAATATTTGCTTCTTGACATTGCCTCGTTTGAGATACTTCTGTTTCTTCCTTAATGTTTTTTAAGCATCAATTATTTCAACCTTTCATAATTTATCAATCCAAATAGTTTGCAAGGTAGAACCTTGTGTTTTACATGAGACTGGCTTAAGAACTTATGTAGTAGGAATATCAACAGGGTGCAGCAGCATTTACAGAGTAATTTAAATTCTCAATTATTTATGAAATAAGTAGTTTTATTGAATAAACTTGGTACCTTGTTGTGCAGAAAGGAATTCCATTTGCCAGTTAATGTTTGATTTTGACTTGGTACTTAATATTGTTCTGACCCCCCGAACGGCAAAAATGAACAAATAAAATACTATAAATCAAGCACCATGCAATATTCTTCTTTTATTATGTGTATGTTATTTTGTCATACATATTGTATCAATAAATAACCAATAAATAAGAGAATTTAAAAGGGGAACAATTAAATTCATGCAACTGACCTCCTGGTATACCATATTTACTCTTGTATAATACGCACTTTTTTCCAAAATTTTAATTTGGACAACCAACATGAGACCGTACAGGGTCATTCCATGATTTTGTGACACTTGCATTGATTTTTCATGTTTACGGAACCCTATCATGTTATATATCGTTGTAAAGCTTAAATCCTGCAGTTTCTGAATATGGCAACAGTATTCAATTCAAGATAACGACACTAATGTGAAATGCGGTTGAAATAAGCTTATCACAAAATGAAGAAACATTCTAATTTTTATGGTACTTTAGATGAAAGAAAAGATAAGCAAAAAAAATCATAATTAAAATGTATTACTGGCCAAATAATATTACATGTATGGAGTGTGTAAATGCCTTAATGGAAGAAATCTTGTGCTGTTTACTGCTAGTTTGAGAGTCCTGAATGTTCATTGTATAAATGTTACATAAGTCAAGGAAAAAGTATATATTTTGAAGTTTTTTTTTTAGAAAAAGTAAAGATTGAAGGAACAAAACCACATATAAAAGTTTAAAGGCCATTTCCCACGATTTTTCACTTTGTAATGTAATGTTCTACAACACCAAGAAAAGCAGTGCCATTCTGGCAGAATTCGAGCGTACCTCCCATCACATGGGATGCGTATCAGTGGAATTTGGTGGGCGAGAAATAATAGATAATAACTTCCTGAGCACTGCAAATCCATAAGGTAATTTTGGTCTCGATTTCTACTATTACAGAATAATTAAGGTGGTTAAAGAGTGAAAGCTTTGGGATGCTAAACACAGTGGAGGGGGGGAGGTGGCGTGAGTTGACAAGGGGATATTCTCCTCTTGGTCCACATAGCAACAGCTTTACAACCTATTACTAAGAAAGCCATTTCTTGAAACTGGATTGCACCATGCATTAGATAAGAGATATAATTGTTTGTCACTTTTCCCCATCAAAAACCAAGGTGTGCACGTGTAAATATGGTATTTTAAGGCACCAGAACACTAAATGCAAACCCTCGAATGTATGCAGGTGTAGGTGGGCTAACTTTGGGGGTCCCCCCACTTTTGTAAATCCACCTTTTTCTAAAACAAATGGCCATGGTTATATAATAAAAAATAAGCCCTTGTTTCCATGATAAACACAAACTCAATATGCTGACCAAGGCAGAATTTATTTTATTTAAAAAAAAATGTGCTTGGTACAGAGTCTGAAGAAGACCTTGCTAGAAGGTTGAAACGTAACATTTAGTTTATATTTTTTAAAATAAAATAAATTCTGCGTTCGTCAGCATATTGAGTTTGTGTCAAAAATAAGGTTTTGGGGCTACTCAAGGGTGAAGCCCCAGTTTGGCATCATCGAGGATGGTCCCTGAAGTCTTGGATACTTAAGTCACCCCTCCTATGCACAATATATAGCAATATGGTTTGCTAATAAGTTACTCTTTCTGTTGTAGATCCACGAATCATCCATTGAGTCCCTCTGCTGCGATCCCTATCTTGGCGATCAGTTGTATTCATCTTCAAAAGATGGGAGCATCAAAATATGGAAGCTGAATGACGAATTGAATGATTTGATTCAGGTATGTACATTTTTTCAATTGTAATATAATTAAGCCTTGTTTCCATATTAAAACCAATAAGTTGCTGACCAAGGCAGTTTATTAAGATAAAAACACTTAACACGTAACATTTCGACCCTGTATCAGGGTCTTCCTCAGACGAAGAACTAAACTAAAATGATGAAATATACTATACACAGAAAGATTACATACACATAGCAGGGTCACTAGCCACACAACAACAAATCAAGTTGACAGTCCTTATCTAGGAAGATTTCTCCAAAGGAATTAAACATATCACCTCCTCACAGTTGTTGACTAATGGGTCTACTACACTGACAGGTGATTGGCAGGTCAAGATTAGCAAGAGTCTAGAACCACCTGCATACCACTCCCCCTCCCCTCCTGCCTTTTTGGTTATGGATGAATACCTCCTCCTCTGGTCTTCTTCTTTTCTCTTCTTTCTTCCTTGTTCATACTTCTTTTTTCTTCATTCTTTTTCTTCATCCTTTCAACTTTCTCTAACACACTCTTCCATTCCTTGTTTATCTTGAGTCCTCCATTCCAATTCATGATGTCTTCTCCTTTCTTTTATATTTCTTTGGCCTCCTTCCGTTTTCTCACTAGTTCTCTCTTCTCTTTTCCTATTCGCCTAGCCGAATCCCATTCAACTTCATGTCCTGTTTGTCTAGTGTGTTTGAATATGGTATTCCTGTCTCTCTTCAATCATCCATATGTTGCTTTCACCTGTCTTTAAGTCTCTTCTTCATTTCCCCTATATATACACTTTCACATCCTCTGCACTTCACCTCCTAGATTACCCCTTCCTCTTCTTCCTCTCTCTTTTCTTCCTTCTTCTTGCTGGCTATACTTAAAATAGTGCGTCCTCCCTTCCTGTAAGTTCTTATACCCACTTTCCTCAGCACTTTGCATATCTTCTCTGTGGCATCGCCCATACTTCTTATACCAAACCATCTTTCTTTTTCTTTTTCTTCCTTCTCTTCCAGTCCTCTCTCTTTTATCTATTTCCTTCTTCTGTTGATGTTGTGTCTGTCTTTCTTTTCATAGCCATTCTCTTCTAATTGTTCCCACAGGCTATTAATCTTGGTTGCTTCTTCCCCTTTCTCTGTGCATATCTTCTTTATTCGGTCTTCAATGTTTCTTATAAAACTACGTTTAGTTCCATCACCCACATCACTTCTTTTGTGGCAGAACACTCCTGCCGAACACTTCCTTTGATACCATGTAGCCACAATCCCCATTCCTCTCTTCTTTTTCATCTCAATATCCAAAAAATTTAATGTTCCTTCCTGTTCCGTTTCGAGCTCAAGGAATATCCCTGCTTTCTGATCTTCTACATCTTTAACAAGCTTACTCAGCTGCCTTTTCGTTCCCTTCCATATCCCAAAAACAATCATCCACATATCTACAAAACAGACTTAACTTATCTCCTCCTTTCACTATCACTTCCTTCTCCCATTCATTCATAACTAATTCCGCCAGCACAGGGCTCAAGCAAGTGCCTATATTCAGACCTTCATTAATCTTGATGATTTTACTCCCCACTCTGCTGTAGCCATTGTCCCAAATGGTTTCCAGCGCTTGTACCACTCTCTCACTATCCCATTCTCCTATAATGCTTTCCCCCACTTTCTTCCTCACTATATCCACTACGTGTCCCCTTTTGATGCTCGGGAACATGCTTCTCACGTCTAGGCTAAACATTGTGATCTTATCCCCAGACTCCTTCAGACCTTTTATAAGGTCCACCACCTGCTCACTGTTTTTCACAGCTCTGCTTTCTTGTTCTCTCACTAACAATTCAATTACCTTTTTTAACTTCTTCTCCAATGGTTCCAAAATATTGTCCCTGCAATTCATCACTGGTCTCAAATTTATCTCTTCTTTATGTATTTTGGGAAAGCCTTTTAAACAGGGCAGTCTTCCTGCCTCCTTCGTGAGCTTTTTAAACCCCCTCCTTCCACAATCTTTTATGATATTTTCTCTAATATTGCGTTCCTCTTCCATTCCACAAATCTCCTCATACGTGTCCCCTTTCAGGTCTTCAAACTTCTTCTCGTACCATTCTTTTTCCATCACGACTGTGGCCCCTCCCTTATCTGCCTGTTCCACCACCACATCGTTCCTTGTCTTGATTCTTTTCATACCCTCCCTTTCCTTCTGGCTCAAATTATCTAATCTTCTCTGTTTATCCATTTCTTTCTTCAAAATGGCTGCTGTTCTTCTTCTAATCTTATCCCTTTCTGCCTCTTCTTCAATATGTATTTTCCTTGCTGTGGAAATGCATTGAATGTGTCAGCAGAGCTCCAAAGAGGCAAGAATCAGAATTATATAATTACAGAATTAGATGTAGTGGGACTTCTATTCTGGTATATTAACCATCACTCCAATGATAGATAAAAATGAAGAATTATGAAATAAAAGATAAGGAAGGAGAAATGACTAATGCAAAAGGTAGCCTTGAATCAGTAAAGTGCTATTTTGAAACTTGAATCAATAGTAACTAAAAAATAAATTATCGAGTAATAACCCTGACATCGACATGCTGAGATTATGTGAAAACTTTTAAGGAATGAAAACTCAAAGGTAGGAAACTGTGACCTTGGGATACAAATTTCACCAAAAATTGCTGCTGAACCAGGACTAGAATGCATGTTCGCTGGAATTTCTACAAAGTAAATATTGATATTGAACCTTGCGGAATCCCTTCCACCTTGCCCTTAAAACTAACAAATGGGCCTTTTCCCCAGTGGGTGGGGATGGGCCTGTTTTCATGAATGTCCGACCAGAACCGGAGGTTGATTAGGGGTTGGGTTGAGTTCAGCGCATAGTTGGAGATGGCTGAGTCACTAGTCTTCTGTTTTGAGTGCTGTTTTTAGTGACTCATGCATGGTAAACTGCAGAGGTTGGTTAGCGCTATAAAAATAGTGTGCTTGTAGCATGATTGAACGTCCAGCAGTTAATGAAAGAGAGGACTGTGTAGAAACTCCTCAATGATAAACTGGGAACGGGTTATCACTATGATAAATATTACACTCGTAGATAGAAGTTCTTAATAGTGCATTTCTTGGAATAGAGCAAAAGGCAACTATGTTCCGGATCTGCACTGGAACCTTGTATATACGGAAAAGGTGAGAATCTTGTAAATAAATAGTGCATAAAAATATCTCCGTGAAGCGCTTTCTTCGCAGCAATACTTCAAAGTCAAAACTATATTATTATTTTTCAGTTGGGTCAGTTTGAGTCGTTGCCCAATCCTGTGACAAAGATGGCATCATGTGTTGTAGATGGAAAGACTGTGCTCGTCTGTGGGGATTTGAGAGGTGGTGTCAACTTCCTAATGGTTCATAACACAAGGCAGGAAAATAAGTAACTCATTTTCTGCCTGCAATACATGGACATAAACAATATAGTATTAACTAAGGGTGCTCTTTGGACACTAGTGAAATCACACAAGGCAACTTTCACAGTATTACTTAATTTTGTGTGCAGTGTGAGCATTTTATTCCACATGGGTGATGTGTGAATTCATATTTTGAAGAATTTTTGTGTATTACTAAATATACCAAGATATCCAATGATGGATCAAATGGATAATGGTGCATTAAATGTATAGGTGATAGATAAAGTGTTTCTAGGTTCCTCAGAACTATCTTGCATTTTTCTGTGATCGTTTAAAATTCTAGAACAAAGCAAATGAGGCATTCACTTACTCATTATTTGCATTGAGTTGTTGTTATTCCTTAAGTTGTTTCACTCTGAGAGGTGTAAGTTTTTTTGGACTATATGCTATGTATTATAGGCAATGTGTTGTTATTTTGGAAATGTATAAAATTCTAGAAAAACTGCAAATAATAACTATATTTTTTCTTGTTAGGTATATCTTACCTCTTTTGTCAAGTAAATAAATAATGGAAATTGTATTCATGTTCAAGTTCAAACTAAAGTCATATGTTTCTTGTGTGAAAGTTCATACATGTATTTGCTTTGTTTTGTTTCTATGATCTGTTTAGTAAGATATATTTACCTAGTAATTTATCTTTGTTTTTGGTTAGTCTGCCATGGTTACTTTGTCCATAAATGAATACACTTCAGAGCCAAAAATGACAATATTATTTTCAAATAATATAATTTTCCATTTTGTATTTGAAATTTCTGTGAAGTAGTAGTATTAAAAATATTCTTCTCTGCACTTCACTATTTTCTGTTTTCTGCGTTATTTGAGAATTTGAGAATTTTCTCCCTCATATGTGAAGTTTTAATTTTCATTGTGAGTAATTTACATTTAATTTTTTTCCAAGCTGTGTTCATATTATTTCATTGACAAAATAAGTTGTACCATTGTAGAATTTTTCAAATTTCTTCCATTTTTGAAAATTCCATTATGTACTTCAAGTTGCGATACACTGTTGCGTTATTACACTATAATTATTATGGATATTGATACTAACTGCAGAAACAGAGTTTTGTGAAAAAATGAAAACAGTTAAACTATCTTCAGTAAATTTGTAACTTTAATCAGTTAGATTAATAACAACTTTGAAATTATATTGTTATACTCCTTAAATATTATACAAGCTTTAGCATATTGGTTAGTGTTGCCTTATGGTGATTTGAAAAGTTGAAACCTGAGGAATTGTAATAAATAAATATTTTAACGATAAGAGGAACACCAAGCATACCATTCACAAATCACTGTTGGAGAAATACAATAAATACACTTCAAAGTTTGTTTGAGGATTAATGGAAATATGTTAAAGTTTGGATATAGAGTGAATACTAAAATTGCTTGTAAAATAACTTTTTTTAACAGATAAACTAAATAAACAAGATTATAAAATAAAATTAGCAGTGAAGCGGTTATTGAAATAAAGAAATGTAACTTCGTAGAATTCTATATGGAGAAAAAATATGTAGTATTGGTTCAGGTGGTGGTACTTTGTTTTCTTTATAATTTTTTTAATAAATTAAAACAGAAAATTCTCATTGCACATACAGAAACTAAAAGTGTGAAGTAGAAAATGATGGCACCGCAACTTGTAATCAATGTGACATTGAGAATATTTTCAAGTTTTGTTGGTTGTTATCTTACCGGGAACTTGTTACCAATATTGTATTACAAGTACTGAAATAATCTGTGATAAATTTTGCAGCCGGGTGTACTGTGTTTCGCATTGTACAGATTTGTATAAATGTTTCCATATGTATATGACATAAAATTACAAAGTTATGTAAAGAATAAATATTAATTGTTGTGTAGTTGAACTCTTTTAATTTGTTAGGTTTTAAGCACCGGAAGAGCTGGATATAAAAATTGTGTGCAAGCATTACTGAACACAACAAGCAAAGTGTTTTATTATGTGTTCATTTCCAGAATAATACATTTCTTTCTTACTTTAAATAATAACCAATGTAATCACTGTACTGTATGTAGCTAAGTACACTCTACACTGTAATTCAGTATTATTTCTTCAGGGTTGCTATTGACCGGGAATTCTTTGAATTTTGGGAATTATACGTGAATTATTGGCTCCGGAAATTGTGCGTGAATTTTTCTCAGTAGACGTGAAAAATTGCAACTTTTATTCAATCCAAATCCCATTGAATTTATACATGCTTATAAATACCTTGAGTCAAGTATTTACAGTTTAGCTTCTATTTTTATCGAGGAAGGAGAAGAAATTTACGTTGAAAATAAAACAAAATTCTCTCAATTTGCTTACTTTGTTAGTTTTCCTTTGCAGAACAATCTGTCTCACAGACGGAAGATTATTGCAAGATAAGATATCTTGAAGTTAGTTAAATTTGAGTTTGAAATTCTTGTACAATTAACAATTTTTCATAGATTAGTATATCCCGTTAACTTGTGTTTGTAGATGTATTTCGAGGCTGAGTATGTGAATTGGTAAATGTAAAGTCCTCACCTTATTTTAAATATATATATACTCTTATACTATTTAATTGAATTGAATTAGAATTTTTGGATACGATTAAATCACTCAGACCCTTTATATTGCTAATATATTTGTTTGTGTATGTGTGTGGGTGGCGAGAAGTGGAAATACGTAAGATTGAAACAGAGAAAACATCTGTTTGGACTCTTTGAAATTTTTAAAAGTTCACCTTCAAAACCGGGAATTATGCTTGCATTTCATCATGGTCCTAGAGTGGCCAATCTGTTCTTATCCTCAAATTGACTGATTGTTTTTGATATTACGGACACATCAGCACATAGTCTATCTTTGCCTGTCACACGATACGGGGAGAAACTCCTTAACTAAAACAAAATTAAGGACAGGCCCCTAACAAGAATATAAAATATATCTGTTATAAACTTCATCACTAATTTTTTAAAACTAATTCGTTCATTCATTACTTTACAAGAACTAAAAGTACAGTGTGTCCGGCTTAAAAGTATAATAAGATAAAACTTAATAGTAAGTCTATTAAGATATTATTTCCCTATAGTTTACGGTTATTACAAGCATAAGAAAACTTTTTTTGTTGTGTAGAATTATTTTCCTGTAGTTTACGGTTTAACAATGAAAAACTGTTTTCTTATGCTTGTAATAACCGTAAACTACAGGAAAATAATTCTACAATGCAAGCAATGCATACATACAACAAAAAACTATTATTAAGATATTTCCGTACAGTTTTATTGTACTTATAGAGTAACTCAAGAAGTTTTTTTACACATCTTGTTTACCTCGATATATCGTATCAATCCATAGGATTGTATGTTTATTTTATTAAGTCTCTCTGAACGCTTCAAGTTGACCAGGGCATTCACTTGTTTTTCTCAGCTGTCTCAAGCCTCTTAGGCATGTTTACAATGCATTGTGTTGTGCCATGCAAACCTCCTGAGCATTCAGGAAACAGGTAACACTTCTGGTTTTGGTGTCAGCGGTTTGCATGGTAGCAATTATAATAAACACGATTCGGCGATTCGGCATCGAGGAAGAGCTCGATGGCCAGGGGATATAGAGGTGAGACAAACTGGGAAGTGAGGGGACTTTGGGAATTGAGTTGGTAGAGAGAGGAGGTCAGCAAGGCAGGAGGTCGATAGTGGAAGCACGCTTTGGTCAACAAGTTAGAAGCTCACAGAGGACTTCGCTATTTTCATTCAGCTCAGAGACTTCAGTTAGACAGGTAATTATCCTACACCCAGCCATGATACAGGTTCAACGGTTCACAAAATCCAACGAGTTGCCATTGTCTTTTCAGTAGTTTATTTCCTTTGTGTAATTTGTACCTTTCGCATGCCAAGCAATAACTCGTCATGTCAATGACGAGTGGTCTCATCAAGAGGATGAATGATGAGTAGTTTACATCACCCCATCAATTAACTGGTTAACATTCTAGGTGCTTTTAAGATCCCACGAACTTTAAGGTTCGTTACGTGGTGGATTTGCTGGGGCTTCTCATGCATTTTTTCGGAAATGCGATGAGAAAAGAGTTTGTTAGCCAGTTTAAAAATTTAACCCCACCCCAAAGCTCGTTACGTGGTGGATTTGCTGGGGCTTCTCATGCATTTTTTCGGAAATGCGATGAGAAAAGAGTTTGTTAGCCAGTTTAAAAATTTAACCCCACCCCAAAGCTCGTTACGTGGTGGATTTGCTAGGGCTTCTCATGCATTTTTTCGGAAATGCGATGAGAAAAGAGTTTGTTAGCCAGTTTAAAGTAACCCCACCCCAAAGCTCGTTACGTGATGAAGATACGTGGGCCTTTTCATTTCTTACAGGAATGAAAAGAGTTTGTTAATCAGTTTTAAATTCAACCCCACCCCAAAATTTTGCTCATTTATTTAGTTTCGTTAGTATGTCCTTGCCATATTTTATTTTGAAAATACATAGGGCTTAACGTTTTTTGCATTAATGGGGGGGAGAAGAATTTATATATGCCATGATAGATGTTTAGTCTAACATGAGGATGAATTCGATTAAATTTATCGACTTCAAGCTGGGTCGATAATCAGCGAAATGTAAAATGCGGAGGAACCTGCGCCCTAGCTCCGTCGCGGTTACCCACGTCGGGCTGGCGCTTTGGTATCAGGAGCGTCCGGCATTCCGCGTGGCGGAAGGTTCGATGTCGGATTTTAGGGAGGCCCATTTTGCCAAAAATGCGGCCGGCCCAGGGACGTCCGTGGACGATTCCCTATCAATCTGCTCCTGGTAGCTCTGTGGTTCACTCACAAACCCGGTACCATGGCTACGACAAATTCCCACCTGGGAAAATTTTACCATCCAGAATTTTAAATAAGGAATAAGGAATAGGCATTTAGATTTGAAGATTTCTTGCAGTGACAGTGATTTTAGAAATTTTTTTTTTATATGATCTTATGATCTTGGATACGAAAATTATTACAACGTTGGTTATGAGGATGCAGTAAGCTACAGTGAACAGTAAACGATTTTATCTTTAACATTTTAATTAATTAATAACGTGGATTACAAGTGGATTTTAAAGTTATATTATGAATGAGGAAAATAAATTAGTGCCACCGAGTCAGAGTCAATCGGCACTATAGTGCATCTTAACGAGTCATAGCACAGAGTATGCTTGTTTGAGTCAATATTTTGTTTTTGTTATTATTATTAATTGAAATTCCTTAAAAGTTTAATTTAAATTTGGTTTAAAACTGACCGTAACTTGTAAAGGATTTAGAATGCTTGAACTATGACTGCTAAGACTTTTGCAACGAGGATATTACATTTTATACATATATAGTTTTGGGAACGAATAAGGCCCCGAGGACCACTCATTTATATTCTTAATGACTGAAGTCTCCTAGCACCTCATGAAGGGAGCTTAGATTAAGGAGATAGTCAAGTTTATACGAGATAGTCACTTGCCTTACGTTACTTTAACTTACGCATACATTGCCTGAAAATTTTAATTCATGTTAATATGTAAAGAAACGAAACGCTAATTATATTCCTCGACACGCTGTACAATTATGTCCGCTATTACGCCAGGCGTATATAGTTAGAGTGGCGAACCGTGATTTAGGGTATAAACCGCCCGATTAATTAAAAGTTCTAGTTGAGAAGTAATAGATGTATAAATAGGCTGCAGTGACGAGAGATGTCCGTAAGCAGTTGTGACGAGAATGTAAAGAACTACAAGTAAAGAACTAAAAGTACAGTGTGTCCGGCTTAAAAGTATAATAAGATAAAACTTAATAGTAAGTCTATTAAGATATTATTTCCCTATAGTTTACGGTTATTACAAGCATAAGAAAACTTTTTTTGTTGTGTAGAATTATTTTCCTGTAGTTTACGGTTTAACAATGAAAAACTGTTTTCTTATGCTTGTAATAACCGTAAACTACAGGAAAATAATTCTACAATGCAAGCAATGCATACATACAACAAAAAACTATTATTAAGATATTTCCGTACAGTTTTATTGTACTTATAGAGTAA
Organism: Lepisma saccharinum; assembly: GCF_977018435.1. Lineage (NCBI taxonomy): Eukaryota > Metazoa > Arthropoda > Insecta > Zygentoma > Lepismatidae > Lepisma > Lepisma saccharinum. The sequence continues at coordinate 80,243,038 of NC_139243.1, forward strand.
CTCAAGAAGTTTTTTTACACATCTTGTTTACCTCGATATATACACCATTAGTAGCATGACAGATGTCCAACCTATATCGAAGCTCTGTGCATGTGTTGTACAGCATTACTGGTGTCGTATTCCGGAATGTAGCACAAATGGTACGTCGTATATCAGGAAGGTCAGGATCTCGTGTTTAGTGCACTTGAGACTTGACAAAACCCCACAGAAAAAAACAAACTGAGTAATGTCTGTAGTAGTCTCCAGGAGAGGCGGCAAATGGGTTCCAAAACCGGGGGGCAAGGTGCCACAGTTGCCACTGGTGTACATAACACGAGTTCTTTATTTTCCTGATCTATGACCTCACATCTCGAATGTGATGCCAGTAATGCTGTACAACACATGCGCAGAGCTTCGATATACATAGATTGAACATCTGTCATGCTACTAATGGTGTATATATCAAGGTAAACAAGGTGTGTAAAAAAACTTTTTGAGTTACTCTATAGGTAGAAGAAAACTGTACGGAAATATCTTAATAGACTTACTATTGAGTTTTCTTTTATTATACTTTTAAGCCAGACACACTGTATACTGCCTCCTGAGAATAAAATCTTACCTATTAAAATCTGAGGCTGTAAAGGAGCACACAGGACGACACAACCCCAGAACCTCGGCCTGCAAGAAGCAGTTACCAGGGTCTACTACAGGCATGTGAGGTAGGCTTTTTAGTGCCCCAAGGAAAGTCGCCCCTTACACTCTTTCTTCTCAAATTAATAATTTCTCTGATCAATCTATGTACATTCTGTAATGGCTTATATTCAAATGATAGCAGATCTTTTCTGTTGAATTCCATCAGGCACCATTTTTCCAACTGGTTTCACAAGGGTCTTTCATATTTCAAAGTTAGATTGCTCTATAATAATTACAAGCATGCGTAATATAAGACCTGATAACTTGTACAGTATGGGAGAAAGATGTAAAAATAAATACATAGAATTCTGGTCTTTTAGATACAAAAACACAGAGAAATTCTTCAACTGTGATTCAGACTCTCATATCAACGATTCTGAGATGAAAGAAGCAGCAATTATGTTTTGCTAGTAAAACCTAATGGCACATGGATCAACCTTAATCGTTTTCCTAACACATTATAATTCAATTGCATGATTTCAAAAAATGAACATATTTTTTGCTAATTCACTGAAGTAAATTAATTCTAAATTTTGCAGCGTAGATGGTATGTAGCCTGTCTCACCAATCATGGAGTCAGTACTTTCTGTAACGGTTGTCTTCTGAGGTACAAAATTCCAGCAACATTGAAAGTGAAGCCTCCCCCCTTAGTCCAAGGCCGGACTGAGACTGCCAAGAGGGTGGTGGCAATTTTCCTCATCAGAGCACAGATTGTAGGCAGTTGGGAAAAAATGTCACCAAATGTGCATTTTTGGAAGGGCACTGAGAGGCCACACTGGGATTTTGCCCAGTTTTTGGCCAGTCTGGCTCTGCCCTAGCCACACTTGCTTGACCATCTGTTGGAAGGTGGAGGGAATGAATCATGGCAGTTTGCATTTTTGTGTAAAAGTCCAAACACTGTCAATGGCTAGCAGGCTTAACATCTTTCAAGTTCTGATCAGGACCCTCCTGACCTACGCATGTGTGGTGTGGATGCACGATCCTCCAAGTTATCTAGTCAGACTTCAGTGAGTGCAAAACAAAGTACTGCGGATAATAGTAGCAGCAGAAGGGTACATACCAAATGTAATGATATGAGATGCCCTAGATGAGGAGAGACTGCATGATTTCATGGTGAGAAGAATGAAGTTCTGGGCAGCATAACCACACCATCCAAACCCAATGATTAACTTGATTGGACAAGCCAACTGCAGATGTCATGTATTCAAGCTTCCTCGTTTGTAGGATTGCCTCGTCGTCGTAGTCGCCACCATATGCTGTTGCAGTCATTGATGTCATTGCCATCAACACCGTATTTCCTTATGAAAGACATTCAGAAAGAAAGAAACTAATCTGCTGGAAAGAACGAACATCATGACAATGAAGATAGTCTGAATCTCCAAATGTGAAGCCAGCAACTCCAGCCAAGAATGATATACAAAATAGTCATGATCAATTGGTTTTAGAGAAAGAGGTGATGAAGGATTATGCTGGATTAATGTGTAGTTCCTATCACAAGAGCGTAGGTACCAAGCAAGCAAAGAGTTTTAAAGCATGTGTGTCTGAAAAGAAGAGTTTGAAAGCACATGAGTGTAAAGATGATGCAGGTGAAGTATTGGTGAAACAGGAGCAATTCTTGCGACAGTTGTGGGAAGAACATGTAGAGATGCGAGTAATTTAACCCAACATTCCATTTAAAAATATCAGAAACTGTGAGTTAGAGTCATGATAAAAGGACTGGCACTTACTAATAGACAAAACCCGACATGATAAGACCTTGATCTTTACCTTAAAGTCCACTTTATGAATAGAAAGGCTAAGTGGGACTGAACCTACAGTTTAAAATGGGATCCAACCTGCTATGTACTCCCACCTGGTATCGAACCTGAGATTACCCTTGATTACAACGCAAAAACATTACCACTATGCCATCAGGAACACACATTTATTCCTTTCAGAAATTTACACATGCCATTTTCCAGTTCAAATAGAGTTTTTTCAGAAATAAAATATACTGAAATTCAGATCATGTATTTACTTCAATGAAAAATGCAGAATGGTTCTTTTACAAACAGTCGAGCAGTAGAACAGAACAGAACAGTCAGTACACATGCCCCCAAGGATGCTCACCACACCACACATTTTTCATTGCGAGACTGCATGTTGTCAAACGTTGCAGCAGTTGTGTCCTGTGTAATTTAATGCAACACACGCGTGATGTTCGTTTTGTGTCTGTGATTATCATGAGGTACTGGATCACGATAGACACACTAATGCCTGAATCACATGCAGCTAGATCTGCTGGATTTTCCAGTTGGACTTGTTGTGTGGTACTGGCTCAACTGCTAGTTTTTGCCTCACGCAATATTTGTTACCGTACTTGTTGGTACACTATGTTCCCATAAGACATTGATCAGCGCTAACAAGACAAAAAGATGGATAACTTATTTGAACAACGTTGTAGGAGAATTACTGCTGTTATTAAAAATTAAAATAATTATAAGAAAAGTGTGGACTAGAAATTGGCTCAAAAGAACATATGGTTATCAATAAGCACTGAACAAGCTTTTTAATGAACTCTGGTATGCATATTCATACATGAGATATGCAGGATTCATTCATAAAAAGAATAGTTTGTTCAACTAAATATATCAAACATTTACTACGCTTGTAATACTAAGGATTTTTATTATCAACTAATGAAATTTGTTGCATACAAATCTCATTGCTTTGGATAAATTCTTCCTGTATTAATGAACTGAACACAGTGGCGTGCGGTGATAAATCAGGCAGGGGAACAGGTCACCTGCACTTGCTCCCCATCGCATGGGTGTCTTAATATAATACAATAGATCAAGTAAAATTCAACCCTTATTGAAATGTCAGAAGTGACAAACATGAGGCACTTTAAAATTATATGACAATAATAATTTTAAAGCAAATGTGATATAATATAAAGAAAACATTAAAAATAAAATTGTTAATGCGCAACAAAGAAAAATTTGATATAAATTTGTGAGTCATCAGAGAAACAAAATAATATTTTGTTGTGACCTGTTTCATCTCTTTATTCATAGATTAAGTTGACGTTTTTTCATAGAGTTGAGTATTCTTGTAATTCAAACTTTCTCAATCCAATAATGGCACACAGATGGTTGAGTTTTTCATGACGTTCGCTAGATTAGTCAGGGTGGCTACTGTAGGACCATAATAAAATTCAAGTATAATTCCCGGTTTTCAAAGCGAACTTTACAAAAATTCAAGCAGATGTTTTCTCTATTTCAAACTAAGGTTTTACAGTCTCTCACCACCCACACACATACCCACAAACAAATACTTATATTAACAATATATGGTTTGTGCGATTCCAATGAATCCAATAATTTTAATTCACTTGGACAGTACATATATATAATTTAAGGCGCGGATTTTACATTTGTCATTTCACATAGCTACTCGGCAGTGGCATGCCCAAGGGGGGGTTGGTAGGGGTTATACCCCCCCTTTGGCCCAATATTCCTAAAAAAAAGAACGTCAATGGTAGGAAAATATGACAAAATGAGGGCGGACTACCGAGAAAAAGTATAGGTAACCCCTCCCTTACAAAAATCCTGGGCACGCCACTGCTACTCGGGACTATAAATACATCTACAAACACAAGTCACATATGTTACGGGAAATAGTAATCTACGAAAAATTGTTAATTCTATAAGAATATTAAATTTACCTAATCAACTTCAAGATATTTTATCTTGCAATAATCTTCAGTCTATCAGATGGATTGTTCTTCAAAGAACACTAACAAAGCAAATGGATTGAGAGAATTCTGTTTTATTTTCCACGCAGCTTTATTTACCTTCCTCAATAAAAATAAAACCTAAACTGTGAAAAACTTGTTTCAGGTCACTAATAAATATGTATAAATTCAATGGAATTGGGATTTTAAAAAGTTGCAATTTTTCATGTCTACAGAGAAAATTTCAAGCAGAATTCACGCACAATTCCCGGAGCCAATAATTCACGCATAATTCCCGGAATTCAAGAAATTCCCGGTGAGTAGCCACCCTGTTAGTAGAAGTTGTTAATGTGACAAAACCCGACCTGTTCCAAACTCCCTTCTCAGGATTAAACAAGGACAACAATATAATTTGCCACTGGTAGAATATCCAGTTAATAATTGCTCTGTGTATGATTTCGTTTTAGTTTTTAATTCAGTTAGAATATGTGTTGGTTTGTTGTATTTTCTGCAAAGTTGAATGAACTAAAGGCTTTCGTCCTCAGCCGGTCGATCATACAACACTCGCAACATTCGCTTCTTGTCCTGCCACTACATGCCTTGAAACTTTGGTCTTGGGGTTGGTGGAACAGGTGGATGTGAGCTGTTCCCTCGGAAGCTATTTCCCAGCATTTAGCCAAGGCATTTAGCAGACACTTAGACTGTAGAAGATTTTTCCAGTTCGTTATGAATGACAGATGCAATTTTACAATGAGATTAGGAAACTATAGACTTACTACACTCAAAACTATCACTACGACGCAATTAAAATTTAGCACATAGCAAAAACTCGAAGGAAAACGAATTCGCTATGTGTCTCGTAGGGAACAGCTTGAGAGTTCAGCTTCCGCGGCACCATGAGGATCATTTATCTTCGCGCGTGGTCGGAAATACTCGGCTTCAGACAGTAGAGGGCATGATACTAAGAGACCATGGTAGAGCATGGGGTGAGAACCATGATGCGTTGGGGGTAGATGACGTCAACAAACGTCCAGCCACGGTGAAAGATTTTCTTCAGTGTTAGTTTTGGAAGCGTTGATTTCGAGAGAAAAGTGTTCTTATTATGTTAATATAAATCATTTAAATAGCCCAAAAGCGCAGTAAGTAGGAGGGAACAGCCTGTTCCCTCTGTTCCATGGAGGGACCGCCACTGACTGAACACCAATACACATCATCTCTGTTACTTTTTCTTTTATGGAGAAGCAAACAAAAACAATGAACACTAGCAAACCCAGACAAAAAACTTTCCTTTTTCCAAACTTAGATATTATCTACACATGGCCAAAATTTTGCTCTGATTGGCTGTTCCACAGAATCTAGAAGAGAAAGGCAGTTGCAATTAGAACATGGGCTAGTCGTCAAAAACCAGTCAAGCAGCCAGTCTGGCAATCATGGTTTCCAGTCAGGTATCCAGTCCAGCAACAACTAGGGTATTCCTACAAGAAATCCAGTTCCATGTGATTCGGCCTTAATTCAGTTTGTCATTTGATGTAAATGTTTAACCGTATCTCTATGTGGAGGTGAAACGCCTGGGAAATTCTGTACAAATTGCCTACACACGTCTCGACTTGAGTCTGTTTTCACGTAAGTGTCATATATAAAAATTATTTGTTCTACGAGGGGGACTGATAAGTTCTCGGCCTGACCCCCTTCCACACATGTCATCGTGAAATCATGCATTGCATTTGAACCATTGATCTTTTGGAAGTTTAAGTGCCAGCTGGGATGATCGTATCACTAACGGTTTTTCCTTTACAGGCCATTGATTGAAGCATGGTGCAGCCAAATGTGGAATTTACCAAGGAGGAGTTGCGAGGTGTCGAAGTTCTTTTTCCTGTAACAGAAGTCGCCAAAGGAAATTCATGGTTGCATGCTAGACACATTGGGTGTACATTGCCCTTCACACTCCACTGTGAAGAAATGGTGCTCAAACTTTAAGCGTGGTGATTTTTCCACAGAAGATGGTGAAAGGTGTGGGAGGCCAGTGTCAGTGTCAACTCTGGAAAAAGTGGATCAGGTTCATGACCTGATTTTGAGTTACAGACGAATTTGACTTCAAGCAATAGCTGAGACCTTGCACATATCCAAAGAATGTGTCTGGTCAATAATCCATGATCAGTTGGATATGCACAAGCTTTCCACGAAATGGGTGCCCAAACGTTTGAACGCCGATAAGAAACAAACCTGTGGCATCTTCTCAAGTGATTTTGCAAACTCGAAGGACGATTTTTTGAATCAGCTTGTTATCCAGAATGAAAGTTGGTTCCACTACTTTGATCCTGAGACCAAACAGCAATCATGCGAGTGGCGCCACTCAGGATTTCCCAGGCCAAAGAAATTCAAAGCACAGAGGTCCGCAGGTCTGCTTGCCTCAATATTCTGGAATAAGGATGGTGTTTTGTTATCAGACTACCTTCCAAAGGGACAAATCATAACATCAGAGTATTACGCAGTCTTCTGGCTAAGTTAAAGGATGCTATTAAAGAAATGCGCCGGGGAAAATTGATAAGAAGTGTGTTGTTTCTGCAGGACAATGCTCCCGTTCACAATGCTCTGGAAGAACAATGGATTTTCTGAAGGACCTAGGGTTTCAATGCATTGACCACCCACCTTACTCACCAGACCTTGCACCCTCTGATTATTATCTCTTCTCTAGACTAAAAAAGTTCTGAAAGGATAGAAATTTAGAAGTGATAACGAGGTTATAGCAGCTGCCGAATAGGTTTTTGCAGACCATGAGAAATAAATATATATAAATATATTGGAGGGGTTAGAGAAGTTGGAGCAACAAAGTGCCAAGTGTGTAGACCTTCGGGGAGAATACGTTGAATAGCCTGAAACTTTCGTGCCTGTAGCTAAAGTCCTTCTGGGTCGGGCCGAGATCTTATCTGCCCCCCCCCCCTCGTAACGTGAACCTTGCGGCTGGCATTCCAATCATCTCACTGACACAACACACACACACACACCAATAAAACAAACAAGTAATGGCAAGTAACCAAGAATAACACTCTTGCGCACAGTACGAAATTAACATGCTCTTGGTTTACATCTGCTCGCCACTATATTCACAGCTCTGTCTTCATCTAGTCGCGAAAAACTCGAGCTCGGAGATTTCGGATTGCAAAGAAGCTCACGAAAACCACTGACTTTTAACGGTTTCGTCTGCAGCGTAATCTTGATACAGTGTTGCACATTCGAAACCTTCAAACGATCCCCATCAACACAAAACTCTTTTAAGGATATAAACTTAAGCAGGACGTTACTGGTCAAAACTATGATTAAAATATTTTATTATCTGTGGCTCTTAACATCGTTTCTAAAGCGTATTTATTTGTGTGATGAATTGCAGAAGAACTTTTTGCATGTTACAGAGGCTGTTCAGCGTATATGTGACCAAACGCGATTCCTTCCCCCTGTACTCAGAATTAACTCACCCAACCTTGGTCGGGCATGTTTGTCAGTGTAGTGTGTGAGCTAAAAAGAGTGGTAGTGTTTTCTCACTTTGCCGAAAATCACACCCAAACTGAACCACTTTTGGGAGGAGTACGTTGTATAACTTTTCCAAGCGTTTGCATTTTCTGGCTGGACCGAAAATGCTGCCAAAACTGAGTTGCTTTTGGGAAGGTTATGTTGTAGCCCTTTATGATGCAAAGTTCAGTGTGTCAATGATCAGGAAGTAGTGTAAGAGCATGGATTGTGATGTTCGTTTGACTTTATTCAAGAATGTGATCGGCAAGTATGAGGATTGCATGGCCCCAGCGTTCGGTTCTCCAACAAAGGGGACGAGAACACGGCCGTGCACACAAGCCACCACCAGTATGCAGGTGCAAGGTGCAATTCAATTCAATTCAATTCAATTCAATGGTCTTTATTCTTGGGCGAGGTTCAGCAAATGCTCATCTACCACCTAACCCGACAAAGAAAAATGTAGCAAAGTACCTAGGTACATTATTATACATGAAGATTATAAGACACTACATAGGTAAAATAACATAAAAGAAACTATAAAAAAACTACTACTACACAAAGAAAATCACAAAAAGAAAACAGTTGACAAAATATATACAATGCGTGTGTGCTAATAAATGAAAAGATAATAATATACATGTATTAACTTAGTTTCGGTCCAGTTTTTTCAACAATTCACAGGAAACAGTTTTTAATCATATGTGGTCTTACTTTGCTTCTGATCATCAATCAGTGAATCATATACGGCCCTACGAAAGTGTTTGTAGTTCAGTTGCTTTATTTCGTTCGGGAGTGCATTCCAGATTTTAGGTGCCATGTAACTGAATGAAGATTGCGAAACAGAAGTTCTGCAGCGAGGTATATGGAGATTAGCGGCGCTTCTGGTGGAGTAAGAGTGCGTTTCACTCCTGGCTTTAAGCTTTACACTCAGATAGTCCGGTATGTTTTTATTTATAACATTGCAAGTAATGCAGGTCATGTGCAGTTCTCTCCGTCTTGCCATGTTGAGAATTTTGTGCTGATTAAGCACAGGTAGAACGTGTTCGTGATTTTTAAATCTGTAGACATACCTCATGCATGCATTTTGGACTTTCTGAATTTTGCCTGAGAGCCTTTTTGTGATTCTTGGCCCGTAAACAACATCGCAATAATCGAAAAGAGGATATATTAAAGATTGGACCAAATTTAATTTAATTTTGGGTGAAAGAAAGTCAACAAGCGTGTAGAGGCTCTTTAGCACTGAATATTAACATGCTAACATGTCAAAATTAACAGTTTCCAAAGACATAGTTAGATAGATGATTCGCCATCTGTCTTTGGGTTGGTGGATTCTCTTGCATGGCCATTCTGCGAAGTTTCGCCTCCATACTGGTGGTGGCTTGTGTGCACGGCCGTGTTCTCGTCCCCTTTGTTGGAGAACCGAACGCTGAGGCCATGGAATCCTTATACTTGCCGATCACATTCTTGAATAAAGTCAAACGAACGTCACAATCCTTGCTCTTATACTACTTCCTGATCATTGACACACTGAACTTTGCATCATAAAGGGCTACAACATAACCTTCCCAAAACCAACTCAGTTTTGGCAGCATTTTTGGTCCAGCCAGAAAATGCAAATGCTTGGAAAAGTTATACAACGTACTCCTCCCAAAAGTGGCTCAGTTTGGGTGTGATTTTCGGCAAAGTGAGAAAACACAACCACTCTTTTACAGCTCACACACTACACTGACAAACATGCCCGACCAAGGTTGGGTGAGTTAATTCTGAGTACAGGGGGAAGGAATCGCGTTTGGTCACATATACGCTGAGCAGCCTCTGTATAACACAGGTTAGTGCTCGTTTTGCAATATTTATATAAATGTCTGCATATGTCCATAAAAATAAGCGGGCATTACAGGCCGCAAATGTCGGCATCTTTGTCAGCGCCGCCTGCCACGCTTCTCCCGATCTCTCGGCTGAAGATAGAAATGGACGCACGGTATTATCACTATCCTTCAACCAGAGGAGAAAATGTTCTTCCTGCAACCATGACTTACAGTCATTTCATCTTCTTTGTATCAGAAGACTCTACGTTTATAACTCATCTTGACTTTCCGGGAAGATTGTCACTACATGAGGGGATATTTTACTTGAATATGGGACTGTCCCTTAACCCAGCATAGGTCAACTGATGTCGGAATAACACTGATGGTTGACATGTTAGCATGATGCTAACACCTCTATTTTTTTATTTTTTTTTTTTGATCTTTTTTGGTTCTCAATAAAAAATTTTGTTCATTATGTGAATATTCCACATTGTTATTTTGTCACATCCAGTGTACTGTGGCCCATGAACCTTTCCTCGAGTTTCATTGTCATCTTCATCACTGTTGATACTTCATTGTTGCTATCATGATTACTTGTGCCAGGCTGCTCCACTTCACTATCTTCTGAATCAAGAATATCACCACGTCTCTATAAACAAACTAAGAATAAAAGAATTTTCCGTTTTATCAATTCTCTGTCTATTATTAATTTGTTTTATGCACTTGGAAGCAGTGTAGGAAACCTTTGAACATAAAACGGGCCGGTTTCTGTCTCCGACAGTATGCTTGGTTTAAGCTTGACGAAAGGGGCCTCGCGCTCCCAGGTTTATACAAAAAAAATATATAATAATTAGAAGTGAGAAAAATATATTTATCTGAATTCTGATATCATGAAACTCAAAACGAAAGAATAGTCTTACTTACTGTTACAAAATTGCAACCCACAGCGGTAGATGTCACAATGCATTGAAATCCAAACCTTACGCGGCACGGCGACAACAAAAGAGACGGAAAAAATCCAAAAAAATTTCTTTGTTTTGGAGTTCTGTTAAACACAAGCGTTATTACGATTGTTGTAACTGTAAGATCTTCACTGCTGACATGTTTTGAAGCCTTGAAGCCAGACACAGCAATGCACACAGAATGTTGTGCATGGTAACAAGCGGTTCTTAGCGTTGCTCACTTTATTAACCTTTATGAACACGCGTGAATATTTGTGACACAACCACACGCATGGGGTGTTTTCCACCCCCACTTTATATTGCAGTTTTTTTACAAATGTATGAGTAAAAAAGGTTTTCTGTTTTTTTTGTTAACAATTAGTCTTTTCCATAATAGTTAAACATATTATAGCTATATAAAACAAGTGTATAGTGATTTGAATAAGTGTTGATTAGACAGTTCCATTTTTCTTCTGTATTTTAAAGTATCGTTAAAAAAAACTAAAAATTTTAACTGTACCCAAAAAATAATAGTTTTTTACTTTCATGTGGTTACAAGACAGGGCAATGAAACAACTGAAGGTATTTTAGTCATAGGTTTATTATACTAATTTATTAGTATAATCACCATCAAGTATTGGTCAATTTAGCCAGCTGTTTATGATTTCATAAAAACTTTTTCCCAAACCAACAAAATTTTTAGAGTGCTTTTTTGAATGTTTGATAAAATCTAAACAAGAATATTATCTAAACAGATACATTTATAAAAAATTATAAAATTTAAATCAAATTTACAACATGTTACTTAACTACTGACAAAGGTTTTTGTGAGTGAATGTTCAAATTTATTCTGGATGGCATTCTTCACAGTAGATGAAGGTGTGCTCTTTGCACAGAAGCATGTTACAGGTACAGCACGATGACCGAGTTTTCCGGTCCTTGCTTCGTGGGCAGACTTCACAGCGACCGGAAGCTCTCTTTTCCCTTTGTCTTGGCTCTTCCGGAACTCCGCTGAGATGCTTGGCACCAGCCTTGATGTGAAGTGGTAGCGTTTGAGGGAAACACGACTTGCAATTTGGGCCTTAGCCAATTGCTTGCCCAATTGTTTTAGGAATATTCTTCTCAGAACTTGTTGATCAAGGCCTACATTGTTCTTATAAATAATACATGCATTAATTCCGGCAACATTTAGCAATCCAAAAAAAATAGTCAATAGCCAGCGTTTACTTTTCCTAGATACAGAATATGTACCACACAATTTGTCAACCACGTCAATGCCACATGGTCAGAATCCTTGCTTGTTCGCTACCCAAATTATCCATTTTTGGAGTTTTTTTTAAATATGCAACTTAAAACACCATCTAGACTACAGTTCATAAAAAAACATAACAATTAGCTAAAACAAATAACAAAAACTAAAAAAGTAGCGTTTTGGAAATGTGTAACATAAGCACACGTGTGGGGTGTATAACACCCCTGGCTGAGTTTGAGGATGTTCACTGAGTGACAGCGGCGCACAATCTGGTTGACCTTGAGTCAATGACTAGAAAGGGAAACAACGGAAAGGTACCTGGAAGGTTGCCAACAGAAACAAAACACTTTTAAATGTAGTAAAGAAGAGAGACTGTCTGGGCATGTGTCAGTGCGTGTGCATCAGGGTTAACTCTCCACCGTGTTTAGTGTTCGGTAGTGATATTACAGTAATGTCAGGTAGAGGTCGTGACGTGGGAAGAAAATTGCCGTCCGGTGCATCTAAGAGAAAAAGAAAAGCTGAAATAACAAAACAGAATAAAAATTCATGTGGTTCACTGATGAAATATCTGAAAACAAATACAAGGAAAGTGTTGCAAGTGATGTTAATGAAATACATGAAGATGAGTGTCAACCGGTACATTCAGAGAATGGTGCATGTGTAGATCATAGTGTAAGTGAATTACATTGTGTTACTGCTATAGAAGATAATTCGTGTTCCTGTTCATCAGTAAGCAAAGGCTTAGCGGAACTAAGTTTCAAAGATCCAGGGAAGTGGATATTACCTGTAAGTGATCAACAGCGCTGCGTAATAGTATGCAACGGTCCATTGCGCCCTTTGCTGAGTGACGAACAGTACCCTGATTAAAAGGCTATAATTTTTCGTAATGAAGTTTGATTTAACCGTCCAACTGCTCCAATAATTGCTGGCATTCCGATTGTAACAATTAAAATTATATTTAAATTGTCAATTACATATCTTAGTAACGTTGATGGAGCAACTTTTTGAATAGTTGTTATTAATAGACAATTAATTCATGTTATTCCTTCCATAACCTCGGGCATTCAAATGTGGAATGGAGCTGCTCCTATTTTTATTAATAAAGCTAAGATTAGAAGTTGGGTTTGTATATTGAAATTATCAGAGTAGACATTTTAGCGATTTTCACTATCACAGAATAATGAAAAATGGCGAGAACTTTAACAGACATTGGTTAGTAACAATTGCATTTATTGTTTTTCATGTAGATTATTCTCTGTAACACAGACCTCCCTAGTGCTAAGCGGATATCATGACTGGAAACATATGAGCAGTGTGTTACAGAAACATGAAAACAGTGAAAGTCACATCAACTCCATGTTAAAGTGGCTTGAATTAGAACAGCATTTGTTAGAAGGGAGTTCTATTGACCATGTAACTCAGTCACATATTCAGGAAGATAAAAAACTTGCCATGCTATCGATAGAGAACAATATTGCCTCAACTCTGGACTATTCAGAAATTGTGAGCAAATTCAGCTCCAGGAAGAGCAGAGAACAACTTTTTAAGGGTGAGTAAAATAAAATGATAATATTTTCACTTTCATAAGTTTATTATTATTATTATTGTTGTTGTTAAAATTTTGCTAACGTATGACTGGAGATTTTGTATCAAACAACACTGTGTTTCAAATTTAGAAAACGGAAGCGAGCCTCGCATTTTAATATCGCCCAGGGCCTCGCAATATGTTGCTATGCCACTGTGTCTCCACCGGGTATCGAACCTGGAACAACTTGATTACTACAAGACAACATTACCACTTGTTTCTTGATGTTTGTCACTTGTCTCTTGTCTCCTGATGTTTGCAACTTGCAGCCTGAGCTGGTAACCACCTGGTAAGATGGCCTTTCATTCGGACTTCACCAGAAACAAGTAGAAATTCTTTCTTGCCAGTGCTGGAGGGAAATCCTAGGCACTGAGAGCACCCCATGCAGCCTCCAAATTTGTATTGCAGGTGTGGGCCTGTTCTCGAGTCTGGATCGGAAGTATGAAGCGACTTGCAGTCCAAGCTGGCAACCACCTGGAAAGATGGCCTTTCGAGTTTTGACTGCGATAACATGAAATCCTAGAACTATGATTTTTCAATTATTTTAGACTGAGGGCAGTTAACTTTCGAGTACTCTGTGGTGTGTTTAGGGTGGTGGGGAGGGGGTGAGAGCAAAAAGGCCATTAATTGGACCCTTATGAAAAATTTAGGAGGTGTTGAGTTAATTTCGCCAGGAGATGTTATGGGTGTGTGGATAGGGTTACCAGACGTCCGGATTTTCCCGGACATGTCCTACATTTTAGCCTTATGTCCGGCGTCCGGGAGGAATTTGAAAAATATCATAAATGTCCTACATTTTGAGCGTCACATAATATTAATTAGGAATATACGTAACAGAAAAAAAATAGTCAAGTTGCAAGTCTATGGTCTGCGCTTCCAAACTCAATAGTGAAATTTATTTTGATTCAGTCATTGCCCAAAAAGAAAGAAAAAGTTTGTCCTGCTATTAAACAAACGGGAAAACGGAAGCAATTAATGAACAAAGTTTTGGGACCACTTTCTGATAACGTCACTGTTCAATGCCTGAGCAGAATCTCTTGCCTTAGGGATTATACTGATGGAACAAGGTGTTGCCCATTCTTATTCAATATAATTTGATTGTAAAGCAGGGGTGTAGAGAACGAAGTTATTCAGGGTGTCTGCCAGTCAAGAAAGTCATGGTAGTCAAAAAAAGTGAAGAAATCAACAAGTAGGTCAAGAAGTCAATAAAAAGGCAATAAATTATTCTTGTAGTCAAGAATTTTTGCTATCATAATGACTGATTGGTTGATTTAGTTTATTTTACTTAACTTTTTTCTGTCCCTTTGGATAATCGCGAAAATGATAATGAATGGCGGCAAGGTAAGATGGATGAAGGGACAGTCACAAACACATAGGGACAACCGACACAAGCCCCACATAAGATTATACTGGCTGTGAGTCCAGATGCCAAAGCCTCGCTCGTCTGCCAAACACAGTTCAGGATGCATTAATACGAGAAAGCAGATCTAATTCTCTTCTTAAATTCAGCTTCAGTTTTCATCTTAACTAGCCCTTTGGTAGGGTCTTTCAATAAATAAATATTTATTTTCTTAATTACTAATTTCCAATTTTACCTAAGTAGGGGTCGGATAAATAAACGTTAAGAAAGACGGGAAAAAGGTCTAGAAAAGTCCAGAAAAAGTTAAGAATTCTGGATGTGTTATTTTAGTTATTGAACTAAAGACTACCCAAGATGAAACTTCTCGAATTTTAAATTACGGTAATTGCTGAATATTTGTTTAACATTACAGGCTATAATTCAAATGTTCAGAGAGTACTTTTATTACTATCAGCCCAACAGACTAACGAGAGAAATTATTTTTTTATAAGGTCTGTAAAATGTCTGTTACTGGTCCCTATAATTTCAAAGAGTTTGACTGTCCACTCTAACGTTTATGAGACAGTATGCTGTCTTAAGAGAGGTCTCAAGACGTTTTCCTTTCTTGAGAAACGACTATGAATACGGGCCTAACATAAATATAGTTTGACTAAACCTGAAATTTTGATAAAAATTGTCTCCTCAGAAAAGTACCACTTAAATCATGTAGTAAGACGTGCATTGATTAGTATGATTGCAAGTCTTGAAATTTTGCATTTAAAAATTAATTAAGAATTCTTTTTTAAAAAAACTGAAAAGTGTAATTTTTCAACTACTTTCTAACGTGCTCTATAGAAATATGTACCTAGGTATTATTTATTGAGAATGTTTTGTGTCCTACATTTTGACTTAATGTCCTACATTTTGGGACAGCATGTCCTACATTTCCCTTACATAGATCTGGTAACCCTATGTGTGGATAAATCACTGGATACGTTATCTCTCCCCATGAAATGTTTTCTGTGACAATAAGATAAGTAAAAAAAACGGTTTGCATATTTTTCACCAATCCTATCATTGTCACCATGTCATAACTATGGCTGTGTCTGAAAGGTACAAAGAGAAACTTCAAGTATGGTCTTCACGAGTGACATCACCTAGAGTCGACGAGCGATATGAAAGTGGCTGACCTTGACAAGTCCGTGCAGAGAGAGAGGGAAATACATTTCCGCTGTTGCCACCTACTCACCGTTCGAGGTTCTCGCCATTCTTTCAAAATAAAAAAACAATGGCTTACATTCGAACAATTGTAAATTGTCGCTGCACGGCTATTATTGCAACAATCGATACCAATCCTGCACGAGTATTACCAGAAAGATTTAGACAATCGTATTGTGCTGTAAATTAAATGTGTAGAATCTTGAAAGTAAGTGAAAGAAATTAAATATTTTATTGACCATTATTATATAGAGCAAGAGTTCTCTTGCGAGCCGATTTTTATTAAATTAGATTTGAAATAACTTCCAGTGAGAAAGTTACAAAGAAAACTCCAAATTTTAAGTTCGTATAATATTTACAGCGATATGTTATTTCGTTACTGAGAAAACGACAGAAGAACTTGATTCATTCTTTCGCGGCGCGGCAAAGGCAACTTCGTTTGCCGCAGATATCATGCGCCAGTCTTGTGCCACTCGCAATAACAAAATAACTGTCTGGCATGCATAACATGAACTGAAAATAAAAAATAAAATGCCATTTACTTACATAACGCTCATTCCGTACTTCTGTCAACCTCGTCACTTGATTCAAGTTCTTCGGAATCCGTGTCTTGCAAATTTATAATGACCTTCTCGATGACATCATCTCTGACTATTTCACGCTGGAAGTCATCTTCTTGTATTTTTTCTGCATGAGCCACACAATCTGCCCACTCGGAAACACCTATTCTGTCTATTGCTTGGTGAGTCAGTTTCTGTACGTCGGCAATTTTGAAAGTCTTGTTCTTGTCAGCTATGTACCCCTTCACCTGGGCCCAAATCATTTCAATCGGGTTGTACTGACAATGATAAGGTGGGAGACGAACAACTCTGTGACCATATTCTCTTGCTATTATATCGATTTCGTAACTTTTGTGAGTTGGTGTATGATGTTTCACCAGCTTTAACAATTCTGCTCGGGTTTGCGTGCTTGTGTGGGGAATGTTCTTGTTACAGAGCCATGCCATAATATCCGCCTTCCTTGTATTCGAACAAGGCGTTTTATCCACTTGCAAGGAATGTATGCTCGCGTTGTCCATTACAATCACGGATTCGGGAGCGAGAAACAGCAAGAACTGCTCGCAAAACCACTTTCGAAACACAGCAGACGTCATTTCTGAATGATAGTCAGTACTGTTTGTTTTGGAGCGGAAAACCAATTTACTTTGGGGCACAAAGCCTGTAGCAGCTGAACCAGCATGACACACTATAAGACGAGCACATTTTCCTAATGGCACCTTTAACCCACCAGCACCATCACTCATTCTCCAGCAGCTCGTCTTCGTGTGATTCTGGTTGCCCCAGGTTTCATCTAAATAGTATATATTTGCAGTACCAGCTTTCCTGATTTCGTGCATGGTTCTGAGGAAGATCACTCTTGCAGCTACAACATCACCCCTCTCCATTAAAAATTTCCTCCCGTCGTTGCCTTTCCTATATCTGAACCCCATGTTTTTCAAAATTTTTAACACTGACCACGTACTGCCTGCAAACCCGATACCTTCCTTCAATTTAGCCCTAAGTTTCACTGCAGTAGGAAATTCGCCATTGGCGTACATATCAAATATAATACGTGGTCTGTTAGGAAAGTAATGAGGCTGATTTTCTGTAAACGCTGAATTTTATTATTTTTACAAATCAAGGTTATCCCCTTCAAAATAGTTCCTTTGGGCAGCTACACATCGATGGAGGTGTTGTTTCCACTGTTCGTAGCAGTGCTGGAAGGCTTCTGCTGGAATACCTTTTAGCTCGTCGGTTACGCTCTTCTGGATATTATCCAAAGTATCAAAATGGCGTCCTTTCAAGTGGTTTTTGAGCAAGGGGAGTAAAAAAAGTCACAGGGACTGAGATCCGGTGAATAGGGGGCTGAGGAACCACAGGAATGCTTTTTTTTGCCAAAAATTCATTGATGGAGACTGCCGTGTGACATGCAGCATTGTCGTGGTGCAGCATCCAAGTGCGTGCAATGTCTGGTCACCCTTTCCTGGGTCTTGCAAGGACTTCATTCGGTACACACGTTTAAATTTAACACACTACTTATCATTCTCACCGTCAATCGACGATCTGACCTCACAAGAGACCTCACTCTTTCCACATTGTCATCCGTTTTTAAGGTTGAAGGTCTTCCCGCCCGAGGTTCGTTTTCCACTTGTTCTCGGCCTTCTAAAAAGGACTTCTGCCATCTGAACACTTGTGCCCTAGATAGTGCATGTTCTCCATAAGCCCTTTGTAACTTTTCATAAGTCACAGTGGCGGATTCGCCAAGCTTAACACAAAATTTGATGGCACAACGTTGTTCAAACTTTTGCCAGTCCATTTTCGTAACGCACCTCACAAACACAACTTCACGTCAGACGCTCTCAACAATCGTGTAGCAACTGTAGCAAGTTGAAACTTGTACTGAGTCAACGGCAAACATTCACCTAGCTGCCGTGTGAAGGTGGGGACTGCAGCGTTGCCGGTTCGTGCCCAGTATTGCCAGTGTAATTACTTTCCTAACAGACCACATATTATGCAATACCCCTTTATCAAAATCGTCCAAGTGCGTAACATTCTTTCGCCGATTACGACGTTTGCCAGGCGAGCGAAAAGAAACCGACCCTGTATCGCCGATCGACGACCTGGCTTCCTTCGCAATCGTCTGAACTGTACGCAGACCTATCCCACATCCAGCCGCTGTACGCTCCTGACATTTGGCAACACTGCTCCCTGACGAACACGAGGCACTGTCTGCACTGCGAGATTCACTTTGGAATAACTGATACACTTTGTACACCATATCTCGCGCTTGTTTGTGTAGAATACGACGCTTAGGTGTTTCTGTAGCCATCTTGCATACGTAAACTGCTCGCCATTAAAATTGCAACACCCAGAAGGAAATGAGATAGAAACACGAAACTTGGCAAATATGTAGTTCATAATAAGATAAGAAAATGATTACAGTTAGAGCTCGGTGGTGTGACATGTGACACGTAGAACATGGTTGCATAACCCCAAGGAGCTAGTAGCGTGTACGTACAGCCTCCACGGGCGACAATAACTGCTGCAACACGGCGAGGCATGGACAGAATGAGTCTATTGATGTCTGCTTGCGGTATGGTGTCCACGGTGCCGCCACACGCGTGTACGTCCATCATGATGTTGTATAGAGAAGCGGGATTCATCAGAGAACACTACAG
Source organism: Lepisma saccharinum (assembly GCF_977018435.1). NCBI lineage: Eukaryota > Metazoa > Arthropoda > Insecta > Zygentoma > Lepismatidae > Lepisma > Lepisma saccharinum. The sequence goes on from NC_139243.1 coordinate 80,262,289, forward strand.
CATTCCACTCCGCCATCCATGCACGATGGTCTTGGCACCATCTCAGATGCAAACGCCTATGCTCTATCATCAGAGGAATCCGCAACAGTGGGCGCCGGGAAAAAAATCCCCGAACCAAACGACGAAGCACAGTTCGTGGGGACACTGGACGTTGTAAAACATCCCGTACTTCATGCGCAATCCTCGTTGACGTGGCCGTTCTGTCTGTAAGGGCCATGCATATCAGACGTCTGTCCTCTCGTTCCGTCGTCCGACGCGGACGTTGTGAACCTCTACGTCGCTCTACAGTGCCTTCCTGGACCTACTGGTTCCATACACGGATCACTGTGGATGCATTCCGTCCTACACGGCCACCGATCTCACAGTAGGATAATCCGCATTCACGGTATGCAACAATTCGGCCGCGATCGAACTGGGAAACCTGCTGGAATCGCTGCCGTATTCGACGACGTGGCATTGCTGACGGATTTTAACATACTACACTCACGACCATGCACTTTCACTGCTCTTCTGCACCTATCTGACCTGCTACAGGTACCACTTATAAGATGGCATGGCAGGCGCACATGACGCATGATGGCCTTGAACACCTAATCATTTCCTTCTGCACCTTTCCTCTACACACTGTGCACATTTCGTCCGATTCCGATTACTCCTTCTAGGTGTTCCATTTTTAATGGCGAGCAGTTTATATTGGCAAATTTTTGTGATCACACTGAAGAAACACGAACAGTCACAACGAAAACCAAACCGATTCTTGCCGCTCGTAAAACAAAAGAACGACATGGCGCGTTTTGCACGGCAGTCTCCACCACCTCCTTTTGCTACTGCGCATCGAGGCTTGTTCAAGGTCAGCCGCTTTCATATGGCTCGTCGACTCTAGTGTGGTTCGAAAGCGCCAAATACACGAGCAATTGAGACCACAGCTTGAAGCATGGATTGTTGCAGGCTTGATCACGTGACTTGTTGTGAACTCGTTGTTCCTTTGTTTGAAATCACAGAAGTAGAAATGTGTGTATTAGAACTCATAAGAAATCAAGTGGCCAACTCATAAGAAATCAGGTTGCCAACTCCAGAATCAAGATCATCATATCACTGAAATGAATAATTTTATTTACAATTTCTGATCGATTTTTCGCCTGTATTTTATTCTATAGACTTCAGGCTTCGCATATAGACTAGCTGGCCTAGAATATACGCTCCTGAAACATACATACATATATACACACATATATCCATTTTTATAAATTCTGAGCCGTATCTGAGTGCCTAGAGGGCTGAGTAAGAATGATGGGTAAGGAAACGCAACTAAAACGCTCCCTACTAGTTTGGCTAGAAGGTTGTGTTACTGGACGGAATATAATTAAGTCGAGGGTAGGCCACATAGATAGGTAGGCTAACTCTGTGTTAGTGAAAGTACCAATGGTTAGGCCATAGGTACACCTTTGTTGAATTAATGTCAATGAATTAATGTCACATATGGAAACGTTATGTAAATATGTATATAAATACAGCGTATAAAAAATCCATGTAATCCTACAAGATCATGTTTTGATTTGACGAATTAACTCCTAGAGCTATAGTACTGCTTTTTTACCAGTTGTTTATTCACTCTCTGTACTTATTGCATTGTAAACGAACCTAGGGACTGAAATATAAATTTTATGTGTAACCCCCTTTTTCGTACTCCGACGTTACTATAATCTGCTCGCGAGACACCCAGGGAGAGGTGTGGAAGGGGGAGAGATTGGCCGGATTAAAGGTGGGAATCGGGGGCCGTTACTACAAGTCCACGACTTCAAGACCGTGCGCTTCAAGTACGGGCTAAATTTGCTCAAGATGAAATATATTGAAACACACCACTTTGTGACGCAACCTCTCCTTCCTGTTTTCAGTAGATGTATAGGTGTTTTGAAAAATCTACTGTGTTCAGATTTTCAAACAGATATACATAAAATTTGTTAATAATGATGAATGAAATGTAATACTTATGGCCACCATTTTAAGCTAAAAACACTACATACATATTAAATATAATACTACAGAAGTTATTTTCACTTGTAATTTCTCTACTGTACTGTTTTCAGTAGATCTATAGGTGTTTTGAAACATCTACTGTGTTTAGAATTTCAAATAGATATAGAAATAAATTGTAAATCAGGAAGAATGAAAAGTTATCTTTACAGCCTACATGTTGAGTTACATGCACTGTATACAACATTACATGTAATACTGCAGAGAATATTTCACTTGTATTTCTTCTACTGTCTATGTACAGTAGGCCTACTGAACACCTGCTGAACTTGTTCATTAGGAAATCATTGACTTTCAGTAGATTTCCGAGAGTAGAGTACAGTTGATAACAGTAGATTCTGTGTATTTTAAACAGTAGAAATTTCCAGCAGAGAATTGATAGCTATGACCAGAGATGGCCATTTGACTTAGGACTCGCGAGGCCCGGCCTCCTAGCTCAAGGTCAGCCTCCAGCCTCACACAGCCTCAGCTCTGACCTCCAACTTGGCCTCTGGTCTCACAGGGCCTCAGCCTCTGAACTCCATCTCGGCCCTCACACGGCCTCAACCTCCGACCTCCATCTCCGGCCTCAAACGGCCTCAGCCTCCAAACTCCATCTGGGCCTCCGGCCTCACATGGCCTCAACCTCCGACCTCCAACTCAGCCTGTGGACTCAGAGGGCCTCAGCCTCTAAACTCCAACTGAGCCTCCAGCCTCACATGGCCTCAGCCTCCAAACTCAATCTCAGCCTCACATGCCCTCAGACTCCGAATTTCATCTCGGGCTTCACACGGCCTCAGCCTCCAAGCTCAAGGTTGGCCTCACACAGCCTCCGAACTCCATCTCCGGAATAAGCCTCCGAATTCCATCTAGGGCTCTGGCCTCACATGGCCTCAATCTGCGACCTCCAACTCAGCCTCTGGCCTCTCAGGGCCTCAGACTCTTAACTCCTACTGGGCCTCCAGCCTCACATACCCTCAGATTCCGAACTCCATCTCGGCGTCCGGCCTCACAAGGCCTCAGCCTCCGACCTCCAACTCGGCCTCTGGTCTCACAGGGCCTCAGTCTCCGAACTCCATCTCAGGCCTCACACGGCCTCAGCCTCCAAGTTCAAGGTCGGCCTCAACCTCCGACCTCCGGCCTGACACGACCTCAGCCTCCAACCTTCAACTCGGCGTCCGGCCTCACAACCCCACAGCCTCCGAACTCCATCTTCAGCCTCAAACGACCTCAGCCTCCGAACTCCATCTAATCCTCCGGCCTCAACCTCCGACCTCCAACTCAGCCTCTTGCCTCTCAGGGCCTCCGGCCTCACATGGCCTCAGCCTCCGAACTCCATCTGGCCCTCCGGCCTCACATGCCCACAGACTCCGAATTTCATCTCGACCTCAGCCTCCTATCTTCAAATTGGCCTCACAAGGCCTCAGCCTCCAACCTCAAGGTCAGCCTCCAGCATCACACGGCCTCAGCCTCCGAACTCCATCTCGGGCTTCACACGGTCTCAGCCTCCAAGCTCATGGTCAGCATCATGCCTCACACGGCCTCAGCCTCCGAACTCCAACTCGGGCTTCACACGGTCTCAGCCTCCAAGCTGAAGGTCGGACTAACACGACCTCAGCCTCCGAACTCCATCTCCGGCCTCAAACGGCCTCAGCCTCCGAATTCCATCTAGGCTTCCGGCCTCACATGGCCTCTACATCCGACCTCTAACTCAGCCTCTGGCCTCACAGGGCTTCAGCCTCCGAACTCCAACTGGGCCTCACATGCCCTCAGACTCCGAATTTCATCTAGAGCCTCACACGGCCTCAGCCTCCGAATTTCATCTAGGCCTCCGGCCTCACACGGCCTCAACCTCCGACTTACAACTCAGCTTCTGGCCTCGCAGGTTCTCCGCCTCTGAACTCCAACTGGGTCACCGGACTCACATGGCCTCAGCCTCCGACCTCCACCTCGGCCTCCGGTCTCACAGGCCCTCAACCTCCGAAATCCATCTAGGCCTCCGTCCTCACACGGCCTCAACCTCCGACCTCCAACTCAGCCTCTGGCCTCACAGGACTTCAGCCTCTGACCTCACAGGTCCTCAACCTCCGGCCTCATCCTCCGACCTCCGGTCTCATCATCCGACCTCCGGCCTCACACCACCTCACCCTGCAACCTTCAACTCGGCCTCCGGCCTCACAAGGCCTCAACCTGCGAACTCAATCTCGGGCCTCACATGGCCTCAGCCTCCAAGCTCAAGGTCGGCCTCAGCCTCCGAACTCCATCTAGGCCTCAACCTCCGACCTCCAACTCGGCCTTGGCCTCACATGGCCCCGGCCTCCAAGCTCAAGATCGACCTCCAGCTTCACATAGCCTCAGTCTTCGAACTCCATCTCGGCCTCACATGCCCTCAGACTCCGAATTTCATCTCGGACCTCACACGGACTCAGCCTCCAATCTCAAGGTCGGCCTTTCACAGCCTCAGCCTCCGAACTCCATCTCCGGCCTCAGCCTCTGAATTCCATCTAGGCCTCCGGCCTCACACGGCCTCAACCTGCGACCTTCAACTCAGCCTCCTGCCTCCGGTCTCTCATAGTCTCAGCCTCCGAACTCCATCTCGGCCTCACATGCCTTCAGACTCCGAATTTCATCTCGGGCGTCACACGGACTCAGCCTCCAATGTCAGGTTCGGCCTCACACAGCCTCAGTCTCCGAACCGCATCTCCGCCCTTAGACTCCGAATTTCATCTCGGCCTCACACGACCTCAGCCTCCGACCTCCAACTCGGCCTTCGGTCTCACAGGGCCGCAGCTTCCGAACTCCATCTAGGACCCCGGCCTCAACATCCGTCCTCCAACTTAGCCTCTGACCTCACAGGGCCTCAGCCTCTGGCCTCACAGAACCTCAGCCTCTTCCCTCACAAAGCCTCAGCATCTCAACTCCAACCGAGTCTCCAGCCTCATATTCCCTCTGACTCCGAATTCCATCTCGGCCTCCGGCCTCACACGCCCACAACCTCCTACCTTCAACTCGGCCTCACAAGGCCTCAGCCTCTAAGCTCAATGTCGGCCTCCAGCCTCACACGGCCTCAACCTCCGACCTCCAACTCGGCCTCCGGTCTCACCGGGCCTCAGCCTCCGAACTCCATCTAGGCCTCTGGCCTCACACGGCCTCAACATCCAACCTCCAGCTCAGCCTCTGGTCTCACAGGGCCTCAGCCTCTGGCCTCACAAAGCCTCAGCCTCTGGCCTCACAAAGCCTCAGCCTCTTGCCTCACAGAGCCTCAGCATCTCAACTCCAACTGGGTATCCGGTCTCACATGCCCTCAGACTCCGAACTCCATCTCCGGCCTCAGCCTCCGAATTCCATATAGGCCTCTGACGTCTCATGGCCTTAACCTCCAACCACCAATTCAGCCTCTGGCCTCTCAGGGCCTCAGCCTCTCAATTCTAACTCGGCCTCAGCCTCACATGGCCTCAGCCTCCGAACTCCTTCTCGGCCTCCGGCCTCACATACCCTCAGACTCCGAATTTCATCTCGACCTCCGGCCTCACACTACCTCAGCCTCGTACCTTCAACTCGGCCTCGGCCTCACAAGGCCTCAGCCTTCAAGCTCAAGGTCGGCCTCACACAGCCTCACACGGCCTCAGCCTCCGAATTCAATCTAGGGCTCCGGCCTCAACCTCCGACATCACACTCAACGTCTGGCCTCACAGGGCCTCAGCCTCTGAAATCCAACTGGGCCTCACATGGCCTCAGCATCCGAACTCCATCTCTGCCTTACATGCCCTCAGACTCCGAATTTCATCTCTGGCCTCACACGGACTCAGCCTCCAATCTCAAGATCGGCCTCACTAAACCTCAGCCTCCGAACTCCATCTCCGGCCTCGGCCTCAGCCTCCGAATTCCATCTAGGCCTCCGGCCTCACACGGCCTCAACCTCCGACCGCCAACTCAACCTCCGGCCTCAAATGGCCTCAGCCTCCTAACTCCATCTCGGCCTCACATGCCCTCAGACTCCGAATTTTATCTCGGCCTCACACGACTTCAGCCTCCAACCTTCAACTCGGCTTCGGCCTCACAAGACCTGAGCCTCCGACCTCCAACTCGGCCTCCGGTTTCACAGGGCCTCAGCCTCCGAACTACATCTTGGCCTCCGGCCTTACACGGCCTCAACATCCGACACCCAACTCAGCCTTTGGTCTCACAGGGCCTCAGCCTCTGGCCTCACAGAGCCTCAGCCTCTTGCCTCACAGAGCCTCAGCGTCTGAAATCCAACTGGGCATCCGGCCTCACAGGGCCTCAGTCTCCGAACTCCATCTCAGGCCTCACACGGCCTCAGCCTCCAAGTTCAAGGTCGGCCTCAACCTCCGACCTCCGGCCAGACACGACCTCAGCCTCCAACCTTCAACTCGGCGTCCGGCCTCACAACGCCTCAGCCTCCGAACTCCATCTTCGGCATCAAACGGCCTCAGCCTCCGAACTCCATCTAGGCCTCCGGCCTCAACCTCCGACCTCCAACTCAGCCTCTTGCCTCTCAGGGCCTCCGACCTCACATGGCCTCAGCCTCCGAACTCCATCTGGGCCTCCGGCCTCACATGCCCTCAGACTCCGAATTTCATCTCAACCTCCGGCCTCACACAACCTCAGCCTCCTACCTTCAACTCGGCCTCACAAGTCCTCAGCCTCCAAGCTCAAGGTCAGCCTCCAGCCTCACACGGCCTCAGCCTCCGAACTCCATCTCGGGCTTCACACGGTCTCAGCCTCCAAGCTCATGGTCAGCCTCCAGCCTCACACGGCCTCAGCCTCCGAACTCCATCTCGGGCTTCACACGGTCTCAGCCTCCAAGCTGAAAGTCTGACTCACACGGCCTCAGCCTCCGAATTCTATCTCCGGCCTCAAACGGCCTCAGCCTCCGAATTTCATCTCTGGCCTCACACGGCCTCAGCCTCCGAATTCCATCTAGGCCTCCGGCCTCACACGGCCTCAACCTCCGACCTACAACTCAGCTTCTGGCCTCACAGGTTCTCAGCCTCTGAACTCCAAATGGGCCTCCGGACTCACATGGCCTCAGCTTCCGACCTCCAACTCGGCCTCCGGTCTCACAGGGCCTCAGCCTCCGAAATCCGTCTTGGCCTCCGTCCGCACACGGCCTCAACCTCCGACCTCCAACTCAGCCTCTGGCCTCACAGGACCTCAGCCTCTGACCTCACAGTGCGTCAGCCTCTGACCTCACAGGGCCTCAACCTCCGGCCTCATCCTCTGACCTCCGGCCTCACACCACCTCAGCCTGCAACCTTCAACTCGGCCTCCGGCCTCACAAGGCCTCAACCTGCGAACTCAATCTCGGGCCTCACACGGCCTCAGCCTCGAAGCTCAAGGTCGGCCTCAGCCTCCGAACTCCAACTAGGTCTCAACCTCCGAACTCCAACTCGGCCTCGGCCTCACATGGCCTCGGCCTCCAAGCTGAACATCGGCCTCCAGCCTCACATAACCTCAGCCTCCGAACTCCAACTCGGCCTTACACGTCCTCAGCCTCGCAAGGCTTTTGGAGGCCAAGGCCGAGGCTGAGGCTGAGGCTGAGGCCGGGCCTCCGGAAGCTGGACATCTCTGGCTATGACTGGGGGGTCTGTGTCTTTTCATAGCCTAAGGTGCAACGGACGTTGGTTCGACTCCCGATTTGTCGAAGGGAGCTCCGACTGCAGCCTGTGTGTGGTCGTTCCGAAACCTTCAACGTGCAGGACCACATGTGCAGTTGTGCCATTAACCCCCGTTAATTTCTGGTGCTGATTAATCGGTGTCGGAAACTCCACCGCTTTTATCGGTGCATGTTCGGTGCGAAGTGTTTGTATCATCGTGAAGGAAAGATACGGTACACAGAGAAAGCAAAGACCTAATATTTATCGTTTGTTGAATATTTGGACCAGGAAGCAATCGAAAGAAGTTATAAACATGGGCCAATGATGTTCCAAGCAGGTAAATTAGACGTTATTAATGCATGACGTCTAATTGTGAATTTTTCTGACTCGTCAGTTACTTCTCTTTTTCCTCTTTTATTGAAGTTTAAGCGGCTGAAATATGGCATTTAGTTTCAATTGAACTCAACTGATTAATTGTAATGAAAAGTACAAGAACTTTCAAGTTACAAGTTTAATTAATACTGAAGATTCAAGCTAAAGCAAATTTTGTAAATTTAAATTTGTAAATAAATGAAGTGCATGGTACAAGATTTGTCCACCTACAACAGTGGCGGCCATTTGTTTCCAAAACGGGGGGGGGGAGGGCAGTTTACTTTCCCTTCGTAGCATAGTGTAGCGGCAAAACAGGAGAAAAGTGTGGGGTAACGGCCCCCCCATGCCTCCCTAATCGTCGCCACTCGCCTCTAACCAGTAATTTTATTTGTGACACGCACCAATAAATGTGTTTACAAAGGCCTAATTTGAAGCTAAGTTTGTCTCCAAATCTAATAAAATCGTTCGTACAACGTCCCAGATCGAAATCTCTGTATTAACTCTCAATAAGTGAAAGAGGGAATTTTAAGGTTGAGAAGGGAAATTCTTTGTATGCGATAGAAAAATTTCCCTCTTTGCAAGGAACATTACTACACTGGACCCGTCGGGAACAAGCGAAGGGGAACATTATGGTCTGCGGTGATTGCAAGAGTAAGCAAATGAAAGGACTGTTTAGTTCGCAATTTGGCTGCGGTTGTTCCCTTCGTGGTACGACTATACTCTTGGAGCATGAGGCGGTTCCGTAGTAAATTCATCTCCACCTTGTTTTATGTGAACCAAGACTTTCCAAGAGAGAATTGTCCATTAACGTATATTTCAAAATAAATTAAATGAAACTTTAAAAACATTTAATAGGGCGAATTTACGTCAAATCAAATCGTGAACTCTCGTAGATCTAATTTTCATGAGATCCCCTACAAGGTTTTTGGATGAAAATCGAATTTATCTAATCTTTTGAATTTTGAAAAAAGTCTCTTATTTACCAAACACTGTATTTTGAAATGCGTATATCTCGCGAACGATGAAACTGGTCTTATTTAGACGATAGAAAGAATTCATTATTGGATATGATCTGAACAAGTTGATATTTCGAAGTGTTCAGTTATCAGGATTGATTATGTTTTGTTTTTTTATTTATTTATTTATTTACTTCTTCTTTTGGTTGGCGAAGTTAAGGCACAAGCCTTTTCTTACACTTAACCATCTCTACTTCACATTTGGAACTTCCATATGTCTTCTACATCTTATGATTTATTGATGGTTTTTCCATATGACGAAGAAAATATATTTGTACATTACATGTAGCGCCCCTGACGGTTGGGAGTCGATTTTTAGTGAAAACGCGTGCAATAAACTAAATTTGGTAAACTCTGTAGCGCAATAGCCTCTAAGGGCCAGAGTCCGCCAAGCTGTTCTTCATTGCATGGAGTCCCATCGCTGCTGTTTTCTGGTTTACGAGACCAAGGCCTGCTACTTCTTGTCAAGTTGCTCCCCAGTTGTCCTCACGACGCTGGGTCAACGCTGAAATTTTGGGAGCTCCCACCGGAATCGAACCCGGGACCGCTCGCACAAAAGGCGAGTCTACTAATCATTTGGCCACGCAGAAAAGGTAAAAAATTCGAGACGTCAAGGGTCAACAGCTGTCTGAATTGACGTGGAATCGCGAAATCATATGGCCGCGTTCCGAACGTCGCACGAGTTTAATGCGTGAAACATTTTCGTGCGGTGAGTGGAGTTCGTTCTCGCACGAAACGCACGGACTCTTCTTCAGGAAAGCGTAGTGGTTATCACTGCTCCCTAGGGGTCTCGGAATCGATTGTGACATGAGTGCTCTTTGTGAACGTCCCTTCATCAATATCATCACACATCGTCATCTTCGCGAAAGTGGCAGAAAAACGAATTAAAATTAACCAAATCAATCCATGCGCGTCGCCAGAATTATTTTTTTACAGAAGGGGTGAGGCGATTGATAAAACTTAAATAGTAGAATTAATAATAATAATAATAATAATAGTCATGATTATTAAAGCTTTAAAAGTTAGAGGTAAATTTTATTCTAAGTTTTTTACATGCCCTCTGACAAAAAACTAATTTTGTGGATTTTCGAAAGTGTTAAACTATTTATTCCTTGGAATAAGTGGTAGAATATGAAAATATAAGTTGGTTTCTGCATTTTGCAATTAATTTTTATTTTTGCTCTAACACAGTTTTTACTTTGGTTAATCTGTCTAATGATACTGAACTTCAATTGTTATTAAGAGTAAAAATAACAAGGTATTTTTGTAAGTAAAACGACGCCTATAAATCAATCTTCAGAAAAATCGAAGCAAGGATTCTCAATGACGTCATCTAATTGGGGTCATTGCTACTCTCAAAACACTTTTCCGTTTTAAAAGCGAAAAGTAAAAATCTATTTAATGAAAGACAAATGGTAATTAGCTATTTAACTTTCAGAGAGAATCGCTTAATTGCAACTGCCACTGTTCCGGCCGCGGTGGCTCAGTCGGTAACGCGTCTGACTACCATGCTAAAGGTCCCCGGCCGGTTCAAATCCGGGAACTTTTCTAACGGTGGAAGCGGCCCCGGCGCCCACCCAGCGTCGAATATCATGGGTACCTGGGGGAAACCCTGGGGGGTAAAGGCGGTCAGGGGCGTGATGCTGATCACATCACCCCCACTCACGACCGAATCAAGAAAGTGTGTGGCGTTACCCCCACACCCCCTATACGCCTTCATGGCGTGGTGCTAAGCACAGGGGAGCACTTTGCCTTTTTTTACTGTTCCCATCACCCTATTATGACCTTGGGCTTGTAACAATAAATTATCCCCGCCCCCTTCCATTTGTACAGGAAGCACATTGCAAGACAATGACTTTATCCAACCACCATCGATTTGTTTATTACACCTTAGAAATTTCAACGCTTGCATGCGCGCTCTATTCTTTCACATTAGATATTAAGTGGTCACTATACAATTTTGATACAAATCCATTACCAGTCCATTAATGGAGCATTTATCCTCCAAATGGAGGTTTACTGAGTGGGAAAAAATCCATTAATATGTTTGGCAAAAACATCATCGTTGCCCGATGCGATCTCAGAATGCTTTTATGTAATGTAAGGAAATTGTAGTACGGCATTTGTGTGTCATGTTACAAAGGGTTTTCATATATTGTCCATTTTGTATTTGGTCAACCAGATAAACTATCATAGTGCACGTTTGAACAGTGAAAGGCATTAACATCAGCTTCATTGTGTAGGTCAACAGGATTGTGTGGTCAAATCAGCTTTGTCTACAGTCAAGGTAAATTTTGGATTTTCTTCATTATTAATTAGTATGCTATGTAAGTGACGCTGTTTTTAATATAATACAAAATCATGTCTTCCATAATCTTAGTTGTCTGTGCAGAACCGGCGACTTTCTTGGCGGAGTGATTAGCAAAGAGCGATACGACGCCTGGGGTCCCGGGTTCGAATCCCGGATTGGGAATAGGTGTTCCTTGTGACCGTCGCTTCATCAGTTTCATCATATCATCGCTCATTCTCATCTTCACGATCTGTCAATAGTGACAAAGAAGCGAAGTAAAATGAAGCAAATCAAGTAATATACACAGCAGTTTCGGGAACACATTTAATGCCCAATTTCAGTAACTGTAACAATTTTCTTTCTGGAGTAGCTAAGTAGCTAGTAACTAATACGTTAAAAAAAAGCACCCACGATTTTTTTTTTTTTGTGTGTGTGTGTGTGTGTGTGTGTGTGTGTGTGTGTGTGTGTGTGAAAACCGTTAAGATCGCGTCACTGTAAAGCCCGCTTTAGACGAAAGAATTTTCCTTAAAATTTTTCTTAACATTTATGCCATGACCAAGAAGCTACCGTGTAAAGAGAAAAATCTTATGGCATTTCAGATGCCATGGCATATTTCATAGCATTTCTCAAGGATAGAACCCGTCCTATTACCGTAGCATTTTTCGTAGCATAACCAATCAGAAGAGACCTCTAGGTCACGAGTGTAATGGCGGCCGCGTGAAATGTAAACAACGTATCACTTCACATTTTCAAAAGCCGATAACTATTTAACGGAGAGGAAAAACGTTTCGTATAAAACGTTATTAGGCAGGGCTAATGGCGCATACCCTCCCCCCAAATCATGCCATGCGTCCCCCCAAATCATATCGTAATCTCCATAAAGTATTTAATTACGACAGCGTGTCTACCGAAAGTAACTTTTTTCTTAGTTTACTGAACACTATACTTGATCTGCCCATCACTCAAGACCGCCCCTAAAATCGTTCATCATAATCCCCCCCCCCCAAAATAGTTCGGATGAATACGTAATAATTGATGTCTATTTGATTGAAATACGAAGTTAAACTGTCCATATTTTTTAATTGTTCGATTTTCAAAAAGACTTAAAGCTAGCACATTGATTGGTTAAATGTACGAGGGTCACTATTTATATTTTGAGCCTAACAATGAAAAAACAGGAATTTGGCATTGAAAACTGCTTTATTGTTTTTCGAAGTATTCTCCTTTATGATCAATACACTTTTGCATTCGTTCGAACCATTTGTCCAGAAGCGTGCGGTAAGGAAAGGCGGGGCAAGCGCCGCTTGCGTTCTTTTTTAAAACACTTTTGATATTTAAAGTTCGTGTTTTTCAATGCCTCTATACACATTAGAATGGAATTTATTTACTATAAGATATTTACATTGCAGAATTTTCATTTCCTCTATTTTCTGTTCTTTTGGCTTGAAACATAAACCGGCTACACCCTTGACGACGCTGGGGATGCGACACGACTGACCGCGTTAGAAGAAGAGGGCTGCTCGCCTTTCTCCCCGCTTTTCGAGTGGCTTATGCAGTTCTTGCATGGACACTGTCCATCCCCGTTTACGAAGAAAAAGGCCGAGGGCAAGCAACACCAAGACCGCATCTGTCTTTGGCAAGGGTGTTGGAAAGAATTCGTCCACACGGCCACAAGTGTTGCTAACTTCCAGAATTTTCTGTGCATCCGTAGTACCACCTAACGCGGTACGATTTTCATGTTTGATACTCTATAGTAATCAACAAATTACATTATGAAGTTAGCCAGTGATCACAAGTCGTATGCTATTTATAAGAAATGAAATCACAGCCGGTACTTGAACATATTCGTCACGTGGTCGGTTACTCGGAAATATGGAGGGTATGTAACACTGCAGGTTAGGGTGAAAAGGAAGGCTAATTTAGAAGCGTGGGTGCTGCTGTTGCGTGTTGTTTTTTTCTGTTCTTTGTGTCGTGTTTTTGTGCCTGGTGTAAAAGTACATTGAAAATTTCCGCCAGGGTTGACATACTAGAAGAGCCATCAATTTGCAGTGCTGCAGGTAAGGCCTTGATTAGGGACCTTCTTTCAAAACCATTCAGTTCGAGAACATAAGGTGAAAGGTTGGAGCTTGTGATTGTGAGTCGAGCGACCGTGTCCTGAACTGTGCACAACCAAACCAACTAAGAAAGACGGGAAAGTTTTCATTAGGCAGTTTAAAACATCTCAGTACAACAATATTATGTGGTAGCAACGATCTTAATAAATTATTTTGTTGGCCATGTGTTTTGTTCAATACAAATTTAGGAACAAGCTACAGTGACTTGAGCAATTTTTATAATGCAGTGCAAAGACATGAACGTTCCCAGAATCACATCTGCGCTTGCATCCAACTGAAGACAAGTCATGATTCATAATTCTAGCCAAGTAAGAAACCGAAACCCGTCCGTTTGTTTAAGATCGAAACTTTATGCTAATAGGATGTTTATTATTTTGAGGGTTAAAAAAGAACGTAATTTAATTTACAGTTGCCCTCAAATATCAAGTAAATCATTATTTTCTTCATGGTTGAAATTTACAAGTTTATATCGAGAGGCTTTTTTCTTCTTTATAAACCTGCAGCGAAGATTTGATTTTACGGTATGTATGCACTTCACACACTCAAGCCCGATACTTCACCATTATGCACATTATTGTAAGTAGGGATGTGTGTAAGCGTATATTATATTTGAAATTGTTATAATTAACCGAAACGAAAAATTAACCCATCGCTTGCCTATCACGAAAGGTCACGGCACGCCCCTGGTCAAAGCAGTGTTTCCAATCTTCTTGAGACACCTCCATAATATGGTTTTTGAACGCATCAACGGCGTCTTCCGCCGACGAAAATCGTTGTCCACGCAATTTATTCTTGACATTCGGGAACAAGAAGAAGTCATTGTGTGCCAAATCAGGACTGTACGGCGGATGACCCATCAATTCGATTCTTTGACTGTTCATAAAGTCGGTTGTTAGACGAGATGTGTGACAGCTGGTACTGTCTTGATGAAGAATGATCGGACGGCGTTTGTTTGTTTTCCGTATTTGACCAAAGACCTCTGGCAAACAAATTGTTGTGTACCATTCAGAGTTGACCGTTCTACGTTCCTCTAAAGGCACAGTTGCCACATGACCAGTTTTCCCGAAAAAACAGGCGACCATTTGTTTCGATGTGCTTCGGGCGCGAACAACTTTTGTTGGATTGGGTTCATCTTGAAACACCCATACAGTCGACTGCTGTTTACGTTCCAGCTCATATGCATATATCCATGATTCGTCACCTGTTACAATCTTATATACGTCTTTTGAAGCACCACGATTGTATTTATTGAGCATTTGTTTGCACCAATTGACGCGAGCGTCTTTTTGAGTTTTTGTCAAATTGTGTGGGATCCAACGAGAACATACCTTTCTCACAGCTAAATGATCATGTAATATTTTATATATGCTGGTGGAACTAATGCCTATGGTTGCCTCAATCTCACAGTATGTCACATGACGATCTTGCAGTATTAGGTTTTGCACAGCATCAATGTTTTCTTGAAGAACAACTGATTTTGGACGACCTTCGCGAATCTCGTCGGTGAGCGAATGGCGGCCACGAGTAAATTCGTTATACCAGCGTTTCACAGTGGCAAAGGATGGGGCTTCATCGCCAAATGTGGAAGTAAGTTGATCGATGCACTCTTGTCTTGATAATCCACGTCGAAAATCGTAAAAAAATCATCGCACGAAAATGTTCACGAGTTAATTCCATTTTATTGTTGTCGCGCAATCTCCAAGGCAACATAAACAACACAAATGAAGCTATTGACAAAACATTTGAAGTACGTTAAGGTCAATAATGCCAGACGATTCCGTGCAAACGTCAAATCGCGCCTAACTTCAATCAGTGTTGCCAAGGCTCAAAATATATATAGTAACCCTCGTAGTAAATTTAATTATGTAAATATGCATATAAATAGTATTTATTTTATAATTTGAGTATTTTTACACAACTTAAAATAAAGATAGAAAATTCAAACCAAATAACATGCTCCAGATGTATGACCGATTCAATTATTGTTTCACGAGACATTACAGAACCCTAGCTAGAAATTCTTACACTCAGGGCGATAATATAATACGACGCACCTGCTTTAAACTAAGCTGTATATCAACACTAAGCACTATATATTTAAGAAGTGATGTTATTAATGAATTATCGAGAATATCGCTTGTCTTGTAATGCAACTATAGTATAAAATTCCAAATTGACATCAGTAAAGCGCCAAATACACATTCTCGCAACAAATTATTGCGAACGAAGCGAGCAAAGAAAAATTTACATCCATTTCTTTTCAGGTTTTCAAGAATATTAATTTAATCTTAAGATCCTGAGATATTTAATCTTTTACACACTACTCCTCCCTGTAACTCCTTTTGTATCGAACGGTATCGGAGGCAACAACTATTCACGCCATAACTTTCTTAGTACAACTGTTTGTATAATTCCGAGGCACGACTGTGCACGCGATAGATTTTAGATAACGACTGGGGGGTCCCGAGCTATTTATATGAAATTCGAACTTTCGGCCGTTGGGAGACCGCGTCTCTTGCTAACGGAGTTTTCAGCGTAAAGCTGTGTTTGCTTTCCTGCGATTCCGGAAGAATTCGTATCAGCGGATTTTTACATGCGCTGAAGATCGCAGGTGGCATTTTTATGAGGTGATTAGACTATCGGACTATGGAGCCCGGGGTTCTGGGTTCGAGTCATGCCTTCGGCATGGAAGAATATTTTAGTTCTTTCAATTGTAAACACTGTGCACTCAGTAAGGATAGTACAGTCCGGCCAAGGAAGACGAAACTACCTGGAAAGGACGATTCCAAACGCGAGAGGGGAAGCAGGGAGAAGCACTCGCCAAACTACCCTGTGGTATTTCGCTTGCGTGGGTTCGTTTGTTGTGTTTATTACCGCTTTCTGTGTTGTGTTTGTGACGGCTCTTACAATTCGCAACAAACCGTTTCAAAGTGGAATGAGGAAAATTGGGATGCTTTGGCCCTTGTTGCACATTCTACAAAACACCCTCGTTATGCTAGAAAATGTCACAAGCCATTCAGTTACATTTATATTTATAATACTATATACAACAATATTATTATTATTGAATACTATCCTGATTAATGTTGTGTACATTTGTGCTAATTATAATATTTACTAAGAAGATCAATTTAATTGAATGACCTAAAATAAAGCTACTCGTTTACAAACAAGTTTATCTACTAACGTGACGATATGAATACTTTCCTAATATGTTCTGTTTGCTGATATAGTATATGACTGACTTACCTAACGCTTACATAATTCGTAAACATCTCTGTATGTATTTTGATGTTACTACGTTGAAACTTCATTGCTGTTTCTACAGCAGACGATTTTCAAGGAACCCGCTTCCTGTCCAAAGCTCCGTCACCCCTATTTAGCCACTGAACGCGTCCGGTTGGCGCATGCACACTTCCGTCCATGGTCTCGGCTAAGGCAGCCAGACAGTATACGGCCCGCTTTAGACGAAAGAATTTTCCTTAGCATTTTTCTTAACATTTATGCCATGACCAAAAAGCTACAGTGTAAAGTGAGAATAACACGTGAGCATGCTCTTCAACACTATCGCGAAAATAGAGTGCCGCCCTCCGTGGCGGAATCGTTAGCAAACGTGATGCCCCTTTGCTCGACAGTCCTGGAAGGGCCTAGGCCGAGGGTCTTCCTCTTCGCACAACAGTTTTGCTACCTTATGTTCTGACGTCAGGCGAGAAGTGACTACGAGGTTAGGTTAGGCCTGTTAGGTTAGGTTCTATTAGGATAAATACAATGAAAAATTATTATTTACGCTAAGAGAACTAAGCATAGCTAGCCTAACCTAACAACGTAGGCATTTAGCCTAAAATTAAAATGCATTCTTCCGTGGCGTCAGAACATAAGGTTGCTCAAGTGTTGTGCAATAAGCGAGACCCATTGGCTCATCTCCCGACTGCCAGTCTCCCTCCCACAATCCTACCTAGAGGTGTGGAGATCTTCAACCGGTAATGGAGTGACGTGTGGTCAGCACGTCGAACTCTCAGCTGTTATAGGAGATTTTCGAGACCGGGTGTCGCTTCTCACTCGTAGCTGGGTCATTCCATGTCAAATCATCCAGAATTTTGTGAAAATGTCACCCACCATCTCCGATTTTGATTAAATTCGGTATACTTATAGAACTTTTGATGCTAATTACAAAAATGACAACTTTTTTGAGATTGGTCAAGGGGTTCATAAATTATGGGTTTTTAAAAATCTCCGTGTACACCACATGCGGCTCCACTTTGAATGACACGCATTAGGTTATAAATTATAGTATCTTCTATCAGGTTTGCCGTAGAAACTTCAAGTTTGATTTCTTTTGCTCAGGATAGTGTAAGCTTTCATTTAAATAAGGTTTCAGATCAGTGTATCAATAATCATGTATTTTATGTATAGTTTCATGTATTTTTTTAGAAAAATAAATGACTAAGTTCAAGAGCGAATTTCGTGCAATGCCCCCCTTCAATTTCCCCCAAATTTTATATACAGGTAGCTCAGAGTGAGTACTGATGCTTGATGGAAAAATTGGGATGGGCGGTTCAGAGACAAGGTGATAAAAAAATCATTTGCATTAAAAGTTAATCTTATTAAAAATGCTTATATATTTAGCACAAAGTCTGAAGTACAATATGTTTTGAGGTATAATATTAAAAATTTCTGTTCACTATGTGTGAAGGTAAGCATAGGCGTACACGGAGATTTTTAAAAACGCGTAATTTCTGAACCCCTTGGTCAAACTCAAAAAAGTTGTCATTTTTGTAATTAGCATCAAAAGGTCTATAACAGTACCGAATTTCATCAAAATCTGAGATGGTGGGTGACATGGCCTGGATGATTTGATGTGGAATGACCCAGCTCTCCAGTTTCCTCACGATAGTGGGTTGCCATCGGTACTATACACAGGCCGAGAACCCAGAGACTGAACCCAGGCGGACTCGAACCCATGACGTCCCGCAGTCAGAACCCAAAGCGCAGCGCCTTAGACCACACGGCCACGGAGGACTCACCTAATAAAGTATGTGGAAAATTTCTCCTTAAAGGGACAAGACAATATATCCACTATACAAAGCGAAGTACAGAAGTACACAAGTAAGCAGTTTAAGCGTAGACAGGCAGATACAAATAAAGGAAGAGGGACTTATATGAGAAAGAAGTAGGGAGATTATAAAGGGTGCGTCACGGGAACAGGGACGGCGCTACAGGGGGACTGAAGCCCCCCCAAACCAGGCCTCAGCCCCCTAGATTTTTGTAGTACCGTAGACGCATATTGACCGAAAACTTAAAAAGTAAAATTTCCATTTTCCATTATAAAACTTCCATTGGGGCAAGTACAATATTCAAGTATACATTTTCTAGTTCGGTTAGATCGCAACTGCTTTATGACGATGCGTTCTAAAATCAAGGGGCCACTTATCATTCGATGCTAGGTAATTGACCAATCATGAGTCACCAAACTTGCTATGAAATCTTCCGCCTGACTGGTAGGTGGACGTATTCAGTAGCTGTTCCTTGATTGTTGTTGGCATATACAGCTAAATGTGTACAATTAATCGCCTCTGTAAATCGTATCAGTATATTTCGGAATAGGTCTAACAGATGTGACAAATGAATTTTTGTAAGTTGGACGAAGTTAAATTATAAAGAAGCGTTATGTTTCCTTTCTGTTTTTCTGTTGGTTAGTTCCTCATTGGAGTACCGACAATTGCATGAGTGTTAGCGATGTTCTCTCATTGGTTTCATCGTTATATCTAACCTAAACTAACTAACTCGCCAGCATTCTTAAACCCGAAGGTTTATGGCTGAAGGAACACCAGCCTTTCTATCTGCAAATATTCGAGAGGGAGAAATACAACGTTAAAGAATCAAAGAGTACACAAACTACCTAATTCCTAAATGCTAAGCATTGGAAATATTAAAAATTGGCTTCCCAGCCCCTACAGTGTAGCGATAAAATTGCTGTCTTGATATCAAGGGTTCCCCGTTTCCATCATTAAGTGGTTCGGATTCCACTATATAGAAGGGCTTTCCCGATGGCGTAATGTCAAAGTCGTCGCCTTATAATAAAGAGGTCCCGAGTTCGATACCCGGTGGAGGCACATTGCACAATGGTTCGGATCGCACTTTAATCTGTAGGTCCAGTCCCGATTAACCTATCTGTGCATCAAGTGGGCCTCAAAAAAATTCAAATCTACTAGAAGCTGTAGCTCTCGTCCCAATTAGCCTCTGTGCATATAATGGGCATTAATACAAATTCAAACAAGTAGTCATTGCAATAAAGAAATTATTCTTCATATACGAAAGCCCTTATGAGGTTATAAACATGTTTCGGAATACGGTGTTGATAAAACATGTAGAGACGAGAATAGAGAGGAGAGAGAATCTGGAGAATGTCAGAAGATATAATTGTACAGAAGAAAGAAAAGGAAGTATAGTAAATAGAAATATGGACTAGAGTTGACGAGCTGTATCTTTGCGGGTGGCCTTGGCTACTCCGCGCAGAATGTGAGAGAGATACGTTTATGTAGTTGCCACCTAATCGCCCTTTGGGAGGTCGACAGGAAGGACAGAACGCAAGGATAATGACGCGCAGCCGGTAGCTCCTCCCCCTTGCTACTGCGCAGCCGGGCTTGGGCAGGGTTCACCCGCAAAGATACAGCTCGTCAACTCTAGTGAGAAGATTTGGAAGGGAGGACAAGAGTAAGGAAATTTTTTTCTAATTACGAAACAATTCTTGAATAGAAAAATTTTTCATCCCAAGGAGGTGGGATATTGTGTCACGTGCCTAGTCAGCCTTGCACAATCGTTAATACGGAAGGAACTAGTTATGGAACGCGACAACAGATGGCAGCGCGAAGAAAAGATGGAAAGAATGTTGATTGATGAAATAGGAGGATACGGAATAGTATGATATCGATTCAAACAAATGAGAAATAAGTGAATATTGATTACAAAAATGTATATAAAGTATAAGAAACATAAGTGTAAATAGAAATTACGATAGTTAAGGATATACTCGTTCGTTAAACGTACAGCAAAGTTAAAAAGTTGAGATGTTAGTTCAAAGCTGGGTCTTATTTCGGTCTTTCGATCGAATTTGGTTTTGGTTACCTCTGGCGAGGAGTATATCGTCAGTTTTTAGTTGTTTGGTCCTTGGTGGCGCTATAGTCTAGTTTAGACGCCCCAAAGCACTACGGTTTGCGCTAGTTCCTTTAGACGCACTGGGCCACAGGTAGCGCTTTCCCTTAGCGATCTTGGGCTGTCCCATTTCGGTTTGGCATAGGAGGTGGCGCTATATCCATATTTGTCGCCCCTGATCCATTGGAGTTTTTGTTCAGTCCTCGATGCCTAAGAAAAGAGGGAAGCGAGCAGGAAAGAGAGTTCGCGAGTATGTGATGGAACGTCGGCGTCGTGAGGGAGCAGTGTTTCTTTCAGAAAATTTGCTCCGGTGGGCATTCCAGAGAACCGGGAGGGCGTTGTGAATCTCATCTGCGAAATACAACATATGTGCGTTTAACATTGAGAATTACCAGTGGTCGTTCGTGGTTCGTCAATGAATTTGACGCTGAGCGTTACAGGTGGGAAATGACGTACAGTAACAAAAATAAAGTAGGATGCGGTGACCTAAGTATACTTGGTAATTTGCAATTAGCATTACAATAGTAAATTACAAAACATCACCTACTTTTACATTTTACCATCCAGAACAAATTCCACAATGGTGAACCAGAAAAAATATTACAATTATTAAACTCAATAGAACACATCATGCAAAGCTTAAGATGGCATGAAGAATTTACAGCAATCTTATCCTGCGGGCTTTCTTCGTGGCATATAAATCTACTGTTTTCTCCAGAAAATCATCAATTGGAATCTTAGGTCCCTCAATGCTTATCATCGTGCAATGCATTAAAGTTCCTGGTAGCATTCTACTTCTTGTCCTAGTTAGTATCCTATTCATAGCACTGAAATACCTTTCTACGCCGGCTGTCGTTACGGGAATGGTTAGAAGGACTTCACAGAGTTTTTTCAACTCGCAATATCCCACGTCAGCTTCTAAGATTTTCAACAATGGATTGTCAGCTTCTGTGTGTGTGTATATATATATATATTCTATTATCAAACATCGACTTGACAAGAAATTTGTAGGACTTGAGGTCAGCAAGAACGGCTTCCACCTTAAGCATGGAAAAATTAGTACAAAACCTTTTGACTTCGGTGTGTTGCAAGTCTACTACTGACTGAAAAGTTTCAAATTGACTTGCGAATCTCACGGTATCAATACATTAATCGTTGAACTTGTTTCCCATTTCTTCAATTACACTTTCCGCTTATTCCTTCGTTCCACAGAAAGTTTTCCCAGCATCTTCATCTGCATTTAGATTCCCGAATTACGGCCGTGATTTTCGCGATCAGCTCAGAAGAGAAATGTCGAGAATAACCACAGGACAACATTTTTGCTGTAGGTGTCTAGTTGCTTTAACACTCAACAGTAGTTTAGTCTTTACTCCTTAGATATGTAAATTTTCTTGAGAAATAGAGAACAAACACCATTGCTTTTGTTTATAGCAGAATCGAATCCGGCTCCCTTTAGTGCAAGGCGACAGCGTTAATCACTATTCTATGGGACATGCCCGAGTCTTTGTGGCGTCGTACTGTACACATTGGAGAATGATGACGATATATAAGAAATTTTATGCACACATCTAATTTCTTTGTACGTGCAAAACTGAATATATGATGGCAATAGAAATAACAAAGTTCCCGCGCGCTAAAAATATTGCGCTCTCGTCTTTAGTACGACAGATTCAAGGTTCGATCCCTGGTAGGAACTCCAAAATTTCTGTGATGGCCCAACATCGTGAGGACAATTGGGAAGCTACTTGAAATCAATATGTAAGCGAATTCCACTCTCAAAACTAGATGGGAATCGATGTGATGACCACGCGTCACCGAATGGAAAAACACTTCGCAGGCTTTGTCCTTCAAAATTAATTTTACTGAATAATTGTAGTTTTCTTTACAGGACCTAAACATGGCTTTTTAGCACAGTACAATGTTGTTTTCTTTCACCCTACTTTTATAGTTATACATACATTAAAAGGATTCCACTCCCGAAGCATGAGCAAACGCGCTACGAAACCATAGGTCCCAGTTTCGGACCTTTGACAGGTGTGGTTGCATCATGTGTCTCGCATCGCTATTCCTTAGGATCATCATTCAATCTCATCGTCGCATTTAACCCAAGAGGTAGAAAAGCGGCGTAAAATAACGAAATAGAAATGATTGATTGACTTGGTTCATTTTTACTTCACTTTTCTAACCCTTTTTGCTAATCGTGAAGATGAGAATGAGTTAAGATTAAATTGATGAAAGGACCATCACAAAGAAGACACATGCCCAGGCCGGGATTCGAACCCGGGACACCCTGCTTCCTAGCGTAACCTGCCAACCACTCCACCACGGAGTTGTCGGCCCAAATAGAAATGAAAATTAGAAAATGCCGTCTTGAATTTGCAGGAACCGAGTTCATCACCAAGGGCAAAAGATTCTCGCTCCCACTAGGATAGGTAAATATCAGAATATGATTGATAAGTAATTTGACTCTCCATATTTCATGATATTATTATGTAAGTATCTATTATTCGTTATATAACTTCGGATTAATTCCATTTGTATGTGTAGTGAACTTTCCCGCCTAAGCAGCAGCCACAGCGTCTGCATTGCGGGTGGAGGCCAGAGTTGTTAAAGGTGCAGGAATTTGAAATAAATTCATTTCCCATCCGGGAGAGAAAATCAGCAAGTGTAAATAGGTTCTAGGCCTCAATTCGGTCCAGTAAATTGTTTTTCCGTATGAATTTAAATACGGTGCAGGAACTTTTTTTCCGGTTGAATTTGAACAAAGTCCGGAAATATTTTTTGCGGGAATATTCTGGCAGCTTCGCCGCCCTCCTTGGCAGAATGGTTAGCACATCGTGCTACGATACCGGGCGTCCCGATTTCGAATCCCGGACTGGGCATGGGTGTTTGTAGTGTTCATTGATCAATTTCATCATATCATCACTAATCCCCATCTTCGCAATTAGCCAAGTGTGGCAGAAAAGCGACGTAAAATGAACCAAATCAATCGAATTTTCACTCGCAATGTATGAAACGAGATCTCAAGCACTCCGTGATCCTACCCGAATCTCGCGTTTACAGAAGAGAACTATGAAACCACTTCTCGGATCAAACTGTTCTTCGAACTAGCTGACAGTCATCAATTGTGGACCAATCAACACAGTAGGGCAAAAATAAGCAGATGTTTCTTGAAAATGATTGGAAAGTTACCAAGAAAGGATATAAAGTCCGTACATTGCAAAGGCTTATTATGGCCTGTAAAACATCCACAGATATTTATTCCGGAGTGGTCCCTCTGACAAAACATCAATATTCTCAAAATTCTTCGAACGGACTGTGTAAAACATTGCAATACTCCAAAAACTGAACCTGCTCTGCAACACAAGGAAAATGCCTCATTTAGCAATCAATGTGCCTTTGTTAAGTTGGTAAGTTCAACTAAATATGCTGACCAAGGCAGTAATTTATTTTATTAAAAACATAAACTAACGTAACGTTTCAACCTTCTAGCAAGGTCTTCTTCAGACTCTGTATCAAGTACAAAAGTAACCAGATACAACAAGAAGGGTAATATATATACACAAACATTACTCCCTCCATACTATTTAGAAAGTTGTTTGGAACTTTCTAGCAGATGACTTTCACTTTCCAACTTTACTTTCACCTAAAAGGCTAAACACAATTACTTCCATATAGAATTTGGTTGGAAATCGTACAGTTTGTGAAGATAATTACTTTTCATGTTGCGTGTTTTAGACTGTTTCAATAGTAGAATAGTTATTTGGTGCGAATAATACTTACTTACCCGGAAATATGATAATCTGCATAGGCATCCTGCCACCATTATACTTATTTTAGCGTGTATTGCGCTCTGATTCGAGACCACTTGTAACTGTTTGCATATATGTGGTTTACCGCTGCCAAGTGGTCGTTCTTCAATCTGGTCACAAACTACTCAAGCTCGAAACATTATTTGGACGCAACGGCAACACCCAACGCCCAACCCTGCCTGTTGTTGACCTGCGACTGCGAGGGGTGGAAAGACCGCTCCATCAAAATTCCAAGAAACATCGAAGTGCTAGGTTCCTAGTCCTACACTGATATCATCCACTATAGCTAGAACTAGGAAAACGAGAAAGAAATGTGTTGTTTGGGGTTCGTGCCACTCACATTCAAGAACAGTGATTCAAACTGAAAGCAAAATTTACAGAAACACTATTTTGCAATACTTGTCATGAAAGTAAACTTTTCAGCAAGTGTAGAACAGTTTGCCGTGGCCACGTGAACGTTTCGGGGGGCCAGTGCCCCCCCGTAGCCCCCGCTAACGACGTCCCTGGAAAAGACTAAATATCTCGCGATCTTAAGAAAGTACTGACTCCCCATTAAATTTATATTCTTGACAGCCGCGGCTGCCCTGGGGACATGGGTGTTTGTAGTGTTCATTGATCAAGTCATATGACACATATTCAGTTTCCGCAAATATACTTTCTTCGCGAAACAAAGGGATTGGGGGTGGGGGCTTAAAAGATCGGTACGTAATTATTTCATAGAATGAGGTTTCATAGCAGAGTTTCATAATAATTATCATAAATTACTGTGACTGAAATGAAATTATATGTGGATATAGTTTTACGTTGACATTAATTTTCCAGGCGGGTGTGACCCCTTTTTCCCTTCGGAAGTCCATGCCTGCAATTATAAAACAAATATTCACAATGGTTCTACAATTATTAAAGGGAAATGGCAACCACTGGGATGTGCGTACCAGATACCTGAGACCCTATCATTGAAACGCTACAGCTTTTTTTTTCTTTTTTTCAAATTTGGAGTTGGTCGACCAGCACCGCTTTAACTCTAATTTTCTTTCAACAGACGAGAAAATTTGTTTCCGTTAATTGTATGCATTTTAGCGGTCATTTCTTACCTGCGCAGACGGCAACACCTACACTGCATCAAATGACGTAACATAGTCCATCCTTCGGAGCATCAATACTTTGCAACAACTATGAAAGCACTTCGAAAACTTACAAACTTGAAACATTGACACCGACAGGGTTTGTCACGTCTTCCTTTCTTGTCTAAGATCGCGGCATTCTTTTACTTTCACATATCCGATGTTTCCATCTTTAAGGAAAAAGTCTGAATACATGCTCGAATTATTTTAGTAATGTATTTCTTTTATTTTAATTCATCGCGTCTATTTCCAGCTTTCATTCATTTCTACTCATCCTTCTCTGCCCAATTTTACATTTATGCCAAGAAGTTCGGCACAAAAATTATTCAACAGAGAAGATTGAATATGTAACGAATGCGCTTCAAACTTGAACCTCACAGGGCAACACTGGAAGGGAGGAACCAGCTGGGTCTCACTCGCAGCGAGGACGGTGCCTTCTGGCTTCTGCTGCGGCTTCTGAGAGAGCACGAACTGCGCATGACCGTTGGTTGGAGATCGAGGTTCCTCAGTATCCTTTGGCATATATTTTGCCCATATAGCTACCCCGAGCTTCTGCCTGCCGCCCGAACCTTCACCATGTCAGGAGCTCTCCTGTGGGGGTTCAGCTGAGGGTCTGCACGAGGGCGGCCGACTCGCGGTTTCTCTTTCTCAGCAAAATAATTTGCCCTGTTACGGACACAAATTTTAGCGAAAAATTGTCAAAAGGTAAAGACATTGTTTATTGTCCATTTTCAAGGTAGATGCCGTATATTATAAGTGGGGGTTCACTGATCCTGTGCGCTATAGGGTCAACCGCCCCTGATTCTTGAAAGCCTGCAAAGAAATGGATGTAAAAATTTTTTTGCTCGCTTCGCTCGCAATTCTGTGTTGCTTGTGTGCGTGTTTGACGCTTTAATGAGGTGAATGGGAAGTTTTTATACTATTAGCTGCATTAGAAGACAAGCGATATTCTCGATTATGATCAACGATTTTAGGGGTGGTCTTTAGTGATGACATCCCTGTTTAGGGAGGAGGGGTAGATCAAGTATAGTGTTCAGTATTGCTAAGAAAAAAGTAACTTTCGGTAGACACGCTGTCGTAATTAAATACTTTGTAGGGATTAGGATATACTTTGAGGGCGCGAATGATATGATTTGGGGAGACACATGACATGATTTGGGGGGGATTCGCCATTGACTTTGGGGGGGGGGATGGGCACCCCTGCAGTCAAAGCCCACCTTTTGTCTGTGAGGATAATTTTTATGTGCTGAAAATTATCTTTGAACAGAAACATAGTCAGTGGTCAAATTTGAATGCTGAAATGTTACTTTGCAAGGCGTGAATGCCACAAAAGAACCGAAGTGACGAGAGAAAGTGAGCAAGACCACATGGATTAGGAGTTTGCACTGTGCATGCAGTAGAGGCGATTGGGTGCCAAAGCCAAAGGAAAGGGGGAGGGGGGAAAGGACAGTTTATTTTCCCTTAGTAGACCAGGCTTAGCATTAAGAGTTCTTAGTGTGGGGCCAAAAAGTAGGGGGAAACTGCCCCCTCTAATCACCGCCATTGCATACAGGTTACAGAGGCGTCAGACATTTTGTTTTGTTCAGAGCTTTGAAAAACATCATAGACTTGCAGGGAGGGAAATGGACGTAAAACATCTTTCAAACACACCAGCCATTGAATTGCTTCCTTACCAAACCGATTGAATACCTCTGTGAGCTATAAAAAATCCTGTAAAACCTAAAAAAGTTTTAATTTAGGCACATAAATCTAAAATAGGTTCTAACAAGCAAAATAGTAATGTAATTAAGTCTTGTTTCCATATTTAAAAACACTAAGTTGCTGACCAAGGCAGTTTATTAAGATAAAAACACTTAACAGGTAACCTTTCGACCCTGTATCAGGGTATTCCTCAGATGCAGAACTAAACTAAAATGAAGAAATATACTACATACAGAAAGATTACATACACATAGCAGGGTCACTAGCCACACAACAACAAATCAAGTTGACAGTCCTTATCTAGGAAGATTTCTCCAAAGGAATTAAACATATCACCTCCTCACAGTTGTTGACTAATGGGTCTACTACACTGACAGGTGATTGACAAGTCAAGATTAGCAAGAGTCTAGAACCACCTGCATACCACTCCCCCTCCCCTCCTGCCTTTTTGGTTATGGATGAATACCTCCTCCTCTGGTCTTCTTCTTTTCTCTTCTTTCTTCCTTGTTCATACTTCTTTTTTCTTCATTCCTTTTCTTCATCCTTTCAACTTTCTCTAACACACTCTTCCATTCCTTGTTTATCTTGAGTCCTCCATTCCAATTCATGATGTCTTCTCCTTTCTTTTATATTTCTTTGGCCTCCTTCCATTTTCTCACTAGTTCTCTCTTCTCTTTTCCTATTCGCCTAGCTGAATCCCATTCAACTTCATGTCCTGTTTCTCTAGTGTGTTTGAATATGGCATTCCTGTCTCTCATCAATCTCACATCATCCATATGTTGCTTTAACATGTCTGTAAGTCTCTTCTTCGTTTGGGAAAGCCTTTTAAACTGGGCAGTCTTCCTGCCTCCTTCGTGACTGCCCAGTTTAAAAGGCTTTCCCCAAATACATAAAGAAGAGATAAATTTGAGACCAGTGATGAATTGCAGGGACAATATTTTGGAACCATTGGAGAAGAAGTTAAAAAAGGTAATTGAAGTGTTAGTGAGAGAACAAGAAAGCAGAGCCGTGAAAAACAGTGAGCAGGTGGTGGACCTTATAAAAGGTCTGAAGGAGTCTGGGGATAAAATCACAATGTTTAGCCTAGACGTGAGAAGCATGTTCCCGAGCATCAAAAGGGGACACGAAGTGGATATAGTGAGGAAGAAAGTGGGGGAAAGCATTATAGGAAAATGGGATAGTGAGAGAGTGGTACAAGCGCTGGAAACCATTTGGGACAATGGATACAGCAGAGTGGGGAGTAAAATCATCAAGATTAGTGAAGGTCTGAATATAGGCTCTTGTTTGAGCCCTGTGCTGGTGGAATTAGTTATGAATGAATGGGAGAAGGAAGTGATAGTGAAAGGAGGAGATAAGTTAAGTCTGTTTTGTAGATATGTGGATGATTGTTTTGGGATATGGAAGGGAACGAAAAGGCAGCTGAGTAAGCTTGTTAAAGATGTAGAAGATGAGAAAGCAGGGATATTCCTTGAGCTCGAAACGGAACAGGAAGGAACATTAAATTTCTTGGATATTGAGATGAAAAAGAAGAGAGGAATGGGGATTGTGGCTACATGGTATCAAAGGAAGTGTTCGGCAGGAGTGTTCTGCCACAAAAGAAGTGATGTGGGTGATGGAACTAAACGGAACATTGAAGACCGAATAAAGAAGATATGCACAGAGAAAGGGGAAGAAGCAACCAAGATTAATAGCCTGTGGGAAGAACTAGAAGAGAATGGCTATGAAAAGAAAGACAGACACAACATCAACAGAAGAAGGAAATAGATAAAAGAGAGAGGACTGGAAGAGAAGGAAGAAAAAGAAAATGAAAGATGGTTTGGTATAAGAAGTATGGGCGATGCCACAGAGAAGATATGCAAAGTGCTGAGGAAAGTGGGTATAAGAACTTACAGGAAGGGAGGACGCACTATTTTAAGTATAGCCAGCAAGAAGAAGGAAGAAAAGAGAGAGGAAGAAGAGGAAGGGGTTATCTATGAGGTGAAGTGCAGAGGATGTGAAAGTGTATATATAGGGGAAACGAAGAAGAGACTTAAAGACAGGTGAAAGCAACATATGGATGATGTGAGATTGAAGAGAGACAGGAATGCCATATTTAAACACACTAGAGGAACAGGACATGAAGTTGAATGGGATTCGGCTAGGCGAATAGGAAAAGAGAAGAGAGAACTAGTGAGAAAATGGAAGGAGGCCAAAGAAATATAAAAGAAAGGAGAAGACATCATGAATTGGAATGGAGGACTCAAGATAAACAAGGAATGGAAGAGTGTGTTAGAGAAAGTTGAAAGGATGAAGAAAAGGAATGAGGAAAAAAGAAGTATGAACAAGGAAGAAAGAAGAGAAAAGAAGAAGACCAGAGGAGGAGGTATTCATCCATAACCAAAAAGGCAGGAGGGGAGGGGGAGTGGTATGCAGGTGGTTCTAGACTCTTGCTAATCTTGACCTGCCAATCACCTGTCAGTGTAGTAGACCCATTAGTCAACAACTGTGAGGAGGTGATATGTTTAATTCCTTTGGAGAAATCTTCCTAGATAAGGACTGTCAACTTGATTTGTTGTTGTGTGGCTAGTGACCCTGCTATGTGTATGTAATCTTTCTGTGTGTAGTATATTTCTTCATTTTAGTTTAGTTCTGCCTCTGAGGAAGACCCTGATACAGGGTCGAAACGTTACCTGTTAAGTGTTATTATCTTACTAAACTGCCTTGGTCAGCAACTTAGTGTTTTTAAGCAAAGTAGGTTATTTTAGGCACGATAAAACTTTGCCAGTTGTTGCACTTTTTTAATAGATGCTTCCATAACTTATTTGTTATTTACCTGCAAAGGTAGAAATAGGTTAAAAACCTAAAATCTGAGGTCTAGTCATTACTTACTACATCTTCCCAGTGATAGGTGTTTATATCTCTAGTCCATATTATGATAGCTCCTAATTTGTACTTTACAACAATGTCCTTAGTCTACACTTTAATATAAAGTTCTGTTTATAATGAAGGATAAGAGAACACTATGTGAAGTGGGCTCAATATGGCCTATATAGGAATATATCGTAAAGAACATGTGCAAATGTGACATTTGTTACTCTTGTGTTCATGTAGAGTGTGTGGGAGTCACTAAGGATGATGGACCTTTCATTTGCCCAGACTGTGAATGTGTAATCCATGGTCTTCTGGTGACAAGTTATGACACGTCACTTCCTTGTTTATTGATTTGTAAATGATGTTATTTCTTTGTGCAATCTCATTATGTTGTTGTGTAAATAAGAACCACCACATTTAGGCCAATGTCAGTTTTAACGTGGGAAAGGTTGGCTTTACGTTGGTTGGCAAATTGACGTTGGTCTTACATTGGGCCAACATTTGCCCAACCATGGAAACGAGTCAAAATCAGTTTTCTAAACAACTTTTTAATGCTAAGACAACTTTAAGGAGAATGCTGAAAATTCTAGAGTGTAAAATAAGTGACATATAACAGTGTTTCTATTCGAATATTTCAGTCACAGCACATATTGGAAATATGTGTAATATAATTTTAATGAAATTAGAAACTATTTTTAACTTGCAGTTATTCCCCATTTTGGGGAATTGCTTATTGTTTGTCTCTCTTGCTGTAGTAGAACAAGAACATTCTTACAGGTATTATTGTGAAGGTGGTTAAGCAATGTTATGTGTAGACTAAACTTCATGAAAGGTGGAAAACTAAGTTAACTCTAGAAGGTTTTTGCGCTACCACTTGAAGGTATGGTGCCTTGAAAACAATGATACCATGTGACTGAAAAAGTGCTGTGTATTTTTTTTTATTTTACACAAATAATTTGTACTATAGTTTATATTTAGCCTCACATGGCAGAACTATACTTTAGTTTCCAGTATGTTGGCCTAATGCAAAAACCATGCATTGGGCCAACCTTAGAACCACGGCCAGAATTACCGTTGCCCAACGGTATGTTCTTACATTTGGCCCACCATTTTCAGTACGGTTCAGCCAACCACTTTTGGCTACTTTTACTCCAGATGATAAAGTTTTAAGTTCATTGTTCAAAGAGAAGTGATTTGCTTCCTTATCTGAATCGCAAAAGTGTGTAATACAAAAACATTACCCAGTTTTTGTTATTATCAAGAGAGCAAAGCATTTATACATGAGAGACACACATAATGTGTTTGGGGCTGAGTGCATTGAACTTTTTCCCTCTCCCTATCTTTGTTTCTGAGTGCATGCATTAATGGCAGTGTGAGTCAATGATAATCAATAACAACAACATTATCCACCAAACCAAGCACCATTTCATACTAGTGCACTGACTAATAGAGCTGAAAAGAGTAATCGTTGTGCTTTGATCATGTAATGTAACCATTTGGCGGATTTAGTGGGAGCAGCATGGGACACCTGCCCTCAGGCCCATAGCAATGAGTAGGCTAGGGGGCTGAAGCCTATGGCAACAATCAAAGAATTTCTTTTTTTTAGGCCACAAAGTCAGAGTATGCAATGGAGAACTTTACATTTGGCAGAGGTGTATTCTGGTAGCACACTGCTTACGTCTTTAAAGATGCTCTTCAGACACTAAGACGTAAGTATAACTGAAATATTCTTAAATATGCTAAACCATTTTTAATCAGAAATGGAAACTATGAATCTTTAAATGTAGCCTATATGTTTTCTTATAGAGTTTTTTCCCTCTGTTTCGTCATTTCAAAATTTGTAAGATGTAAATATCACCATGGCATAAGAAGAAAATATCGAAGGACCTACATAAAATGTCAGGTCTTGGTAGTATGGGGTAGGGTGTGGGGCAAAACACAATCCTGCCTAGGGCACCACAATAACTAGCTACGGGGTTGCATGCCGTATCCCTAATTACAATTTTAACATTGTAATCCTGTATTGTATGACGTTTTCCACAACAATGGACATGGGTCAACGGAAATAAAGAATTTATTGTTTCTTATTATGTAACATTGGTTTCAGTGCTTTCATGGAAGTTTTACCTTTCAGAAAACATGCTAATTCACTTTTGTGAAATAAGTAACTTTGTATTTCATTTTAAATGAAGTAATAGTACTTTAAAAAGGTAACTTTTCCAAGACTAAATTTTCCATTAGTAATAAATAAAATGTTTCTCGTTTCAGGAAAATGAGGCAGGAGCTGTTGTTGATGCTGCATGTGATAGCACAGGCTAGTTCCGAAGTAAGGAAATTTTGGTTTGGCACGGAATACAACAAGAACATCCCGCCTGTTGTGGATATTGGTAAGAAAAAGTGGAAGTTTGTGAGTTGAGAACAGATTTATTTTTTAAGAGTTGGTCATTAGCACTGTTTTAGACTCAGTTAGAAATGGTATTGAACTCGGATATGGCAGTCTTGTCCCATCTCGTGTGTGTCAGGAGGTCTGTCTTATTCTTGGTCTTGTCTCAAGTCACAAAATGTATGTAATCAATGCATATATGTATGGTGATCATTAGGTCAAACAACTTTTCTTAATGGGCCCCCGTGGCAGAGTGGTTAGCGCATCGCACTATGATGCCAGGGTTTCCAGAATCGAATCCCAACCTGGGCATGGATGTTTGTAAATATCCATTCATCAATTTCATCATGTCATCACCCATCCTCATCTTCGCAAATTAGCCAATAGTGGCACAAAAGCGAAGTAAAATAAAGCAAATCAATCAATCAATCAATCAAGACTTTTCTTCATAGTATTTTCTGTACTCGGCCTTGTCTGGATTTAGTCATTAGTTTCTCATCTAAGTTTTGATAGCAAGTCTTGGCCTCGTCTAGAGTCTCAGCATATGAGTTCTGGAGAGTCGTTTGTCAGTCAGGGGAGTCAACAGTTGATATGAATGCATATTAATATACATAATTATGTATTGTTACATACGTAAAGTAAAAGAAAGTGTTCCCCTGTGCATTGCACCACATCATGAAGGCGTATAAGAAGTTAAGGCCCCACACTTTCTTCATCACGGCCGAAGGTGGGGCTGATGTGATCAACACCATGCCCCTGGCTACCTTTGCCCCTAAGAGTTTCCGGTTCTCCCCACCAGGGATCGAAGCTGGGTCTCTCGCATGGTAGTCACATGCTCTAATGACTGAGCTACCAGAGCTCTAAATAATAATAAAATAATTGGCTGATCTTTGGTCAATAGTAAGAAACATGCGAATGAGCAACTAATCCCTTCATCTGCTTCCTCCAAAAATTAATGTTACAACAGCTCAACTTTGTGCAACAAAGTTGGAAGGGTGGGGTTTGCCAGAAAGTAGCTCCTCTTACTAGTGTAGAGCAAATACAACTGAAATTGTAATTATGATAGAGATTAGAGATGCTTTGCGTAGGTCTTGTCAGACCCTCTCTAACAGTTTGAACTGTGTTATGTTATTCTATTATCAACTATTTTACATTGCACACTATATATTCAGTTACAATTCATCATAATTCTTCCCTTGTCATAAGTTTGCTTTAAGTTTAGTTAATACTCAGATAGGCTGATTGGGACTGGAACTACAGTCCTGCACATATTGGTTAAAGCAGGATGAAAACTGCTGTACAATGTGCCTCCCCAGGAAAGTAATAAAAATGCATAATACGATTCTTGATTGAGTATTTTATTTTTATTTTTAATTGTGACAAAGTTCGAGCATTTCCCAGACTAAAATTGGAAGGCACCATCACTATGAGAAGTCTGAAATGTTGTCACAAGAGAAAATAATGTGTTTGATTTAGGGTACTAGATGAGCTTTTAACGCTTGGTTGGACCTTTGGCTGACACCAGGGCAGTTGCTTTTTAAATTTTCCTCTCCTATTGAAAAACCTATGACATACCAAAATTTGAAAAATTACATGTGCTCAGGATTCCTTCCAGAACAATCATGTGAATCTTCGTGTCATTTGCTTTCACTATTGCCTAGATATTCTCAATAGTTTTGTGACTACATAAGTCTATTAAACTATTGATAATATCTAGACAACAGTGAAAGCTAACCACATGAAGATTCATGTGATAGTTCTAGGAGGAATTCTAAGCATGCGTAATTTTCAGATTTTGGAATATCGTAGCGGTTTTTCAAAAGGAGAGGAAAATTCAAAAACAGCTCCCCTGGCCTCGACCCAGCCAAGCCTCAGTAGTTAAAGCATTTCACAGTGATTTCTCCACACACTCGTCTTAAGTCTCCCTGGCCAAAACTAAAAGTACTGGATCTGGATAAACCCCTGTTATCCTGAAACTATGAAGCCATATTCTTTTCAATACAGCAATCTTTCTTTTCCAGGAACACCAGTTGACTTGGATTTCTCCGTTGGAATATCCAGAGTTTCAAATTTGAATGCTCAAACAGAGGTTAGCTTCATTAACAATTTGTTTATTATTATTATTATTAATGAGTACATAAGAATTAAGATGCAATTACACTGACACAGCAGAAACCAATGTATCATGTGACCAGTGACGTGTTCAGTTTGACCCATATTACTAAAAAAATATGAAATATCAAATGTATAAAATGATGGCAAAATGATGACTGAGTACTAAAAAAGTGCACGTAATACCCCGATTTTGAAAATCCTTGGCACGCCACTGCATGTGACTGTCCACATTGTGATAAATATTACCTCGTTTGACATCATGAAGTTACTGGGACATTGTAGAAAGTGATATTTTGACATGTACAGGGCAGGAATACCAAACATTCTCATTTTGTTGACATGCCTTACATTTTGGTCTTATGTCTGGTGTCCAGGAAATTTTTGTGTCTTTCATATTGTAATAGTATGCCCTATTTTTTGTTTATAGCAAATCTGACAAACTTAGCCCAGGGGTTTTTGATGAGGGGTATGTATATCAATCCCTTTTGACTAACTTTGCTAAAACAAAAAAAAAATTGTATGGTGTCAGATGGTAAAACATAGCAATAACAAATTGCAAGCTATAATCCAGGTGCCAACAATGTCTGGAGGGGGCAAAGGGGCCATTGCCACCTTCCCATGGAAATTTCAGGAGGAATTTGAGAAAAAATTGAAAGTATCCTACATTTTGAGCATCACATAATTTGCATTATAGAAATACGGTGTCCAGAATGGAAATGACGGTTTTTAAAAGTGTGTTTTTGAAATATGGTTAGAGATAGGGAAGAAAGAAAACATGCATTTTGAATGATAACTCAAAAAGTTTTATTGGTATTACTTACAAGTCATTGTAACTCAGTATAACTCCAAGTGAGCTCCATTTGTGACTCGGAGAATATCCAGCCTGAATTCAATCTCGCTCCACGTATTCTGTAACATCTGAGGTGTGACCGAAGCAATCGCATTCCGAATATGGGTTATCAGTTCATCAAGGTTACAAACCTTTTCACTGGAATACACAGTGTCTTTCACATACCCCCACAAGAAAAAGTCCAGAGGGGTTACATCAGGGGAGCATGGTGGCCACCTAATTGGCCCATCACAGCCTATCCAACATTCCGGCAATTCCGTATCAAGATACTCCCTCACTTCTAGGCTCCAATGTGGCAGGGCACCATCCAATTGGAAAATCACTTGAGGTTGCAAATGTTGTAATTGGGGAACTGCAAAGTTTTGAAGCATGTCTAGAAACACATTTCCTGTTATGGTTTGCTCCATGAAAAAGAAGGGGCCTATAACTTCATTAAGAGTTAAAGCACACCAAACATTAAATTTTGGACTGTCTCGGGAATGTTCCACATACGCATGCCGATTCTCAGATCCCCATATCCTAACATTGTGTCTGTAAACACAGCCAGACAAGTGAAGTTGCTTCATCTGAGAAAACAATGTTCGCTAGAAAATTATGGTCATTATCAGTCTTGTGTAGAATTTCATTGGAAAATTCTAATCTTTTGGCTTGTCGTGAGGCTTAATTTCTTGCAACAATTGCAACTTATACGCGCGCAAACGTAATCGTTTATGTACCACATCATGCACAGTTGACCTTGGAAACCTCAGCTGCCTGCTCGCTGCGCGAATTGACTTCATCGGGCTACGTGTGAAACACACTCTTATTGACTCCACCTGTTCGTCTGACACACGCGATTTACTACCACTGTGAGGTTTCACTACACTCCCTGTCGATAAAAATTATTCCTTCCACGCCTGGATACTGTTGCGTGATGGAGGATCCTTGTGGTAAACACGTCGGAAGTTTCGTTGCACTTGAACGACACTTTTTGTCTCTGCAAACCACCACATGCATTGAGCCTTTTTGCGTACCGACTCCATTTTTCATTTCAGCGATACTAGTGCTGTCACCGGTAGTCGTACAACTATGAAAATCTGCTGAACAAAACTTTTTGAGTTTTCCTTCAAAATGTATGCTTTCTTTTTTCCCCTATCTCTGCCCATATTAAAACCAGACACTTTTAAAAACCTTCAGTCCTATTCCGGACACGCTGTATGTCTAGCAATTGGAAAAACTGGGAATTGCAGGGAAGATAGAGAAAAATTTTGAGAAAAGTTGGCTCCTTAGGGAAATATGCTCATAAACAAATGTTGCAATGTTATTGATTATAAGTTTTTGCAAGTTCGTACTTCGGATTCATTAAAAATGTATTACTTTCGAACTGAAAATATGTTATGGTCACATTGTTTGCAAACATTTGTCATTAACATATATGTGCATATTTTAAGTATGAATTATTTCATCTCTCTATGTGCTCTATTTGATTGAATTGTTGTTTTAAGTCCACTTCTTGCACAGTAAGGCTAATCGGGACTGGGCCTACAGTTTCAAGAGGGACCCAAACCACTACGTGCCTCCACTGTGTATCAAATCTGGGACCCCTTGATTACAAGGCAACAGCGCTACCACTGTCCCATCGGGGAGGCGCCATGTGATCTAATGTTAATATTGCAGTGCCATTTATTCTTATGTGTACTAATACACAATTTCATGTTATCTGATAGGAACATTGGGCCTCACCGATGATGCAGTGGTAGGGTCATCGCCTTGTAATCAAAGGATCCCAGGTTTGATTCCCAGTGCAGGAACATAGTGGTTCGGACTCCACTTTAAACTGCAGGTCCAGTCCCAATTAGCCTTTCTGTGCATAAAGTGGTCTTAAAACACCAACTCAATCAATGAATACACTAGGAACATTATATTGATTGATTGAATTTAAAATTTTTGGATGCATCAGCACTTTGGCAATTTTGCACGGTTATACGTCAAAACATCGACGCAAAAACATCGATAACAAAAACATCGCCTACATTTCATCGACAGTACAAAACATCGACAGTACAAAACATCGACGGCAAAAACATCGACGCCAAAAACATCGACGCCAAAAACCGACGGCAAAAACATCGACGCCAAAAACATCGACGCCAAAAACATCGACGGCAAAAACATCGACGGCAAAAACATCGACACCAAAAACATCGACGGTAAAAACATCGACGGCAAAAACATCGACGGCAAAAACATCGACGCCAAAAACATCGACGCCAAAAACATCGACGCCAAAAACATCGACGGCAAAAACATCGACGCCAAAAACATCGACGCCAAAAACATCGACGCCAAAAACATCGACGCCAAAAACATCGACGCCAAAAACATCGACGCCAAGAACATCGACGCCAAAAACATCGACACCAAAAACATCGACGGCAAAAACATCGACACCAAGAACATCGACGGTAAAAACCGACGGCAAAAACATCGACGGCAAAAACATCGACTTCAAAAACATTGACGCCAAAAACATCGACGGCAAAAACATCGACGCCAAAAACATCGACGGCAAAAACATCGACGGTAAAAACCGACGGCAAAAACATCGACGCCAAAAACATCGACGCCAAAAACCGACGGCAAAAACATCGACGCCAAAAACATCGACGCCAAAAACATCGACGGCAAAAACATCGACGGCAAAAACATCGACACCAAAAACATCGACGGTAAAAACATCGACGGCAAAAACATCGACGGCAAAAACATCGACGCCAAAAACATCGACGCCAAAAACATCGACGCCAAAAACATCGACGGCAAAAACATCGACGCCAAGAACATCGACCGCAAAAAAATCGACGCCAAGAACATCGACGCCAAAAACATCGACACCAAAAACATCGACGGCAAAAACATCGACACCAAGAACATCGACGGTAAAAACCGACGGCAAAAACATCGACGGCAAAAACATCGACTTCAAAAACATTGACGCCAAAAACATCGACGGCAAAAACATCGACGCCAAAAACATCGACGGCAAAAACATCGACGCCAAAAACCGACGGCAAAAACATCGACGCCAAAAACATCGACGCCAAAAACATCGACGGCAAAAACATCGACGGCAAAAACATCGACACCAAAAACATCGACGGTAAAAACATCGACGGCAAAAACATCGACGGCAAAAACATCGACGCCAAAAACATCGACGCCAAAAACATCGACGCCAAAAACATCGACGGCAAAAACATCGACGCCAAGAACATCGACCGCAAAAAAATCGACGCCAAGAACATCGACGCCAAAAACATCGACACCAAAAACATCGACGGCAAAAACATCGACACCAAGAACATCGACGGTAAAAACCGACGGCAAAAACATCGACGGCAAAAACATCGACTTCAAAAACATTGACGCCAAAAACATTGACGCCAAAAACATCGACGGCAAAAACATTGACGCCAAAAACATCGACGGCAAAAACATCGACGCCAAAAACATCGACGCCAAAAACCGACGGCAAAAACATCGACGCCAAAAACATCGACGCCAAAAACATCGACGGCAAAAACATCGACGGCAAAAACATCGACACCAAAAACATCGACGGTAAAAACATCGACGGCAAAAACATCGACGGCAAAAACATCGACGCCAAAAACATCGACGCCAAAAACATCGACGCCAAAAACATCGACGCCAAAAACATCGACGGCAAAAACATCGACGCCAAAAACATCGACGCCAAAAACATCGACGCCAAAAACATCGACGGCAAAAACATCGACGGCAAAAACATCGACGGCAAAAACATCGACGGCAAAAACATCGACACCAAAAACATCGACGGCAAAAACATCGACACCAAAAACATCGACGCCAAAAACATCGACGCCAAAAACATCGACGCCAAAAACATCGACGCCAAAAACATCGACGGCAAAAACATCGACACCAAAAACATCGACGGCAAAAACATCGACGGCAAAAACATCGACGGCAAAAACATCGACGCCAAAAACATCGACGCCAAAAACATCGACGCCAAAAACATCGACGGCAAAAACATCGACGCCAAAAACATCGACGCCAAAAACATCGACGGCAAAAACATCGACGGCAAAAACATCGACGGCAAAAACATCGACGCCAAAAACATCGACGCCAAAAACATCGACGCCAAAAACATCGACGGCAAAAACATCGACGCCAAAAACATCGACACCAAAAACATCGACGGCAAAAACATCGACGGCAAAAACATCGACGGCAAAAACATCGACGGCAAAAACATCGACGCCAAAAACATCGACGGCAAAAACATCGACGCCAAAAACATCGACGGCAAAAACATCGACGCCAAAAACATCGACACCAAAAACATCGACGGCAAAAACATCGACGCCAAAAACATCGACGGCAAAAACATCGACGGCAAAAACATCGACGCCAAAAACATCGACGCCAAAAACATCGACGCCAAAAACATCGACGGCAAAAACATCGACGCCAAGAACATCGACCGCAAAAAAATCGACGCCAAGAACATCGACGCCAAAAACATCGACACCAAAAACATCGACGGCAAAAACATCGACACCAAGAACATCGACGGTAAAAACCGACGGCAAAAACATCGACGGCAAAAACATCGACTTCAAAAACATTGACGCCAAAAACATCGACGGCAAAAACATCGACGCCAAAAACATCGACGGCAAAAACATCGACGGTAAAAACCGACGGCAAAAACATCGACGCAAGAAAACATCGACACCAAAAACATCGACGGAATAAACATTGACGCCAAACATATCGACACCAAAAACATCGTCGGCAAAAACATCGACGCCAAAAACATCGACGCCAAAAAACATCGCTATTTTTTTGTCATTAAAACCGTTAATTTATAATGCAGTCATGTTTTATTATTATTGAAGGAAGGCGGAAAGTAGGAGGAGCTGAGTAGAAAGACGGGGATGAGTAATAGAGTGGAAAGTAGAGGGGCGCTAAAACTCCAACTCGCCCAGGTGAAATTTATATCTTGATTCTCTCCATGAATTGGATTTAGAGTTGTGACCAAACTTGCCTACATTGGTCGATCTTGTTTTTAGATTTCTTATCAGCCATGGTTGTTGCGCAAGAGCGGTATTTTCATTGATTCAATAATTTCGCGCTGCACGCGCACCTTCTGACATCAAAACAATATTATTATTAGCACCTGATTCTTGCCCCAAAGTTCAAACAATGGAATCGTAAACAATGCGAAGTGTCATGTTTCCTTCTGCTTTCTAGCAAGCTGCTTTTAACTTCATAGACGGGAACGTTGTGTGCTCGTTATATTGTGGACGTGGAAGAAATGTTCCTTGATGACTATGGTACGAAACCGACTGAGGGCCCCTTTGCTTACCTCCCCCCCCCCCACCTTCACGCAGCGGTATCTGCAGACCCCTTGTGACAGCCACTGGACGGAAGCCTTCAAAACATCGTCTCTCACAAACATTAGTGTTTATCCGCAACTGATATCAATTCTGCCAGTCACACCAGAAGGGGTGCTAGAATTTTTTTCACAAATGTAGATTGTGCATTAAGTGTTTTTAACAAACAACGTGTTTTATTTTTTAAAATACACAGCCTTATATGAATTTAAGAAAATAAGGAGAATAATTTAAGGAATTCCGTCCATTGGAATTTATTTAGCTGTAATTTTTTGCTACTAGTTTGTGTTAGACATAAATACACAGGTTGTCGCCATACACGTAGGCGGATCTAGAATTTGTTTCTGGGAATGGCACGGAATATAGAATATATATATATACACGTATATCCTGGCCTAGGCATGTGCATTGTTGCATATTCATCAACAGTTAAATGCAGTGGAGGCGATTGGGTTCCAAAACTTGAGGGGGCAGGGGCAAGAACAATTTACTTTATCTTCGTACATACGGTTTAGCATAATGCGCGTGGGCAAAAGCGGCAAAAAGTGTGTGTGTGTGGGGGGGGGGGACATCTGCACCCCCATGCCAACCTAATCGCCGCCACTGCACTAATCGAGAATCAAAAAGTTTTTCCATCCCACAAAAATAATATCCAGGACTATTTTGTTAAATAACTGTTACATTTGAGGGAATAAATACAGCACTCACCCTCTAGTTACCAATCCCATTACGAAGGTAACCCATGATTTGTGCAAAGTAGAAAAATGTTCTTTCACATTTAAATAGTGGCGGAGATTATGGGGGCGTGGGGGGGCAGTTGCACCCCCCATACATTTTGCCACATTTTCTCTCGCACTATGCTAAACCTTATGTACCAAGGGAAAGTAAACTGTCCTTGTCCTCCCCCCCCCCCCCCCCCCCAGTTTTGGAAACCAATCGCCGCCACTTTTAGACATCATTTTGCCACGTATTATCTATTTTTTTGTTTGACGAGGAATTTCTCTACCCAAGTTCATGGGCGTAACTTGGAATCTAACTTTAGGGGGTCACAATCGAACTTGCCGCTTAACTTTTTTGGGGAGGATTCAAAAGTATTCTAGGCCATAAAAATAGCGTCCAAGATTATTTTTATTTTGTGAAACAACTGTCACATTTGTGAAATCATAAAAATTGCTCCTCTGGTCTGAAGAGGTCAATAAAAGTACCATTGACTTGTAAATTTTAATAAACCTGAAAATTTCAGACGGTCAATGCTACCCTTGCTTCCGCTATTCTCATTTGCGAAAGCAGCCCTCTTCTATTGCCTTCACTTCAGTTACTTTTGTATTTGAGACTATTTCCTATGTCAAATATTTACCGAAAGAATTTATGACTGTCATAGCATTCGCACAGCAAGCCCATCTTGTTACAGAAAGGATCTTTAAAGGAATAAGTTTCTATCCTGCATCTCTTAAGATGCTTTCGAAGATACCATGCCTTGTTGGACTACTTGCAATTAAGCTATATATGTATTGCATTATTAAAAAAAATATCACACTGTTTAAATTATATGTGACTTTAAATTAATCTCTCAGGTTCAGATTCAAAACAACTACACATAATTTATTAATTTCCAAGTATGAGCCATTTATTCGCCAGCCACATTAAGCAACACAGCTCACAACTCACAGCTAACGAATAAAGTATGAGTGAGTGTTAATAACAAGAAATTTCCTACAAAAAGGAGTGGAATAGTTCGATTATATACAAAGTAATACAAGCAACCCCCTCTCCCGTAGTTGCTTGGACATGTATCGACTTAAAAATAGGTAACATTCTTTTAGAGTATAATATTATAACTGCAATAAGATTACATTGCATTTCTAAGTAAAGGATTAGGGGTGGGACAGTCGGCCACCCTTGCCTCCCTGTGCGCACGTCTATGAAAATGAAGCTTAAAGGTTCGTTAGGTGTTGAACGTCCTCCTACTTATAAAAAAAATATTTTCGCACATTTTAGACCTATTCCTAAAAATAGTGATTGAATTTTTGTAGCAAGTTTGGTGAATTATGGTTGCCCAAATGGAAGTTTTTTAATGGAAAATATTGAGTGAGAAAAGTTCCAGTTTTTCCAATTTTTGGTCGAAATGCGTCTAACCTACTATCATAATCTTGGGGAGAAGGGAACCAGAGATGTTTTGCGGGGCTTCAGTCTCCTAGCCCGCCTGAAACGCCGTCCCTGATAAGGTGGACATAAGGGAATAAGAGCAAATATTCTGAGGGAAAGTGACTCACTAGATGGACAGTTTGATTCAGATGGTCATTGATACCCATCACTGTAACATTTGTAAGAGTGCAGTGAAAAATTTAAAAATACTTTCAATCACCAGTTTCTTTATTTGCAAAAGAAACTAATTTTTCCAATTGTCTCTGCAATAAACGCAGTGTTACCCTGTAATCAATGGGTCCCGGGTGAAAGCACATGGTGGTTCAGATCCTATTTTAAACTGTGGGTCCAGTCCCGATTAACTTCTCTGTGCATAAAGAGGACTAAAACGATTATTATTGTTATTATTATTATTATTATTTTATGGGTGCACATGTAACATTGAAATTTTCGGTATTTGGAATAGCCTATTATTTATTTTGTACTGTATATTTATTTTTTTTAAACTGAAACATGCAATTCGTAGTTTTATACAATCTCAATTGTTTGCAAATATATTTATAACAAAAAACAATATATATTTAATCGTAATAATTGAGGATTTGGCGTTTTAGACCTTTAATTTAACATATACAACCTTGGTGACAATGAAGTTCGACCAGAAAGGAATACGTGATTAAATGCACAGAGGCATATGCGGTGGAATGGGTGACCCGCAGAAGTGACGCATGTGTGTAAGAGGAGGCGTGTGAGCAGGCAAGAATCGTGATCCCAGCATGTTGCAGCCAAGGTCACGTAAAGAACGAAAACGGGGAACAATACGCGTGACATTGAACTTCGAC
The DNA here is from genome assembly GCF_977018435.1 of Lepisma saccharinum. Lineage (NCBI taxonomy): Eukaryota > Metazoa > Arthropoda > Insecta > Zygentoma > Lepismatidae > Lepisma > Lepisma saccharinum. The sequence continues at coordinate 80,306,115 of NC_139243.1, forward strand.
CAGGCACCAGACCCATACGGAAATTCCAGATAGTGGCGCATTCGACGGAAGCATGACGTCACGGACACGATAAGGGTGTATATAAGCGCGTGCTGTGCACCGAGGAACCGCAGTGCATCATCACCATGGCCAGGGGCAAACCTATTGACAACACCGTGAGGAGAAGAGTGGTGGAGTTGCAACGGGATGGACTCAGTGAACGGGAAATAGGGCGCCAACTGAACTTACCCAAGTCAACCGTCCACTGCATCATCAAACACCACCAAAATACGGGTACTACAGAGCCAGGTAAGGCCCCCGGTCGAAAACGCCTGCTGAGCGTGCGTGACCTACGGATATTTGGGCGCTATATCCAGACCAACAATCATGTTTCTGTGGCCGAATTACGACTGTGGACTCGAGAACGCTTTCACATTGAAGTGTCAACCAGAACCATTCGCCGTTACCTACAGCGATGCGGTTACCGAGTGTACAAGTCGAAACGTAAACCCTTCCTTTCCATGTTGAACAAAGGCAATCGACTACGGTGGGCACGAATGTTCCGGGGATGGACATTTCGGCAGTGGAACAGGGTTTTGTGGACGGACGAATCCATTTTCAATGTTGTGTACGGGAAAATACGGAAAACAGTCATTTGTCGGAAGGAGGAACAGAATGAAGCAAAATGTTATGCACATCGGGTACAGAAACCTGCGTCAGTGATGGTATGGGGATGCATGACGGCATCTGGGGTTGGCCCACTACACGTCTGTGAGTGGGCATTGTGAATGCACACGCCTATACACGCATACTGGAGCGGCATCTTCCCACAGTGCGAAGGCACCTGTTCCACAGGCGGCGTCTTATCTTTCAACACGACAATGCCAGGCCTCATACAGCGCGGCTGACAAGAGAATGGTTGACTCGCCATCACGTGCGAACTCTGCCATGGCCACCATCGAGTCCCGACCTCTCGCCCATTGAGAATGTGTGGCGTGTTCTTAAGCGACGTGTGCAACAGAGGGGACCCACGACAGTGGCTGCTCTTGTCGCCTGCCTGCAGGAGGAATGGCACCGCATCGATGTGGAATACCTTGAACGACTCGTCCGCAGCATGCCCCGACGCATTGCCACAGATATTCGCCGACGGGACGGCGTCACACCATGGTAAACAGGATCCCCTCTAACAGTGGTCGAACTTCAATGTCACGTGTAGATTTACGAAAATGTTTTATTTTGTGTGGACACCATACATTGCTGCGTTGCAGCGGAAATTTATGTTTTCCTTTGTTCCATGTAGCCTGCTGAATAAAATATGTTCAGCATATGCATGTGTTCTCCTTCTTTCACAACGCACTCCTATATTTGTGACTGGTCGAACTTCATTGTCACTAAGGTTGTATTAAGAGCCCGGTCTCTATCACCGTGAGCGATCAACAAGGTAATTTTTCTCGTGTGACCCACGAAGGGTTAATCGGAACTGAACCTATAGTTAGTAGTGCAGGTGGCCCGGTTCAACGTCAGAAAGTGAGGCTCGGTGAGGCTCGGTGGGGCTCGCCAAACCTCAAAAACTCACTTTCTCTCCACGTTCCGCGCCTTATTTATTGCGCTGACGATGTTTCACAGCGTAGAAAACAGCACCAAAACATCAAAAACTCATTTTGATTATTTGGAGCTCACCAAAACCTCAAAAACTTATTTTTATTAATTGAGGTTCACCAAACCTCAAAAACTCTCATTTTCTCTCTATGTTCAGCGCCTCATTTATTGCGCTGACACAACGTGATGAGTAAATAATGCAGTTTCTTATTCTTGAAGGATGAATGCACCTTATCGTAATTTTCCAAGCCCCGGTCAAATGTTTGTATATCGTGACCTTTGTAAACCTCTCTCTCGGGAACGATGTGCCACACACACGCGCGTGCACGCCTATATTGTGACGCAAACAAACAAACAAATAATATTTTTTTTAAGATTCCTGGCCCCTAACCCCACTTCCGGTCGCCATTTTGGATTTCCGAACATAGGTTCTATTCATACTTTTTCTCACATATAGGCGTACGTGATGAATCCGCAAACAGATTTTTCCTAAGTCTTACCGTTTCCAAGATAACCCCACTTCCGGTCGCCATTTTGGATTTCCGATCATAGCTTCTATTCATACTTTTTCTCACGTATAGGTGTACCTGATGAATCACCAAACAGATTTTTCCTAAGTCTTACCGTTTCCAAGATAACCCCACTTCCGGTCGCCATTTTGGATTTCCGAACATAGGTTCTATTCATATTTTACTTACATATAAGCGTACGTGACGAATCCGCAAACAGATTTTTTCTAAGTCTTACCGTTTCAAAGATAACCCCACTTCCGGTCGCCATTTTGGATTTCCAAGCATAGGTTCTATTCATATTTTACTTACATATAGGCGTACATGACGAATCCGCAAACAGATTTTTCCTAAGTCTCACCGTTTCCAAGATAACTAGTAGTGCAGTTTAGAGAGTTCTGCGCCCGAAAATGAGGCTCGGTGAGGCTCGCAGTGTTGCCAACTTCTCACTCGAAAAAAATCACCAAGGTTTTTGTTTTTGGGTCTAACCTAACCTAAAGCAAGGAGCTGGCAACCTTGCTTGAGGTATTTTCTCGCAGTGTTGCCAACTCCTCACTCGAAAAAATCACCAAGGTTTTTCTTGGTCTAACCTAGCCTAAAGCAAGGAGCTGGCAACCTTGCTTGAGGCTTGCCTTACAGTGCATAAAGCAAGGTTGCCAACCCACTGGTACTTTTGCCATAGCCTTTTACAAGAAAAAAAAAAGAGAAAGGGAAGAGTTAAACAACCGACAGCTTACCCACAGTTTTTTTTGCTCTAACCTAACCTAAAGCAAAGAGCTGGCAACTTTGCTTGTGCAATCAACCCGGTTGACCGCCCTCAAGTGGAGATTAGTGTTGCCAACTCCTCACTCGAAAAAAAAAATCACCAAGATTTTTTTTGCTCTAACCTAACCTAAAGCAAGGAGCTGGCAATTTTGCTTGTGCAATCAACCCGGTTGACCGCCCTCAAGTGGAGATTAGTGTTGCCAACTCCTCACTCGAAAAAAATCACCAAGATTTTTTTTGGTCTAACCTAACCTAAAGCAAGAAGCTGGCAACTTTGCTTGAGGCTTGCCTTACAGGGCATAAAGCAATTTTTGCCAATCTGCACACACTGGGCAAGGAGAGCCGGCACTGCTGTAAAAGAGAGAGAGATGGGTGGATGGTAATATAGTATGTGTGTGCGTGTGTGCGTATAATATGTAGCATTATTAACTAGAGTGTGTTGGCAATTTACTTACAACTAAAAAAAAAATAGAGATGCCAACGTTGCTGTAAGATGAAAAGAGAGAGAGAGAGAGATTTATGGCTGGCAACAGTGGTGGGCGATGTCCTCCCTCTTCTGTGCAATATGATATTATGATGTTACTGTAGTTTTTGACGGGGATTACGAGTTAACTAAAAAAAAAAAAAAAAAAAACCTGCAACTAGAGAGAGTTGCCAACACACATACGCTATTGTAAGAGAGATGGATGACTGGGAGGGGCAGCATTTCTGGCTATTCACAGTGGCGGATGTACTTCCTGTTGTTTTAAAAGCTAACAATAATGATGGAATTTCATGCTGACAGAGCGGATTTCTACTAGTCCACGTTGTTAACCTACATATTACTCCTCGACTAATAAAACTAGAAGCTTGAGGGCATTAACATTAGACCGTCACAGACTTTCACATTACCCATCACTGATGCCGCCAGAACCAAGTTTCCTGCTTCTATTCATAAACCAAAAAAAAAAAAAAGACGGGGAGAAAAGAAACATGTACACACTTCCGTCACCATTTTATAACAACTAGGGGAAGTGGGGCGGGAGGCGGACATGTAACGGGAGATCACACAAGCGAGCTTCCTCTACATATTTGAGGAAAACAACGCCACCCATATATAAATAAACCCCTCAAACTAACACTAATTAGAATTATCCTACAAAATTTTTCTCGTAAGGCATTTTTTTGTAAACACTCTACCACCAACAGATCGCATATAAATAAACATACCCCCCAAAAAAATGCGCTCCATGAAAAGTTGTCCTGTGTGCAAGAGAACCAAATCAAGCAAAAATTTTGCAAGACATTGTCGTACCTGCGTGCCAGGCAAGCATTTGGCTGCCACTGAACTATGTTCCGGATGCAATATACAGATCACAATTGCGTATGTCGAGAAGCATAAGCTTAATTGTCTAGGCAAAAATACATCTGGGACCCAGCCTTCGACCTCCACCAAGAGGAAGGCAGAAGCAGCCTCCATCAATGCACCACCCACGAAACGTGTCAAGCCTGTGGCGAAAGCGAACCAGACTGCTTTCGAGCGGTTGTTAGAGGACTTTGTCCTCACTTCGGAGGGCTCATGCGACGTGCGTAGTTTTTTGGAGAACGTGCAAGCCAAAATCATTTCCATCCTCGGCGATGCGCTTGCAACGCACTCCACCAAATTCTACGCATCGCTACGTTGCCAGTACAAGAAGCCGTCCGATGAAATTTACAGCTTCTGCCACAACACCAAGGCGAAGACGCTGCATCTGGCGGATGTCGACAACCTCGAGGTCATCTACAACCAGTTTACCGATGAGCTGGTGGCAAAACAGGAGGAACATCAAGCTAAAGGCTCGGGGGGTTCGCTGTGTGGCGAGCCTCACGAACTGTGCGTCAAACTTTGTAAGTTCGTGCCTCTCTCCGCCTCCAGCTACGCCGCCTTACCACCTACCATTGTGGCAAAAAAGGCCGTCCTGAACATTCAGAACGGTGACGCCAAGTGCTTCGAATGGTGTGTTCTGGCAGCGTTGCACCCAGTTGAACCAAAAAATAATCCAAAACGTGTTGGCCACTACCTACCCTATGAGGCAGAGCTGGAAGTTGCCATGGCTGGGATCGACTACCCGGTAGAGGTCCCGGACATTCGAAAGTTCGAGGTTCGTGCGCGGTTGGCTATCAACGTTTACGGTCTCACTGACGAAAATGCGGTGTACCCTATTCGCGTGAGCGACGTAAACGTTGATGGTGCGCAGGAAATTCACCTTCTGCTCATCAAGGACGAGACCAATCACCACTACACCCTTATCCGTTCCCTCTCTAGACTTGTTTCGAGCCAGCGGAGCAGTGATAGTCACCACGTCGAGGTGTGTCGAAGGTGCTTGTCAACTTTTGATAATCGAGAACAGCAGGACTACCAGCGCATCAGAGGTTCCAACATCGCTGTCGAGAAGCTTGCTCGCCACAAGATCTACTGTAGTAACAACGAGCCTGGGGTGGCAGTCTTGCCCAAACCTGGCACCGTGGAGCGTTTCCACATGCACGGTGCTATGGTGGAGCACCCCGCTATCATCATCGCGGATTTCGAGGCCTTCCTCAAACCCCTGTCCACTTGCGATCCTGACCCTGAAGTTTCTTCCACCACCCCTTACCAACTCCACGAGGCTTCGAGTTATGCATACGTTGTGGTGCGACGTGACCAGCACATCGCCCCCGAGCCCTACGTGTATCGCGGTCCCGACGCAGCCAAACACTTCCTCGAGAGGATGGTTGTGGAAGCCAGCGAGATAGGGAAGGTACTGTTGGCCCCCAAGTCTATGCTCCCACTGTCCCCCGACGATCAACGTAGACACGACGAGGCCATCGCTTGCCCTGTCTGCGTCAAGGAGTACACCACCAGCAACTGTAAAGTCCAACACCACGATCACTTTAACGGTAGGTATGTTGGTCCATGGTGCAACGGATGCAACCTCATGGCTCGGGACCCGCGCTTCATCCCTGTGTTTTTTCATAATGGCTCGGGATACGACTTCCACCATCTGGTGCCTCACTTTGGCTACGACGACATGCGAATCAACGTCCTGGCGCAGAACGAGGAGCGTTACATTAGCTTGAGCAAGTGGGCGCGAATCTCAGGATCACACTCTACCGTCGAGCTTCGCTTCCTCGACTCCCTGAGGTTCCTCCCGGCCAGCCTCGATGCTCTCGCAGGGAAGCTTAGCGACGAGCAAATGCTCATTACCTCCGGAAACTTTCCGAACTTGGACGCCGGTCTCTTCAAGCGTAAGGGGGTCTATCCCTATGAATACATCACAGACCCTACCAAGTTCGCGGAGACGACGCTACCTCCCCAGGCAAACTTCTATAGCAAGCTGCGAGGCTCGAACATCACCGACGAGGAATATCACCACGCCCAGTCCATGTGGCGCGAGCTGGGCTGTCGAACTCTCGGGGACTACCACGACGCCTACCTCAGACTTGATGTGACGCTCCTCGCCGACGTGTTCCAGACGTTCCGTGCGACTGCGAAGACTATCTACCAGCTGGACCCTGCCTACTTCTACAGTCTCCCCGGACTGGCATGGTCAGCCATGTTTCTGGTGACGAAGATCGAGCTGGAGCTTCTTTCGGACGTGAACATGGTGCTGTTTGTGGAACGTGCCGTGCGGGGTGGAATGGTCCAGGTGTCGCAGCGACACTCGCACGCCAACAATCACCACATGTCCACCGGTTACGACCCCTCACAACCGTCCAGCTACATCATGTACACGGACGTCAATAACCTCTACGGACACTCCATGATGCAGCCACTCCCCTTTAAAAACTTCGAGTGGGCTGACCCTTCCAACTTCGACATCGAAAACTTCGACGATTCGGAACATGGGTTCTTCGCCGAGGTGGACCTTGAGTTCTCCGAGAAGCTGCAGGATTTGTTCAGCGATCTTCCCCCTGCACCCGAGTTCAAGTGTCCACCCGATTCCAACCAGAAGAAGCTCGTCATGGATTTCGAGTCCAAAGAGCGTTATGTCCTGCACTACCAAAACCTCCGGTGGTTGATGAAGCAAGGGGTTACCGTCCGCACAGTACATCGAGTTTTGATGTTCGAGCATTCTCCATGGTTGAAGCCATACATCGAGCTCAACACCGAACATCGCACAGTCGCCACTTCTGATTTCGATCGCGATTTCTTCAAGTTAATGAATAATGCGGTGTTTGGCAAAACTATGGAGAATGTACGGAATCGCATGGACATAAAATTGGTAACGAGGAAAGCACAATGTCGCAGGCTCGTAGCAAACCCATTATTTAAATCGAGGACCATTTATAATGAGCAGCTTGCTCTGGTGCATATGAGGAAGAGTGAGGTGAGGCTCGACAAGCCAATTTATGTTGGTGCCTCAGTATTAGACCTGAGCAAGCTGCACATGTTCGAGACGTACTACGACATATTACGTCCACATTATAGCCACAACATCTCGCTTCTCTACACGGACACGGACAGCTTGGTGTACCACGTCCACTCAGCCGATGCATACAGGGATATAGTCACGGCACCAGCTTTGGTTAACCTCTTCGACACCTCGGGCTATCCCCAGCCGAACCAGTACGGCATCCTGCCCCGAAACAAAAAAGTACCTGGCAAACTCAAAGACGAGAAGGACGGTGATGTAATTCTCGAGTTTGCAGGTCTTCGCGCCGCATCCAGAGCGTCGACCATGTGTTGACCACAAACAAAGTTAGAAAAATTGCGCTGGATCCCAACGACGACAAGAGGTGCGTCCTCGAGTGTGGTATTCACACATTGCCGTGGGGGTACTATCGCTTAGCAGAAAGCAAAACCTGCAACATATGTCCATCTTCAACAGAAGATTCATAAAAACAAAACAAAACAAAAAAAAACACTTTGACTGTCATTACAAAAAACTTTGACCGTATTCTTAAATAACCAGCATGCCTATGAATTTGTTCGGTTTCAAAAAACAGATCATTATGGAAACCATACCAGATCATGAAGTCTTACCTTCCGTGTTACCTAAACTCAACGGTCTGTTGATCATTCACCTCAACAGCATTTGGACGAAACTGAATGACGATGTGGGCAAGATGTTTTATGTTTTTAATAACAATTTACATTTCTACGAAATTCCGATCGACGGGAAACTTCAAATCACCGTGAATCCGGAAAACGCAGGCGAAATCAAAATTTCTACCGGCAAGAACATTTTTCGAATCAAGCACGACAAGATGCTTTCTAACATTACGTACGATGTGTCCGCAGGAGATTATCTTTACATGGAACTCCTCGGAGATTACGACAAACTTATTCCTCTCTTCGTAGAATTACGAATCGTCTATCCTATTATAAATAACCGTTAACCAAAAATGCCTAACGACATTTTCGGCAACACCAAGCGTGTGGACCACGCAGAAGAGATTCTCATGTTGGACATTCGAGTTAAGAAGTTGAGGACCGATTTGATCGCTTTGCAGGAAACCTTAAACAAAAGTTTAGAGTCGGAAATCGCTACGCTCCAAACGCAATGTCTCGACCCCATTCTGAAAATCGATTCCGAACTGAAAACGCTGATAAAAAATTATGTCGACGTACCTTCTTACGACAGCGTTCAAAATATACAGTTGAGCGTGGATTCGCTTCAAAATGATTTGGCCAAATTACAGCAATTTCAATCGAAAAATGAAGATTTGGAAAAATTGAAACTCGAAATCGAAGAACGAACTTCCGCAATAGAAAAGAATTTCTCTGAACTTCAAACCGTCGTGAACGATATAGACGCAGAACGCTTACATGTCGTCGTTTCCAAATTACAAGAAGAATTCACCAGCACGTTGGAAGAAATTAAATCCAAGTTGCAGACTTTGGAAGATACAATGACGAACCTACCATCGTCGGACGAACTGCAGGTCATCGGTAAAAGCGTCGCGAACATAAAAATTCAATTGGAGGCCTATCAAGATTTCGAACACATTCAAACCACCATCGCTACGCTTCAGGCGTCCTTGGAATTGATCAACGAAGAAATTAAAAATATTCACGCTGAAGCGAGAGCGTTGACGAGCATTCAAGACACGTTGAGCACGGTTCAGCAGAAGATCGAATATTTAGAAAATTTGAACGTCGAAACGAATCTCGCTCATTTTCATCACGTACTGGACAACATACAGGGTGACTTGGAATCGTTACGGACGAGCGTGCCTTCGAGCGAAGATTTGGAAAAATTGAAAACGGCGGTGACGGCACTATCCGATTCGAACGACATCAAAAGCTCATTGAGCGATCTCGAGAGTAAAGTGGCCAATCTCCCCACCTCCAAAGAATTGCACGCTTTGAAAAGAAACATATCTCGAATGCTGAAACGACTAGAAACGGAAACGGCGAACGTGGAACAGATTCGAGACGAAATTAGTTCGCTGGTGTCGACGCTGCCCACTTCGCAGAGCGTCGCCGACCTTCACACGCAGTTTACAGAGATGCGAAGCATCGTGAACGATCTTACCGAGAAGAGCTCGAAATTGAATCAAGTCGAGAACCTTCAGAACATCGTCGTCAACATCAGAGATCAAGTTGGAGTGCTGGAATCCACGCAGGAATCGACGCTGGCCTCTTTCGGTGCCAAGTTGCAAGAACTCAACGAAAACTACAAGCAGTTGAACGTGGAAGTGAAAATCAAACCGTCGTTTTCTACCGTAACGGATACCATAGTCGAGCATTTGCTGCCCATCGAAAATAAACTCGGACAAGTTCACAGTAATCTGCTCGGCGTCGACACTAAATTCGCTAAACTGCATTTTCTGCAAGCCATCGAAATCAACAGCGTACCCAATCAACAGAGAATCTCCACGTTCGTCGAAGGCAACAAACTGTACATGTTGCATCCTTATCATCCGTACTACAAGTTTCTCCTCGATGGCACGATTCAGATAAACGAATTTTCGTACTGGTCTCACGGCAGAAAAGCTAGCGTTCCTACCATGACTTTGATATCGAATCGTGGTGTCCAGAAAGCAGGAAACATTCCTCTGGCACGTTGGAACGAAACGCGCAACATATATGAAATACACGAAGACGAAGATCTCACCGTTTTCGACGTGAGTGCCGGCGATAAGCTGATCATTCAAAACACGAGCGAGGTCCCACCCTCTTTGAATCCCATCACGCTCGTGCTTCTCTTGAAACGTAATCTCTAAAAAAAAATGTCAAGGCAAGCCATCGTCGAAGAATTGCATAAACCTGCACGCCGTAACTACGAACGTTTGGCTGTGGTAACCAAGGGCATCGACGACCTCTGGCAAAGTGACCTCGTGGAGATGAGTAGCGGCAATTTGAAAAACGTGCATAAATTGAACAAGGGCAACAAGTACCTTCTCACCGTCATAGACACGTTTTTGAAATTCGCATGGGCTCTACCTTTGAAGGCGAAAACGGGAACGTGCGTCACGGAAGCATTCAAATTAATTTTTCGCGAAAGCGGTGGCAGGCGACCACGGTTTCTGCAAACGGACAACGGTAAAGAATTTTACAACGCCGTATTCCAAAAGTTTATTCAAAAACACAAGATTCGACATTATTCGAGCTTCAGTCACATCAAAGCCAGCATCGTGGAAAGATTCAATCGAACCTTGAAAACACACATGTGGAAACGATTCACGCTTCGGGGAAATTACAAATGGGTCGACGTCCTGCCGGAACTCGTCGACACCTATAATGATACAGTACACAGAACGATAGGCATGAAGCCAGCCGACGTTACCAAGTCCGACGAGCAGCGTTTAATTTCTACAGTTTACTGTCCAAAGTACACACCCACGACAAAAAAAGCTAAATACAAAATTGGAGACCAGGTGAGGATCAGCAAATTCAAACGCACCTTCGAGAAGGGATTCACAAAAAATTGGAGCACAGAACTTTTTACGGTGGTTCGAGTTCTACCCGGAAACCGACACACGTATATAATAAAAGATAGTAGCGGCGAAATTTTGAAAGGAAGATTTTACGAAGAGGAACTCTCTAAAACGAAACACCCCGACACGTACCTCATCGAGAAAGTATTGCGTAGGAAAGGTGACAAACTGTTTGTCAAATGGCTGGGACTTCCGGAAAAGAGTTGGATCGACGCGGACGAAGTGATCTTGTAAGTACGTGGAACGTGGTGAAGCGTCTACTGGATCCGGAAAGTCAAACGAGAAAAAAAAAGAACGGCGAGTTGCTTCCCGACAGCATCCGCTGTCTGATCGTAGGTCCTTCGGGGTGTGGGAAAACGACACTGCTCGTGGACAATTTTCTCCTCGCACCGAATTGGCTAGATTGGAAGAACAGGCACCTGTACGTGTTCTCGAAAAGTTTGGAGCAATCCAAATACCAGCAACTGATGAAACTGTACGATGGTCTGGACATTGCAACGTTCGCCTCGGAAATAAAACCACTCGACGCTTGTCGTGAAAATTCAGTTGTTGTGTTCGACGACGCCATCCTGGAAAATCAAAATGAAATTCGCAACTTTTTCACGCAAGGTCGTCACAAAGGAATGGATTGTTTCTACCTAGCTCAAACGTTTTCCAAAATTCCAAAACAGTTAGTACGCGATAACGCTAATTTCATATGTTTGTTTCGTCAAGATCACACCAACCTCAAGCACGCGTACGATGACTACGTAGGCGGAGACATGAACTACAATCAATTTTCGGAACGCTGCTGCTCTACTTGCTGGAACGGTGACGATTTCGGATTCGCGACGATCGACATGACGAGGAAACCCAACGACGGAAAATACAGAAACAAAATCAACGACTTTCTAAACGTTGCAACGTTGTGAGAAACGACGTATATAAATAACGTCATGACGAAACGAAAAATCGAAGACGAAAATCTCAAGCTTCGCGATTACCTCGCGAAACGCTTCAAAGGTTGGAAATCCGAGAATCGCGGATTCTACGAAGAGAAGAAACGTCAGGATCAACCCGTGATCGATGCCATCAGCGGTCTAGGTAAAGAAATTAAAAGTGTCACGGAACAAAATAAAAATTTGATTAATGAACTCGTACCGCTCGCAGCTAAAAGTTACGCCGTACCCACACCCATTTCGAGCATTCCTTCGACGCCGTTCGAACTGAAGGATGCACCGGCACGACGTCGAGCCATTGGTAGCACGTCGTCTTCGGATAAAATCGAGTTGGGACCTTTGGCACAAAACTACCTGAGCACGGGGAAATTCGACAAAGATGAAGTGTTCGGATTGTATCCCAGCATGGAAACCAGCGAAGGCGGCGGTGTGGTGTGGAAGATTGGGAAATCGAAGGTGACCTTCGAAGGCAACGACATTAAAATCAATTTAGGCGACAAGGATAGTTGGAACAGGTATCCGGGTACGGTGGGACTGTGGGAACTCGTTGCCAAAAAGCAGCCGAAAGATTACACCGACGAAGATTACCAAAGTTACAAGGAAATTCTGATCATGACGGATGCCTTGTACCAGAACAACGACGCCTCGCAGAATAGGGTGAAATCGAGCAGCGGCGAGAAGTACAGGAATCTCATCAAACCGATTTGGAACCAGGTCAAAACAGGCAGCGGCGTCAAACGCTACAACACGTTACCCAAAGAATTCGTTTGGGTGGACGACGTTAGGAAACTCGTGGACCGATTGTTGGTGATTGCCGGCGAAGAGAATGCAGGCAACCGTAATTTCTACAACGAGAAGGTTGGCATCGTGGACATGATCAGCACGAAACTTTCCAACTTCATCGTGAACGACGACAAGGGCATAGGTTACCTGATCAAAATCATCAACACGCTGCCTCCGAAATTTTGGAACGTGGCCGAAGGAAAGGGACTCGTGAACGACATCATCAACAAGTTACCTTTCGAGATGCATCTACCTGGCTACCAGTACTGCGGACCGGGTACCAAACTCGAGAAAAGATTGGAGAGAGGAGACAAGGGTGTGAATCCGTTGGACGCGGCATGCAAAGATCACGACATCGCTTACAACACCACGCAGACGGATCTGGACGCACGTCACGAAGCAGACAGAAAGTTAGAGCACGCAGCTTTCGAAAGGTTCGTGAGCAGAGACGCATCGCTGGGTGAACGGGTCGCCGCACTAGGCACCACCATCGCCATGAACACGAAACAAAAATTGGGCTGGGGTATATAAATAACATAGAGTAAAAAAAACAACATGGCTTGCATAACTGATTTGCCGCACGAACTACTATCTAAAATATTCAAAAAGGTAGTTAACGGAGATGTTAATAAACTTGTGATCATAGCAAGAACAACGCCGGCATTTCGCATCCCTTGTGAAATGGTTCTCAAGGACCATCTTCGGGAGATCAGCGGCCAGAGGTGCGGTGATCTCAACATTCTGCTTTCGGCTGCAGGGGAAAAATTGAACGAGAGGTTGGACGAACTGGAGGAGGCAATGCAGGGAAGAAGACGGTACACTGATGATTGGTACAAGTCTATGCAGGAGAGGGAAGATATCATTACGCACATCATCGCGTTCTCCGAAGCACGAACTTTCTTCCTCTGTTAAAAAAATAATAATATATATACGTGTCAAAAAAACTTGATATATAAATAAATAATCTTCGGTATATATAAATAACACGCATCGTGAAAAAACAATTAAATTTCTCTCTAACACTCTGAAATTTTTTTTGATATGACGACTGAAAAAATAAGTGATCTCCAAGCATTAAAACAAATGCTAAATTTGTCAGTCGAGTATGTAAAAATTCAGGAATTGGAAGTCGACAAACCTTACACGATAACTTCTGGTTCAATCGTTTCTACCCAGTATGGTCCCAAGGTACGCCTGTTGCTCAACGCACAATACAGTCTATTTTTACCAGATCGATACGCTAACATGTTATCTGACGAGAAGCTATCTATTTTAATCGAGAACAAAACTCGAATTGTGTACAAGGGGACAAAGGAACTTCTTCGCAAGAAAACGAAGCACGTAATAGAATTTGTGTAACGACTGCGAGGCCTTGAAAATATATAAATAACATACCGTAAAAAAACTACACAAGAAAAAATCTCAGAATATATATATAAATAACATACCGTGAAAATAACACATAGAGCATCAACATGAAGCCCAAGGGTGTCGTGTACCAGATACCATACTCGAATCTAAAAAATCTAGGTACCCTCGATGGGTTACTCACCAAGAAACAACGCGAGAAGAAACGTTCTTGCTTGTCGAAAGGACACGGAATGAAATTGCTGCTCAGCACACCTCAATTGAAAAGATTGCAGCGTTCGCGGAAACAGCAAAAGATCGGAGGTTTCATATTCAGCATCCCGGCCATCCTGGCAGCATTGGGGGCCGTTGGAAGTTTGGCCGGCGGAAGTGCCGCCATCGCGAAAACCGTCATCGACTCGAAGAAGAACAAGGCCGAGTTGGAAGAACAGAAACGTCACAACCTGGCCATGGAGAAGAAGGGGAAGGGCGTGATGAAAAAGTTTAAAAAAAGAAACAGAAGCACTCACCAACCGAGACATTGAATCTCTGATCGGACCGTTACAAATCAAACACTTCAGAGGAGTTTTCATGTCCGACTCGTTACCTTCAAGCGTTAAAAGAAGAGAATGCGGAGTAGTCAACTTGGACGGTCAAGAAAATCCAGGCACGCATTGGATATGTTACCACAAAAACGACAATGATAAAGCATTCGTTTTCGATTCTTTCGGAGGTGTTCCACCTACAAATTTAGTTCATTATCTGAAAACGAACAAAACCTCCATATACTACAACGACGAACGCATTCAAGATTTCGGAGACGTGAACTGCGGTCATCTCTGCCTCTCCGTGCTCGCGTTTCTCTCTAAAATAAATAACCCTACGGTCGAAGATTTCCAGAAAGCATTGTGGAACCTCAAACAGCATCACTAGGATGGGCGTGTTCCATCTCACGAGCGAATCTTCAATCTTGAAACTCACGCTGCACGACGACATCGTCTATCCTAAATCCGTGGCTCTGCGTGCATTCTACAGCATGTACCTCATACCCAATGTTACGCAGCACAACAACAAAATTAGCGTCGGAAGCGAACACATCGTCGTCACGCCAGGACAATACAATCTTTCCACTTTGCAAGCTCAGTTACCCAAAGGCACATACCTTTCTCAAAATTCGGTCACGCACAGAGTGGAAATCCTATCCGCGACGGAGACCGTGGACCTGGGCACCATGGGAGAACTTTTAGGTTTCGAGAACGACACCAAACTCGAAGCTGGCATCAAGCACGTAGCAACCAACATTCCTAAATTCTTGGCCATAGAGACTTTGAACGTACACTGTAACGTGGCGGAAGGCATGATCACGAAATCTTCGGACGGATTGTTAGGAAGTCACAAGCAGACGGGAATCATAGCCACGTTCAAACCAAGTTCCGAGTTCATGGAACCGATCATCTACACGCCCTCTTCGCCGATCTATTTTCCAGTATGTCGCAACCGCATAGACGACATAGAGTTGGTGGTGACGAACGAGAAAGGAGACGTGGTGGATTTCGCAGGTGCCACTACGACGGCCATCGTGGAGATCAACGTATAATAAATAACCATACATGTAAAATGGAGCAAATCGAAAGTTACGAATTGCAATCTTTCCCTCCCAACCGTCGCACGTTCGCCAATCTGAACGAAGCGAACAGGGAGATCGAATACGACGTGGACGTAGGCGACGGGTTCATTCATCCTCACAGAGCGGACCTCTACCTTCAATTCGACGTGGTGAAGAAGGAAAGCGGAGACGCGTTTCCCGCAGCAGCAAACTTGATACTCGTGGACAACTTCGTGCCTCACCTGTTCTCGCAGGTGGAGGTGAGGAAACACAACACCGTCATCGACAGAATAGATTATCCAGGCATCACGTCGACGGCAGTGGGAACGTTGAAATTATCCAAAACGGACGCAGCGTACTACCAGGCCGGGGGATTCGAAGCCGGGACCAAAATATCGACGAGAAGTCACACGGTGCTCTTTCCCATGCGTCTGCTGCCTGGTTTCTTCTCGGACTACAAGGAGATCATGTGGAAGGGAGGACTGCGCGTTACGTTTCGAAGAGCGGCCAACGACAACGACGCACTGATGCGATACGCTACTTTGGGTCCGGACGGCACCACGCCGATAGCCAACACTCTACCCGAAGCAGCGAAATGCGTCATCCGGAGCATGGAATTGAGAATGCCGGTGGTGGAATACGAAACGAACTACGCCCTCAAGTACAAAGCGGAGATCTTGAAAAGTCCGCAGGTGCCGATTCACTTTCACGGTTACCAGTGCGTGCAGAAGATGGCGTCGGGAAGTCACATGGAATTCGACGTGACGACGCAGTTCAACAACATACAGTTCGACATGCCAGATTTCGTCGTAGTGCTCTTTCAGACCGGGAGGGACAAGAATCAGGAAAAAGATTCCAGCAAGTTCGACGACTGCAAGATCAAGAACGTTTATCTGAAGAATGGACGCAACGAAGTGTTCCCGCGCGAGAATTACAACCTCGACGTGACCAAAAACGATTACCTCAAACTTTACGAAGCTTACACGGCTTACAAACGCGTGACCGAGGGAAGCGTGGACATGTACTACACCCCCAGCGAATTCAAAATCCGCAGGCCGATGTTCGTCATCAACACATCTAAGAGAAAGAAGGTTGTGGTCAACGATCGAACCAACATCAAGGTCGTCTGCGAGTTCCACGATGCCTTGCCCGAGGATACCCTATGCAGTGTCATCCTGATTGCAGAGAAGTCCTTCGCCTACGACGTGAAGAACGAGAGGGTCGCAGAGCAGTTTTAACAAGTTTTTTAACATCTTTTCTTGCACAATAAGAAATTTTCTGCAGTAGCACAATCAGTTACAATGGCACAATACGAATTTCACTAGTTTAGATCAGTTACAAATGTCAATTTCATTAGTTATCAGTTACAATATCTTTTTTGCACGAGACAATCAGAAAATTTGCACAAAAAAATTTTGTTGTTGTTTTTTACACGTGAAAATTAACAACAAAATTTTTTTTTTATCGTTTCAGATGCTGTCGAAACATCAAAAACACATACACACACACTAGAAAAAAAGCATGCAACTTTATTTGTAACACACACATACATTCTCCATCTTCATCAAGAAAATATTATAATAAACATAATTATTTTTATCTATATCTCACAATAAAACTCTATATCCAAAAATATCACAACATCAAATAACACTAGAGTCGTTAGTACACGTTGCATGCATTACGGAGGTCCTCTGTAGAGTTTCATGGAAGTTTGAGAAAAAAAAAAACGCGTGAAACTCTACAAAGGCATGACTTTGTTAGCCGCGGCCATTAGAACTGTGTTGGGCACCACGCACCCTGGCGAGGTTATAGGGGCCAGGAATCCTAAAAACAACAATTATTATTTTGTTTGTTTGTTTGTGTTACAATACATATGTGCGCGCGCGTGCGTGTGGCACATCGTTCCCCCGAGAGAGGTTTACAAAGGTCACGATATACGGAGTTGGAAAATTACGATATGGCGCATTCGCTCACCACTGTTGCCAGCCATAAATCTCTCTCTCTCTCTCTTTTCATCTTACAGCAACGTTGGCATCTCTATTTTTTTTTAGTTGTAAGTAAATTGCCAACACACTCTAGTTAATAATGCTACATATTATACGCACACACGCACACACATACTATATTACCATCCACCCATCTCTCTCTCTTTTACAGCAGTGCCGGCTCTCCTTGCCCAGTGTGTGCAGGTTGGCAAAAATTGCTTTATGCCCTGTAAGGCAAGCCTCAAGCAAAGTTGCCAGCTTCTTGCTTTAGGTTAGGTTAGACCAAAAAAAATCTTGGTGATTTTTTTTCGAGTGAGGAGTTGGCAACACTAATCTCCACTTGAGGCCGGTCAACCGGGTTGATTGCACAAGCAAAGTTGCCAGCTTCTTGCTTTAGGTTAGGTTAGAGCAAAAAAAATCTTGGTGATTTTTTTTTTCGAGTGAGGAGTTGGCAACACTAATCTCCACTTGAGGGCGGTCAACCGGGTTGATTGCACAAGCAAAGTTGCCAGCTCCTTGCTTTAGGTTAGGTTTGAGCAAAAAAAACTGTGGGTAAGCTGTCGGTTGTTTAACTCTTCCCTTTCTCTTTTTTTTTCTTGTAAAAGGCTATGGCAAAAGTACCAGTGGGTTGGCAACCTTGCTTTATGCACTGTAAGGCAAGCCTCAAGCAAGGTTGCCAGCTCCTTGCTTTATGCACTGTAAGGCAAGCCTCAAGCAAGGTTGCCAGCTCCTTGCTTTAGGCTAGGTTAGACCAAGAAAAACCTTGGTGATTTTTTCGAGTGAGGAGTTGGCAACACTGCGAGAAAATACCTCAAGCAAGGTTGCCAGCTCCTTGCTTTAGGTTAGGTTAGACCCAAAAACAAAAACCTTGGTGATTTTTTTCGAGTGAGAAGTTGGCAACACTGCGAGCCTCACCGAGCCTCATTTTCGGGCGCAGAACTCTCTAAACTGCACTACTAGTTATCTTGGAAACGGTGAGACTTAGGAAAAATCTGTTTGCGGATTCGTCATGTACGCCTATATGTAAGTAAAATATGAATAGAACCTATGCTTGGAAATCCAAAATGGCGACCGGAAGTGGGGTTATCTTTGAAACGGTAAGACTTAGAAAAAATCTGTTTGCGGATTCGTCACGTACGCTTATATGTAAGTAAAATATGAATAGAACCTATGTTCGGAAATCCAAAATGGCGACCGGAAGTGGGGTTATCTTGGAAACGGTAAGACTTAGGAAAAATCTGTTTGGTGATTCATCAGGTACACCTATACGTGAGAAAAAGTATGAATAGAAGCTATGATCGGAAATCCAAAATGGCGACCGGAAGTGGGGTTATCTTGGAAACGGTAAGACTTAGGAAAAATCTGTTTGCGGATTCATCACGTACGCCTATATGTGAGAAAAAGTATGAATAGAACCTATGTTCGGAAATCCAAAATGGCGACCGGAAGTGGGGTTAGGGGCCAGGAATCTTAAAAAAAATATTATTTGTTTGTTTGTTTGCGTCACAATATAGGCGTGCACGCGCGTGTGTGTGGCACATCGTTCCCGAGAGAGAGGTTTACAAAGGTCACGATATACAAACATTTGACCGGGGCTTGGAAAATTACGATAAGGTGCATTCATCCTTCAAGAATAAGAAACTGCATTATTTACTCATCACGTTGTGTCAGCGCAATAAATGAGGCGCTGAACATAGAGAGAAAATGAAAGTTTTTGAGGTTTGGTGAACCTCAATTAATAAAAATAAGTTTTTGAGGTTTTGGTGAGCTCCAAATAATCAAAATGAGTTTTTGATGTTTTGGTGCTGTTTTCTACGCTGTGAAACATCGTCAGCGCAATAAATAAGGCGCGGAACGTGGAGAGAAAGTGAGTTTTTGAGGTTTGGCGAGCCCCACCGAGCCTCACCGAGCCTCACTTTCTGACGTTGAACCGGGCCACCTGCACTACTACAGTTTAAAGAATCCATACCACTGTGCAACTATCCTCCACCGGGGATCGAACTTCGGACCCCTTGATTCAAATACAACAGCGGTACCGATACACAGTGACGGCGCTTCGTGGTGCGGCACCTAGGGAAAATGTCTGGAGGGGAAGGTGCCAAGACAATATTGCAAGGGGGCAGTTATATTACTTGCACACGTTGTATACCAGTGCATGAACCGAAAGAAAGTCACTACGGAAAAGTCAAGTTGTATTTGGTCCTTTCGGTCTCCTGCGTCTAATAAACAAGGAATAACAATAGTCGGTGCCCTTTTCATCTTTCACACGGAGGAGCCTTCCTTTCCCTTCCCCCGACCACAAACGTTGCCGGCGAGAAGTCATAAATGGTTACCAGAAACTAAACAATCACGTTCACTGTGCAATCTCATTGTTTGTAATTTTATCAATAATAAATATAGTAATAATAATAATAACGTCTTTATTGAGAGGGCGTGTTTCGACCTCACGGGCCGTTCTTACAACAATGACCATTGTACATTGGTAGCACGGTAGCACTGTAAGTTGGCAACTTGAGTTCGCTCTTTACGCATTGTTCATTTCACTGAAATACTTTATAATTTAGGGTAGCCCATCTCAAAATATTCGGGATTAGATTTGAATTTCTTTGTGTGGAAAACTTTGTCAAAAAAGGATTTTCCCGTCGATGTTTTTAATGTCGATGTTTTTGCCGTCGATGTTTTTTGTGTCTATGTTTTTGCCGTCGATGTTTTGTACTGTCGATATTTTTCCCGTCGATATTTTGTACTGTCGATGTTTTTGCCGTCGATGTTTTTGCCGCCGATGTTTTTGGCGTCGATGTTTTTGCCGTCGATGTTTTTGTCGTCGATGTTTTTGGCGTCGATGTTTTTGGCGTCGATGTTTTTGCCGTCGATGTTTTTGGCGTCGATGTTTTTGCCGTCGATGTTTTTGCCGCCGATGTTTTTGGCGTCGATGTTTTTGCCGTCGATGTTTTTGTCGTCGATGTTTTTGCCGTCGATGTTTTTGGCGTCGATGTTTTTGGCGTCGATGTTTTTGTCGTCGATGTTTTTGCCGTCGATGTTTTTGGCGTCGATGTTTTTGCCGTCGATCTTTTTTTTGTCGTCGATGTTTTTGCCGTCGATGTTTTTGGCGTCGGTTTTTGTCGTCGATGTTTTTGCCGTCGACGTTTTTGCCGTCGATGTTTTTGTCGTCGATGTTTTTGCCGTCGATGTTTTTGCCGTCGATGTTTTTGTCGTCGATGTTTTTGCCGTTGATGTTTTTGCCGTCGATGTTTTTGTCGTCGATGTTTTTGCCGTCGATGTTTTTGTCGTCGATGTTTTTGTCGTCGATGTTTTTACCGTCGATGTTTTTGCCGTCGATGTTTTGTGCTGTCGATGTTTTGTACCGTCGATGTTTTGTACCGTCGATGTTTTGTTGGCGATGTTTTGTGGGCGATGATTTGACGCTACACCATTTTGCACCCATCACATTATACAGGGTCTAGCCGTTTACCATAACTATAATAAAAAACGTTTCTGAGGATTAAAATATTCTTACCTTGGTTAAAAGCTGAGGCTGTAAAGAAGAACTCAGCACATAGAAAGACAAACACAGGGCAACACACACAGTCATATAAAGATTATAGTGGCAGTAGGTCCAGACAACAGAGCCTCGTTAGTCTGCAAAATGCAGTCCAGGGAGTACTATGTGGAAGTTTGGTTTCGTTTGGTTTGAGTTGGTGTTTTAAGTCCACTTGATGCACAGTAAGGTTAATCGGGACTGGACCTATGGTTTAAAGTGGGATCCGAACCACTGTGCCATGTGCCTCCACCGGGACCCCTTGCTTACAAGGCGACGATGCTACCACCGTCCCAAATCGGAGGCCCGTACTATGTGGAAGTGAGGTTGACAATTTGGTGGAATACATGGAAGCATCACCCCATACACCCCAACATTATATTGAATTCAATTTTCTACATACTTCAATGGTATACTTCTCTCTCACACTCTCACTCTGTGCATGTGTATGTTCTGAAAATTTCCCATGTAGACTATTTGGGTTGACACAAGAGTAAGCTAAAAATATTTCAGTGTGGTTTTAAGTTCAGTCACATACTCAGTGGGAGTACCCCTGATTTTTAATACTGTTGTTGCATGAAATTTTTCAAAATGATGCTTTATTATTTTTATTTTTACAGGAAGTCTCAATTGACCTAACTATAATCCTCAGGTGGACAGAGTTTAGAGTTGAGGTAAATGAAAGTGTTGTGGAAAGAGAAGACGTGGCTATTCCTTTGGACCCTACAGTTCTCCCACAGTTCTGGGTCCCCGATCTTTTTATCTGGCAGATGAAAGATACAAGTACACCGTACCTCATAAGTAGTGTTGATGCATTGCAAGTGTTTTTCAACAAAACTCTACAATACAAGTTTTCGTAAGTATTCAATTTGTGTTAACAATAGGATTAAGCATATAACATTGTGTAACCCCTTAATCTGTCTATGCTCTCAAGTAACACGTTTGTATAGGAAATTATAATTGTGATGATAGAATTGACACACATGGATATCCGTGGGATTTTTTTTCCAGGGAGGGACAAACAAGGAATATTTCCCCCCATAATAGTGTTGCCCCTTCAAAATACACTCCATCAGTTTGAAGTTATCATGCTCCTGTACACCCCTTCAAATAATTGACATAAATAAGTGCGACTAAAATGAAATATATGTATGTAATATATAATTTTATGCTAACTTCATTTTGCAGGGGAAGAGGTGCCCCCACCCCCTTCTGGAAGTCCATGTTGGCACATCTAATTTGCATGTTAATTTTCATAATAAAATCATTGCTATTTCTGTTTCGTTTACTGGCCATCTCCGTGGCAGAGTAGTTAGCACAGGGCACTATGACATCAGTGATCCTGGATTTGAATCCCTCTGGGCATGGGTGTTCAGACTCATGATCCTCATCTTCACGTGTGCTAAAAGTTATAGGAAAGCAGAGTTAATTAAATCAAATCAGTCAATCAATTCTGTTTCCTCATTCTATGTAAATAATTTAACTTTTTCAAAATAGAAGCATTATATTCATAAATTCTTTTACCTTTTTTGCCTCCATGAGGTGCACTATATACGTACTTCATGATTTTAATGTGAATCATTGCCTGATGTACTTACTCTATGTATGTTGACTACTTTTGTTAATAGCTGATTTCTTATAGCCTTGTTCCAATCTTCAAATTCAGAATGACAATAGAATTCGATCGATTGTCACCCAATGAAAAGACATGTTGCAGACATTGGAGCCCAGGGGCGCCAACTTTTGAAAAACATTGCATGGGCTGAACTCGAAAATTTGTTTTGCAACTTTTTGCAATAATATATGTCACAAGAAATTCAAGAAAGTCAAGAATATCAATAAAAAGTCAAGAAATCAATTGATAAGCAATAAAGACAAGAAAAAGTCAAGAAATTACACTTGTCTTCAAGAAGTTTTGCAATCTTTTATTAAAGTATTGTTAATTTACATTGTTATAAACCTGTACTGGGATTTCATAAAATTTAATACAGCGTGTTTCAAAAAGAATATACGTATTTCGCATGCATATATTTATTAAACTTTAAGACATACGAAGATGAAACTTGACACACATACTTACGAACCTCTCAAGTTAAGATTACAGATGTTCAATATGTCCTCCAGCAGTGACACGAACAATATCACATCGATACTCAAATTCCTCCCATACTCGGGCAAGCATGTCCTTCGTCACTGATGTTAGGGCAGTACGGATCCGGTTCTTCAACTCTTCCAGGTTCTGTGGGAGTGGTGGTACATAAACATTGTCTTTAATGAAACCCCACAGGAAGACGTCACAGGGTGTCAAATCCGGTGACCGTGGAGCCCAGCTGATACATGCTAAGTCGCCAGTTCCTTGACGACCAATCCAACGGTTCGGTAGAGTTTCATTCAGATAATCACGCACTTGGCGACTCCAGTGACGGGGTGCCCCGTCTTGTTGAAAAATGAAGTTGTCTTCGTGCAGCCTCGGAAACAACCAGTTTTGTAACATAGAGAGATACTGCTGACCGTTAACCGTGTTTCCATCAAAGAAGAATGTGCCATAAACAGATGATCGGGATATCACGCAAAACACATTTACTTTGGGCGAATCTCGTACATGTTCAATGAATGCATGTGGGTTCTGTAGGCCCCAAATGTGAACATTATGTTTGTTTACCTGACCACTGACATGAAACGCAGCTTCATCACTAAACACGATGCGTTGTGCGAAAGTGTTGTCATTGTCAATAGCATCAAGAATCTCGTTACAAAATGCCACACGTTTGCGTTTGTCATCAGGACGCAGAGCTTGTAACAGCTGTACCTTGTACGGCTTCATAACCAGCCGACGTGTCAAAACATGCCAAATTGTTGTTGTAGGAAGTTGTAACTCCCGACTGGCATGACGAGTTGATTTTGAAGGGCTACGTTGGAAATGAGTTTGAATTCGTGCAACATTTTCTTCAGGAACACGAGGGCGGCCAGGACTCTTTCCTTTACATACACATCCTGTATCTACAAACTGTCGATACCAACTGCGAATGTTCCACCCATTCGGAGGATCAATTTGGTACCTCAACTTGAAACGTCTTTGCACTGTAATCACGGAATTGCACTTCGCAAACTCGAGAACACAAAATGATTTCTGCTGCGGAGTAGCCATTTCAAACAACTGACGGTTACCAAGCAAAACAGAACACAACTGACATCTAGCGGCTATTATATAAACTAGACTATGTATTCGTTTGTCTAATAGCCGAGCCGGGGCGCAGCGATCGATAGTTTGGACAAAATAATACTTTGTAATACGTATATTCTTTTTGAAACACGCTGTATTTGGAAATCTAGAATTGTATTTAGTTGTTGATAAGATTTGTTCACCTTGTTTCTTAAGAATTATACATTCTTGTGTGCTTGAAGTTTTGTAAAAATCTATATATATATATAAATTGATGTAACTGTTATGTGTGTATGTGGGTGTGTGTGTGTGTGTGTATTTGTTCCAGCTTAACTCTCGAACGCCTGGAGCAATTTCAACCAAACTTGGTACACATATCACTTACAATATGGAAAGAAATACTGTGAGGGTAAGACACCCCTAGCACGCATGGGGTGGGGGTGGGGGCTGGAAAGTGGGTGACGTAAAAATAATTGAAAACGACCGATATTAAATTCCGCAAAAATCAGCCGTGACTCTATGCATCCCGCACAACGATAGTGTTTCTCAGGTTGTCTAACATTCAGGCTGATATGAGTTTGTGTTGCGAAAACGACCGATATTAGTGTGGAATCCATAGTTTTCGGGGTTGCTAAGATGAATAGTGACACTCCCAATGGCGTTCAAGTCCAAGTTCATCACCTATTGGCATGGGAGGTGAGAGGGGGTGAAAAATGACCTACATTAGTGTCGAATCCATAGTTTTCGGAGTCGCTAAGCTAATTGGTGACATTCAGGATGAAATAAAATTACTTACATTTTACACTATAGTTAGAATTCATTATTTTCCTGTCTAATAGAACATTGGGATAAATAAATACCCGGGGAATGCCATGTATAAATGTAATGTAAAGTAATGTGGCCATTCTCCATCCAGAATGTAGTCTGAAGCATTAATTTTTACATGCATTAATAATTAAGGGAATCTAAATCTCTTGTTAGAGTACAGCTTCAGTTTTCATCTTAACTGGCCTCGTAGTAGGGGTTTTTCATGAAATAAAAATATCTATTTTTTTAAATTTCCAACTATCTAAGTAGACGGCGATAAATGTTAAGAAAAAAGGAAAAATGATCAAGAAAATGGAAAGAAAGGTCAAGAAAACCCATGAAAAAGTCAAGAATTTTGGATTTGTTATTTTGGTAGTCATCCTGTAAGTAGCCTGAGAATTTGTCCAAATTTCCTTTTTTGTTCCTTGGACAGAAAATGTAGGCTTCTACATTGATTCAGTTCTGAGAGAAGGTTATGTTTTTGCCTACTACACTCATAAGTGCGTATTTTGAAGATAACTGCTTTTTGAGTGCTTAATCTGCAATAATAATAAAAATCTGCTGATGTTTACCAATTTGAATGCTTATTTTGTACTTTTTGGTGCTTTTTGTCTGCTTACTTTGAGAGTTTTTAGTGCCTATGAATTCTCATCCTGGTTATAACCCCTTTCCTCCCTTATATTTCTAATAATGATGTGACCACGGATAGTGTAAATAATATAGGACAATAAAAATAAATCGTATTGAAGATGTAACCAACAAATATTTTCATAACAGTCAGTAATTTGTGAGAATCCTTTGAGTGTATAATGATGAAACATTGTGTTTTTTTTTTAAGTGTGGGCACTTTATTTGTGGTTACAATATAATAGCAAAGCAAATTGTTGGGTGGGCTCGAGCCCCATGGCTCCATATAATTTGGTGCCACTGTTTGAGCCGCAAAGGGCTTACACCACAGACTTTAGTTTAGTAAGGTAGAGTTTGAGGTTCAGTCAACATGATCATGAAAAGGGAAAAAGGACAACAAAGCTGCTGTCTGTCTCCATTGAGAACTGAGCCTGCCAGAAACTGATATTGAGTAGTCCAACATTTCAAAATATTTTGTGATTATGTGAATGATTTTTTTTTATGATTGTCACAATTGTTTTATGCACTTGACAGTACAACAGTTATTTGTAGTTCATGCTTGCTTTTCTATTGACTATAATTTTGTGACTTGAGAATAAATCATTCATAATTAATAATTTTAAAATTAAAAATTGACCCCGAAATTGTAAAATTGATAAATAAAGGGAAAATAAATTTTGTATCAAATTGGTTACTTTATAGAAAATGAACAAAAAATTCTTGACAACTTGGTATAAAACATGAGCCTCCATCAAACCATGTAGTCATCAATGGGTTAAAACTGGAACCTATGTGCAAAAGTAATAATTATGTTCATATCTGTGGTAGCATATTTGCGTCAATTCAGCATATTTAACATGAATATTTGTATTTTTATTACCTAACATTGCTGTTTTGACACTCTTGGCTAATAACAATGATGGTGATGTGATGATTATATGAAATTGATGAAGAGACACTCATAAATAACATCCTAAGCTGAGGCTGGGATTTGAACCCAGGAACTTCAGTGTCAAGTCCGAAAGTCAACCACTTAATGGGCTAATCCACCAAGCTGACATATCTAACATGACTTTGATTTGTTTTTTGTTATTTAGATTTACTTTTCTGCCACTTTTGGCTAATCACGACCATGAAGATGAGTGATTTTATGATGAAATTGATGAAAAGGCATTCACAATGACCACTCATGCCCAGACAGGGATTCGAACCAGGAAGCCTTCGCATTTTAGCATGCTGTGCTAATCACTTTGCAATCAGCTATATTTAACATGAGAAAGCATTAATATGTATATTGATTGATTGATTTGGTATTTTAAGTCCACTTTATGCACAGTATGGCTGATCAGGACTGGACCTACAGCTTAAAGTGGGATCCGAACCACTATAAGCCTCCACCGGGTATCGAACCCGGGACCCCTTGATTACAAGGCAACGACGCTACCACTGCACCATTGGGGAGGCCTGATTAATATGTATATTATTTCTTTCAACAGAAGAATAGTGACCATTGGCTGCAAAATGGACTTTGCTAGGTATCCCATGGATAAACAAGTTTGCCAAATGGATTTTGGAAGCTGTAAGTATCAGTGGAAAATTATTTTAAAAAGTGTGCATAATATTTAAACATTTTCACCAGGTTATACCAATCACCATTTGATTATTATTACAATAAACATTTTATTAAATTAAATATAATGTATCAACAAATCATTAATAACAGCTATGATGTCATTAATCTGAGAGAATCATGTCATTTTTCTTGATGAGGTAATTGAAATAATGACGTCAATAAGCAGAGAGCAATGCCTGCTTCGAACAAACACAGTTTCATTCCTTAAAACAACACAGAATGTAGAATAAAAAAGTAATGAAAATAGTGGTGGACAATTTGTCTACCATTATCTTTCCGTTGACTGTACTATAGACTCAAATAATCAGGGGGTGAATATAAAAAATCTGAGAGTACATAACTAATAACATATACTTTTATTAATTTTTCTTCTGCTTTTCTTCCTTCTCTTTTTTTATTTCTTTTTCTTTAAAGAAAACATTAATCTGATTTTATTTAATTTTTGTCATTTAACATCTATTTTCTGCCACTTGAGATGGTGACGGTGAGTGATGTGCAGCAGAGTATGTTATTGCTACGCTGATCATTCTCAGGACGTGCAATTAGAAAAATAAGTAGCTTCTTGCCAGTGTACAAGTTTAATAAAATCTTTTAACTTTAAACATTCAATATAAAATAACACAACTATACTTACAAATACAATCACATTTCAATAAGCTGTGGCTTTTCTTCTATAACAGCGTTTTTCACAAAATTCACATCATCTCACGCAACTCAACTTACTTTTCGTCTTTTTACACACTGTTGTCATGGCAACCCAATCAACAACAGATATATCTGCACCAGACTGCATAGTTTTACAAATGTCTAGTAACCGGAAATGACTTCCGCTTCTGTTGTCGCTTTTAATTACACATAAATAAAATAAAACTATATATACATTTGATAATATTAACACAAACAAACAAAACATATTCATGTTGAAAATAAACAAGTAAAGCATTACATATGGTAAAAATAAACAAGGCATATCAAGGTCACTTCTGTTAGCTTTCAACAAATTCAATAAGAAATAAACAGAAATCAAATATAAACAGCCTTTGGGAAAATTATTAATACAGTAATTGTAAATCTTAGTGAAAAGTGAAGGTTTGGGTTGAAGATTGTATAAGTTTCTTTACAATTCATTTTTCATGCTCAACTATGAGTAATTATTAGGGCTCGGAAGTTGAAGACCTATAAATTGCCAAAAAAAGACCTATAAAAAGACCTAAAAATGTCAAAAAAAGGGCCTAAAAACAAAAAAAAAGGACGTATAAATGTGATCCAAATTAATTAATAACTTCAGTTTTAATTACATATTTAATGAATATGCACGGCACCTCCTTATCTGACTTTAGATCTTTGCAGGTGCGTGTCTGGTCCTATACATCATGCTGAAAGCTTCAAAACAAGAGAAAGTTGCCACTTACAGCGCCATCTTCCAGACAAGTTACGGTTAAAGGACCTTGTACCGTACCTGCTTCAGTCATCCAAAAATGTTTTTTTCTCGTTTCTGGGATGGTTCAAATATATATTTCTTTTTATTTCCTTACTACAGGAAGGATGTTTAAGAGGTGATGAACTGATGATGATTCGAATTGAGAATGGGGAGTAACAACGTAGTCGAAAGAAGGTGAAGTGGCAAAAAAAAGCTGTTAAGACCTTAAAAAAGGCTAAAAAAGGACCAATAAGCCAAAAACGCCGAAAAAGGCAAAAAAGGACAAATAAAACCCACCTTTTTCTGGCCTACAATGACCCAAAATGAACATATATTATGTTCTTCGGACACTAGGGAAAAAAAGGATTTTTCCTCAACTTCCGAGCCCTTATAATTATTCTTACATCACTACAATTTCCCTACCTTCTTCTATACATAATGTTAATTTAATTTGATTTTTGTTGTGTAGCATCGCTTTTCTCAGTGGCCGTGGTGGCTCAGTCAGTAACGTGTCTGACTACCATGCTAAAGGTCCCGGGTTCGTTCCCTGGCCGGTTCAAATCTGGGAACTTTTCTAATGATGGAAGCGGCCCCGGCGCCCACCCAGCATCAAATAGCATGGGTACCTGGGAAAAACCCTGGGGGGTAAAGGTAGTCAGGGGCGTGATGCTGATCACATCACCCCCACTCACGACCGGATCAAGAAAGTGTGTGGCGTTACCCCCACACACCCTATACGCCTTCATGGCATGGTGCTATGCACAGGGGAGCACTTTACTTTACTTTTTGACATCGCTTTTCTGACACTTTTGGCTAAATACAACAAAGAAGGTGAATGATAATATGATGAAATTGATGAAGTGGTTGTGATTAACCACTCACACAGATCACCCATGCCCAGGGCAGGTTCGAACTTGAGAACCTCACGCATATTACCACATTGTGCTCACCACCCCATCATGGAAGTCGGCTAGTGTTATATGAAGTGGGAAATTGTAGGTTGGATATGCAATGAAGAGAGGCTCATATTACACTACACGATTTTTTATGTCTTGCACTATTTTTGCTTGTAAGAACTGTACAACCAATCAGAGTTAAAGTAACATTAATGCATTTCAATTTCCAGACAGTTACCCAACATCCACTCTTAAGTTTTCATGGCTTCAACCAGGTCTCTACCTTAAAGATGCAGACACCATGACGATGCACCTGTCTCAATTCGATGTGTTCTTTTCCTACAAGGAGGAACCAGTCATCCGACGATTTGGACCAGGTACTGATGATATTCTTATTTTTCATGGATAAATAATTTCTTTGAATCATTGTGTTAACTACACTATGACCAGAAATAAAGTATACCAAAATTTGGCAACAGGTGTACCCATCTCCCCCAAGGCCAATGACACATTTCCCCCAAAATCATGTCATGCATTCCCCAAAATCATATCTTTTGCACCCTCAAACCATATAGTAATTCCTATAAAGTATTCAATTACAACAGCTTGTCTATCGAAAGTAACTTTTTTCTTAGCTTTTTGACCCAAAGTGACAAGTTCTTTCAGTCAAGAGAACGTGATTTAAACCAAACACAATAAAGATGATCACATGAAGACTCGTAGCATTCACGTGATGCCTCTCAGGGTAGGGGTGATAATATCTCTCTTTATTCGTTAGTCAAAACATAATCAGTCAAGTTTTCACTAAGAGAAAAGAAGTATATTTTACTTCTTAGCAAAATAAATTCTTACGTGCACAAATCCATTTCAGTCAAAGAAATAACACAGGGTGTCTACTGACCTGGAAAACCTGGAATCAACTTTTGTATCTGGATAACCTGGTAAAAGCCTGGAATTTAACCAGAAACCTGGATTTTTTCTCAAAGTTACCATTTTCACTACATATGTCCACTTCACTTAGGGGCTTACGTTTTGTGAGTACGTGGATGGCGACCACGGGGATACCTGAGCAGAGTCTGTCACTGCCTCCACTTGAATTTTGGGGAGAATGCTGCGATTCAAGGGATTTCTTCATTAATTTTGAGAAAGTCAGTGAACACAGTGTGTGAATATGTATGAGAATATATGCTTTCATTTATAGCTGCTGGTAATATTTTTAAATGTCAAGAAAAGGAAGAAAGTTATACTAGAAAATGTTGTACTCAAATAACTCCAATCTGAACACATTATTTTTGTTACTTACAGAATTATTGTACTACAAGTGCAAAGTACAGTTTGTATGAGTATATTTTATGAATAAATTTGTATGAGTAAATTTTGCAAAGTACAGTTTGTATGAGTATATTTTATGAATAAATTTGTATGAGTAAATTTTGTAAAAATAAAGTAACTGGCCATTCCCCATCCAAGAAGAATATGCAGTAACATGTAATTATATAAATTAACATATGCTTAGAATTTAAATTAATAATTTTTAGAACTTTTGTAGTAAAAACAAAATGTAAAAAATATGCTACTACCAAGGTATATGAATTACACAAGAGATAAAGGTGAGAACTGCAAATTTATCTCAACTGGCCTTCTGGTAGGGCCTATCAACAATAACAACTTTCCTTTGTTTAAAAAAATGTAGACCTGGAAAATAATATAAACAGACCTGGACAAACTTGGAAGAAACCTGTAATTTAAAAACAGACATTTAGTAGACACCCTGTAACAGCTTCTTACAATTCAGCTTGACCACTATTTAAAACTTCAAGCCCGAACTAAAAGTAAAGACAAAACACAATCGTAATTTCCATGGCAATAGCTCATACAAGATATGCATATGCAGGTCAGTCACTATTCTGACATTTTCAGTGATATGTCTAAATATTACATACCACAAGAATCACAAAATGAATAAAAGAGATAAATAACAATAAACATTTGTACAACGAGAAAGGTAATTAGGAAAGAACAATAAACATATGTACAAGAAGAAAGGACATGTCAAAATGATGCACCTGCTTTAACTTAAGCAGTATACCAACACTAACATATTTTAAGAAGTGATGTTATTCATGAATATGAAGAATATTGCTTATGTCTTTTAATGCAGCTCTAGTAAAAAACTTCACATGCACCTCAGCGAAGCACCAAAGATGCATACATGGAACATTGCGAGTGAAGCGAGCAAGAAAATTTTTACATCCATTTCTTTGCAGGCTTTCAAGAATATTAATTTAATGGGATGTCAATACTTTCTTAGGATCACGAGATATTTAGTCATTTCCAGCTTCTCTTTTGGCACGTTCGGGGTAGAAAACATGTGGATACCATATTGCTAAATACAGTCTCCAAAATTTAATGTTGGAACTCTCTCGTCACTACAGAAATCCCTTGACAATCTAAGATTTAAGACTTTATCAAGAGCTTCATCTCTCTCCCTTTAAATTTAATACTCAATCCTATCACCAAAATTTCCATGACAATTTTAGACTTACTGTTAATATTGAAGAGTGGATATTGCCTCCTCCAAAAAAATAATTCTCAGTCTCCACACAAGAATTTCCGCAACAGTCTAAGACAATAGTAATACACAAGAATTGGAAACCCCCTCAATTTAATGCTCAATTCCTCCTCTAACTAAAATACCTACAATCTAAGATCTAGAGTTGGATACTGTCCCCCCCCCAACGTTTAATTCATAATTACCCCCAGAACCCACATGTCAATTAATGCCTAATATCTAAGAGTTGGATATTCACCCCCCCCCCCCCTTTTCGAAAATACCCTTAAACACTTTATTTTCTTCATCTAATATATAAATGTTGAATTTTACATTATTTGAATGGAAAAAATTCCCCAAAAAATCTCGATGGCACAGCCTGCGCCATAATCCCCCTGCCCATGTACATCGTTGGTATTGTGTAGGAAGGGGGGCTGCAGTGTGACATTGGTTCTTACAGAGAACAATTACAGTGAAACGCGACTACAATGGTCTTGAGTATCCAACAGCAACACAGTGCTCTTTGTTGGAAGACATTTCTGGCATTCTTGCTCGAAAGTTCACTACACATGCAAATTCTGCCCAATGCATTAATGAAATTGCAGTCAATGAGTCAAGTTTGCAAACTTGCAGGGTCGCTATGAAAAATGTTTGGTGTTGGATGGATACACTTGGAACATGCAGTGGCGATTCCTCCATGTAGAAAGTAAGGAACTTCCTACAGTTTCATTTATACTTATTTCCAGTTTTCTACTTTTTAAGAGTTTAATGAGCCTTATAAAATTTTGAGCTCAATCAAGGTTTGCTACTCGTCTGTCAAGAGTCAATGTGCTAGCTATCACCCGCTCGTTCCAGATCTGTTGCTCAAAGACGACAGACCATCTTTGCCTGCCGCTGAGGAACCTTTCCCGTCATCCTACAGGCAGTTGGGTGAGGGGCAGTGCAAGGGAGGGTGGGGGTACGTGGGGGTGTTGCCCAGTTATATGGTCCGCAAGGAAGGTCCGGTGGGTTCCTCAACAGTGATGCCAACTCTAGCATAATGGTTCCAAACCTAGCAAAATTTGAACCTAGCACTCAGTGTTTGGCATAATGGAAAATCCAGCATCATCTCAAAAAAGGGCGTCCCTGGGAAAAAGAGAAATTGAATTCTAATGAAGATATTTTGAGGAAATATTTATTTTAAAGAAAAACTCCAGATCTTGTTTGTGCTTCTCTAGCGGACTTGTTTCAAACAAAAGGAAGTATGCCGACCAAGGGACAAGCTTTTACAGGCCCTGAACCATCCTCTTGTTTTCATCTTTTCTTTATCCTCCCCAATTTAACAAGGGAGGAACATTTCATAAAAGGAAATCGGTAGAAAGTTGGAGGTCACAAATAAAACAAATTGACGCCGTTACCAGTCATGGAATTTTCTTCAACTTTTTTCAAGCACTATGCTAAACACATTTTTTTTTTTGAATGATCGAAATTCCTAATGTTGCATAACTACAATAAATATAATCAATAACGCAGTTCACAACTCCAAAATAGCAAAATAAAATTGAACTTAAAATTACTACAGTCATCAGAAATGGTTGGTTGATTTGGTGTTTTAAGTCCACTTTATGCACAGTATGGCTAATCGGGACTGGACCTACAGTTTAAAGTGGGATCCGACCCACTATGTGCCCCCACCGGGTATCGAACAGTCATCAGAAAATGATAATAATAAATTAATAATAATTGTATAATAATAATAATAATAAATCCTAGCATAATTTTATCACATTTAGTGTAATTTATGAGTTGAAACAGCACCTTTTCTTATCAGGATGTTGGTATTGGCAAAGCTGTTCTTAATCCACACATGACAGCCAGGGAGGGCCTGCAGCTAACATTACAAATCCAATGGCTAATCCAAGGTACAGGCGATACATGTCACTGTGTATTTGAATGCATTTTCGAAAACTTTCCTCGGTCTGTTTACCATAACTTTCTACACTGCAAAAATTCCACGAGTTGCCACTTGGAACATGTATGCTGACTCTTGTGTTCATGTTCGAATGTTGTGTATACAGTACCTGTTGTACAAGTTTTGAGATGTTCTGTTGATACAGGTCATTTTTTTCATTACACAGTCCTTACATTATACTTATAACATTAAATAAAACTGTACATGTTCTCAGTGGCATGCCCAAAGAGGGTGGGGTTGGTGGGTGGGTCATAACCTCCCCATTCTTTGTCCCAGTATTCTTAATAAAAAGACAAAAGGTAAAGTTCCCCATGCATATAGCACTGTGCCCTGAAGTCACATTTATAGGATGTTGGGAGGGGGGTGGGGGTAGGGTTCTACACATTCTCGAACTCTGTCACTTTGGAGGTGATGTGAATAGCACCGCACTCCAGCCACCTTTACGCTCCAGGGTTTCCCCAAAGTTGATTTGAGGCTGGGAGAGCCCCAGAGCTGCTTTATGCAGGGACAAGGCTGGTAATTTTCCAACCTTAGATCACCCACCCAGGGAATCTCCTGCATTGCAGTTAGATGCCCTACTGACTAGACCACTGCGGCTGTATTCCTAATAAAAAGAAAGTGAAACTCTGGTATAGATGGACAAAAAAATTTATTCATACCCCCTCCCCTTTCGAATATCCTGGGTACACCACTGCATGTTCTGCATGTCAGTATACTTTATTTCCAGCCATTCTGTAGTTGTGTCTATTACATATTTATAGACAGTATACATCTTATACTTTGTGAGCCTTGGTTTCTGGATACTTTAAGAGCTAGGAATCTTTGTAAATTTCTTAAAGATAAAAAGAGAAGGTAGGATAGTGGATTTCAATATTTAATAATCATTGAATGTATTTCTGGCATTATACAATGATTTTTATTATTTTGCAATTACTGCTTACTTATAGATGCACAGTTTAGTTTTTTATTTTTATTTTTATTAACTCCTTAAGCCATGCCACTGGGAAAGTCATGTCATCTTGATCTGACAGTGGTTGCCAAATGTCTAAACAAACATATTGCAATTTATGTATGCAAAGAAATTTAAGATGCATAACATACATAGGTACAATGGATAGATATCATAATTTTGTTTTATAATTATTATCTTCAGTTAAATGAAAGAACAAAACAGTCGACAGTTTCATATTCTGCTTCATTGCCAGCCTTGTACTCAATGCTCCAACTAGAGATGACATTCGAGAGACGACTGAGGACATACCTTTTCACAACTTTTCTCCCGAGCTCTCTGATGGTGTTTGTCTCCTGGGGAAGCTTTGTGGTGAACCCTGACATGGTCCCAGGTCGCCTGGTGCTACTCATTACAACCCTGCTTGCACTGGTCACGATGTTTGGTGCAGAGCAGTAAGTACAATTACTAGCAATATTATTTTCTTTAAAAACAGCAAGTATAAATTACGTATCTATGACATTATGCATTTAGATCTATGGAAACTTATATTTTTCTTTGTTGTTATTGTTTTACAAATAATAAAATTGAAATTGACTTGAAAATACTTTGGTGTTATTGACAAGTTCAAACTTGAGTCCACTATTTAAATAGAAACTGGATTCGACTTGCTTCCTTTCCATAAACTATCACTTTGTTGCTCATCAGTTCCCGACTTTTCGCCATCCTGCGTACACCTAGTTATAACAATCAACATGATTTTCATAATGTGAAAAATGATCTCTCGTTATTTTGTTGGAATGGCAGTTAATCAGGGGTTTCTCCAGAATTTTCCATCTGCTGGGTGTAAGTATAAATTTAGAGCAAATGGCCATAAATTGGTAAAATCACTGCAGTTAATTGCTACCCTCTAAATCACAGAAAACAATATTCTTTGTAATAAAATATTGGTACTATTTCACCATTCGAATAACATGATTTTTCCCCCCAGATATCTCAGGGGGGTTAAGAGCCTCCTCTGTTCCCATCTGTGGGTCGCCTTGCATTAGTTAACCTCCAGTACACTTAATAGATCAATCATGTAAGAGTTATTTGTTGAATCTTTCTGTTAGAAAATAAATAATGATCATCTGTGTAATGCTTTGTTGACATTGTGCATCTCTTTCTTTTCTACATATATACAGGGTGGGCACAAAGTCGCTTTCTCCAATAAATGAAGAAATCAAATAAAAGAACCTAGGTAACTTGACAATCTTTATTGTACTTCAAAGTGTCGTTTGTACTTCAAATACTGTTCAAACTGTCCCCCACCATGTTCAAGGTACATCTCTTCAGCACTGATTTGCAAATATCATGATACGATTGTCATCCAATCTCTTGAATGATTGTTTGATTGGCTGTTGCAAGTGGACCAAATCCTGCAGTTTCTCGGAAAACACTTCGTCTTTGACAATACCTCACATGGAGAAGTTGCACGGTGTGAGGTCACATGAATGTGGTGGCCAATCTGTCGTACCACGACGACCAATCCATTCATCAAAATGTTGATCCAAGAACTCCCTTACAACAACACTAAAATGATACGGTGGTCCATCGTGTTGCCACATGAATGGAATTTTTTCGTAATGAGGGTTATTGACAAGTTCTGGAATCACAACGTCCTGCAACATCTGAAGGTATGTGTCACCGGTAACAATTCCTTCAAAAAAGAAAGGTCCTACGACACCACCACTCCAAATACCACCCCAAACAGTGACACCAGGAACATTTAACTCTTCCGTCATAATTTCGTGTGGATTGGTATCACTCCAATAAACACAACTGTGTCTGTTTACGCAACCGTTCATCTTGAATGAGGCCTCATCTGTCCACAAAATTTGTTTCCAGAAGTCTCTGTCAGCTTCGTTCCGAATGAGACACCACTCACAGAACTCAACACGTCGGTCCGGATCACATTCGTGTAACGCGTGCAGAAGCTTTGGCCGGTAAGGTTTCTTCTTCAAATCCTTTAACATGTTCCTTAGAGGTACGTGACATTCCCAGGTCCCCTGCGAGTAGTACAGTAAATGTGCATCCCACCGCAACCCTGATTTTTTGACCTCTAAGAAAACCGCACCAAAACCTCAAAAACTCACTTTCTCTCCACGTTCCGCGCCTCATTTATTGCGCTGACGATGTTTCACGGTGCAGAAAAGCCGTGATGAGTAAATTCACTTTCTCATCCTTGAAGGATGAATGCGCCTTATCGTAATTTTCCAAGTCCGGGACCAATGTTTATATATCGTGACCTTTGTAAACCTCTCGGGAACGATGTGATCTCTCTGCCACACGCGCGCGCGTGCCTCTCATTATTTCTGTATTGTGACACAAACAAACAAATAATAATTGTTTTTTTTAGGATTCCTGGCCCCTATAACCCCGCCAGGAGTGCGTGGTGTCCAACCCAAAAAAAAAGGTTCTAACGGCTGCGGTTAGATAACCACACCTCTGTAAAGTTTCACGTGTTTTTGTTTTTTTTTCTCCATGAAACTCTACAGAGGACCTCCGTAATGCATGCAACGTGTACTAACGACTCTAGTGTTATTTGATGTTGTAATTTTTGATATAGAGTTTTATTTGTGAGATAGATAAAAAATTATGTTTATTATAATATTTTGTTGATGAAGATGGAGAATATGTGTGTGTGTGTGTGTGTTACAAATAAAGTTGCATGCTTTTTTTCTAGTGTGTGTATGTGTATGTGTGTTTTGATGTTCGACAGCATCTGAAACGATAAAAAAAAAAGAATTTCATTGTTAATTTTTTCTCATGTAAAAAAACAACAACAAATTTTGTGCAAATTCTGATTGTCTCGTGCTATAGTGCAAAAAAAAAAAAACTGATGAAAAAAAAGACATTGTAACTGATCTGAAGTGGTGAAAATTGATATTGTAACTGATCTGAACTAGTGAAATTCGTATTATCATTGTGCTAGTACAAAATTCTTATTGTAACTGATTGTGCAAGAAAAGATGTTAAACCTGTTAAAACTGCTCTGTGACCCTCTCGTTCTTCACGTCGTGGACGAAGGACTTCTCTGCAATCAGGATGACGCTGCACACGGTGTCCTCGGGCAAGGCATCGTGGAACTCGCAGACGACCTTGATGTTGGTGCGATCATTGACCACGACCTGCTTCCGCTTCGTCGTGTTGATGACGGACATGGGTCTGTGGGTTTTGAATTCGCTGGGCGTGTAGTACATGTCCACGCTTCCCTCGGTCACGTGCTTGTAAGCCGTGTAAGCTTCGTAAAGTTTGAGATAATCATCTTTGGTCATGTCGAGGTTGTAATTTTCGCGCGGGAACACTTCGTTCCTACCATTCTTGAGATAAACGTTCTTGATCTTGCAATCGTCGAATTTGCTGGAATCTTTTTCCTGATTCTTGTCCCTCCCGGTCTGTAAGAGCACTACGACGAAATCTGGCATGTCGAACTGTATGTTGTTGAACTGCGTCGTCACGTCGAATTCCAGGTGACTTCCGGACGCTAATTTTTGCACACACTGGTAACCGTGAAAGTGAATCGGTACCTGTGGACTCTTCAAGATCTCCGCTTTGTACTTGAGGGCGTAGTTCGTTTCGTATTCCACCACCGGCATTCTCAACTCCATGCTCCGGATGACGCACTTGGCTGCTTCGGGTAAAGTGTTGGGCAGTGGCGTGGTGGAACCTCAAACAGCATCACGATGGGCGTGTTCCATCTCACGAGCGAATCTTCGATCTTGAAACTCACGCTGCACGACGACATCGTCTATCCTAAATCCGTAGCTCTGTGTGCATTCTACAGCATGTACCTCATACCTAACGTCACGCAGCACAACAACAAAATTAGCGTCGGAAGCGAACATATCGTCGTCACGCCAGGCCAATACAATCTTTCTACTTTGCAAGCTCAATTACCCAAAGGCACGTACCTTTCTCAAAATTCGGTCACGCACAGAGTGGAAATCGTGTCGGCGACGGAGACCGTGGACCTGGGCACCATAGGAGAACTTTTAGGTTTCGAGAACGACACCAAACTCGAAGCTGGCATCAAGCACGTAGCAACCAACATTCCTAAATTTCTAGCCATCGAAACTTTGAACGTTCACTGTAACGTGGCGGAAGGCATGATCACGAAATCCTCGGACGGGTTGTTGGGAAGTCACAAGCAGACGTGAATCATAGCCACGTTCAAACCCAGTTCCGAATTCATGGAACCGATCATCTACACACCCTCTTCGCCGATCTATTTTCCAGTATGTCGCAACCGCATAGACAACATAGAGTTGGTGGTGACGAACGAGAAAGGAGACGTGGTGGATTTCGCAGGTGCCACGACCACTGCCGTCGTGGAGATCAACGTATAATAAATAACACACGGGTATTGAAAAAAAAATGGAGCAAATCGAAAGTTACGAATTGCAATCTTTCCCTCCCAACCGTCGCACGTTCGCAAATTTGAACGAAGCGAACCGGGAGATCGAATACGACGTGGACGTAGGCGACGGGTTCGTTCATCCTCACAGAGCGGACCTCTACCTTCAATTCGACGTGGTGAAGAAAGAAAGCGGAGACGCGTTCCCCGCAGCAGCAAATTTGATACTCGTGGACAACTTCGTGCCTCACCTGTTCTCGCAGGTGGAGGTGAGGAAACACAACACCGTCATCGACAGAATAGATTATCCAGGCATCACGTCGACGGCAGTGGGAACATTGAAATTATCCAAAACGGACGCAGCATACTATCAAGCGGGGGGATTCGAAGCGGGAACCAAAATATCGATGAGAAGTCACACGGTGCTCTTTCCCATGCGTCTGCTTCCGGGATTCTTCTCGGACTACAAGGAGATCATGTGGAAGGGAGGAGTGAGAATTACATTTCGAAGAGCGGCCAACGATAACGACGCACTGATGCGATACGCTACTTTGGGTCCGGACGGCACCACGCCACTGCCCAACACTTTACCCGAAGCAGCCAAGTGCGTCATCCGGAGCATGGAGTTGAGAATGCCGGTGGTGGAATACGAAACGAACTACGCCCTCAAGTACAAAGCGGAGATCTTGAAGAGTCCACAGGTACCGATTCACTTTCACGGTTACCAGTGCGTGCAAAAATTAGCGTCCGGAAGTCACCTGGAATTCGACGTGACGACGCAGTTCAACAACATACAGTTCGACATGCCAGATTTCGTCGTAGTGCTCTTTCAGACCGGGAGGGACAAGAATCAGGAAAAAGATTCCAGCAAATTCGACGATTGCAAGAACAAGAACGTTTATCTCAAGAATGGTAGGAACGAAGTGTTCCCGCGCGAAAATTACAACCTCGACATGACCAAAGATGATTATCTCAAACTTTACGAAGCTTACACGGCTTACAAGCACGTGACCGAGGGAAGCGTGGACATGTACTACACGCCCAGCGAATTCAAAACCCACAGACCCATGTCCGTCATCAACACGACGAAGCGGAAGCAGGTCGTGGTCAATGATCGCACCAACATCAAGGTCGTCTGCGAGTTCCACGATGCCTTGCCCGAGGACACCGTGTGCAGCGTCATCCTGATTGCAGAGAAGTCCTTCGTCCACGACGTGAAGAACGAGAGGGTCACAGAGCAGTTTTAACAGGTTTAACATCTTTTCTTGCACAATCAGTTACAATAAGAATTTTGTACTAGCACAATGATAATACGAATTTCACTAGTTCAGATCAGTTACAATATCAATTTTCACCACTTCAGATCAGTTACAATGTCTTTTTTTTCATCAGTTTTTTTTTTTTGCACTATAGCACGAGACAATCAGAATTTGCACAAAATTTGTTGTTGTTTTTTTACATGAGAAAAAATTAACAATGAAATTTTTTTTTTTTATCGTTTCAGATGCTGTCGAACATCAAAACACACATACACATACACACACTAGAAAAAAAGCATGCAACTTTATTTGTAACACACACACACACACACATATTCTCCATCTTCATCAACAAAATATTATAATAAACATAATTTTTTATCTATCTCACAAATAAAACTCTATATCAAAAATTACAACATCAAATAACACTAGAGTCGTTAGTACACGTTGCATGCATTACGGAGGTCCTCTGTAGAGTTTCATGGAGAAAAAAAAACAAAAACACGTGAAACTTTACAGAGGTGTGGTTATCTAACCGCAGCCGTTAGAACCTTTTTTTGGGTTGGGCACCATGCACTCCTGGCGGGGTTATAGGGGCCAGGAATCCTAAAAAAAACAATTATTATTTGTTTGTTTGCGTCACAATACAGAAATAATGAGAGGCACGCGCGCGCGTGTGGCAGAGAGATCACATCGTTCCCGAGAGGTTTACAAAGGTCACGATATATAAACATTGGTCCCGGACTTGGAAAATTACGATAAGGCGCATTCATCCTTCAAGGATGAGAAAGTGAATTTACTCATCACGGCTTTTCTGCGCCGTGAAACATCGTCAGCGCAATAAATGAGGCGCAGAACGTGGAGAGAAAGTGAGTTTTTGAGGTTTTGGTGCAGTTTTCTTAGAGGTCAAAAAATCAGGGTTGCGGTGGAATGCACATTTACTGTACTACTCCTGCGTTCCTTCTGGTAGATTTCTTTGGGCTGGATACACAACTCTGAGCAACATGTGCAGTGTTTTCTTCATTTTGTACACTTCGGGGTCGTCCGCTTCGCTGTAGATCATGCACAGAACCTGTAGCCTCGAATTGTTGGTTCAGGTTTCTCATGGCTTGACGTGATGGTGGTTCCACACCTGAAATCTTCTCCTGAATTCTGCTGTCACCACATTTGTGTTTTTGTTGTGTTTCCACCAAGCTTGTAGTACGAAAGCGCGTTGTTCTTTTGTTAGTTTGCGATTCATCTCAAGACCTGCAATGCAAGATAACAACTTCACTCAGTAAACAACTCTCTTCAACAAACAGTTAACAAAACACGTATGAAAACATGGTTACCAGTCCTAGAGACACAGTAGTGCCAGTCCTCGTACAAAAAAATGCTCGCTGATTCCTCGCTTATTTCTTTCTTTCCTTACTTGTTTTGGGAAAAGCGACTTTGTGCCCACCTTGTATATCTACAAATTATTTTCTTTATTTTTATTTCTATATAATATTATTTTCTCTTGTCTAAAATATTCTATTTAGTATGTCAAATTCCTGTAATTTAATCAACTTATCAACCACCAACTAATCTGTATGTGTTTTACATTTATTTGTTGCTCTTTGTTTTTAAATGTAATGTAATTAGAGGAGACCCATAATTGGGCAATTGAATGCCTGTTGGTCACCCAAACACAAATAAATAAATAGATAAAAATAGCAGTCAACTTCAACAAAGATCATCTGCCACAGATCTAGTAAATGATAAGCTATGATTCCGTCTCTTCAAATTGCAGATTGGTGGATTACCAATATCTGTAACAGTAATTATCTGTGTTCTTTGTTTTCAGATCAGAGGAACCATTATCTATCGATGTAATGGCAAACGAAGTGTGGGTGATATCTTGCATTTTGTTTGTTATCTGTGCGATGGTTGAGTACATGTTCATTCTCGTCGAGCAGAAAACAAAGAAGGAAAATGGATCCTTGGGATTGGATTCGGAAGAATTCTCAATCCCTCAGAATGCAACCTCGGTTGTGGTCTTCTCCACAAGCACGGGGGACGTGGTGATCGCTAAGAAGAGGTCTACATGGGCAGTGCCTATGGACAAGTCTGGCATCGCATCGTTGAAGCTTTTAAATCCCTTGGTAAGTCTCAGAAGAGTGAGTACACAGAAGGGGTGATTTGAATGGGTTCTTGTCCATGGTGGATTTGTAAAAGCATGCCATAGTAAGAGGCACAGGCCTCTGTGACAGAGTGGTTAACTCATCACACTATGATGCCAGGAGTCCCAGGTTTGAATCCTGCCCAGGACATGGGTGTTATTTGTGAGTGTCCCTTTATCAATCATCAATTTATGATATCATTACTCATCCTCATTTTTGCAATTAGTGAAAAGTTGAAGAAAAGCAAAGTAAAATAAAAAAAATATATCAAATTGTATTTATGGGTAGTTCAAAATTAGTATTTTTATGAATGCAAAATTCTCAATCAGTGTCATATTTGTGAAATTTCAAGTGAGGAGGGGGAAATTATCAGGATATTATATGAATTACATATGTCATTTCCTCCAAGAGTGAAATATTCCACAACTTACTAATAATGTGCAAATTGCTCACAATCAAATATCAACTAAAGGTTAAAAGATTAAAAATCAGTTACTTACGTGTGTGAGCATGAGATTTGTAAAACTATGTTTCGAAGGTTATACTACCTCCTTCTTCAAGTTGATGCGATGTTTTCAGACACCTGACATGGTGCCTCGTCGAGAAAGTGTTGGTTTTGACCTAAATCCTCAGCCAACACTTTCTCGACGAGGCACCATGTCAGGTGTCTGAAAACATCGCATCAACCTGAAGAAGGAGGTAGTATAACCTTCGAAACGTAGTTTTACAAATCTCATGCTCACACACGTAAGTTACTGATTTTTAATCTTTTAACCTTTAGTTGTTATTCCACAACTTGGATGAAGAATATGGAAACCAGAGAGGGGCTAGGGGGATTTTGTCCTCATATTAATGAGCCCCTTTACAGCCTCAGTTTTTAATCTGAGGAGATTTTAGTTATCACAGACACATGTTGATTTTAGTTATGGTAAGGGCCTTGGCCCTGTATAGTGATGCAAGTAACCCAATTGCTGATGCACCCAAAATTTTCATTTCAATTCATCAATCAAAAACATGACGAGACTTATGTTGAAAAGTGATAGAATGATTTCAATCCTGTTTGTACAAACTTGAAAAAGTTTTTGAAAAAGGTAAAATGTTATCAAATGCTAATTGTGACAAAAGAGTACATTTTACCACAACTCCTATTTTGCTAATGAAAAAGGTATTAACACTACTTTTTGGGCTCCTGCATAGCCAATTTGTTAATATACTCACCTTTGGTGTGAATGGTCCTGGGTTCGGTTCCCAGTGGGTGCCCCTAAAATTTCAAGCATTGACTCAGCATCGAGAGGGCAATTGATGAGCTACTTGAAAAGAGAAGTAGCGGTCCAGTCTCGAAAGCCCGATGGAACTCGATGCTCACCCAATTGAAAGCCACTCTGGCAGGCCATGGCCCTTTGAGGGCCGTTGCACCGTGGAGTATAGTTTTTAATTAATTAATGTTACTTTTGACTCTGCCTTGTACACTGGCGTATGCAGAGGAGGCTGATGTGGCTACAGCCCTCTCCAAAATTTCGAGAAAATTAATGGAATGCAGTGAAGGACTTGGGGAAAACCAGAGGGGTAAATGCAAACTCCCTTTAAAGTGGCCCCCAATTGCCGTTTTTGAGAGTAGAAAGTTTTAAATGCATGGAATATCTTATTGTGTATATCATCCCCTAGGAAGCAGCTATGTAGTATCTCCACTTTTATAATTCCAGCCCGTACCAAAAGAAAATCTTGCATATGTCAGTGGCCTTGTACATTAATTGCATATTGGTATGTTAGTTTTAGATGTCTGGCAATCACATTTAGAAAGCGTAATACACATTACCTAAATGCATCTATTTTCACACCATGATGTTAAGTTTCAGGAAAAAGAAACAGATGACAAGTCGGAGAAGAAATCGTCCTGTGCTCGCTGTGGGCTGCTGAGAAGAATGAAGATGCTCGGAGAAAGGATAGGGATTCATTGGCTAGACTTATTCTCAATGTTTCTGTTTCCTCTCAGCTTTATAAGTTTCAACATCATGTACTGGGTAACACATGATATTGGTTCATAATATACTTACACATTTATCCAAGTTGTGCATCACTGTCTGAATTAGAATAGAATATGTAATACAAGGATGCAAAATGAGGGTGGGTGCCTAGAATTTTCTCCTCTGCAGATCACCCTAGACCACTTGAAGATGA
The DNA here is from genome assembly GCF_977018435.1 of Lepisma saccharinum. NCBI lineage: Eukaryota > Metazoa > Arthropoda > Insecta > Zygentoma > Lepismatidae > Lepisma > Lepisma saccharinum. The sequence goes on from NC_139243.1 coordinate 80,351,022, forward strand.
TGACTAGAGCCTGGAAGTTTGGCAAAATGCCTCTTTTTATCTACTGCATATATTGATAAAAATTTTCCGGATGTATGTTTCTTATGTTGTTTTGAATGTTTTAGAAGCCTTTTCATTTTGCCTATTTTGCCTATTTCGGACCCCACTGCCTATTTTTAATTATAATGCCATTTTTTTGCCTTTTTCAATGAAATTTGACCATTTTTTTAAAAAAATGTGTATACAAATTATTTTTCTCCCAAAAAACGTTGTTGGCATTTATTTTTCATCCATTTATTATGTGAATAATTTTCGCCTTATTTAAGTAATATTGAACTCGTGCATGTTTCAACATTGCTGAAGGAGAAAAGTGTGAGAAAAATGTATTTCATGCTCAGTTAGGATATTGCCTTTTGGTTAACATTTCCTTGTGCATGATTGACTGCTGAAGTGGACAGGTTGATTTCAAACACAAAGAAGATATTTCTCCCTCTCGACCCGAAAATTTAAGGAAGTTGCATCTGAGCTTAGTTTACCTCCGCAACCAGTCTTGACCAGATAGGGAACTTGGATATCAGCAGCTATATATTATGCTAACAACCTTGAAAAATTCAGTGAGGTGATCGATGCTCTTCCAGAAAATGAAGCAGCTTCAATTCGTGAAGTGAAAAAACTCCTGTGCTATTCAAGTTTACGTTTGCACATTATGGTGCATTGCCAGAGCCAATTACAATTATAGCATCCATGAAAATCTTCGAGGAATCTATGCAGCATATGATGGAAGTGCCAGGAGAAAAGTGGTCAGCTGTTGCGGAAAAGTGCAAACGGGTAGTGAGTGCAAATGAGGACCTGAAACAATTGAAAACAATTTGTGATATTCTAAAAGGTAAAAATGCTGTTACCAAAATGAGTCCAGCTACATTAGCTTGTTTTATGTATGCTCCAATAACTTCTGTCGAAGTACAAAGATAATTTTCTATTATGAAAAACATTCTCTCTGACAGACTACTATCAATGAATGTTGAGAACTTAAAAAACACCTTGTAGTTATGTGCAATCAAGACGGAGAAAATTGAAATGCTCTTCCCAATGTAGATTTTAACATGTTGCCAGAAATTATAGATAAAAGTAAGCGACTTCCAAATGTGCCTCCTTCGGTTTATTTTGCCTTTTTTCTCATTTTTAGTGCCTATTTTCCACATTATTTAACGAAAATAAATGCCTGAACTTCCGGGCTCTAATGATGACTTATTAAATGTTTGTTTATTTTGTGTATTACCATATAGATCCACCAAGCTTTCTGAAACCCCAGAAAATATGTGAACTACAGGCTTCCCCTAACTTTAACTAGCAACACTAGCACCACTGCTCCCACCCCAGGGTTTCAGATGGGTTGGTGGATCTATAGGAGTGCACATGGAGGGTGCCAGGGGTGCCTAGTTACCTCCTAATGTGTACTCAAAAAATAAAAACATTAAGATAATTAAAACAATAATAACAATTCTACACAGTAGCAGCGAATTGGTGTCAAAAATAAGGGGGGGGGGGTTAAGGACAGTCTACTTTCTCATGGTAGTCAAGGCTTAGCATTAAGATGCCTTAGTGCAGGACTAAAACTGGCAATAAGTGGGAGGAGGGCAACTTCCCCCCTTGTCCCACCCTAATTGCCGCCACTGATTCTACAATAATATCTAAATAGTCTAAAGTAATAACTATTCCATTATTGTAATGGTTTTATTGTGAAATACCCAGGTTTGATACCCGGTGGAGGCACATGGCACAGTGTTTCGGGTCCCACTATAAACTGTAGGTCTAGTCCCGATTAGCCTTTCTGTGCATAAAGTGGACTTAAAGCAACAATTCAATTCAATTCAATTCAATTCAATTTATTGTGAAATATTTGCTCAAGAAGTTGTGTAATGTAAATTTGGAAATCACAAGAAAGTGCCGTATTAATCTCTTAATGGAGTTTCAGTGGCTAAAATATCTAAAAGAAATATCTGTTTTCAGATTTTGATTGCATCTGAAAACTGGAACTCTACCATTTAAAAGTATATATACAACAGATGGTATTGACTATCAAGTGACGAGATACAATATTACATTTCGTGAAGTAATGTCCGTTAGAAAATGTGAAAAAACTGAACCCACAGATTTTTTTAATAAAAGGGATTCAGCTGATATTACCTGGTATCACATTTGTTAGAGTTGGTTATTCTGTACAAATATTGATTTTCAACTATTTACATTCTTTATTTAAATAATATAAATATCATCACAATAATAAAAAAAAAGTTCTAAAGTGATGAATACTCAGAGACTATAATGTTAAAATTTCATCTTCATATATCTAATAAGTTCTGCGAAAATGAACATGAAGTCATGACAATTAGGTTAACATTGTCCAGACAGGCAATTGAAGTTCCCCTGAAGGCACCATTAAATAAATTAGTCTGTACTGAAAGTAATGAGCCTAGTGATATTACTCAAAGTCAGAGACAACAATTTTTATTCTACCTATGGTAGTACATAATATGGTCCTTGTTGTTACTTTTCCACATAACATCCAGATCGGTCAATACATTTGTGCCACCATAACGGTAGCTGGAAAATGCCACTCTTGTAGAACTTTGTTTCCGCATGAGGTAAAAACCGGCAATCTTCATCCTTCACCTTGGAACCCATCTTGAACAAATCTCATGATAACCAAGAGTCTTTATAGAATCCTGTATAACACTGTGTCCAATGTTCAGATAACATGCAATTTCTCGTACAGTTATCCTCCTGTCACTTTGAATAAGCTCGTCAATCCGGTCCGTGTTGTTGCCGCATTGAAGCTGTTTTCGGTCTGCCATTACGAGGCTTATTAACAATATCTGTGTTACCATCTCTAAATTGTTTCACCCACCTTTACACTGTGCTGAAACCCATGCAGGCATCTTCATAGAAGTTCTATAAATGCTGATATATTTCTGCAACTCCAACGTTTTCACTAACAAGAAATTCCATGACAGCATGTTGACGAAACAAACTGTCTGTGAATGCCATTTTATTCTACCAACAATACTGACATCGAAAGTGTGCATGTGCCATGTGGTTTGAACCGAAATTGTCAAAGCCTGAGAGTAATCGAACAAGACTCACAACTTTCAGTACGTGCCTTGTACATATTGATGAATGAACAAATGTTAAATACATTCAATTCAGCTGGGGGCATGTAATGCTCATAACATATATGTAAAATTCCTTTTATGTGAGACACTAGAATGAATATAATTTATACAAATAAATTTTACATTTCTGTATGTTATAGTGAGACCACAGGCAAAAGAACCTCTGGAGAACACTATTTCAAACACTAAATACACTTACATATAGATATCACAAATGTAATGCAAAAACATGATTTAATGGATGAAAATAAATCAACCAAATCAAGTATAAGAAATGTAAAAAAAAATGAATACTTGTGCTGGATATTCACTTATCTGGTTGATCAAGAAGAAAAGCCTTTCCAAGGATGTAATAATAATAATAATAATAATAATAATAATAATAACAACAACAACAACAACAATGATAAATTGAAAATAAAATTGATTTATTTTATTAGTTTATAATAGTTATTATTTTATAATAATAATCATAACCATTGGAATTATTATTATTATTGTTCTTATTTCTACTATTCAAGTTTTATCAAAGGCTTGACAAATGGCTCCCTACAAAAATTTCTAGAGAGGCCTATGATTATCAATAAAATATATAACCTGCATGTGCGATCTCTGACTTTTTTTACATTATTTAGTATTATAAAAGATGGGAATTAATACCAATGAAAGTGATAATTTCTAGAGGATGTTCATGTTAGGTTAGTGAGTGCAAATTGTAAAGCACAAAAATAAATTTCCCTTATTTGTGTCCATTATGAAGATGTGATTGCTTGTCAGTTTTTGTTAGATTTGTGTAATATAGAAAATTTGATAATAATGACTACTTTTTCACAAATGTAGCTACAGACTAAACAATCAGATTATTTTTCATTGCACAAATATGTATCAGTTAAGAGTTATATGCACTTAGAATATCATCCTTTTTTAAATCCCTATGATTCTGTGAATGTGGTACACTTGCCATTGCATATGCCTGATGAAAGCAATGGACTGATGTATCAAACTGATCTCATGGATGAATGAATGGATGTATTTTGATTAATGATTGGTGAAAATGAATGAACTGATTATAATGATGAGAGGGAAGAAAGATCAACATGTTTTACAAGACTTCCACAAAGTGTCCACAACAAAAATGTATGACTTAATGCTTAATATTATGTATTGCAAAATATTTGTTTGTGCATGTACAATGATTCTTGTGTAAGCTGTTGCTAAAATGGAATTTACAATATTTGCTAATATTCAATTAACATGTTTTCTGTGTGTTATTTAATTTTGGCTTTGTTAAAAGCACTGTAATTCTGATGTACATAACTTCTATTTGTGCTGTACTGAAGTGTAATTGTAAATATAAATATTATTTTCTGAAATTTCATCTGATATCTTGCATCATCGTTCCATGTATTGGCCTTGGAACATCAACTAATGCAAAAGCAACAATCACATGTGTGGCCTTCCTGATGTTGTAGTGGTAGCCATAGGCATGCACAAGGGGAGGCTGTTGCTCCCCTAATCACGGACGTTTGAATATTTTTTTCCACGAATGGACAAGGTATTTTTCCATGGGGCATATTACCCCGATAATAGTGTTGCCCCCTCAAAAAACACCACTTGAATTTAAAATTATCGCAAAATAATTAATATAAATTACTATGACTGAAATCAAGTTATACATGTAAAATAGGTTGACATTTGTTTTCGGAGGGGAAGATGTGGCCATCCTTGCCCCCCCCCCCTTCCAGATGTTCCATGCCCCTATATTATTATACTTTCACTTAGAAATTTAATGTAGAGGAATCTTATTGCTGTTATTAAACGATATTATACTCTTAAAGAAAATGAAGTATTTTCAAGCCGATGAAAGTTCGAAGCAACTACGGGAGAAGGGGGTTCAGTGGCACAGCCACAAGGGGGCAGGGGGGCATTGTCTATCCCAACCTTGAATGTAAATCAATTCTAGGGGGGCAAACATTGAAGTAAAAGAATCCAAGACTAGCAGAATCTAAGAGTAGCAGGACAAAAGAATAATGAAGATGGAATTAGTTTTCATGTCTTTCTTAAATTATTTCTTCCAGATGGCCAGGAGCACCAACAGCGGGGCACAGAGGGCCAATTGCCCCCTCGACTTCAAATTTTATACAAATAAAAATTCATTTCGTAAAATTTTCTTGCTCGCTTCGCTTGCAATATCTGATTTTCTTACAGTCTTGTCAAGTTCAGAGCAGTAGTAGCTAGGGGGCTGCGAGAGTTGTAAATGAGAATGCCATGGCATCCCATGAATTTTTTTGTGCGCTATTAAATCAATACTGTTTTCAATTATATAAATTTGGATCGAAAAATTTATATCATTTTTGCATTTGATTTGTTATGGGGCAGATGAATTGATTATGTAATGTATTTAAATATAGGAAAGTGGGGGAATTGTGCGCACCTAAGCAATTTTCATTATATTTGGAAAGGTTTTGCTTGAGAAAATATGAAATTTAGCTTAATACTTTTTCATTCTTTCTCCTTTTGAATGAAATAATTATATTTGAAAGAAAACAGTGTGTACGTGAGTAATGCATCATGTAATGCAAACCTGCATTTGCGCACAATTCCCCAACCTATGGGGTAATGATACGCAAGGGTAGGGCAATGGTGCGCATTAATAATAGTTCAGCAAATAAAAATGTATGTAGTTATATATCAGATTAACAACATATAAATTGAATGTGTTAAAAGTGGTTGCCTTACAATTGTAGAAGGCAATTGAATTGCTGTTTCAATATTTAAAATTGAAAGAAAATTAATGGGGAAGACGATGTTATTTTCGTTTACAAAAATCACACACGTAATTGTTGGCTGTATCGACACCAGTACACTCTGCATGGCTCCATTCACAGCAAGAAACACATCGATACCATAATTCATCGTCTTTCCCAAAATCACCACAAATGCCGCAACGTTCATTAGTGTCTTGTACAATCAAAGCACTGCCTTGTCCCCGTTCTAAGTCTACGTCATCCAATTCATCGTCATCAAAAACAATTTCTTGATCCTCGGTGTCTGACTCAGACAACTCTGAAAGTTGCCTTTTCCTTATCAGCTTCTTCTTGATGCTTTTCATTCCACACGAACGTTTATGGTGTCGCGTTATTTTGTCCAACTTCTTCTTACTTCCTTGTTGTTTCTTCTTTTGGGCCTCTTCTAACTTGCGTTTAATGGGCGTACTGGTCAAAATTTCTGAATGGTATTATTCCCTTTTCCTTGACGTAATCCCATTGGGACAAAGGAAAGGAAAGAGTTTGTCCCTGCAGAAGATGTTGAAGGCACATTATTATCAGGATTTGGATGGATGATTTCTTCCACTAAGTCTTCATCTGCACTGTTCGGAATGCCACATGATTTGTTCGAACCTTTAGGAGAGGAAGAATCTTCAGCGATAACAAGTGTAACGTCCTGAACAGGAGCAAAATCATGATCCCGAAAATTGTCGGGATTAAAGGGAAATATTCCTGTAGAGCGGAAACCTGAAACAGCTTTCTCCATTGTTGCAACTTTTATGAAAGCTTGATTTAGGAGTTCAGCCAAATCATATTCTGTCACCCTCTCATGGCCAGTTGTAGTTAAATAAAGATCATATTCCCTGTACAATGCATTTTTCAATGGACTGAAAAATGTTACGTCGAGCGGCTGCAACCGGTGTGATGTGTGCGGTGGCAGAGATACCGTATGAATGTGGTTATTCCTGCAGAATTCATAACTCTCAATTGAAATATGGCTTGCATGGTTATCTAAAATAAGCAGCACTGGGTCACTTGCTGTGGGTTTTGTAGATTTCTGGAATTGAACTAGCCACTCAGTGAATAATTCTGCGTTTGTCCAACCATTTTTCGAACACTTGTAAGAACACCCGATAGGACCATTTCTTTGTAATTGAGGTGTCATACGTTTCCGCGGATAAATCAGCATTGGAGGAATATAAGATCCAGCAGCGTTGACAGCAAAAACACCAGTTATTGTGCGCCCTTTTTCTGCTGAAGTAGCAGCACCAATCCTCTTCATACCTTTCGCAGCGTAAATCTTCGGGCATTTCTTTGGGACGACCGTGATGCCTGTCTCATCCATGTTGTAGATTTGCCTTGGCTCAAATTTATATTCATCCATAACTTTCTGAAGATTTGAGAAAAATAGCTTCGTCTTCTTCATTGAATGCAGTAATTCTATTTAAGCTTGTTCCTTCGGGTTGTCGTAGAGTTACATCGGGATTTCGTTTTAAAAATCCGTACAGCCAGTCTTTACCTGCTAGAGCCTGTTCCATATTGAAAGAATGTACAATTTCGTGATCTTCTGCATATCTAAATGCTATGCGTCTTAATTCTTTCGGAGTTAACCCGTAGAATAACTTTGCCAGTGTCAGAACATAGTCCTTCAATTCACTTTCCACTTCAACAGAAAACGTTGATTTTCTTCCAAGCCGGATTGGAGTAGGCAGATCACGATTTAAGCTTTTTCCGTAAAGTAGACTCAGGTATGTTTAACCATCTGCCAACTTCCCTTATTTTTCTTCCTTCATTTTTGATAGCGTCCAGAGCGTTTTTCAGATTACCCTGAGAGCAGGAGTTCTTCTCAGTTTTTCTGTTGTAATTTCGTGGCATCTGTGAACAAAATTAAAACCTGGGAATTACTACTTGTTTCACCTTTAATGTCGTTTGGGGAAATTGTGCGCATTCAATTACATATACGGGGGAATCGTGCGCACCCTTTTTCCGAAGCGCACCATTGCCCCACACCAACCTAACAAAAAATTTACTTTCTAGAAAAAAATATAAAAAAGTTAATCTCGTAACAAGTAGACACGTGTATAGACATGATCATGCACTATCGAAACAAGCATAGTTCAAAACATTAGAGTAAAAATTTAAGACATTCCTCCTTATTTTCGTCAACAGCAAAATAACAACAATGGACACAAAAACAAACATCCACTAGCTACACACAACACAATACAACTGGCGCAAAAAGCCCAATGTAGTAATATTTCCTGAGACGCCCGCTAGGTTATAGCATGAATCGAAAGCTCATTCTCTGGCTCGTACCTTCGGAAACGTGGTGCGCACGATTCCCCGCCGCGCACGATTCCCCCACTTTCCCTATATATATATATATACATACATACATACGTACATACATACATACATACACAGACACACACACACATATATCCATCAATGCAATAAAACTAAAAGAGTGAGATAAAATGAGATTTTTCTTTCCCAACTGAACTTTCATCAAGGCTTTGCCCCCCTCCCCCTAATCAGAAGGTCTGCGCACACCTATGGTGGTAGCGTCGTCGCCTTGTAATAAAGGGGTCCTGGGTTTGTTACCCGGTGGAGGCAGAGACTGGTTTGGATCCCACTTTAAACTGTAGGTCCAGTCCCGATTAGCCTTAAAACACCAATTCAATCAATCAACAATCACAAATGTCGTTAACAGGTGGACATGGAGAGACGTCCCAATAATTTGAAAAACGAATTGTTAACATGTAGATATGGGCATATTGAATGGCTTGTCCCTCCCCCCCTCCCCCCTGACCAAAACTGGATGGCCCAACGTTGGACCCATACTGAAAATGGTTGGCAAAACGTAAGAACATAGCTTTGGGCGTGGTTCCAACGTTGGCTCAACCTGTGGTTATGACGTTGGGCCAACGTATGTTTTTTATGTAGGGTCCACGTGGAGTTTTACGTTAAGAAAACTTACTTAAAACTAAAGTAGAGATAGCTTTTATAAAATTTATTTTGAGGCCAAATATAAACTATGGTACGAGGGTCACTATTTATATTTTGAGCCTTGGCAACACTGATTGAAGTTAGGCGCGATTTGACGTTTGCACGGAATCGTCTGGCATTATTGACCATAACGTACTTCAAATGTTTTGTCAATAGCTTCATTTGTGTTGTTTATGTTGCCTTGGAGATTGCGCGACAACAATAAAATGGAATTAACTCGTGAACATTTTCGTGCGATGATTTTTACGATTTTCGACGTGGATTATCAAGACAAGAATGCATCGATCAACTTACTTCCACATTTGGCGATGAAGCCCCATCCTTTGCCACTGTGAAACGCTGGTATAACGAATTTAATCGTGGCCGCCATTCGCTCACCGACGAGATTCGCGAAGGTCGTCCAAAATCAGATGTTGTTCAAGAAAACATTGATGCTGTGCAAAACCTAATACTGGAAGATCGTCATGTGACATACTGTGAGATTGAGGCAACCATAGGCATTAGTTTCACATGCATATATAAAATATTACATGATCATTTAGCTGTAAGAAAGGTATGTTCTCGTTCAATTTGACAAAAACTCAAAAAGACGCTCGCGTCAATTGGTGCAAACAAATGCTCAATAAATACAATCGTGGTGCTTCAAAAGACGTATATAAGATTGTAACAGGTGACGAATCATGGATATATGCATATGAGCCGGAACGTAAACAGCAGTCGACTGTATGGGTGTTTCAAGATGAACCCAATCCAACAAAAGTTGTTCGCGCTCGAAGCACATCGAAACAAATGGTCGCCTTTTTTTCGGGAAAACTGGTCATGTGGCAACTGTGCCTTTAGAGGAACGTAGAACGGTCAACTCTGAATGGTACACAACAATTTGTTTGCCAGAGGTCTTCGGTCAAATACGGAAAACAAACAAACGCCGTCGGATCATTCTTCATCAAGACAATGCCAGCTGTCACACATCTCGTCTAACAACCGACTTTATGAACAGTCGAAAAATCGAATTGATGGGTCATCCGCCGTACAGTCCTGATTTGGCATCCAATGACTTCTTCTTGTTCCAGAATGTCAAGAATAAATTGCGTGGACAACGATTTTCGTCGGCGGAAGACGCCGTTGATGCGTTCAAAAACCATATTAGGGAGGTGTCTCAAGAAGATTGGAAAAACTGCTTTGACAAATGGTTCGAACGAATGCAAAAGTGTATTGACCATAAAGGAGAATACTTCGAAAAACAATAAAGCAGTTTTCAATGCCAAATTCCTGTTTTTTCATTGTTAGGCTCAAAATATAAATAGTGACCCTCGTACAAATTATTTGTGTAAAATAAAAAAAATTGTACAGTGTCTCTCAAAAGTTTTAGGACAACGACATTTTAAACTAGGCAACCCAATTTACACAAGGCGTTGGTGGGTTGCGTGTAGAGTTAGGCTCAATTTCAGGGTTGCCACATGCACAATAGATATTTATAAAATACGCGAAAGAAATAAAAACAAGTAATATTGTATAAAATTATTAAAAATATCACTATTATATCGCAAGTGACAATATTCTTTCCGAAAGAAAAAAAATAGGTTTTCTAGTATTTCATCACTGATGAGTCTAAGAAAGTAAAAGAGGTGAGAGGAAACGAAAGGTGACAAAGGAGAGGAGAAAGAGAAAGCGAAAGCGAAAGGAGAAGAGGAAAAGTAGAGGAGAGAAGAAAGAGAGGATAGACGAGGAGAGGAGATGTAGTGAGGAGAATGGAAAAAGATTCTAGGAGAGATGAGGAAAATGGAGCAAAGAAGAGAGTAGAGGAGAAGAGGAGACGAGAAGGGGGAGTGGAGAGTAAAGTAAAGGAGAGATAAAGAGAAGAACGAAAAGAAGAGGAGAAGAGTGCAGTCGAGTCGGAAATCTAAGACAGGAGAGGAGATACGAGGAGTGGAGATGAGTGGGATGGAGATAAGATGCGAGAAAAGTAGGGAAGGCGATATGTGATAAAAGCAGAGCAGAAGGAGGGGAGAGAAGGAGAAGGAGAAGGAGAAGAACGGAAGGGACTGAAAAGAAGAGGTAGTTGCAGAAAATATCGTCTCAGCGTCAAGAATTGATGCATTGGTCAAATTATCGACATGAAACATTCAATAACATTTTGAAATGTATTGGAGAATGTATTAGATCGGTTCGAAATGCCTTTTGGCTTAGTTCAGAGCAAGGTAAAATCTTCCATGTAAGATCTTTGATTTTACCTGCGATTATACCACTAAAAACATGAATGTAATTTTAATATTTATAAGAATTATCCAATTTTTGTCCACTTCTCGGTTCGTTGAAATGGAAATTTTGCAATTTAATATTTCCCCTCCCCCCATCGTTAATTCCAAACTGAATCATTCCGTTTCACACGGCGTGGACAATGAACACAATGGGATAGGTCTAAAACTTACGAAAATTTTCTGCCACCGGAAGGGTTTGAACCTACGACCATCAGATTGACAGTCCTGAACGGTAAACACTACCCTACAAGGTTTCGCTCCTGAAAGTAAGTAGAAGGAGCTGACCAATGTGAAATGTAGATGCAACTCTCCTCCTACATGTAATGTGCAAATAATACTTGTTTGTAACAAAGAAAACGAAGGTAGTACGACTCGGCGAAAACATTTAATGGAGAATTGCACATGACGAAAACTTTTAGTTCGATATTTGCGGAGGTATCCTTGCATTGAACTCGAGTGGGAAAAGGGGTAAAATTAGTATGTCCTGAATTGCCACAAATATAAATAGTTATTTCATTAATATTTGTCAATGTCTTTGAAACAGTACACAATTATCGTTAGAGTATCATAATTCACGATCTTATACATGAAAATATCCCTTTGAATGTGTGTCAATTCATTTATTTGTTTATTTTTTTATAAATTCCATATGCAGAACAATGTAGCTATGTAGCTATGTAATTATGCCCAGAAGCTAATTGGGAGTGAATACACAGACTTACTTAGGATCCGACATAACGTATGTCCTTACAGGTGGATTACACAGCCATTTACCCACACATTTTATCGGTAGTTTATAAGTCGTCACATTCCTCTGTGAAACATTAGTTTCATATAAAATTGGGTTAATTCACCTAGTAATGCGTTTTGTTAGGGCAGAAAGAAAAATATATGTTAAATGCGTAAAATAATAATAATAATAATAATAATAATAATAATAATAAATGATGCGGATTTACCTATTGTTATACTTATGAAGTCGTCTGTTTTAGAGGTGAGAGAGGAGCTGTTTCACTTCAACTTTTTCAATTCGTTGACTTTGCTTCTGCTATTACACCTAATTTTTATTAATTATTATTATTAATATTCACTTCTTCGTTAACTTTCCTCTTTCGGATTACAGTTCTGATGCCCGGTTCGCTCAACCATCTTTAAAACGTTCTTAACGAGTTGATAGTTAACGCACCACTAAAATCTTAGCAGCCTGTTAAACTTTTAATGTTCGCTCAAGCAATTTTATAGGCCCGTTAACTAACGACATGTTAGAGACGTTTTGCTTTGATGCCTTGCTATTCTCATACTTTGATACGAGAAATGCAACGTTTTCATTGGTTGCACCGTGGACAGTAGACTGTGCATAAGCGGATTTGGGCTTTTTTGTATGAAATCCCAGGAACAAAAAGATTCGCGTACGAACGCTCGAAGTGATAGGTTCAGTCGTAAAAAGCGGTACATATCCGACAGAGCAACACAACGCGAGTGATTGGTTCAATTTCGACGACTTTATTATCAAGTTAATTACGTGTAGAGTGCAGTGCAACGATATAGTGTATTTTTCCCTTGGTGTATACCCTAGCCAGCGACCCATTAGAACATCGTGGCTTCCGGCGGGCAGCCGGCTAGCATACAGGATGCCGCAATGTTGGACCTGAGAGAGAGGACGGCGGCGGAAGGCTTAGTCGATCTGGCCACACAGGAATTACCATTAAACCAACATGACGATGACATCCCCATGACCGACTCAACGATACGCTCAGGTAAAAGGACACTGGACGAGGTGAGTAAAACCGAAAGCAAACAAGAGAAACTATTTCGCCCCACTCAACCGGAACCAAGACCTCCAACTCTTTGGTATTCGACCGACACCACCGGCCCCTTTGTGGTCCTCTTAGAAGGACAAAATCAAAACATTGGTAAACTTTCTAGTGGCAGTTTGGGCAACAAATTCCGGAAGGCCAACATACCCGTGAGTTTAGTGGAACAATGTGGCAAAAACAGGGTCAGGGCCACCTTTAAAACGGCAGATACAGCAAACGCGTTTGTTCGGAACGGGACCTTTCTGGACTCACTTGGAGTCCGAGCCAAAATACCACACAGTCTGATCCAACGGGAAGGGCTAGCGTATGGCCTGGAACTTGACGTGACAGAACAAGATATCCTAGACGGCATTGACTCACCATTTCGGGTAACATGCGCTAAACGACTAAAGAAAAAAATCTGGCGAGAGGATGGCACTTCCCACCTCGTGGACACCAAGTTGATATGCCTTACCTTCCATGGTAAACACCTACCTGAAAAAGTGCTAATAAATAAGGAAATCTTTACAGTCAAACCGCGAGTACGATCGGTGTTACAATGTTCTGGCTGTTATCGTTATAACCATTCCCAGGGTCAATGCCGATCTAAACCACAATGTGCTAACTGTGGGCAAGAAAGACACGGGGACGGATGCACCAACCCCACTCACTGTAGCAACTGCAAGGGCCCCCATGGGGCACGTGACCGCAAATGCACTTTCTGGCAACGAGAACAAAACATACAAACTCGCATGGCGGAGGAAAATATCTCCTATTACGAGGCGAAGGCCAAACTTTCCGGTACCTTCCAACCACCCCTAACCCGGGAAGATATTTTAAACCCCCTGCTCAACAAGCGCGACTTCCCCAAATTGTCTCCCACACCCACCCCGACCCCCACGAATGGAACACGCCAACTCGGCGCTTGGGACAACCCTTTTCATACTTTACAGACGCACTTTGCATCTGTACCTCCCACCCCAAGCGATCGCCAGACCGCCACACCGCAGGCAGTGAAAACAGCCCGCCCCACAAACAAAATTCACCCCCGCCGCTGGACTGGCAAGTCCAATACTCCTGTGCCCCATTCCTCCCAACAGGAACAACACCCAGATTTACAAGTTAAGGCACCCAGCCCTAACGTTGACAAAACAAGAACGATTTCCAGCTCCTCGACATCAGAAGATGAATTTAACCCCTCTCCCCCCATTGGGCGTAACGCTCATCCGGCCCGGAGGGCCCCCCCGGACAAGGTACCACCACCGCCATCGGAACCACAGCAAGTTCTATATTCCGAACAACAAACAATCTACAAATCACTCCTGGACCTCATAACAAACTTATGGGCATCAGTGCTCCACATATCAAACATACGCGAACAAAAGATTCTCATTCAGCAAATACAAGCCCTCACGACTCAACTGTTATCAATAATAGAAGGCTGATTACCCATCCATTTTTGTTTCTCTTTATTCTTCGGTTTTTCTTCAATTTATCCTCGTTTTTTTACCCTATTGACAAAATGAAGATATTACAACGGAAGCCCGTTAATTCCGGCATAGACCGCCTCCATGAGTCTCTCTCCCTTTTTTATTTTCCCTCCCTTCCTCCCCCTCCATGTCATTTCCAGTTATTATTCAATGGAACGTCCACAGCTTTTCGGCCAGAAAATGTGAATTACAGAAACTTGTGGCGGATTATAAACCACATCTCCTTAGCCTACAAGAGGTGAAAGGAACTCGATATGAGAAATACAGACTCCCACATTTCATCTCCTACGGTCCCCCTTTCCCCGCCACACAACGAGGTGTTGCCATTTACGTCCATGAAAATATTCCACATTCCCCCCTCCCTATCCCCTCCTCCCTTCCGTTAATTCAACAGTTCAATGTCGAACTTGTTGCTGTACGCATCCAGTTCCATCAACACCTATTCACACTCCTCTCCCTCTATATTCCTCCCCATCATTCGTCGCAGAATATCCCTTCATCCACCCTCACAGACCTCCTCGCCCTACTCCCAGGACCCTATCTCATAACCGGAGATTTCAATAGCCATAACCGAATGTGGGGCAATGTCCAGACCGATAGATTAGGTGACAACATTGAAAATTGGATCTTTGAGAACGACTTTATTCTAATGAATGACGGTACCCCCACCCACTACCCACACAATGGTTCCAGCCCGACAGTCATCGATTTAACAATAGTGTCCCCAAACCTCTTTTCTCATACCAACTGGACAAACGATTTAGACTTACGAGGGAGTGATCACACGCCGATATTTATTTGTTTACCAAATATCTTTCCGAATACAGGCGTGACTGACATCCCTGTCCGTCGATGGACACGAGAGTCCATTAATTGGAATACCTTTCGGTCATATTTCCTAAAATTATATTACACGGACGACATACCCTCTCACCGGACAATGACGTATACTAAATTTCTCCAAATGCTTACGTTAGCGCTTGATCGGAGCGGTACGCGCCAAAAATTCTTTTCCATTGACCGATTCCCTAAGATTCATTGGTGGAACAAACAGTGTGCCGCCATCAAAAAAAAAAAAACACACTCAAAAAATTTTATGCCAAACACCCCACGCCCGAAATATGGCTGGAGCTCCATAAACTACAGACGCTCGCCAAAAATACATATACAAAAGCAAAACGACAGGCGTGGAAACTATTCTGCCAGTCACTCGATGTGACTCTCCCCATAGGAGCCATTTGGCGTAAATTCAACTCCTTACGACATCCCCATATTCCCCGCCCCCGACCGCTCAATAATGCATGGGAAGTGGAATTTATGGACCTCCTCACACCCCCTACGGTTACCTTACCTCCCCCATCCCTAACCCCGACAAACTTTTCCTTTACAGCAGATTTCCCTACTGTTACAATTTCGGAACTACAACATATCCTAGAGAATACCCCCTCTACTGCCCCAGGATATGACGGCATCACCTACGACACCCTCAAACACCTCCCAGAACAAGGACTTAATATCCTCACGGCAATTTTCAACTCTGTTTATCGTAGGGGTAAAATCCCGCGAGGCTGGACCCAACATATTGTCATTCCAATATTAAAACCGACGAAACCAGCTACCCATGCGACGTCTTACCGCCCCATTGTTCTTATACCTGTAATGGCTAAATTATTCGAAAAAACTTTACAACACCGAATAACTTGGAATTTAGAGAAACGAAACTTTTTTCCCCCCTCTCAAATGGGTTTTCGAACCGGACTCGGCAGCCAAGATGCTATCTGTACTCTCACAGTGGCAATTCAGAATAGCCAAATCTTGAGACAGTATTGCTTTAGTTTATTCATAGACATTGCTCACGCCTACGATTCGGTCCACATTCCCATATTATACCAAATACTTAACAATATTCATATTCATCCGGGGGTAGCCCAATTAATATGGCAATTATATCACGAACGAACATTGGTTTTTTGGTTCTCCCATAACGTTACGGGACCACGAATAATTCGGAGTGGTGTCCCCCAAGGCTCCCCGCTCAGCCCAATTCTGTTTAATATATACACACAACACTTGCATCAAACACTAAATTCTAATCACCATATACTGCAATATGCCGACGATTTTTGTTTTTACAATAGCACACCAGATGCCACTCGAGGCATATTAGACCTACGCAAATTCATCATTCAATTACGTGATCAATTAGCGCTCCGCGGCTTATCATTTTCCCCGGAGAAATCACAGATCATTATTTTCAATCCGTATACGCTTACCCGCTATCCCAATACGTTAACTCAATTACATCAAATTCCGGTGGTCCAAACCTGTAAATACTTAGGCATCCACTTCGACCGTAAATTAACTTGGCAACCACATCTTACCTATTTGCACACAAGAGGGAAAAAATTGATCAACATTTTGAAAGGGCTCGCCACCACCAAATGGGGGGGTCACCCCTCCATTATGTTATTATTTTATAAGAATTGCTTCCGCTCACTTTTCGACTATTCGGCGCCCGTACTGGGAGGGATGTCTGATCGCTGGCTCCAAAAAATGGATATCTTACAGCGACAGGCACTCCGAATCTGCCTCGGACTAATGGCATCTAGCCCTAATGTGAGCGTTTATGGAGAGAGTACTGAACTGCCTCTCTCATTCCGATATCAATATTCTACAACGAAATACATCTTGAAAACATGGGAACGACACCCTCACCCCTTTAATACCGTATTCGCTATTCAACGCCAACTGAATGCAACTCTCAACCTCGATAGCTCTCGCCTTCGGCTCTTCTTTTTATCTTGTTATAATATCGATAGCGACGCCTACCATCTCAGCTTTACATTTACATCCCCTTTGATATACACTCTCCCAATACTCATCGCCCCTCTTCCTCATATTAACTTTACTGATTTCGGAAGACATGAATATTACAAAGAACTTTGGCCCGACCATATTTTTATATACACAGACGGGTCCAAAAATGCTGAACGAGTTGGATGTGCCTTTTATATCCCCCAATACAATGTTGTACGCCAATTTTCCCTCTCGTCAGAAGCATCAATCTATTCGGCAGAGTGCTATGCCATTTATCAGGCCTTGATACACGCTCGCGAAGCACAATACACGCAAACTTTAATTCTTACAGATGCCCTCAGCGTATTATTCGCGATCGCTCGTTGCGGTAAGGATGCTTATCGGTTGCAACTCTTTCCCATCTTAATCTTACAAGAGTACTTTCACCTCCAAAACAAAGCCCAACGCGTCCAGTTTACCTATGTCAAAGCGCATAGCAATCTTAATCCTCACCAAGACCTTGTGGATCATTATGCCAAAACAGCTGTGGACGTTCCTTCCCCCTCTACAATACGACTCGCCTATACTGATCTTCTCCCACGGGTCAAAAAAAAAATCCAATCTCAGTGGGAAAATCGGGTTCAAGACGCAGTAGCAAAAACCACTACTTACAAATGGTTCTATGATAAACTCCCTATTCGACCTTGGTTTCATCATCTAAAAATACCCCGTGAAGTGATCACCTGTATCCTACGCCTTAGAACGGGACATGTGACCACAAACGAACATCTGGCACGCATTCATCAAACTCCCTCTCCCAATTGTACCTGCGGAGAACATAAACAAACCCCCACCCACTTATTTTTCCAATGCCAACTATGGAACACACAACGCCAGGCACTTTTCCACAGACTACATCGACAACAGGTTGCTTCTCCTTTCTCCTTGCCCACACTACTTTCATCTCCTTCCCCCTCTACTATGTGGATTCTCTATGGCTTTGCCCGACAGTGCGAACTTCGCTTTTGATTCCCGCCCTCATCATTATTGTACTATAGTGACAGTGAAGTGAAGTGTCAAATAATATAGTGATGTTCACCTTAGTGCGCGAACTCCTAACCCTCAATGTTTTCAGACCGTTGCCCAAGACTGCTATCATTTAAGCGGTGTGGGGCATGAAGAAGAAGAAGAAGAAGAAGGAACAAAAATAAATAAAGTAATGTGTAACACATAAATATATGTTTAAGAAATGAATGTTAGTTAGGTATTTACGTCCGCACACCGAAAATGTTATGTATTAGGATTAACAGTTACATTGTAATTTCGTAAGTTAGATTTAAATGAGTGCCTAAATACAAGATCATAAATATATAAATAAAAACTACTGTTTAGGTTAGGGTAATCTGTTTGAAGTTCGATAAATTTAATTATATGAAAATGGCATTGCAAAAGAGGCCTAAAGGTGGAAATGAACGTGTGTTTGCTATAATAATTTTCCTCAACAAAAGAGAACATTTCACGAAATGTACACCATGCATAACTTAACTTACTGTGCCATGGCAATTAAATAATATGTAAATATTGCAAGTCACTTCTATTGGGATTGATGTGAATGTGGCTTTGCAAACAAGAAATCCACTGTTTCCAAATAATCACTGACAAAAAAAGAAGGCACGTAAAATGTTTACCAGTATGATTACCGTTCATGCGTATGTAGAAGGGACGTTTCTGAATGGTTGTGTTTTTGTTTCGTACAAATATTTTTCAAAGAAAGAAATATATAATACAATACGATATTTTATATTTGATTTATCATAAATGGTAAAAAGGACAAGTACACTGTTAGACAGTATCCTCACCACTTGTACGAACGTACCGTGCAAGGAATAATTTCCGAATGAGTGGTAGTGTGTTTTACAAACAAATATGCATACTTTTACAATGTCCATGCACGAAACTACATTACCAGAAACAGCTTAGGATTAAGCTTTTTTCTTAATGAAACATACATGTGTAGTACGGTAATACTTTACATTATGTGTGGTTATTCATTATGTGATGAAATTGTAGTCATTCAGAAAATGTACTTTGTACATGGAACGGTTGATTAATATGATATTTTACATTTGATTTATCATAACTGGTAAAAAAGCACAAAAAAAAACAAGTGCACTGTTAGACAGTACCATTATCACTTGTACGTATGTACAAGGAAAAATTTCCAAGTGGATGGTAGTGTGTTTTTCAAACAAATATGTATACTCTTACAATTTCCATGCACGAAACGACAACACCTTTAAACTGCTTAGGACCTGAAGCTTTTTTCCTTAATGAAACATACATGTGTAGTACGGTTTTTTACAATATGTTTGGTTATTCATTATGTGATGAAATTGTAGTCATTCAGAAAATGTACCTTGTACATGGAACGGTTGATTAATATGATATTTTACATTTAATTTATCATAACTGGTAAAAAATATAACAAGTGCACTCACACAATATCATTATCACTTGTACGTATGTACAAGGAATAATTTCCGAATGGATGGTAGTGTGTTTTATGTCACTGCACAATGTCAAAATGTTACAATGTCCATGCACGAAACTATCTACCTGAAACTGCTTAGGACCTCAAGCTTTTTTTCTTAATGAAACAACATATGTAAGCTATATTACGTGATGAGATGGTAGTCGTTCGTAAAAATGTACCTTGTACATGTAACGGTTGATTATTTTTTTCAATTTTTAAGTGCTCTTTCAGTTTCTTATGAATACGATTTAATTTCCATTTGCACCGTTATATGTCAGCCCATTTTCAATATACTGCTTAATAATTGTTTTGATTTTGTGATTATATTAAGTCTCACGTTATATTAAAAAACATGTTTTATTCTATAGTACATATGTACAGCTACGAGCTAAATAAGTAAATAGGTTAGGCAGGTTTTCTTTATTTCTGTTCTTGGTTAGGTTAGGCAGGTCAGGTTTGGTGCTTTTAGCATCTCCAGTTTGCTACAGCTGTCCCTAGCCGCTTGTGATTCAGAATATAGAATGATGAACATTTGTGTCGAGGATTCTCGTCACTGCAAAATCATTTTTTCCCATTATGTTAATTGGAGTAGGTGGATAATAATTTGAAAAGTTCGAAGGAACAATTCCCTACTACTTTGAAAAATTGCAGGCTACATTGTGTAATGTCACAAATTTATTTACATTAAATGAGAGTACAGGACGTGTATTGCCTATTTCTAGGACAGTAGCTTCATTTTAATTTTATCTCTTACGTTTTCTGACATTTTTCAGTTTAAAAACAACATAAAATTGGAATGGTAGTTATAAGCAGACATAAGCATAAACACAAGAAACCACGACTTTCTCCAGTTTCTATGTGATCCACTGGAAAACGGCGTGGACGACGACACCGAATATTTTGGTGAATAACTTCACCTTATACAAATTGAAATATGTAAAAGGAGGTTACATTATTTTTAAAAGTCATGCGATATTTTGTGTTTATGGTTACAGTGCATTGAAGGTGGAAGCCCAATATGCATTTCAAAAACATCAAGTTCGTATAATTAACTATAAGCATATATTTTTGGCTAGACAGGCAAAATTAATAAAATTTGAATAATGTGAGATGATCACGATGCCATTATTGACAAAACTTTAAAAAGTACATTGATACAATATTTCTCATTTAACTTACATGTGATTTCTGATTTGCAGTACGAATTTATAATATGAAATACGAAATGGGAAAATTATTTTTGCTGTAGAAAGAAATCGAACTAGTGTATGTTTTGCGATGGTATGCAAATAATGTGTTCAAATCGATTTTGGATAACCTTTCAACACAACAGCTGGAATACGCAATATCGCCATCTTATTTCCGACAAAACACAACGCGCTGTTAAGCACTTTAATGAAGCAAAAGAGTGCCTTTAGATTTAACAACGACATTAGAGGTCTGTTAGCCTTAACGAAGGTTGGAGAAATGCCTCAATGTGCTAATGTAGCGTTAACTTGATTTAACGCTTCTTTAAAATTTAACGCGCTTTGAGCGAACCGGCCATGAGTCTTATGAATCTTTGAACAACACTTCGAGGAATGTGTGGAAGTTCTGGGGCCATACCTGATCACGTGGTCCTTGACGTAAGCGTATCTGGTATCGCAATCCACTAACAAGTCTCGTTAGATGCGATGTGTTCAGTTATATATTGTCACCCGTTGTTTTTATTTTTTCATCGGAGATCACGACACGTCGCAACACCTCACTGAAGGCATTGTAAACTGCAACACCTCACAACCCACCAGGGTGCGAAATCATTGAAAACTGGTGAGGGGGAGAAAGTTCTTAACCTAAAGCCCCCTCCCCATAAACATATGTGTGAATTATACGATGTACATATTCGTAATGTTATTAAACGTAAAAATAAATTACTCAATTAAAATAATTATGATGATTATTAATTAGAAATTAATTTGTTATTTTCATACATATCAGATAGTGTAAAGCAGCTAACTATTTCCTTTACTAACCGGTTAAAGATGTTAATAAATTATGAAATAGTTGAAGTGGTTTTATTATGTGTAAGTTTTTGTTTAGTTTTTGCTTTAAGTTAATATAAATCACTGAGATTTCATAGTTATTATTGTTTTGCATTCTTGTTTTTCTTTTATTGTGCGTATTGATGTAATTTGTTAATGATCTCTTGAGAGAGAAAGCATTCAACACTCACAACCACACTAATTTTTGTGTGTTTTCGATATTATTCTTAGTAAAGCATATTTGAAATTAAAAGTAATTGCTTATCTTTCCTTTGTTATAACAAAAACTCTATCCCCCGGGAAATTTTTGGTGGGGGGATTTTCGAGGAACCTAACAATCCAGAACTACAAGAAAAAAGGAGCGAAAAGAACAAAACAGATCAGCCTTCAACGTTTCTTTCCGTATGGGGTGAAGACTCAGCTGGGTTTTGTCCGCCCATGACGTCACACCCACGGCAGTCGCGAAAAGAGGCGTGTCTGACCCCAGCCTTTCCTTCTAGTAGTCTTGGGTTGAGCCCCCTGGCACTGTCACCAGCCCCCCATTGACATTGGGTAAAACTATTTTGTATAATTTGTTTGCAGTGAATAGTGAAAATGTAGACAGCAAATATTATTTTGCTCACACAACTTGATGAAGGATAAATTCACAGAACATTAACAACAGCTATTATATTCGCTTATCTTGTTTATGAGCTGAAGTTTAAGTAGCTGCAAGTATTTAGAAGATTGTAGATTCTAGACTTCGTAAGTTCTTTCATGCGGGAGCTTGAAAGCTGTACCTTCACTGCCTTCGCATCTGCATCAAAGGTCAACAGCTCCCAAGTTTTGGGAACGAAGGGGAGTTTTATTGCTTCGGCCGGGGGTGGAATGTACTGTAGGTACTGTGATTGAATATTGGACATTTTTGTGTGATATAAATATCTGAATCATCTAAAGTAGTATGGAGTGTGTAAGGTATGATTTCAGTATCAGTCAATTAACACTTCAAGAGATGTTTTAAAAAGATGTAGAAAAATGTAGTATTTGTGTGATATTTATAAATTTTATGTAACATAATGGTCCTCCTCCGTAGTCGAGCTGGTTAAGGCGTTCACTCGTCTTGAGATCGTTCGCTGCGGGACGGCGTAGGTTCGAATCCGGCTCTGGTCGGAATTTATTCGGCCTACGTATAGGGCCGGTGACAACCCACCATCGTGAGGAAATTGGGGAGCTCCGAGTGAGTGAGCGTAACCCGGTCGAGAAGACCTACAACAACGGCTGGGGGTTCGTCGGGCTGATCACCCGTCACCCTAATACTGGTCTGAGACCTCCACGCTATAACAGGTGACGGCGGAACAGTGTGGGAGGGAGACCAGCAGTCGGTAGGTAAGCCAAGGCCCTTCAAGGGCTGTAGCGCTGTGGGTTATGTTATGTAACATAATGACCACTCCCCTCACACACATAATTTACCTTCATTTAATAGTTTTTTTTTTTAAAAAAAATGGAATTGGTTTACAAACCCCCCCGCGATAACCCGCAATCTCCCTGGAGATTAATTCTAGCTATGGGCCTGCTGCACATAACATTGTTTAACCACCTTCACATGAATACAATTATGCTAAAAAAAAGACAAACAATAAGCAATTCCAACACATCTTTCATCCATGGCGGCTGACAAAGGACTGGTGAGTAACTACAGTTTAAAAAATAGCTTCTACTTTCATTTTAAAAAATATTATATTTCAAGTATGTGCTGTGATTGAAATATTCAAAAAGAAACGCTGTTACATGTCACTTAATTTACACTCTAGAATTTACAGCATACTCTTGAAAGTTGTCTTAACACAAGAAAGTAGTTTTTAAAACTGATTTTGACTCGCTTTTTCGTGGTTGGGCAAATGTTGGCAACAACCGTTGTCCCAACGTAAGACCAACTTCAAATTGCCAACCAACATAAACCCAACATTTCCCACATAAAAACTTATGTTGGCGGCCCAACGGTTGTGGTTACTTGGGCCAGAATTAAAAAGGTAATTATGTTGATGATATCAAGAATACTATCCTTCTACTTTTTTTTCGGTACAATTCACATAATTATCAGTATTACATAAATAAGGAAAAGTAATTTTTCAAGGATTTTCTTTTAATCACGAGCTAGCTTCTAATGAACCTTTAACCATATAATCGGTTATATTGCTCATAAGTGTCATTACTTTTGATTTCAGTTTTAA
Organism: Lepisma saccharinum; assembly: GCF_977018435.1. NCBI lineage: Eukaryota > Metazoa > Arthropoda > Insecta > Zygentoma > Lepismatidae > Lepisma > Lepisma saccharinum. Next base: position 80,375,055 of record NC_139243.1, read on the forward strand.
GTGAAAAGAAAATCCTTCAGGGTGCCCTTTTTATTTTGTAAAAAGAGAACATGTGGACGAGGATCACTGTTAGCTATAGCCATGAGACCCTTATATTTTGAAAAGTAAAAATATATACACCTTTAATTCTTCGTCCTATTCTACACTATGCCCGTAACCAACATAATTGTAATTATTACCCTCCCATTTTTGTGACTACCCGCTGGCATAGTGGTAATGTTGTCTTGTAATCAAGTGGTTCCAGGTTCAATACCAGGTGATGCCAAATGGTGGTTCGAATCCAACTGTAAAGTGTAGGCCCTGTCCCCATTAGCCTATCTGTGAAAAAATGTACATTAAATTCAACTCAAACTCCCCCTTCCCTTTAGCACAAGGTTTTTTCAAGAACCATCCACGAAATTTGTAAGCGTGTAGGGCAATGGTTCTCAACCTTCATTAGGCTGTGGTCAGATAAACTATTTTTTAAAAAGTCGATGCCCAATCCCAATAATTTTAATCGTAACTAGCTTTCTATTTTTTTAACTTTATTTGAATTTGAATTTAAAATTTTTGGGTGCATCAGCACTTAAAGGCTATTTTGCACCCACCACGTTATACGGGTTCCAGCCCCTTACCTTATCCAAGATATATGAACACAATTGTGCCATAATTTGAATTTAAAACTTTGGGTGCATCAGCACTTAGGCTATTTTGCACCCGACACATTATACTGGGTCCAGCCCCTTACCATACTAAAATAGCATAATAGCAGTGTCGTGTTACTAAAATATGAAAATATTCTGACTTCTGTTAAAAGCTGAGGCTGTAAAGGGGCACTCAGCACACACAAGGACAAAAAACAGGACAACACAGACAAAATTATACTGGCCATAGTGCCAGTCGCCATAGCTTCGTTCGTCTGCAATGCAGTCCAGGGTGTACTACATGGAAGTGAGGTTTTTAACTTTATACATTAATTAATATGTACTCTTGAAAGTTAATATTAATAAATAAATTATGGCACAACTATAGAGAGCATTAGTTCGATTATGTCTAGGCTTGTTGACAAATATAAAATTTGGTTTAAATTAGTTGACAACTGGATCGAATGGAATATTTTAGTTTCCTCTGCCCAATATCATTAAATTAATTTGATAAGTGCTTATTTTTATTGACATGTATCATTTCGAGCATCCGAAAATTCCAGTTAATCAGAATATTCCCACTTCAATATATTTGTTAATGAAAATTGCTGTGCAAACTAAATTGACTGTGGTGCCCGTCCTTCAACCTTCAAGTTTGGAGGCGAGAAGCAACGAGCCCCACCAGTGTTGCCACAATCTGAGGGCACAATTTCCCTTTCCAAGGGGCAAAATTTCCCTATTTGGACCAATTTTTCCCTTCACCTAAGCAAATTATATAATAATAATAATAATTAGTAGTAGTAGTAGCAGCAGCAGCAGCATTATTAGTTGTGGTGTTGGAAGCAGTAGTAGTACGTAGTTGAGAATTCCGTTGAATTCGTTATTTGTTTGCATAAAAAATATTTTTTTAAAAATTTCAAATGTCAGTTTCATCACTTCCTGACCAGATGTCCCAGGCTTGAATCCTTGTCAGGAATACATTTAATCGTAAAGCTAAATACTCATGGTTACTATGTATCCAAAGATGCATAAAGCAACGTACAATAAACTTAAAGGAGCAGAAACAAGTAGGAATAGCAAAATAAATAAATAACATAAAAATGTGGATATGAAATTTGAAATTAACATAAACTGTATTAATTTAGTCAGATGACCTTAAAATTTCCCTACAATTGTGGTATTTTTCATCGAAATCCCCTTTTCGCTTTTGGCTAAAATTTCGGTCACTGTCGCGAAAGCATTACCTATTACCTCAGTGGAAACCCGAACAAATTACCATCTTTCCATGTGGTTTCCAGCTGGGGCCGCATGTCGCTTCACCCTTCCGGCTCTAACTCGACAAAGATCCAACCGTCAACCTCCAAATTTGAAGGCGGGAAGTGGTTTGTTGGGGTTATAACCCCCCCTTTGGCCCAGTATTCCTAAAAAAAAAAAGAACGCCAAAGTAGGAAAATACAACAAAATGAAGGCTGACTGCCAAGAAAAAGTATACATAATCCCTCCCTTTCGAAAATTCTGGGCATGCCACTGTCCATCGCCGTCTGTCGCGCGAAAACATTTTGTTATCGCAGTAGAAATCAAACCGAAATGCCATTTTCCAGGTGGTTGCGAGCTTGGGCTGAAAGTCTCAAACTTCAGGGGCCAGGAGAATCTCTCGCGGTCCGGCGGTTGAGTTTTTTTTCTTTTAATGTTAAAAGAACAAACTTTTTACTAGTTCAGGTCTTGTCTCGCAGCTACCACCCCTTGACAATATTTTATCCTGTGTGTATGTAGCCATGCACTACAGATGCATTTTCGCCACTGGCATTTTTTCTGTCAACACACCCAAAGACGTTACTACTCAATGGAACTAATTTTTTGTCGGAGCTGGCTGGAATTCTAAAGGAGAATATTACATGGTTGTATATTAAGGGGCGGGATATGCAAAAAAATATTTTCTTTATTGCTTCAATTTGAAAATTTTAATTTTCTCAAAAGTTAGGAAGGGTGTGTAACCCATCATCTCCTCCCTGCGTACGACAGTGGTCCCCACAGTTGCGACTTCCATAAATGGGCAGAAATACAATATAAAATGAAAGGAAAGTATAACAGAAAGCATCTGACTAATTTCCTTTTGTATATACACAATGCTTTATTACAACGGTGATTGCTTTCCGTAGAGTAGATTGCATTGTAGCTCTAAGATGGCGTAAAATGTTTTACTTTTCCCATAAGGATCTCAATTCAGCCCTGCGCTCTCTCCTGACATCTAGCGGCAAAGTTTCACACTACTTGCAGGATTGGTGAGTACGAGACGGTGCTCGAGTGAAAGCAAGTTCTTGAAGCGCGCTTGAAATGTTGTTCGACCAGTCCAGCTGTTTACTTGTGAGGAAAACATTGTGCGGTGTTAGTGCGGGTAACTTTTACGACTGTGTCGGGGAATGGCGTGTGTCGAATTCGTGAATTTTGTGCTTTAATATTAAGTTTTATAGGATTGCTACAGTGAATAACGAGGAAAATTATTCAGGTAAGTTTAAAGTTGTCTGAATTGAAATAATGCCAGGAATAGATCAGAATGTTTTGTGGGGAGACGTGTTCGTCTGTGGAGTTATGCATGTTTGTGCAGTTAACACAATATTATGTCACAGTTTTGAGCTCAGCAACTGATAAATATATCCAGCTGTTGGACTTGAAATTCGGTGCTGAAAAGAGGCGTCTTCAATGGCGAGGTTGCTCGCTTGGTTTTCTTATAATCAAGAGGCCCCCTGTTCGATTCCCAGCGGAAGAGCATTTCAGCAGTTAGGGTCCCACTTTAAAACTGTAGATCCGGTCCCAATTAACCTATCTGCTTGTAAATTGAGCCTGGAATGAAGCTTTTGCGCTGAAAAGTTTCTTAAAGCGTGTTGTTTTCTTATTTGCGTCGACTTGTTGGGAATAATAATAATAACCCATGGCTCGACAGCCCTAGAAGGACCTTGGCCTATCTCCAGACTGCCAGTCTCCCTTCCACCATCCTACCTAGAAGTGTGGAGTTCTTCAACCGGTAATGGGGTGACGTGGGGTCAGCACGTCGAACCCCGGTCCGTTACAGGAGATTCCCCAGACCGGATTACACTACTCACTCGTAGCTCCCCAATTTCCTCACGATGTTGGGTTGGCACCGGCCCTATGCCCAAGCCGAGAACCCAGAGACTGAACCCAGGCTGATTCGAACCCATGCCGTCCCGCGGTAGGCGGACTTTGTGATAGCTCTATCGTACTCGGCAAACAAATGAGGTTGCACATTTTCCCCAATAATAGTATTGTTCTCTCAAAAGAAAAAACATTGCTTAAATTTGAATTTATCATATTCATACAATAATTAATAAATATTGTTGTGGCTGAAATGAAGTTATATGTCAAAATTTTTGGTTGTCTTTCATTTTCCAGGGGAGGGCTCCACCCTTGCCCCCTTCCGGATTCCCATGAGTGTACCCCCTCGAGAATTTTCTTCTAATCGACATATTTCAATGTTTTACGTAATGTAAAAGTGGTTCCAGCTTTAGGAAAGCACAAATAACGGAGATATTTGATGCCATAGAATATGGCCCACACAAGTTAAAACCTGCAATTTCAGAGTATTTTCGCCGTTTTTTGTTAGTCAAAACTGCTTGTATGCACACTAACATAGCGAAAGAACACGTCGAAAATAACTATCAGTACCAAACCTAACAATCCTAACCTAACTACGTTAACTGCTGCTGTTAGCTGCTGTTGTGGAAAGTCGTTTTGGGTGCTATATTAACTTGCGCAAAGCCTTCGGGCTGTTCTGCTACACGGTAAAGTAACACGCTAAGGTAACAGACGTACTTTACTTCACAAGAACACATTTCCGAGAGCTAAAATCAACTGAAAACGTTCATGAACAAAAAATATCTTCATAAATCATGCAAAATATTTCACATTCTCCAGGGGTTACAGAGGGTCAAGGGTACCAAAAGGCTACCCCAGTTGACGTCTAAATTAAGTGATACTATCACACTCCCCTCCCAATGGAACGTCTAAAATTAACAGTAAAATATTGAACCGAACTGGCGGCAACTGGTTTATTTACGACAAATTGTTTCTAATCTGTGGCATTAAAAGTAGAACTTCCGTTTGCATGAGCCTTGAGCATCGGGTGAAATCGTTGATGGCTATTTCGTGCCTGTGTTGCGGAAGCCACGCAGAAACTACTGTTAATTAAACAATACAAAACGATGTCAAATTAAAATACGGCGTTAGAAAATTTCCGGTTTTGACACCGGCGCAGTTCGAGTTTTCCTGCTGTGGCTGTGGAAATTTCGCTTCATAGCAGGTTTGTCCTGTTTTCTTACTTCCTTGCAAACACTTGCCAAACATTTCAGTGTGCGAATGCCAAGAACAACAGCCGAGCCATGACAACGGAGCGGTTTGCGAGGGGGAGGGAGACGGAACGGAAATGCACTGCAGTTGAATAGGCCGGAATGCGTTTTGATAAGCGCCTGCAAGCTGTTTCTCGTGATCATAATATCACAGATAATATCAGGGGTGTACAGAGAGTTGGTTCTTGAAGTGCGCTGCATAGGAATTAAAGTTTGGGGAGGGTAATATAGGATTTGAATATCCCCAAGTTTCTTGTGTAGTTTATCAATAACGTCTGTCATCTTCGCACAAAATGTTTGGTGTGGAATGATTGATCAGTGGCGAGCCCAAAGGGGGGGGGGGGGGGGCATTCCCTTATAAGAAACGCCAAGGGCAGGTGAAGATGGTAAAATGAGGATTAACTTCTATAACAAAGTATACGTAATTCCCATTTCGAAAATTCTTGGCACGCTACTGTGATTGATAGGGTTTTTTTTTTGTTAGAATAAACGTCATAGCTGCCCAAGAAAGTATTGGCCCTCTATCAAATTGTCTGTATTATTATTATGTGCTATTGTCAGTTTGCAAGAAAAAAATCTCGCTCGCAAATAAGTACATACATCACAATAAACTCCTAAATTGTCCATTTTAGAGCGTTTGTATTGGCCCTCCTCGATGGCGTTGTTATAACGTAAGGGGTCCCTGGTTCGATACACGATGGAGGCACATAAAACAGGGGCGTACCCAGGATTTTTTTAGGGAGGGGCCAGATCCTCGCGCGCGTGTGTGTGCGTATTGGCAGCTATTTGGGGGGGCCTGCGGGCAGCTGAGCACAACTTTTTTGCCACTTTGCCCCCGTACAATGGGTTCTAAATGCTTGTATACCAAGAGAAAATAACTGTCTTGCCACCCTCACCCTCCCAAGGTTTGGTACTCGATCGCCGATACTGGTCAGAAGTATTCGGATAGTTCCGAGTTTCGCAAATCAATTTTTTTTTCAGATTTTTTTTATTTCCTTATACCAGAACCATTGAACAACCACGAAAATTCTATGTTTAGCCTGCATTTATAAATTAAATTAGACGTATTAGCAATTATTATTACAATAAAGAATTCTAAATGTTAGAAATGAATGAGAAACAAATGACAGACACACATTTTCACCTGGTAGCCAGTAACAAGTTTGAGCTTTTGTTTTAGTCCACTTTTATGCACAAATAGACTAATTGGGACTATACCTACTGCCCCCCATGCCCCCCTCCAATCGCCGCCACTGCTGGTAGCCTTACATCTATTGTTATAAAACTAAATAAACCCAATATCGCAGACTTCAGACTTCTGGAGACTGCCTCTCTACACAAACAAAACATTCCCTTATGTAAGGACAAAAATCGTCTCGATGTTATTTTCGTAGCTTTTTATATGTTCACATTTTAAAATTTCATGGCTCGAGAGGGGGGCGGGCATGGCCCCTGCCCTGGATACGGGCCAGACATAAAGTGTAGGTCCAGTCCCAATTAGCCTGTCTGTGTATGTGAGCTTAAAACTTCTAATGTCTCTTACATTAGTATTTATGAGAGGAGAGTTTTTGTTTGGATTCCATGTCCTTCCAATTAGCATAATGTTCATGTTAGGACATTTTTCGTGAATTTTTGTCCTAACTAAATAAGCTGCATAAAAAATTTAGATCATGAGGTAAGAGGTAGATATAGGTAATAGAGAACTGTTAATGAAGTAGTGGCTTTCGCCCTGTAAGTTTATTTAAGGTTTATTGCTATATCTTGGCGAGGAGGTTTGTTAACGGGCGATTTATTAATTAGACATTTCGCTTAATTTTCAGACACAGGGATGTGTGTGCACAGGCACAGCCCAAACGCACTCATAAAGTTCATTGCAATGGCCTTAAATTCTTGTTTACCCCCCTAAAACGACCTTACACTGCTCAAAAAAGCATATTCGGGTTGAACTCCTGTGTGACGTCGGGCAGAGCAGATCTCTAAATATTGGCATCAAAATGGGAAGCTTTCATTGTAGTTTCAGATGTTTGAATAGGTATTATTTTGTTTTAGGGAGTCGCTCCCTCCGCCCCCATTGTTATTAGCCAGTATCCAGTAGGGTCACAGAACTGCAAGGATATCCTTCATCGTCGTCCGTTTTTTGGACCTGTTCACGAAAAGTTTACTTCTAGAAGTCTGGGGGGGGAGGGGTGTTAACTAGGCTTACCATATTTTTTGGGTCCAACCCAGGATATATTCGCGATCAACTCGTTGCTGCTACATTTTAGGTTTCTTATACAAAAATAATTTGAAATTACTTCAAAGCCTTAACATTTTATTGGAACATTAAACTCTTATGATTGTTGAAGCAGTAGCATTAATAGCACCCCTATGTTTAACTGTTTTCACGTGGTCTTCAATATCACCTCTTCCTTTATGTGCAACAGAAAATACTCCATTACAGAGTGTACATTGCACACGTTCACTGTCGTTACACAGTTTCAAGAATTTGTATTCCTGCTGCAGGTTAACGTTAAATACACACTTTCATTTGCCCATTGCCAAATGCAAGGCCCTTGCAAATAGTTATAATTATCAAAAACGTGTAGACGAGTTACTTCACACGCTTGCAAGACAACCAAGACGCTCAAGTACGGAAACGGAACCGTTCGGAAGTCGATTTCTCGAAGAAATAAAATAATCGATCATTATAATCGATCGATCCTTGCCGGTCATAAATTCTGGTCATTAATATTCAATACCTGTAGCTATTTTCATGTTCAGATACTCAAATCCCTGGACATCACCCCTGACAGCACTAAAAAACCAGGACTGTCCGGGCTAATCCCGGACGTATATTAAGCCTAGTGATAACTTAAATTGAAACGTGGAGGGACGATTACTATTTGCTCTTGTTGCTTGGCTATAGATGTTAGATTTATAAATATCGCAAACAGCGATTGCCTACCCGCCCCTCTCCTCCCATGTGTGTCATAGAAGTAGTGAATACGGAAAGTTTTCAGACCAATAAGCGAATATCTAAAAGGCTTGTGTGGTTTTAGTCAGTATTATATTTTGCCAACTGTCTATGTAAGAATCTGACGTTCTTCTTTTTCAAGAAAAGTTTTATCGAAACCAATATGATCTCAAGGAACAAGGAACGCCACTAAATGTAAAACAATCCTTACATTCCCGGCACTGTGGTATTGGTTTAAGTATGACATAAGTTGATAAACAGAGCTCTATGTTGTCCTCTCGTAAGCCTGCGATAATGTGCTCGGGGTTATCAATATGTAGTTTCCGATAGAAAGTGTATGTACAATCGGGGGCCAAGATAAGAGTTGCTAAATTGTCCATCGTTATTTTCGATCATTTTTATTCCACATTCTAATGTTTGTGTCTAATGCCTAATACATAAGCGTCGCAGATTTTATGCCAAATTTGTCTGTCAAAAAATAGGGTGCACGGAATACTAGTGAGAGTCCAAATTGACGTACATCATTTCTTGGTGGGAGTTTAGTGAACATTTTTGCAGTCTGAAAAAAAAAGGTATCACATTAGTTGTTATTGATTTGTGCACTACAGTCGAAATATTACACTTGATATAATTTACACCACATTGTTGCTAGTACAGACTTACAAAATTTTATCTTCTGTGTCCGAATATTCGGCACCGCTGGCTATCATTGGTTGGTTTCGTTATCTGACGCGTCGATTACGCGATGAAATACACTGTATGTTGTTTTAAACGGTCTAATTGTGCTGATTCAGTAGTAGACCTTGTCCTCTGTTCGCTTACGTTTTTTTTTCTTTCTTCTATTCATGACCCTCACATTGCAGGAAACCCAATGAATGAATATAGTCATGGACAATTTGCCGTCAGTACAGTGGATGCATAAGTATTGTTCGGCAAATTGTCCATGGCATGTCCAGCAAGGCACTTTCCCCCCGAGTTTGAAGTTATCGTGTTTCTGCAACGATCTGTACAGGCCACACGGGAGTTTCGTACCGAAGGTGCAAGCGATATATTCCTCTTCCTTCAGTCTACAAGCAAAGCATACATCGTATCGTGCACGCGAACGACAGACGAGGCGACACGATGCACGGTATTCAGGAAACGGGTCAGTTCGAGCAACACGTAAGTAACAAACGAAATATTCAGCTGCTTGTGTCGCTTCGATTCGAAAAGTGGCATTTATTTCTAAATGTTGGTTTTCAAGTGACATGTGTTGCTTGTTACTTCGGTCTGAAAGCTCCCTTACTTGTAATAATTAGCGCGAATTACTATAACTAAAATGAAATTTATGATTTTAAGTGCGCGTCAAATCTCCTGCATATGGCGATAGCCAATAGCAGCACACTGCAGCGGTGCCATGTCGAGATCTCACACGGAAAAGAAACAGCGTGGTTGAGCGAAACGCATTGTCACGGAGAGCACGGAACATTAGATACGAAGGAATTTTACCCTTGACGTAACAATGTCACTTCTCTCCATCAGAAATTTACGACCGTCGTTGGTTTCCCTGTACTTGAAGCATAATTGTTTCAATATTCTCAAGGTGGAAGTTGTAGAGCCTTTGTAAGATATTGTGTCCCGTAAAGAGTACGTTATATTTTTGGCAGTAGGAAATTCGCCACGATCGTAAAATTCAAAGATGGTTCTACGAACTACGTCTTTATCAATGTCATCTAAGTTTGTAGTTCTTTTCGGTACGTTAATGTGCTTTCTAGGTGATTGAAACATTGGAGCAGTCCCCGATCCACATTGTTTTACCCTCGAACATATCCGAGAAACAGTAGCTTGATTCACACCACACGCTTGAGCTGTTAGAGCCTGGCAGTAGTATCTGACTGCGCCAGTGGATGTTTTCTTCGTGGGTGGTCTTTTATTTGCACGTACTTATAACTAATTTGCACGGGTTTTAATTAATTCGCATGTACTTAGAACTCATTTGCATGTACTTAGAATACTTTACATTTATGTATTTGCATGTTTATAACTTTTTATGAATATATATTTATTTATTTTATGAAAAATATGTATATAGAAGGTAATTAGAGGTACTAAACGCTATGCATATGGTTTTATATTCATTACTGCAAAGTATGTAATGTATGAAACTATAATAATTAATGTTTATAATATTGAAAATAAGTTTTCTATGGTTTATGAACCGCTATGAACGGTGGTAATGGCTGTAGGTACAGGTTCAATTACGAAAGAAGACGGTCCCGGTACTCGAACCCACGATATGCAATGTTATTAATTAGTACTATGTAATAATTTCATCATGTTATGAAACACGATGGTTTCACACGTTAGACAGAATACTGTCTCAGAATCTCGACTCCGCTCTGATGCCAGACAGACAAGGGTGAACTCCGCGCAGGTAGAGGAGAAAGGAATTTTGGGGGGAAGTGCGTTCAAGGTCAAATGACGTCACAACGTCAGAACAAAGGAAGAACCCGGTTGACCAATCAGAACCGGTTTTTTCAAGGTTAACCAGTACGCAAGAACAGGGGAAAGCTATGCAATACTGTAGGGCAGGGGAGGGATTCAACCAGACAACAAAGAATGTCTGAGAATGCGCAGCAAGGGTCAAATCTCTGAAGCTATGCGTCGCTTGTAGAACCGGTTTCCGCCGCCAATTAATATTCCGCTCAGGTTTGCCTTCAAGGCACAGGACGCTTTAGCGCAGGTTTTTTTTTATCTGTACTATGAAGAAGGGAGAGCTATTAGGGACGAGGCCTACAGTTTTCATCATTTGCTTTTATCACGGGGTAACGAACCTAGGACCCTTTGATTATTGATTTAGGTAGTAAATGTATGTTACTGTGTGCTATTTAACTTAATTTTGAGTTTATTTTTTACCAAACTTTGACTTTATGTCAAACATTTTCACAGCTTATCCTTATTTTTACCAAAATAACACTATTTGTACTATTCAGGCAACACTTTTATTAAATTTTGGACTCAAAGACATTTTTTCAACTTTTAACTTATTATTTTACAACTTTAAGTTAATTTTTTACCAAAATAACACTATTTGTACTATTCAAGCAACATTTTTTATTAAATTTTGGACTCACAAAGACATTTTTTTCTACGTTTAACTTATTATTTTACAACTTTATATTAATTTTTTACCAAAATAACACTATTTGTACTAATCAGGCAACATTTTTTATTAAATTTTGGACTCACAAAGACATTTTTTTCAACTTTTAACTTATTATTTTACAACTTTGTTAATTTTTACCAAAATAACACTATTTGTACTATTCAGGCAACATTTTTTATTAAATTTTGTATTTACAAAGAGATTTTTTCAACTTTTAATTTATTATTTACAAGTTTATGCCTATTTTTTACTCAAATAACACAATTCTATCTGTTCAGGAAAGACTTTTAGTTACATTTTCGACACACAAAGTGTGTGTTCTCAACTTCTATCTGTTTATTTCACAAGTTTAGGCTTATTATTACCAAAATAACACAATTCAATCTGTTCAGGAAAGACTTTTAGTTATATTTTCGACACACAGAGTGTGTGATCTCAATTTCTATCTGTTTATTTCACAAGTTTAGGCTTATTATTACCAAAATAATACAATTCAATCTGTTCAGGAAAGACTTTTAGTCGCATTTTCGACACACAAAGTGTGTGTTCTCAACTTCTATCTGTTTATTTCACAAGTGTAGGCTTATTATTACTCAAATAACACAATTATATCTGTTCAGGAAAGATTTTTAGTTACATTTTCGACACACAAAGTGTGTGTTCTCAACTTTTATTTGTTTATTTTACAAGTTTAGCCTAATATTTACTCAAATGACACTATTTATATTATTCAGGCACCATTTTTATTACATTTTGGACTCTCAAAGACACACACACACACACACACACAGAGAGAGAGAGAGAGAGAGAGAGAGAGAGAGAGAGAGAGAGAGAGAGAGAGAGAGAGAGAGAGAGAGAGATTTTCCAAGTTTACAGGATTATTCTCTAGTTTACTCAAATAACACAATTTAATCCAGTCAAGAAGGATTTGTTATTATATTTTGGATGCACAAAGAGATGTTTTCAACTTTTTTACTGATTTTTTGCAGGGTATGTATTAATTTTTATTTATTTTGTTATGTATCATATATACATTTACAAATTTTTAATTTAGAGTTTAGTATTTATTTAATTTTTTTTCAAAAACACTAAAGAAAAAGTACTTTTAGCTAAAATGTAATCTACAGAATATATTATTATTATTATTATTATTATTATTATTAGGGTTTACTGATTTCCACTATGCTATTTTTGGTTCTGTATTTCTATATGTATTTATTTAGGTCAGGTTACGCCTGCTATGTAGGAAAGTTTGTTTATTTTAGAGTTTGCTGAGTATTTTGTTACTTTTATACTAGGTAAAGTTTTCTAAATATATCAGGAAGGGCTCCATCCATATACTTTTGTTTTTGCTGTTTGGAGATGATGCGATCAGCATCACTCTCCATCTGCTTTTTATTTTATGTACCCAATATTATTTTGAGGTTTAGTGAATTCTAGAGCCTATTTATGCAGGAGAGAGGGCTTGAAAATTTTGATTTCAGATAACCCACAACTATTTGTCAGAGTATTTTAAAGGATATTTTATATTTATTATGTGCTACTAGAATATCAAAGCTTGCTTAATTTTTATGTCTGTAACGCTGTTATTGTATTTCTAGCTAAGGTTTACTGGATAAAGTACACGAAATGTTTATCATTTCGACTATTTACTTTTATACGAGGCCAAATTTTTAGTGTAACGAAAATTATTGTGTGTCTATAAAGACTGAAATCCCTTTACCGATGGGTCCATAACTGGACGCTTACGAACATTGTTTCTTTTTTTAAAAAATATATATAACCATTTATCAATATATTCTCAATTCACAGGACAAGACGAAGTTCACAGACGGCTGACTATATGGACCATAGGTCCACTTGCTAAACTTTTTTTTCTATGCTAGAAGAATAATTTAGCCTTATAGCCTTTTTCAAGGTATTTTTGAAGTATTACTGGTTTTTTGGGTGCATCAACATTTGGGTTATTTCTATTTTTTTTATTATACGAGGCCACAATCACTATCTGAACACTGAAATTCTCTGATTGAAACTAAAACCTTAGGCTGTAACTAGGGATTTAGTATGTATATCGACAATTTATAGGACAACATGAACCTTACAAAGGATTGTAGGTGATGTAGGCCCACACGCCAGAGCTTTGTTAACCTGCAAGAAGCATTTACAGCTAATGCTACGAGGAAATGAGGTTAATTTTTTACTGTTTCACAAGAATGCTATTTTTTATACACCCAATATTTGCTTTTCAAGTAACTACATGTACCAGAAGCACTTACAGGCCAACTCTAACTAGACTTCGACTTATTCTATATCAGGTGCTAAATTTATAAAGAACTATTTGTATATTTCTGAGGAAGTACGTAAAAGCAGATTACCCGATTAAAGTATCTGAAAAACATATTTTTCTATGCAAGTATATTTTTATTGACTGGATTATTTAACAGATCAAACAGGAAGACTGCAAAATTCATTAAATGTAGTTCTATAGTATAGGTGGTTTCAGAGATATAAAAAGAACAAATATAAGATTTCGCTTTTTTTTTGCTTCTGAGGCTAATCGCGACGCTAAGGGTAAATAGCCAGGAAATGTAACGGAGGAGAAACAATCCCAAAAGTTATGGGCTGCATGTAAGTTAATACCACAGAGATATTACAGTAGGTGTAGGTTCTTCCACCAGAACATTTCTATCATAATAATACTGGTTATGCTGTACTGTTAGCTAAAGATGCTGATATTTGAGAAACTTAAAAGCTTACTCACGACTTACTGTTGCAAAAGATCCGATGACAAAATTTAAAAATTGTTATCGTCCAGACAGGGACTCGAACCCTGGACAGATAGGTTAAAAGCCTAACGCTATACCAACTAAGCTATCTGGGCACAAGGTATTCTTTTTTTGAAAAGTTAGTTATTTTAAGAAATATATTGAAACACTTGAGAACACTTTTGGTCTGGTTCGACAGACAAGGAGACAACATTTCTAAATTTTTACAGACTGGGTGTATTTTTCCACTATAGAGGCCTTCACTATATGTAATTCGAAACGCTAAAGTTCAGCTAGCTTCCAAAATTGAGGTAAAGATTGTGTTTGGCGAGATTAACAAGTTACAATTATATCCAGTTACGGACAAATAAAGCTAAAACTCTTAGATTTACTGTACTAGCCAAGATTTAGTAATATTTTCTTCATTTTAGTACAAATACCAAAGAAATAGGTATATTTTATTTATAATTTGACAAAATGTACTAGTATTTAATTTACAAAGTTAGGTAAAAAGCAGTATTTTTAAAAAATATTGTTACTGCCTTCAAATTTTATGTTATTTAGCCACTAACAACTGATTTACACTATTTGGCATTTTTAAATAGGAAAAGAAGGAATTATTTGTTTATTATTTTTACTTTATATTTATATTTACTTAAGAAAACAATTCTACAGTTTAACTTAATTTTAACAAATTGTTACTAATTTATATATCAAAGTTATGTTATTTAGAGTGTATCAAGGCGTATACAGTTAATATTTGTACTTATCAGTTCAACTAACAATTATATTTTACACACAAAAGATGATGTTTACAGTTAAATTACTTGAATCAGAGAATAATATTTTACAGTAATTGATTCATTCAGCACTAGTCAGTACTTTTATGCATCAGAAAGTTTTCTTAATTTTCTATTACGCATGCTATTTTGGGCTATTTTTAAAATGTATTTCTAAGGCAAACTGGTTTAATTTTCTGCTTATAATGCAAAGTTGACATAGTTTTCGCACAATGCATTGTACATTTGTTATATTCTCTACTTACAATCCAAATATTATGCTTATTTAATGTATAACTAACTAACTCTCTATCCTTCTTAAACCCGAAGTTTCATGGCTGCAGCAACACATGCCTTTCATCTGTCCCTGTCCTGAGCAAGATCTATATACTCCTTTCCTTCCCTACCAATTTCCTTTAGGTCCATCTCTACATTATCCCTCCATCTTTGTTTTGGTCTTTCTATTGGTCTTTTACCATCAGGTTTCCCAACAAGAATCCTGTATACTCTTCTTTCCTCTCCCATTTGTACCACAGGATCTACACACCTAAGTCTTTTTGATTTAATCATTCTAATAATATCTGGACATGAATACAAATTATGTACTTCCAAATTATGTAACCTTCTCCACTCATCTGTCTCCTCATCTGTTTTAGGTCCAAATATTTTCCTAAGGATTTTATTTTCAAATACTCTCAATTTATGTTCCTTTTTCAATGTAAGGGACCAAGTTTATTTACTGTATTTAACTTTTATTTTTTGTAATTAACAAAAATTAAAAGCTTATACTGTAGTTATTATATCTTTTTCTATCAGCTTATTTTGAAATTAATATTATTAGGTATAGTCTTTGATTTATAACTATATTGCTTTTTTTATCAATTTATCTAAGAGTACACGCAGACAAACACATGTGTTCACACTTTTATGTAAATAGATATGCCATTTTTCAATATTTTAGTATGAAGATTGCACTTTAGCTATTTAAGCAAGGGTAGGAAAGGTAGGATTTCTGAGAATTTGTTGCAGGATTTTGTTGTCCAAGTATAGATGAGAACTGAGCTGGGAGACTGTTTTGAACCTTTTCATGAGAGTTTGCATGTGAACTGTATGCAAATTGAGCACTATTGACTGTGCATGTTTCTAAGTTTTGCTGTTATTTTACATCAAGTCTGTGAGACTGTAGTCAGTTTTCCCATTTCAAGTAGTTTTTATTGATTGTATTTGTATATGTTGTGGGGACTTAGCAGTTTTATGTTATGAGTCAGTTTGTTGTAGAATATTTTTACATGATTGTTTTGAGATATTGAGTGTCTGCTGTTTTACTTGTAATTATTTTCCTTCTTGTGTTGTGTATTTGACTATATTTTGTCCAAGTTCGTAGTATTTAGAATAATTGTTATTGACTTGTAGATGTAGGGAGTAATAATCCTTTGCAAGATGCCCTATACTTTAGTCTGAATATTATTCTTAGTGTTCACTTTTGAAGCCTTAGTATTCTGGTAGTATTATTAATGTAGAGGTAAATTAGGCTGAAACGTAGGCATTTTTTCTGATAAATTATACTCACTTAGTTGTTTTAGCAGGTAGAAGTTGCATGATGGTTTACTGCTGATGATGTTCATTTGCTCTTCTTATGTACTACGTATGATGTAGCTTACTTGAGTAACTGGAATTTTCTACTGGAAAAAGGATTGCTTGTCTATTTTATTCCTATGTTGTTGAGTTTGTCCATAAGCAAGCCATGTTTTTTACTCTATCCTATGCCTTGGAAGAATCTAGATATATTGTGTTTGCAGTTTTATGCTTCTCTAAGGTTTCAGCTATGTAGTTTTAAACTGTGCTATGGCTTAACTATTGATTTCTTTTTCTGGATGCCATGTTGCAAAAGGAATACACAGAACCAACATGGCATCCAGAAAAAGAAATCAATAGTTAAGCCATAGCACAGTTTAAAACTACATAGCTGAAACCTTAGAGAAGCATAAAACTGCAAACACAATATATCTAGATTCTTCCAAGGCATAGGATAGAGTAAAAAACATGGCTTGCTTATGGACAAACTCAACAACATAGGAATAAAATAGACAAGCAATCCTTTTTCCAGTAGAAAATTCCAGTTACTCAAGTAAGCTACATCATACGTAGTACATAAGAAGAGCAAATGAACATCATCAGCAGTAAACCATCATGCAACTTCTACCTGCTAAAACAACTAAGTGAGTATAATTTATCAGAAAAAATGCCTACGTTTCAGCCTAATTTACCTCTACATTAATAATACTACCAGAATACTAAGGCTTCAAAAGTGAACACTAAGAATAATATTCAGACTAAAGTATAGGGCATCTTGCAAAGGATTATTACTCCCTACATCTACAAGTCAATAACAATTATTCTAAATACTACGAACTTGGACAAAATATAGTCAAATACACAACACAAGAAGGAAAATAATTACAAGTAAAACAGCAGACACTCAATATCTCAAAACAATCATGTAAAAATATTCTACAACAAACTGACTCATAACATAAAACTGCTAAGTCCCCACAACATATACAAATACAATCAATAAAAACTACTTGAAATGGGAAAACTGACTACAGTCTCACAGACTTGATGTAAAATAACAGCAAAACTTAGAAACATGCACAGTCAATAGTGCTCAATTTGCATACAGTTCACATGCAAACTCTCATGAAAAGGTTCAAAACAGTCTCCCAGCTCAGTTCTCATCTATACTTGGACAACAAAATCCTGCAACAAATTCTCAGAAATCCTACCTTTCCTACCCTTGCTTAAATAGCTAAAGTGCAATCTTCATACTAAAATATTGAAAAATGGCATATCTATTTACATAAAAGTGTGAACACATGTGTTTGTCTGCGTGTACTCTTAGATAAATTGATAAAAAAAGCAATATAGTTATAAATCAAAGACTATACCTAATAATATTAATTTCAAAATAAGCTGATAGAAAAAGATATAATAACTACAGTATAAGCTTTTAATTTTTGTTAATTACAAAAAATAAAAGTTAAATACAGTAAATAAACTTGGTCCCTTACATTGAAAAAGGAACATAAATTGAGAGTATTTGAAAATAAAATCCTTAGGAAAATATTTGGACCTAAAACAGATGAGGAGACAGATGAGTGGAGAAGGTTACATAATTTGGAAGTACATAATTTGTATTCATGTCCAGATATTATTAGAATGATTAAATCAAAAAGACTTAGGTGTGTAGATCCTGTGGTACAAATGGGAGAGGAAAGAAGAGTATACAGGATTCTTGTTGGGAAACCTGATGGTAAAAGACCAATAGAAAGACCAAAACAAAGATGGAGGGATAATGTAGAGATGGACCTAAAGGAAATTGGTAGGGAAGGAAAGGAGTATATAGATCTTGCTCAGGACAGGGACAGATGAAAGGCATGTGTTGCTGCAGCCATGAAACTTCGGGTTTAAGAAGGATAGAGAGTTAGTTAGTTATACATTAAATAAGCATAATATTTGGATTGTAAGTAGAGAATATAACAAATGTACAATGCATTGTGCGAAAACTATGTCAACTTTGCATTATAAGCAGAAAATTAAACCAGTTTGCCTTAGAAATACATTTTAAAAATAGCCCAAAATAGCATGCGTAATAGAAAATTAAGAAAACTTTCTGATGCATAAAAGTACTGACTAGTGCTGAATGAATCAATTACTGTAAAATATTATTCTCTGATTCAAGTAATTTAACTGTAAACATCATCTTTTGTGTGTAAAATATAATTGTTAGTTGAACTGATAAGTACAAATATTAACTGTATACGCCTTGATACACTCTAAATAACATAACTTTGATATATAAATTAGTAACAATTTGTTAAAATTAAGTTAAACTGTAGAATTGTTTTCTTAAGTAAATATAAATATAAAGTAAAAATAATAAACAAATAATTCCTTCTTTTCCTATTTAAAAATGCCAAATAGTGTAAATCAGTTGTTAGTGGCTAAATAACATAAAATTTGAAGGCAGTAACAATATTTTTAAAAAATACTGCTTTTTACCTAACTTTGTAAATTAAATACTTTATTTGTCCGTAACTGGATATAATTGTAACTTGTTAATCTCGCCAAACACAATCTTTACCTCAATTTTGGAAGCTAGCTGAACTTTAGCGTTTCGAATTACATATAGTGAAGGCCTCTATAGTGGAAAAATACACCCAGTCTGTAAAAATTTAGAAATGTTGTCTCCTTGTCTGTCGAACCAGACCAAAAGTGTTCTCAAGTGTTTCAATATATTTCTTAAAATAACTAACTTTTCAAAAAAAGAATACCTTGTGCCCAGATAGCTTAGTTGGTATAGCGTTAGGCTTTTAACCTATCTGTCCAGGGTTCGAGTCCCTGTCTGGACGATAACAATTTTTAAATTTTGTCATCGGATCTTTTGCAACAGTAAGTCGTGAGTAAGCTTTTAAGTTTCTCAAATATCAGCATCTTTAGCTAACAGTACAGCATAACCAGTATTATTATGATAGAAATGTTCTGGTGGAAGAACCTACACCTACTGTAATATCTCTGTGGTATTAACTTACATGCAGCCCATAACTTTTGGGATTGTTTCTCCTCCGTTACATTTCCTGGCTATTTACCCTTAGCGTCGCGATTAGCCTCAGAAGCAAAAAAAAAGCGAAATCTTATATTTGTTCTTTTTATATCTCTGAAACCACCTATACTATAGAACTACATTTAATGAATTTTGCAGTCTTCCTGTTTGATCTGTTAAATAATCCAGTCAATAAAAATATACTTGCATAGAAAAATATGTTTTTCAGATACTTTAATCGGGTAATCTGCTTTTACGTACTTCCTCAGAAATATACAAATAGTTCTTTATAAATTTAGCACCTGATATAGAATAAGTCGAAGTCTAGTTAGAGTTGGCCTGTAAGTGCTTCTGGTACATGTAGTTACTTGAAAAGCAAATATTGGGTGTATAAAAAATAGCATTCTTGTGAAACAGTAAAAAATTAACCTCATTTCCTCGTAGCATTAGCTGTAAATGCTTCTTGCAGGTTAACAAAGCTCTGGCGTGTGGGCCTACATCACCTACAATCCTTTGTAAGGTTCATGTTGTCCTATAAATTGTCGATATACATACTAAATCCCTAGTTACAGCCTAAGGTTTTAGTTTCAATCAGAGAATTTCAGTGTTCAGATAGTGATTGTGGCCTCGTATAATAAAAAAAATAGAAATAACCCAAATGTTGATGCACCCAAAAAACCAGTAATACTTCAAAAATACCTTGAAAAAGGCTATAAGGCTAAATTATTCTTCTAGCATAGAAAAAAAAGTTTAGCAAGTGGACCTATGGTCCATATAGTCAGCCGTCTGTGAACTTCGTCTTGTCCTGTGAATTGAGAATATATTGATAAATGGTTATATATATTTTTTAAAAAAAGAAACAATGTTCGTAAGCGTCCAGTTATGGACCCATCGGTAAAGGGATTTCAGTCTTTATAGACACACAATAATTTTCGTTACACTAAAAATTTGGCCTCGTATAAAAGTAAATAGTCGAAATGATAAACATTTCGTGTACTTTATCCAGTAAACCTTAGCTAGAAATACAATAACAGCGTTACAGACATAAAAATTAAGCAAGCTTTGATATTCTAGTAGCACATAATAAATATAAAATATCCTTTAAAATACTCTGACAAATAGTTGTGGGTTATCTGAAATCAAAATTTTCAAGCCCTCTCTCCTGCATAAATAGGCTCTAGAATTCACTAAACCTCAAAATAATATTGGGTACATAAAATAAAAAGCAGATGGAGAGTGATGCTGATCGCATCATCTCCAAACAGCAAAAACAAAAGTATATGGATGGAGCCCTTCCTGATATATTTAGAAAACTTTACCTAGTATAAAAGTAACAAAATACTCAGCAAACTCTAAAATAAACAAACTTTCCTACATAGCAGGCGTAACCTGACCTAAATAAATACATATAGAAATACAGAACCAAAAATAGCATAGTGGAAATCAGTAAACCCTAATAATAATAATAATAATAATAATAATAATAATATATTCTGTAGATTACATTTTAGCTAAAAGTACTTTTTCTTTAGTGTTTTTGAAAAAAAATTAAATAAATACTAAACTCTAAATTAAAAATTTGTAAATGTATATATGATACATAACAAAATAAATAAAAATTAATACATACCCTGCAAAAAATCAGTAAAAAAGTTGAAAACATCTCTTTGTGCATCCAAAATATAATAACAAATCCTTCTTGACTGGATTAAATTGTGTTATTTGAGTAAACTAGAGAATAATCCTGTAAACTTGGAAAATCTCTCTCTCTCTCTCTCTCTCTCTCTCTCTCTCACTCTCTCTCTCTCTGTGTGTGTGTGTGTGTGTGTGTCTTTGAGAGTCCAAAATGTAATAAAAATGGTGCCTGAATAATATAAATAGTGTCATTTGAGTAAATATTAGGCTAAACTTGTAAAATAAACAAATAAAAGTTGAGAACACACACTTTGTGTGTCGAAAATGTAACTAAAAATCTTTCCTGAACAGATATAATTGTGTTATTTGAGTAATAATAAGCCTACACTTGTGAAATAAACAGATAGAAGTTGAGAACACACACTTTGTGTGTCGAAAATGCGACTAAAAGTCTTTCCTGAACAGATTGAATTGTATTATTTTGGTAATAATAAGCCTAAACTTGTGAAATAAACAGATAGAAATTGAGATCACACACTCTGTGTGTCGAAAATATAACTAAAAGTCTTTCCTGAACAGATTGAATTGTGTTATTTTGGTAATAATAAGCCTAAACTTGTGAAATAAACAGATAGAAGTTGAGAACACACACTTTGTGTGTCGAAAATGTAACTAAAAGTCTTTCCTGAACAGATAGAATTGTGTTATTTGAGTAAAAAATAGGCATAAACTTGTAAATAATAAATTAAAAGTTGAAAAAATCTCTTTGTAAATACAAAATTTAATAAAAAATGTTGCCTGAATAGTACAAATAGTGTTATTTTGGTAAAAATTAACAAAGTTGTAAAATAATAAGTTAAAAGTTGAAAAAAATGTCTTTGTGAGTCCAAAATTTAATAAAAAATGTTGCCTGATTAGTACAAATAGTGTTATTTTGGTAAAAAATTAATATAAAGTTGTAAAATAATAAGTTAAACGTAGAAAAAAATGTCTTTGTGAGTCCAAAATTTAATAAAAAATGTTGCTTGAATAGTACAAATAGTGTTATTTTGGTAAAAAATTAACTTAAAGTTGTAAAATAATAAGTTAAAAGTTGAAAAAATGTCTTTGAGTCCAAAATTTAATAAAAGTGTTGCCTGAATAGTACAAATAGTGTTATTTTGGTAAAAATAAGGATAAGCTGTGAAAATGTTTGACATAAAGTCAAAGTTTGGTAAAAAATAAACTCAAAATTAAGTTAAATAGCACACAGTAACATACATTTACTACCTAAATCAATAATCAAAGGGTCCTAGGTTCGTTACCCCGTGATAAAAGCAAATGATGAAAACTGTAGGCCTCGTCCCTAATAGCTCTCCCTTCTTCATAGTACAGATAAAAAAAAACCTGCGCTAAAGCGTCCTGTGCCTTGAAGGCAAACCTGAGCGGAATATTAATTGGCGGCGGAAACCGGTTCTACAAGCGACGCATAGCTTCAGAGATTTGACCCTTGCTGCGCATTCTCAGACATTCTTTGTTGTCTGGTTGAATCCCTCCCCTGCCCTACAGTATTGCATAGCTTTCCCCTGTTCTTGCGTACTGGTTAACCTTGAAAAAACCGGTTCTGATTGGTCAACCGGGTTCTTCCTTTGTTCTGACGTTGTGACGTCATTTGACCTTGAACGCACTTCCCCCCAAAATTCCTTTCTCCTCTACCTGCGCGGAGTTCACCCTTGTCTGTCTGGCATCAGAGCGGAGTCGAGATTCTGAGACAGTATTCTGTCTAACGTGTGAAACCATCGTGTTTCATAACATGATGAAATTATTACATAGTACTAATTAATAACATTGCATATCGTGGGTTCGAGTACCGGGACCGTCTTCTTTCGTAATTGAACCTGTACCTACAGCCATTACCACCGTTCATAGCGGTTCATAAACCATAGAAAACTTATTTTCAATATTATAAACATTAATTATTATAGTTTCATACATTACATACTTTGCAGTAATGAATATAAAACCATATGCATAGCGTTTAGTACCTCTAATTACCTTCTATATACATATTTTTCATAAAATAAATAAATATATATTCATAAAAAGTTATAAACATGCAAATACATAAATGTAAAGTATTCTAAGTACATGCAAATGAGTTCTAAGTACATGCGAATTAATTAAAACCCGTGCAAATTAGTTATAAGTACGTGCAAATAAAAGACCACCCACGAAGAAAACATCCACTGGCGCAGTCAGATACTACTCCTGGCACTTCTTAAAAGTCAATTGTACTGCTCTCTTCTTCACTCGAACATTGTTTTTAAACATTGTACACCTGAAAAATCTCCTATCGTGTTTGGCTTCGTACAACACTGTATTTTTTCTCTCTTCTCTCGATATCACTACCACTTGGTTTACTCAACGACATGCTGCACACACCCACTAAACACACGGAAAAAAAAACAACAGTGACGGTATCCTCTTCGTCAACTACTTCTTCCACCATCACTGGGAACGAACGTGCCCTGTTCCCTTCGCTAACCGGAAAGTTTCGGAATGCAACAGGAAGGAAGGGAGAGCAAAAACTATACGATGCAAATACGTTTATAATAACATTGCTTCTACAGAGGGAACGGTATAAGCTACAATCACGCTTGTTTTTCGTACATACTCGCAAATTCATTATCTTTCCATCTGTTGAACTACTGACACTTGAAATAATCTATTTATATCCGAGCGCCAGGTACACGATTTAGTAGCGAGGTGAAACAGGTTCTGAACTAGGCAACGCCGCACGTCCGTGATTTGCTGGTGCTGTTCAGCTGTTCAAGGCCATATGCAGGAGATTTGACGCGCACTATAGATTAACATTCATGTTCCAGGGGTCATCGGCCCTCTTAGCCCCCTTCCGAGCGATAGACGGACACGCAACATGTGTCACTTGGGAATGAGCAAACCAGCAAAAAAAATTTCACACCGTATCGGCATGACAGGCCGCACAAGCCTGCGTTCGATTTGTGAAATTCTCACGCGACACGTGCCGCTCTGCCTGTCGCTTCGGTGTGAAATCTCCATTAGTCTGTGCCTTGAAAGTGTCAAAAGGGATCTTACTTTTTTCTTTCGTTATCGGGATTAACAGCCATGTCGTAACGAATTCTGCTGTCCTGTGTTTCACGTCGTAGTTTCCTCGGAGGCCGTGCCGTTACCATTATGGCTGATCTGAGTTGCCTGTTTGCCACAAGCCTCCCCCCAAGCTGTCAAGATTCCACAACAGTGAATCGTGTGGAAGGCGTTAAGAGGTCGACCATAGGTTCTTGCTTTGGAAGTTGAATGCAGTCATCTTCAGACACAATTTTCAAACATGAAAATCAAGACATACATGTACTGAAGGGGACGCCCCCAGTGGCTGAGCGAGGAGTTGAGTGCTGGACTCAACCAACAAGGTCTCAGGTTCGAGTCCTCGCATCGATATGGGGTGGTTTTTTGTGAGTTTCCCTTCATACGTTTAATCGCCGTTAATCCTCATATTA
Organism: Lepisma saccharinum; assembly: GCF_977018435.1. Taxonomy (NCBI): domain Eukaryota; kingdom Metazoa; phylum Arthropoda; class Insecta; order Zygentoma; family Lepismatidae; genus Lepisma; species Lepisma saccharinum. The sequence continues at coordinate 80,399,431 of NC_139243.1, forward strand.
AGATTAGCCAATCTTTATATTCTGTGAACATCTTTACGACATTTTTAAAAACACTAAGTATTACACTTTAGGAAATTATTAACCATCTTACCTAATTCATTCTGGTCGTCTCAAATCTTTCCTCTGAAAGAATTAGTGTAAGAACGAAGGAAATAGACAGAACCGGGCAAGATCCCTACAATGGCGCCTTGTCTCCAAAAGGGTGCCGAAGAGATGGACTCAGTTGCTGGAACAACACATAAATGTTTTAGATGACTCTTTGGCAGGGGCGCCGACTTGTCAAAATTATTGGGGGGGGGGGCTCTGTTCACTGAAAAGTTTTGGCCTCAGCGTAAAAGCCCATGAATTCCTCAAAAATATTAACATTTACAGTTCGAATGGAAAATGTTAATTTTTCACGGTTGTATATGTCACAAATTTCGTCAACCATAATAGCAAAATATTCCCGACTTTTAATATCTGCTACCACGGAGCGCAAAAGAGATCTCCCTAATACATTTATATATATATATATATATATATATATATATATATATATATATATATATATATATATCAATGATCTCATTCTGAATGTCATGTGAGAGCCATTTGTAGCCCGAACGTCCCATCCACTCTCCTAGTTCATGCACATCATCTTTTGAAACTCTTTTTAGTAAAAATGTTAACAACACTCATATAATTATATACTTAGTATATAGAAATAAGTCATGTGTTTTGCTGTCTCTGGTCATAGCCCCCCAAAGTAGATGGTTTTGCGGTCTCAGCCCCCCAAAGTTGATGGTCTAGAACATTTCAAATGTGTATTTAAAGTTATGTTCATGTGGCACAATTCAGAGTAAATTTTACAAGAGAAGCAAAATAATACATTAGATCCTCTTAAGCAAAATTATTTGGGGGGCTCTGCCCCCAAATCGTTAACATTGAGAGGGCTCGAGCCCCCCCCCCCAAGCCCAATGTAGTTGGCGCCTATGCTCTCTGGCAATGAAATTGCGCTTCTATATTCATATTTTTAGACAAAATATTTTAGTTCTAAAAGACATGAGAAACATGCTATGTGTAATTGAGTGGATGATAATAATAATTTACGGTTTGAATGTAACTCTTCTCCGCGAATTCATAAGAAAAATTCACAATAAGTGGAGCACTCTCCAGTCAATTTGTACCTGCCGTATCCTTTACTTTTAACTGACTTGATTTACTCCGTGTAACGTATAGCTTAATGCAATACTAACCTTCTCGAACGGTTAACTTTTTTGTAGAGGCTGAATGATATTTTAGTGTAGGCCATCCTACCAATGAAATTCCACCGCCTTCTTGATGATACCTAGTCCGGAACTGGTGTCCGAAAATTCACAGAACCGAGACCTGAACGTTAATGAGTCCATGAGTATTGCCGAGCAAATTGTCCATCACCATGTTCGTGCACTTTATTTGACCCAATAAGAGCTTCAAGAATTACAAGAAAACTCAAAACAAGCTGTTGACAACTTCTGCGCCAGCATGCATAAAAATCCAGCGCTTAAAAACACACAGGATGTAAGAGAAAGAATAATGAAAATAGTCATGGACAATTTGCACGGCAATACTCATGGATCCCACTGTACGTAACTTTTGTACAAGAACTGATAGCGGCGTAAAACTTACACTGGGTATTAACTTTGTCTTTGTTGATATTTTTTAATAAACATTAAACAAGAAAATCATGCACTACATGAACGTTCAGTATGCGTAAAAGTTACTAAGTTGTAAAAAAATGTGTTGTACGAAGTAAAAACAAGCATGGATAAAATACAGCTCTGGATTGATTGATTTGGTTTATTTTACTTCGCTTTTCTGCCACTTTTGGATAATCGCGAAGATGAGAATGAATGATGAAATTGATAGGGGCGCTCATAAAGAACACCCATGCTCAGGTCGGGATTCGAACCCTGAACTCCTGGCAAAACAGGTGTGGAGTAGCTTTAAAAAAAGAATCGATGTGTATCGATCGTCTGTGTGAGTATTTATTGAACTGAGAAAAGAACAATACATTTTTAGGCATTTTTATGCATCAGACGATTTATGGGGTTAATTATGATATACATAAATGCTTTGTTTTTTTCGAAATTCTGAGGTGTACTGGCAACATTGGGCGTGTCAGAGGGCAGTACAAGGTGTGTCCGACATCTGGCTATGTTAAAAGAACTATCTTATCTATCTTTTTTACACGTTAGTATAATTTTCCGCATACTGAACGTTCATGTAAAGTATGATTTTCTTGTTTATTGTTTAAAATATATCCACACAGACAAAGTTAATACCCAGCGTAAGTTTTGCTTTTGTACAAAAGTTATGTACGTTCAAAGTCTTGCTTGCGTGACTTTCCGAACACCCTATATTTCCTACAGGTCACATACATTTGCATACTTTAGTTTTGTTCTGTACTGAACTTAGGGATGCAGAAGAGTGCATCACAGTAATGCAAATGAGATGAAGCTTGAAGCAGTGTTTGACTGGCATTTTTCTTCCGAATATAGTTTTTAATTTTCCAAACTACTTTGCATCACGCGAGACGAGGCCATGAAGTGAAGAAGTGACCTATGCAATGAAAGACGCATGATGTGGTCACCTCAAAGAACGTTCTTCCTGCCACCAAACATGACAATGTTCATCGGTCATTTCATGCAAATGCCTGGAGGATACAGTTAGCGTGCACATTTCTTCGTTGTTCGTCATTTCTAATTCCCCGTTAGTGCATTTATAGTTGTAGGGGTTTAAATAATCCTCATACATAATTATATATTGGGCGAAAAGCAGCTTCGAAGACAGGTGCCCTGAGTTTGAGTCAGATACTCTTTAACCTTACCCAAATCTGCACTATTGCCTCCTACAGAAGTTTCGCTCACGGAATCCTGTATAGTTCGAGTCCCGATTCGAACGACAATCGGTATATTTGACATAGCTCGAGAGGAAGCCGACTGGACGCGTATCTGGACCCGTTTTTCTGAGAAGCGCTGTTGTCACGTTTGCCTGCAGTGTTTAGACATCCAACACGAACTGCGATGACGTCACACTCCCAAGGTATCCACATTATATACCGTGCGTTCATTTCGATCTTCAGCCGAGAGATCGAGAGAAGCGTGGCGCGCGGCGCTGACGGAGATGACGACATTTGCGGCCTGTAATGCCCGCTTATTTTTATGGACATATGCAGACATTTATATAAATATTGCAAAACGAGCACTAACCTGTGTTATAAGAGTATGGTTTTAATTTTAGTAGCTTAGTGGCTGTATGTGCTGATGATTTTGACACTCCCATCTCCTGTGAAACACGGCGTAGAGGTTTGTTTGGAGAACGTTCTAACGCTGCACCAATTTTATCGAGATTTGCTTCGGTTAGAATCCGTCGTTTTTGCTTAGGTGTTTTAAAATTTAACGATTGAGTTTCTCGTAATTTAAGGACAAGATGTCTACCCGTATCTCTGTGTGGAGGTGAAACTCCTGGGAATTTCTGTACAAATTGCCTACACACGTCTCGATACGAGTCTGTTTTCTCGTAAGTGTCATACATAAACATTATTTGTTCTAACGTGAACCTTGCGCGAAGGAACAAGAAACTCGAGCTCGGAGATATCGGATTGCAAGGAAGCTCACGAAAACCATTGACTTTTAACGGTTTCGTCTGCAGCGTAATCTTGATACAGTGTTGCACAGTCGAAACCTCCAAACGATTTCCATGGGCACAAAACTCTTTCAAGGATATAAACTTAAGCAGGACGTTACTGGTCAAAACTATGATTAAAATGTTTTATTATCTGTGGCTCATAACATCGTTTCTAAAGCGTATTTATTTGTCTATATAAGGTCAGAGCTTGGATGAATTACAGAAGAACTTTTGCGTGTTATAACACAGGTTAGTGCTCGTTTTGCAATATTTATATAAATGTTTGCAAATGTCCATAAAAATAAGCGGGCATTACAGGCCGCAAATGTCGGCATCTCCGTCAGCGCCGCCCGCCACGCTTCACCCGATCTCTCGGCTGAAGATCGAAATGAACGCACGGTATATAAAAGATAGCACATCACAATAACACACAAAGATAACCGTAAACTCGCATTATGAAATCTCTAGAGAATCTGAATTGCCAACATCTCATTGACTCTACGTGGACTTGATAGGTACTGTCAGTTCCTAAAACGAACGCTATTGGTGGAAACTGTTTGAGGGGAGGATTACTGGGCTTCACGTGGACTTGACATGTGATTGTCAGAGATAAACTGATCCTTCTGAACTTGATTTGAAGTAAAGTGGCGTTCGAATCAGGACGTCAACTTTACCGTTAGGGAGATTTCAGACCGAAGCGACACGCGACACATGTTGCTTGGGAACGTGCTAATTAATTCACACTGTGGCGCTTGTCGCTTCGGTCTGAGAGCTCGATTACAGCCTGAATCCGCAGCATAGGTGTTGCTGGAGAGGAAAAGTGGAGGGCGCCACGATACATGTACAGAAAGTAATTGCTCGGTGGCTGTGGCCAAATCTGGAACTAACGATGGTATGAGAAATTATTTGCAACATGTAACAATGTCACTTTGCATTTACAATACGAGAGATTTGCCACGGGAGAGAATAAGTTACCACAGAAGTCTAGTTCTGAGTTGCAGACCTCAAGTCTATTCCAGCTTGTAAAAATAAACTAGTGAGAAACAGCAGGTATGTTATGAAAGTTTGCTGGCGACTCTTAAGACAAAATTTGAAGTTTTGTTGGAGTGGGAAAGTGGTAAAGAGCTGGCCCACTTGTCTGAAGATCACAGGTTCGAATCTCTTTTAGAGCCAATTTTTTTTTATTAAGTGGAATTAGTATATTGTCAACTTTTATGAGAAGCAAAATACGATAAATCTAATTCCTTGTCGATGCCACGTATGATGTGTTTTTCATGTAGTTTCTTCAGTACTAAATTACTTCTTACAGGAGGCAATAGAAGGGCAGAGAGACATTGTTAAAAATCTTAACCCTCTGTGGCCCACCCTGTGAGGTAATATGAGTTGATTATTTTTTAAAAAAATAGAAGCCATGACAACTTATATACCCAGTGGCGTAGCAAAACATCGCGAGGGCCTGGGCGAGATTAGAATGCGAGGACACCATCCGTTTTTAAATTTGAAATCTCAATGTAAATGGATACAAAATCTTCACAGATGCGTCAGCAATTTATCATATTTAAATAATAATAAATTACTGAAGAAAATTATATTTAATAATTTCGCTCACCCTAAAAATGTATTTCTTTGTTTTACGGGAGCTGAAATATGAAGCTGTAGCAAGGAAGTAAGAAAACTGCTTGTATTATCCATTGCCTTCTTGAGTTGCAAACAATCCCGGCATTTAAATGCCTCGCACTTGCTTCGTGGCAGTTGGAGGTGCTTTATTGTTAACATATTAAAAGCCGGAGTGCAAGGTCGAGAGAAAGAACAAATGACAAGACATATTGCTTTTTATTCGAGAAAGGAATACATGTGTAAAAATGTTCACGTAAGTTATCGTGAATTTTTGCGTAAATGTATCACATGAAAAATATGACAATAATTTTTACTTTTCCCGGGCATCCTTAGGATTAGAGCCTGTATGTTACGCCCCTGATTTGACGTATTATAACGATTAACTAGAATTTAAAGCCAGATAAAAACATAATGTTTTAATTTTATTGCCTACAAAAATTAGCCTTTTCCATCTTTTTCCCCTCACTTCTATTTAATACATTTTTTGTATCAACCCCATGAGAGGCGAGGCTCATTCAGGCGCTAGGCCTCAGGCGGTCGCCCATTCGTTGCTACGCCACTGCACATACCTCCTATACAAATTCCTAGGCACCTGGCTGCTAAACAACCAAGGATGACGTCATTCCGCTGAGAAAACCTTCGCGTTCACTCAGATATCACGAAGCTTACCATTCGTAGAACTGCGCAGTCTTCTTAGGTATACAGGGTGCTCGGAAATTCCCCTTACAAACTCCTAGGGTAAGTAGAGAGGACTGAGTAGACAATATTTGGAATAGGAACCCATGTCCGGAAACGTTCCGTTTCCGTGCTACAACCATGACAATGTGTCGGATGTGCCTGTGTTGGAATGCAGCCAGGTAGGCAGTACATGACGTCAGAAGATCACCTGGTGACCTGAAGTGTAATCATTTATTACAACCATGTCAAATGAGGTGTTACGTAAGGTACAGAAGTGAATGACGTGTGACTCAGTCCATAATACAAACAAATTTATTTGGTAACAATGCCAAGGAAACAAAAAAGAAACGTACTATTCATTCACTGTGTCGACAGTGGAACGCGACAATTTGTAGACGTCACGTGCCATCAGGTGATCTTCTGACGTCATGTACTGCCTACCCGGTTGCATACCAACACAGGCACATCCGACACATTGTCATGGTTGTAGCACGGAAACGGTACGTTTCCGGACATGGGTTCCTATTCCAAATATTGTCTACTCAGTCCCCTCTACTTGCCCTAGGAGTTTGTAAGGGGAATTTCCGAGCACCCTGTATAGACTGTTGAATCATAGACGACATGGGCCATCCTATTATACATTTCCTCGTTTACAATATGTCGAGTTAACAAAAAAATATAATGTTTCGTAGTTTCGAGAAACACTAATTTAATTGTAATCTCTTTAAAATACTTTCTATGAATAGCAGATAGAATAGTGCAATATGGTTTCAACACATGGGTATTAGCATATAAGCTATAGATCAAGAAGGACGGTGTGGTCCAGTCACTATGATACCCGCTCACCACACGAAGGGTGCCCGGTTCGATCCTCCCCTATAGCACTGTATTTTTAAAGGATAGAATGACAACTAATGCAAGCCTGCAGAAAATGTTATTGCGCATTTGATGAAAAATGTATTTATTTATTAATAGAAATTGCAAATAGTTTTGAAACTGTTAAATACAAAACTACTTTAATAAAGTTAAATCCATAAAATGAGACATGAATAATGTAAATGTAATTTTAAAAATGTAAATAGTGTGTTATTTAAATCTAGTGTTTGCATAGTATTGATGTAACTATATTATTTGCTTTTGCATTATGAGTTTACTAATGTAGCTATGCTATTAAATCTTGCCTCTAAATCCATAAACGGACGCAAACGTTAATGTTGGAATTGTTCGTGTCAAGCAGTAATTTCATAAAGTGATCTCTTGCAATTTTCCATTTATATTTCTTCAGTTTCTATTAAAATAATAAATGATATATGTTGCTTTACACCTTGAAAAATTATGTAGTTTAGGCGTTGTATACCTGCAGTCAGCGAAGAAGATATCGACTTTGTATCACTACTCTCATCATTCCCTATATACACACAAACGTTTCTTAAAAATTGATAGAACGTCATCACCTCCCCCCCCTCAACCCCGACAACCACACCCCTTGCTTACAAAATTACTCGTCTCTCCACTGCAAGGAGGTTTCGTTTGTGGATCCATCTGATTGAACCAAGGTCTGACGTCATATAGTCATATCATGGATGCCACACGTTGAGGCAGAGACCACACTTCCACGAGCCTTTGTGTAACGTCCTATTGCAGAGCGATTAAGGAACTAACTTCCTGTGTGTGAATTTTATCCCGGGCAAAACAGGCTTTTCTGTGCATGATTCCCACTTCCCTACTCTTCCCTTCAATACATAAACTTTTTTTTTTGTCGAATAACATAAAGTCGTATATTTTTTTACAGAAGCCTAAGTGGGCAAATCAAATCCTTTGTGAACGTCACATGTGGTCAAGTCGGTATGATAACTTCCCAACATACCAATGGTTCTGGGTTCGCCTCTCATCAAAGGCAGTGTAGTTGCCAATTAGTGTATACCTAGGATGGAATTAATTACACATATCGGCACGACTGTTATTTTAATAAAAATGTAATGGTTTTGAGAGTAACTACTTGATATTAAACTTCTTACAAACTGTGGAAATGCATGTGAACGAGACATACAGTTCTTGCTTTGCGTATCACGCAAGACCAAGAAACAGTGGAACGTTTATGTAGAAATTCTTAGCAACCACGTCAAAAATTCGAGCTGTTATTGAAGAAAATGTAAAATCTGTAACTATATACCGTGCGTCCATTTCGATCTGCAGCCGAGAGATCGGGAGAAGCGTGGCGGGCGGCACTGACGGAGATGCCGACATTTGCGGCCTGAAATGCCCGCTTATTTTTATGGACATATGCAGACATTTATATAAATATTGCAAATCGAGCACTAACCTGTGTTATAAGAGTATGGTTTTAATTTTAGTAGCTTAGTGACTGTATGTGCCGATGATTTTGACACGCCCACCTCTTGTGAAACACGGCGTAGAGGTTTGTTTGGAGAACGTTCTAACGCTGCACCAATATCATCGAGTTTTGCTTCGGTTAGAATCCGTCGTTTTTGCTTAGGTGTTTTAAAATTTAACGATACAGTTTCTCGTAATTTAAGGACAAGATGTCTAACCGTATCTCTGTGTGGAGTTGAAACGCATGGGAATTTCTGTACAAATTACCTACACACGTCTCTACACGAGTTTGTTTTCACGTAGGTACGTGTCATACATAAAAAAATCTTTGTTCTAACGTGAATCTTGCGGCTGGCATTCCAATCGTCTCACTGACACGTCACACATACACACTACAATAACACAAACAAGTAACTGCAAGTAACCAAGAATAACACTCTTGCGCACAGTACGAAATTAACACGCTCTTGGTTTACATTGCTCGCCACTATATTTACAACTCTGTCTTCATCTAGTCGCGAAGGAACAAAAAACTCGAGCTCGGAGATTTCGGATTGCAAGGAAGCTCACGAACACTATTGACTTTTAACGGTTTCTTCTACAGCGTAATCTTGATACAGTGTTGCACATTCAAAACCTCCAAACGATCCCCATCGGCACAAAACTCTTTCAAGGATATAAACTTAAGCAGGACGTTACTGGTCAAAATTATGATTAAAATGCTTTATTATCTGTGGCTCTTAACATCGTTTCTAAAGCGTATTTTTTTGTGTATATAAGAGCAGAACTTGGATGAATTACAGAAGAACTTTTGCGTGTTATAACACAGGTTAGTGATCGTTTTGCAATATTTATATAAATGTCTGCATATGTCTATAAAAATAAGCGGGCATTACAGGCCGCAAATGTCGGCTTCTCCGTCAGCGCCGCCCGCCACGCTTCTCCCGATCTCTCGGCTGCAGATCGAAATGAACACATATAAGAATCCGACTGCAGGACGGCATAGAACGAGTCCGCCTGGTTTCAGTCTCTGGGTTCTCGGCCTGTGTATAAGACCGGTGGCAACCCAACATCGTGAGGAAATTGGGGAGCTACGAGTGACTGGCATAATCCGGTCTCTGGTATCTCCTATAACGGCTGGGAGTTCGACGTGCTGACCCACGTCACCCCATTACCGGTTGAAGATCTCCACACTTTTATGTAGGATTGTGGGAGGGAGACTGGCAGTCGGAGATAGACCAAGACCCTTCGAGGGCTGTCGCGCCATTGTTATTATTACTATATAAGAATAGCGAAAATAATGTTCTGAAGACTACCATTAGCACATCGTTTTTTGGCCAATTAGTATCGTCTCGATATACATTTGCATCCTTTGTTGTGTAAATGTATAAACGTCCGACTCATCCGTATTGTAGGATTCCTGAAAAATATATTTTTACATACAAATTAAATTACACGCATTTGTAGGCGACAATGCAAACTTGTGTCAACAAACTCGAAATCATATTTAGTTTAAAGGCATATAATTTATAGTCACAGTGAAAGTAGGAATGATCTGACTGACAGCTCTATGTTTGGTACGCAAGTGTAAAAAGACTTTATTAAGAAGGAAGAATCTAAGGTGCTTTTCGAAATTAGCAGGTGAAATCATGGATTAAAAATTGCATGTTGTATGTAACACTAACCACTCACCTACAGCTTCAATTGGTAGATATTTATTTACTTATCATGTACCTAAGTTTCGAATTGTTTCACAACTGGCGACGCGTATTTTTTCTCGCTTATTTTCTTTCAGATGTAGTTGTTTTTTCCAGACCGCTACCATTTTTTACCTTCTGCCACCCATGGAGATCCTTAATGAATGCATTATTGGGACGCAACTCCCAGAAAAGAGAATACCTTAGTTTCATAAAACTTGAAGTAGGAATGGAGTGTTCAGTCACACATTTGACCTTAAAATTTTTCATATTTGCAGTTTTGCTTGCAACGCCACCATCAACCGAGCATTTTCTTTCTTGACATATAGTACGCTTCACCTATACCTTCGGCGCGTGAACTACCTCCATGGCAGTCACCCGCTGTTGCCGCCTTTACGTACGAAGGAACTGCGGTCAAACAGCCAATTAGGCCTACCGCTGCCACCCTGTTTGGGCAAAAAGCGGCAACTTTAAAATCCCTCCTCCCGAAGCAGCCAGCAGGGGAAAACAGAATTTTGTCAAAATAGCCGTTCTGCATTGTGAATGGGGCCGGCTGTTACGGTGGTCATACTTTAGCTGTAGCGCTTTGCCCGGCCGTCATATTGCAACGTTTACTGAATAGATGATCTGTGATATTACGTTAAGTCGTTTCGGATCGTGACATTGGTGTTTGCTTAGTCCTTCCAATATATATTTTTTAATTTCTGAAAATTTCGGAGGAGTTTGTAGCCCATCAGCTTGTAACGGGGTTTGACCACTCGTCCGGAAGACCGAAGTCCCCAGTTCGAGGTGCCAAACAACTCTACCGCTAGTCCGTAGGTTCAGGGTTCCGCGGCCGCCCGATTGGACGGTCGTCGGTCCTTGGTTCGCGTCTCCGGTTAAGGAAACACGATTCCTACCACCAGCTAACGGTTTAATTCCAGGTTCATGTCACCGGGTCGGTTATTTACACCTCCGGCGGTAAGCCACGTCGTGCATAAAGTGGTGCTGTTATTCATTTATACCAATAATAATAATAATAATTGTAATAATAGAAAACTATAACCCTTCTGGTCAATGGAGACAAGCTATGCAGCTTCAAACTCAGGACTAAAACCAAAAATATCGACCATACGAGGATATACATCTATACGTACATATAAATGAATCAAGAACACCTGTAGGATAACGAATATATACGTGTATTCGGCAAATATAAACACAACAATGATAATATAACACATTCCTTGTACATATCCCCTCGCTCTCATTCCATCATGCACACACACACACACGCTGCAGGGGTGAACACAATATACCATTACTTGATAAAATATCTAACCGCCTCTTTGGTTTATTTCCCGTGTACCTTCGAATTTGAGATTTCTATTAGCCCCTTAGGCTTGCTTTCAATGTAAATAAGCGCGGCCAGCACTCTGTCACGAATGAGACGCGATTAGCTAGGCGTCATAGTTACAAAAGTAAATAATAATCGACATTACACATTGCTGAGGCACTACAATGCAAATAAGCATACACTAAATGAATGACAAGAGGAAATTAACTTGATTACAAGTACACGAGTGCTGATAGTACAAACGACCGTAATATAAACTAGGATATATTCAAAATGATTAACTCAGCTATACTATTGAGTACCTAGTTTTTCTGATACCTATATCTATCAAAGAGCACGGTCGAAAAGATAAAAACACAAACATATAATTACTCATATAAATACTCGGCGCGAGAATAGGAAAACAATAACAAATAGTAGGTCTTTTACATTTATAGAATTTCGAAGGGTGAGCGAAATAGGTTCTTAATTTATGAAGATTTACAGTACTTTCGATTTGATTGGCCTAAATAATTAGTAGTTGCAGGCAACATTGTTCGATTTCATCTCGCTTTGTGTTATGACTCCAGTGGCGACCTAGGTGGACAAATGTTCACTCTCACACATAAAGAGAAAACTGGAGGATACTATACCGACTCAATGGCGGCGTGGTCCTCGCTGATGTCAACTGTCCTCGTTGCGGCGTCCCGACGATACTCGTGGCTATGACAGTCTGTCCTCCTGGCGGGCAAAAACTGTCTCTTCGACTTAGACGTAACATTCATTTTTCTTCCTATTTTCCATCGCGGCGACGAAGATGGGCGGAAAAAGCACCTCGCTTCCATCTGTCTGCTCGGGCGTTGCATCCGATCATGGCTTCAATGGCCGTTCGGGGATACGCAGGGCGTCGGGTCGTCTAAGGGCGGACGTCGTTTCATCTCTCTCTTTTCTCTATCTCTTCTTCTTTTCTCGGCGTAACATCCGTCTCACCGTTGTGGTACTTTCGTCTCTCATCTGGGTTGGCAATGCGAGTTGTCGCTGCGGCGTGGCTTTCATCTCAGACGCCGTTATGCAAGCGTCGTGGTGCGGTTCTCTTGACTTAAGGCGTCGTATACTTAAGCAGGCGTCGTGGCTTCTTCTCTTGGCTTCATGGCAGCAGTAATCGGAAACCCGAAGGTCCCGTCCCTCTCGTAGTTTTTAACCGCCCATGGTTATTCAATGTCCCTCCTTACAAAAAGGGGAAAAAACACACATGGAGCACGTGAAACACGTAATTAACACGGCCTCAATTCCTGGCACTGTCACTGGGATCACACACTCACGGCAATTAACACGACGCGGTCGAAAAGTTAAAACAAAGCAAAGTTCCGTATCTCGCGCAAAGTGACGCGGAGATGGTGTTCGGTCTGAATATGGCGCTAAACTGTGTCGGTCCTCTGGAGTCCAGGGGTATTTAAGGAAAACTTGAAACTTCAAAAATCAACCGCCTCGCAGTTCGTTAGCTTAGAAAAAAATGCTGGACCCTGGTCTTTCTTCCAAGCTCGTTGTCTACTTGGGTGGTTGGGGGTGAAGGAAAAAACACAGAGCAGTCCTCACACGTGTTGCGACAGAACTCCCCTCGGTTGGCAGCTCGGACGTTCTTTCTATTGCTGGACAAGTAAAAGTCACCCTTAGTGTCAAAAATTCCACAAGTCGCTATTGTTTTCCTACCCTCGCCGTCTAGAACCGAAAATCCAAGAAAAGCCAAAAAGCACAACTGGCTACAGAAAGTTGTTAAGAGTATTTACGAAATTCTAAAATACACTCACATAAACTACAAAAAAGATGTGACAAAAGTAATTGTCACATCTCGCCCCCCCTAACTTCAAAAAAAAAATTGTAGGCTTTAAAAATCGCTCTCGGCTGGGGAGATTTTTTAAGGTTACATATTTTTTAAAAAAAAAAACACCCTGTATATGAACACTTTTTTGAAACACCCTGTATATGAATCGAATCTATACTTGAAAAATGCTTTTATGAGTAAATACACAATAAAACAATCCTTAAAGGACGTAAAAAGATAATACATTGGAATATACGCATATAAAAATCAATAATGACACAAGAGTAAAATATAAAAATATAACTAGTCCATTAACATATACTTCTATTCTCTAAGAGCGGTCTCCCGAACGCTGAAGTCCGGAGACGCCAGGTGTTGGAGAGTCACTTCTTGTTTGCACCTGATTTCGCTCTACTGTCCCTCGGTCTGACTGCGGGCTCCTTGATCGACTGTGGGGTCGGTAATACCCATCACGTACCTGACCTAGTTGAAACTTATCGTCGCGGTTGCCCTGCACTGTGCCGTGCGGCGGTCGACGCATATTTCCTCCTCCACGTCTGCCTCTCTGGTACTGCAGCTGTTCTCTCTGTGGCGAAGGTGGTAAGGGATGAAAGTTCTGATCATTGGCGCGTGGATCGTGGTGCTGTCCTCGCCGAACCATCTGAACTCGCTGTCGTCGGTCCCGGCCGTGACGATCATCTTCTCGTCTGGGACGCTTAGTCCAGCGCTCTGACCTGTCGCGTTCTTCTTCTTCTGAGCACTGGTATAAGTTCTCCAGCGTCAGCGACATCGAGTCGGGGTCGAACACACAACTGCCATTAAGGTGACGCCGGACATCTTGAGGAAAATGATATATCAGCGCCGCGATTATTTCTGGAGCCGTCATTTGAGGCTGCAGTGCCTTGAATTCATTATATTTTTTCCAGAAATATTGCGCGTACGTAACTCCCGCGTTTCGGCTGTAACGTTCATTGCGCAGTAACATTAACATGCGTTCTACTTGGATCGGCCGCTGAAAGTGCCCTAGGAACATCTCCCGGAAAGCTTCATAAGATGTGAAATGCCTTTCATTCGTTTGAAACCAATTTTTCGCCCGATCTTCCATTAATCCCCGCAGTACAAGGATCTTTTCATCATTCCCTAAGGACAGCTCCTCTGAGGTAGTTTCAAACCGTTCCAAAAATGCAGACGGTAAAACCCGATCAGCCCCGTTGAATCTTTTGAAATGGTTCTTGTATTCAAGTGGGAAAATTGCTCGCCTCGCAATTGTGGGTGGCGAATAATGACCTTCGCAGCTGGTGGTCGCTGGTCGAGTGGGTAAACCGGGGAAACTCTCATTTACTGCCGGCTCATAGACACTTGTCAATTCAGGCGAAGGCTGCTCATTATTGCTGGTGGCCGAAGTACCTGGGTTTGTCCTCGTAGCCGTGGGCGTTTCTCGTCGCTGAGGGTGAGAAAGGTCCAAACTGTCCATTCTTTTTTCCAAGGCCTGTATCCTTTGGGAATGGTCATCAATCTCGCCTATTGTTCTCGTCACGCGCGCTCTCAAACCTTCAGAGTTTTTGTGACAGCTCGCCTCAAGCTGGGCCGAAGATCTTCTCATAAGTGTCAGTTCCTCTTCCGTGTGGTCTGTCCGTCTCGACAGTGTTGCCAACTGCTGGTCCTGGTCATCAACACGGGAATCCAAGCGAGCGATTTCCGCGGTGAGTTTCTGCTCACTGTCTTGCAAGCGCGTGGAAAAACGTTCAGTCATTTGTTCCACCGAAACACGCACCACTTCCTGGAATCGGGTCTCAAGCTGTTCGATTCGCTTTTGTGTGTCTGCATGCTCCGCCCGGATCAGCTGTCTTATCATCTCGAACATCCTGTCGTTGGTGCCGGCGCCATTCTTCAATGCATCATCTGTTTTTTCCATCGGAGCGACATCTTCCGGGGGGGAAACGGTCAGCTGATTCGGATCTTCAGAAGGTGGCGTGGATTCAGTATTTACCACTAAGCCCCCGTGTCCTGGAGTTCCTGACGAAATAGCACAAGTACTACAGCGCGGCTGCGCTTCGTTCAACGGGTCCATTTCACCTAATGGGATTTCAATCCCACAAACTACACAATTCCGTGCTTCGCTCATCTTTCGATAAATAATTTTCTCACTTCTCAATTTCATTAGATATTTAAAACACTCACTATGACCTGAGGTCGTCAGAAAATAAATCTGCACTTCAAAAATATATAACGCACTACAGAAAAACAATACAAACAATTACCTATCAAAAATGCAGAGAGGAGGACACGACGGGTCCTTTCCTGCTACCTTGTAGAAGCCTAATGAAAATAAAAACGACGCGCACACACAAAAAATTGCCACTAAATCTGTATAACATACTTCCTTGAAATATCGCCCTTGCCGATGTTTGCCTACATAATTGCCCTTTACGTTAATCAAATTCGCGCCGAGATAACATAAACACCGAATACAAAATATGGATATCAATAAACATAGCAAAATACGTATAAAAACATTTCAACGCTTACTGAAAAAATATTATGCACTTGTAAAACTACTACCATTACACTCCCGACGAAGGCGAAAAAGAAGACCGGTCCCTGTTCGGGATGCCAAATTGTAAGCGGGGTTTGACCACTCGTCCGGAAGACCGAAGTCCCCAGTTCGAGGTGCCAAACAACTCTACCGCTAGTCCGTAGGTTCAGGGTTCCGCGGCCGCCCGATTGGACGGTCGTCGGTCCTTGGTTCGCGTCTCCGGTTAAGGAAACACGATTCCTACCACCAGCTAACGGTTTAATTCCAGGTTCATGTCACCGGGTCGGTTATTTACACCTCCGGCGGTAAGCCACGTCGTGCATAAAGTGGTGCTGTTATTCATTTATACCAATAATAATAATAATAATTGTAATAATAGAAAACTATAACCCTTCTGGTCAATGGAGACAAGCTATGCAGCTTCAAACTCAGGACTAAAACCAAAAATATCGACCATACGAGGATATACATCTATACGTACATATAAATGAATCAAGAACACCTGTAGGATAACGAATATATACGTGTATTCGGCAAATATAAACACAACAATGATAATATAACACATTCCTTGTACATATCCCCTCGCTCTCATTCCATCATGCACACACACACACACGCTGCAGGGGTGAACACAATATACCATTACTTGATAAAATATCTAACCGCCTCTTTGGTTTATTTCCCGTGTACCTTCGAATTTGAGATTTCTATTAGCCCCTTAGGCTTGCTTTCAATGTAAATAAGCGCGGCCAGCACTCTGTCACGAATGAGACGCGATTAGCTAGGCGTCATAGTTACAAAAGTAAATAATAATCGACATTACACATTGCTGAGGCACTACAATGCAAATAAGCATACACTAAATGAATGACAAGAGGAAATTAACTTGATTACAAGTACACGAGTGCTGATAGTACAAACGACCGTAATATAAACTAGGATATATTCAAAATGATTAACTCAGCTATACTATTGAGTACCTAGTTTTTCTGATACCTATATCTATCAAAGAGCACGGTCGAAAAGATAAAAACACAAACATATAATTACTCATATAAATACTCGGCGCGAGAATAGGAAAACAATAACAAATAGTAGGTCTTTTACATTTATAGAATTTCGAAGGGTGAGCGAAATAGGTTCTTAATTTATGAAGATTTACAGTACTTTCGATTTGATTGGCCTAAATAATTAGTAGTTGCAGGCAACATTGTTCGATTTCATCTCGCTTTGTGTTATGACTCCAGTGGCGACCTAGGTGGACAAATGTTCACTCTCACACATAAAGAGAAAACTGGAGGATACTATACCGACTCAATGGCGGCGTGGTCCTCGCTGATGTCAACTGTCCTCGTTGCGGCGTCCCGACGATACTCGTGGCTATGACAGTCTGTCCTCCTGGCGGGCAAAAACTGTCTCTTCGACTTAGACGTAACATTCATTTTTCTTCCTATTTTCCATCGCGGCGACGAAGATGGGCGGAAAAAGCACCTCGCTTCCATCTGTCTGCTCGGGCGTTGCATCCGATCATGGCTTCAATGGCCGTTCGGGGATACGCAGGGCGTCGGGTCGTCTAAGGGCGGACGTCGTTTCATCTCTCTCTTTTCTCTATCTCTTCTTCTTTTCTCGGCGTAACATCCGTCTCACCGTTGTGGTACTTTCGTCTCTCATCTGGGTTGGCAATGCGAGTTGTCGCTGCGGCGTGGCTTTCATCTCAGACGCCGTTATGCAAGCGTCGTGGTGCGGTTCTCTTGACTTAAGGCGTCGTATACTTAAGCAGGCGTCGTGGCTTCTTCTCTTGGCTTCATGGCAGCAGTAATCGGAAACCCGAAGGTCCCGTCCCTCTCGTAGTTTTTAACCGCCCATGGTTATTCAATGTCCCTCCTTACAAAAAGGGGAAAAAACACACATGGAGCACGTGAAACACGTAATTAACACGGCCTCAATTCCTGGCACTGTCACTGGGATCACACACTCACGGCAATTAACACGACGCGGTCGAAAAGTTAAAACAAAGCAAAGTTCCGTATCTCGCGCAAAGTGACGCGGAGATGGTGTTCGGTCTGAATATGGCGCTAAACTGTGTCGGTCCTCTGGAGTCCAGGGGTATTTAAGGAAAACTTGAAACTTCAAAAATCAACCGCCTCGCAGTTCGTTAGCTTAGAAAAAAATGCTGGACCCTGGTCTTTCTTCCAAGCTCGTTGTCTACTTGGGTGGTTGGGGGTGAAGGAAAAAACACAGAGCAGTCCTCACACGTGTTGCGACAGAACTCCCCTCGGTTGGCAGCTCGGACGTTCTTTCTATTGCTGGACAAGTAAAAGTCACCCTTAGTGTCAAAAATTCCACAAGTCGCTATTGTTTTCCTACCCTCGCCGTCTAGAACCGAAAATCCAAGAAAAGCCAAAAAGCACAACTGGCTACAGAAAGTTGTTAAGAGTATTTACGAAATTCTAAAATACACTCACATAAACTACAAAAAAGACTGGTGACAAAAGTAATTGTCACAAGCTCCCCCTTATGTACGCCCGTTGCTGTCAGCATGTGCCTTCATGACACTGCCCAATGCACAGAAGATACCTTTTTTCTTAACAAGGCAAGTGTGTCTCTCTAACATCACCAGTAAAATCCACCCCGTTTAAGCGCACATGTAACATTAAAAATGATTGAGAAATAGTGATGGACAATTTAGTTCATGTATCTTTCACTTTAAGACAAAAATGTTAAAAATAATGTTTTAAATGTTTAAAAATGTTTATAAAACACTTCTATAAGAGAATAATTTATGTATGGAACATCTTTTCTCAGTACTTAACCTACGTTGTGTTAATTTCAATCTATTTGTTGCATTCACAATAAAATGTGATATTTCGAGAAACAGAAACCTAGAGTAGGGACTGGCAACTGTGTAATAGTTGAACCTCTACTAGATTTACAACTGACAGTTTTTTTTTTAAGAATTTAGTTAAGTGTGTGCTTTATAACTAGAGTTACGGCCCCTCCTCGAATGATAGAGATATGGAAGTAAATCTTCTTGACATAAGTTTTAAACGTTTTTCTTAAAACATGTTTCATTTTTATTCATCGTTTAAAACATTAAAGCACGTTTTATTGGTTTCTTTAAAGAAATCTCAAATTTTGCCAACCCTGATCTTTGAACTTGACTGTACTTGAACGATGCGATGACGACTGTTGAATGCTGGAAAGCGTGTTACGGGTCGGTTGAAACGTCATCGCCTGACTGAGGTCAGCGTGTCGCTGCCCAAAAACAGAAGGTCACTCAGGTCAGTCCTGCTGTTTCCCGGCGTGCCTTACGTGAGTCCTTTCCCATCGAATTATCACACTTTTCATTCCCATTATAAAAGTATTCAACGTTATACAACGTACGGAAGAAGAGAAGGTTCGACACGATATTTGCAGCTTTGAACAGTTTTTCACTGTTTGAAACTTTGCACTTACTGGTTGACATTGCGCGCAACTTGCAGGGTGCAAATTTGTTCGTGATGCAAGCTTTGTTCTATGCCACACACGTGCAACCGCTGGCCCGCGGGCCATATCCGGCCCGTGAAGGCCTCTCGCCTAGCTATCCATGTTAATAATTACAATCAATATTTGAATGTTTGATTGCGAAACAGAAGTGGAATTGTTGGACAGATTACGACCAATCGGCGTAAAACTGTTCTACGCAACCGATGTTAGAAAGTTGAAACGTAACGTTTAGTTTATGTTTTTAAATTAAAAACAATCTTCTTTGGTCAGTATATTGGATTTTTAGTTAGCCTATAGTCAATAGCGCCAGCCACCCGCGTGTTGTCAAAATACAACGTTCGGCAAAGTTTGTTAAGACAGACCCAAACTGCAACATTATTGACCCTTAGGCATCTACTAACACGCTTCCATTGTTTTAATCCACTGCAGCAAATGGGGACACCAAGATTCCTCGAAATCCTTTACATTGACATCAATCTTCGCGAAGCATCCCCAAATGACGTAACATGTTGACAATACTGTTTACTTGGTTACCGAACTCAGTGTTGCCAGTGTCCTTGTTTTTGTTGTCCATCCGTTGCATTACGCTCTTGTCTTGCCACCAAGATATATTTTCAGCTAGCCATTGGTACGAGTTGCATGGAGGTGCAAGATGAGCATGCAGATCAAAACATGATGTTTCGTGCAATGTGTTTTACACTGGACGCAATGTGAGTGAACATATACCGGAGATGCAGGCCCACTTGTTTTCTTATACTTAGAGCAACTGCTCGATTCGTGGTCTTGTCTGTACTTATCTCTATTGCATGAATGTTTGGCAATATGTGTTGCAATCTTGGCGTTCATTTACACTCAACTATGTTGTATATTTGATTTTACAGTAACAATTCTGGACAAACGATGATGGGTTTTGTTAGCGCACCCTTCTACCCAATTAAATTGCAAACATGAAACCTTTTCAAGCTTCCCCGATGGCGCAGTGGTAGCGTCTTCGCCTTGTAATTAAAGAGTCCCGAGTTCGATACCTGGTGCAGGCACATAGTGGTTCGGATCCCATTTTAAACTGTAGGTCCAGTCCCGATTAGCCTTACTGTGCATAAAGGGGACTTAAAACAACAAGTCAATCAAACAATCAATTAAACATTTTCAAACCGCAAAGAAGGCAGGGGGATGAGAGAGAGAGAGATAGGAAGAAAAGCATAAAGCATGGAAAAGAAAAACAGAAAATTAGGAAGAAAGGGATTGAAAAGCAGAATATTAAGGAGAGAGAGAGAGAGAGGAGGACAGTAATTAAAAATAACAAGAAAGAGGCAATAAAAGACGGAGAGAGAAAGCAAAAAAACAGAAAACTAGAGAGGAAGAAAGTGAGAAAACAGATAATTATGCAGAGAACTTAGAGTATGGGGTTATACCTGAGCAAACAAAAAAAAAATCGATCAGACAATTCGATTATAGATGGCGGGGAAGGAACTTCCGGTTTGGACATTTTTCCAATGTAAACAAGTGGAATACAGATCGTCACCGAACTTATTTTCTAATAAAGGATCGAAAAAAAATGATCACTTGAAATTTTTCAGTGATGTAGAGAAACAAATGTACCTAGAAAAGATTGGCAATTTCCCGGATTATTTGGATGAAGATTTACTGAAGATTAGTAGTCTTTTCCAAGACAATGTTGATCTTCTACCAACAGTTTCGTGTTGAGACTTCTGCAGGTTGTAATAAAGCTTACATAAACTATAAGCATTTAAATACTTCAATTTCACAACAGTAAAATGTATAATTTTCGAATTTGTGTAGTCAAACACAGCCCCTTTAATTTTATCATATAGCTTAGATAGAGCGTCGTCAGAAATTTTTGTAGGGGGTAAAGGCCAGTAATAAAAGTAGAATAATAGAATTAATGATAATAATAATAATAACTGTTACAAATGTTATACAATAAATAATTACTAAACTATTGAAATAATCAAATTTATTTCTAAATTTATTATTAGCCTATTATTTATTTATTAATGCTATTTGAGTGCATATCCAGCACAACCGTTACAATATTGAAACGCACAGTTATTGTATTTTATTATTAACTTTTGCAAGTGTCGTTCAAGAAAAGACTTTAGAAGTTAGTAAAAAATACTAATAAAGTTTACATTGATTACATTAAATTATAAAATTATAATTTTTGGTATTCTGGATGATTATAAACAGTTTCAATTTTTAAATATAGTCAACACATGTGCGTTAGACGATTATGATTTTTGAAACACGTAAAACATTTTCATTTGAATGACTCCGGTGATGTAGTGTCGACTATAGAGCCTATTCCCTCGTGTGTGTGTCCAGTCTTTTCGCTTTACTGCCTGAATCCACTGATTTTCCGTATCGGATCTGTTTGAAAACTATGCATAGATACCCGAGAAAAAATATTTGTTCCCAACGTGATGTTGTAACCACAAGCCACACTATGATTGTCGCCTTTTCTTAACACACTGCCTTTACACCTTTGAACTCATGTTATTCTATTGAAAACCGGAAGTATTCCTGCCCGCGCTAAGGAAGCACAGAAATGTAAATATCCGGTGAACATCCCCCATAGAAGGTATAGAGAGAGCGTGTGTGACGTCAGCTGAAGCCAAAATAGCTTGCGGCGGCCGCCATGTTGGGATGTGCTACACGGCTGTTGTGTCCATTTGTTAACATTCAGCGAGAGGGAATTTCGTCGGGAAAATTAAGGCTGCTTGTTATGCTTCGTTATGTTTAAATCGTCAGAAACAATAACACGAAGTTCTTAGTAACTAGTTTTGATGAAAAAACAAAAAGATCGAGACCTTTTTATGTACTGAGGCGTGCTCATTTACCATATGTAATGAATGCTACGTTAGTATACCAGAAAGAATTTAATGAAATAACAATAGGATCAAAATAGGAGTTGCATTATAACTCCTACACTCGTTAATGCATCACAAAACATTATTATATAAATATATGAGCTATGTACAAAGGTTTAACACGATTTAATAACACAATTTACGCCATCTCAATAAGTAAGCCTAAGTCGAGATTATAGGTAGATTTCGGACCGAAACATCAGGCGATAGGCGACAAAAGACAGGAGCCCGTTCATTCAATGGAAGCATTCAGGCCGAAGCGACAGGCGACAAGCGATAAGTGTCTCTTGGCAACAAACTCTCTGAAATGAATGCAATTTTTTAAACCGAAGCGACACGACAAATTGTCGCTCGCGTGTCACTCGGACTGGGTCATTTTCCCAATACCGTACATTGTGTCGCTTCGGTGTGTTGTTCGCGCATCTGCGGTGAATATTTTGCTTTGGTGAGAATTCACATCGAAGCAACAGGCGACACGTGTCCCTTGGGAACGAGCCAATCAACAGCAAACGTTTTACACCGTAGCGACATGACAGGCTGCACCATCAGAAATAAATTAGACCTTCCGAACCGAAGCCAAGCTGCACGTGTTTACACCTGCCTTAGCGGCAAGACAGACCGCACAAGACTGCATTGGTGAAATCCTCAAGCGACACGTCGTGTCGCCTGTCGCTTTGGTATGAATTCTCCTTTAGACTGAAGGGGCTCTTGTCGCTTGCCACTCTGTTGTGAATTCTCAGGTGCTCGCGCGATACATGCCGCTTGGGAACGAGCCAATCAACAGCAACGTTTCACACCATAGAGGTGACAGGTCGCACCAGCCTGCCTTTGATTGGCGAAACCCTTAAGATACACATACCGCGTGTCACATTTCGGTGTAAAATCGCCCTAAAAGCAAGCATTCACCGTGCATGCGCTACAAAGAGACCGAGGCGACACGATAAATGCTGTTCGGATAACGGATCAGTCTGAGTGTGACATGCAGCTTGCCGTGTCGCTTCGGTTCGAAAAGTTGCATTAATTTCTGAGCGGCACATGTTGCTTGTCGCTTCGGTCTGAATAGAGATATTTCATAACGAAACAACAAGCTATACGTGCCGCTTTGAAGATTTCACCAATGTAGCCTTGTGCGGTGTCTTGCCGCTAAGGCAGGTGTAAACGTTAGCTTGCTCGTTCCGACGCGACATGAGTCGCGTGTACATTAGTTCTGGAAACTCCATTATTAGAGGCCACAAGTGACACGTGCTCCTTCAGTCTGAAGCAAAAGAATTAACTGTGTATGCCCCATCAACAGACAGAGGCGACACGGTGGACGGTATTAAGAAAACGGCCTAGTTTGAGCGACACGTGTAGCTTGGCGTGTCGCTTCGGTTCGGAAGGTCTCATTTATTTCTGACGGTTGGTTTCCAAGCGCTACGTCTCTCTTTTTCCATGTCTGAAGTCTCTCTTTGTTCTTTCAATGAATTTACATTCCATAAAGTTCTTCACACGTATAAACATTTGCAATAGTTACCTTTATGAAACGTGCGAACGATTTTCGCTATTCCGATGTGTCACAATTTTGAATGTAAAATTTTATACATACCGTTAATAATAATACCACTAATGAAATTACAACGGAAATGCGTGTATAATAAACTTAAATATGTTGTAAGCATGTTTATCTGGGGACCTCTCAATTCCTTCTTTTTTAAAAACATTTCTCCCACGTCTATTGTTGCATCCGAAAGCTGCGCACAGAGGCATAGCTTCTTATTTATTATCTACTCGCAGTGTCACTGAAATGTATGCACTATAAACGAACATTCCACGCTCAGGTCCCTACTTCCACCACTGTATCAGCTGTAACTGTGGCACATCCCAAGATGGCGGCTTTACCTCACCCCCTTCCCCTCACGGCTTCATTCCCCTCGCCCAGAAAACACGCTTGCGCGCTCTCTATTCCTTCTATACTCTAACGCAGAGAAGAAATAAATCGCAAAGAAGAAATATAAAATGAGAGAAAGAAAGAAAGAAATTGAAAAGAAAAACTGAAAATTAGAGACAGAGAAAGATATTGAAAAGAAAAACACAATTACAGAGAGGAAGAAAGAAATTGAAAAGAGAAAAACAGAAAGTTAGAGAGAGGAAAAGGAGTAGAAATGGGAGAACGAGGCGATAGAAACAAAGGAAGAGTGAAAGAAGAAAAGAGAAAGTGAAAGTGAAAGAAAGGATAAAAAGAGAAAGAAGGAAGTAGAAAAGTGAAAGTAAGGGGGTGAGAGAGAAAAGATATAGAAAAAGTGGAGAAGAAAATATGATGATGAAAGGAAGAAAGAAAGAACAGAATAGTTAAGAGATAGAGAAAAGTTAGAAGAAAGAGAGAAGAAATGCGAAAAATGGGAAATGATACAAGAAGAAGAAATTCATCTATCTGCGAAGCAGAGTTTATCCTTGCGTCTAGCGAAAGAAGTTCTCTGGAAATGTCGCTGTCTGCATCTATAAAATAAGCAAGGAGAACGCTGGGGTGCGTCAAGTACCTGAGCATTCGGTGAGCAAAGTAAACGTTGAAGTATCAGCTCAGTGAGCGATGCTGATTTGCTCATTGAGTGAACTTTTCAGTCACTCGGCATAGAAGTTCGATACCCGGTGGAGGCACATGGCACAGTAGTTTGGATCCCACTTTAAACTGTAGGTCCAGTCCTGATTAGCATATTTGTCCCATTAAGTGAACTTAAAACAACAAATTCAATACAATCCAACTCAACATAGATAGTGCTATGGACTACAAATGTACATCTTTCATATATATGAGAAAAATTAATTTTGGAAATATCGAATTATATAATTTTCGATGATTCGAAATATCGAATAAATAATTCGATGTCTCGAAATACTGAATACTTACTTTAATTTTCGATATCTCGAAATATAGATAGGAGCATGGCATACATAGGAAAAATAATCTCTCCATTCGTTTAGTAAACATATTCGATGAACTGTATAATCAAAACAATAGTTGCCGAAAACATTACATTGTTTCAGACGGTTTTGAAAGATTCTGTATGATTCAGCGAGATGTCCGGGAACAATTGATTCACTCACGTAAATTTCTTCATAATTTCAGCGTCGACAACAATAATGAATAGTGTTATTTTTCAAAACTAAACCTACACAGTAACATGTTTCAATACCAATTTGTCAAATTTAAAAATAAGAGCCTAGCTGTAACGTAAAGTTACGTGTAAAACAATATTATTTTATTATTAATTTTTATTTAATATTATTAGTCCATATAAAACAAATATATATATATTAAAATTGTTTTGGTTAATTGTCAAAATTATAAATGTAAGCGTTGTCAATAAAATCAACACTTATAACAATGGCATTTGATAAAGGTTTACTCTTCTTGAACTAATGAAATTTAAACCTTTCCCGTTATTTCTGTATATGTACACGACCGTCGAGAGTAATTTCATTATATCGCAGAGGCGTCTCGTGAACGCATGCGTCAATTGTGGGAAAATAATTATTTCTATCTTTCACTTCAGATCTAAGAAATGTAATGTAAGCTTAGTTGAGTGCTCTCGTGTAAAGTAAATACTTCTCCTATATGAAGAAATTAGAATGTAGAAATGCTCATAAATGTCGTCGCAGAGCAAGCTGTCCTTTTTTCCACAATTGACGCATGCGTTCACGAGACGCTTCTGTTAAATCGGAATTAACAGCAAACTTTTCTTTCCTAAAAGAGGAAAGTTCAAGAAATAAAGTGGGCATCGAAATAAAGAAGCTTGTCTTGATGCACTACCCTTCTGGTGTGATAACGTCAAGGACACAGGTGAAATTTTGGCAGGAGAACAAACACGTGGTTCGTTCCATGGGCCTTAGTCGGTTCTCGAGACGGCAACACGTTTCAAGAATCCCTATCAAATGAATCGTTCAGCCCATTGTTGCCAACCCTGGATGTCATAATGTTACTAGTCTAGCTAGTTGATTTTATCGACACTGCTTATTTTTATCATTAGTTCAAGCGCGTTGGGTAAGGAACTGGATGAAGCGTAGGTGGACATCTTTGAAGGTGCCATCCCAGCATTTGTCTGGATTGACCTGGGGTGTCAAAAGTCAACCTCACTTCCACGTAGTACATCCCGGAAACTTCAGTCTTGCAGGTCAGCGAGGCTCTGGCGTCTGGGTCCACAGCAAGTATAATCCTCTTTGGGGGCTTGTGTCGTGTGCTGTTGTGTTTTTATCAACATTTATCCCCATCGCGATTAGCCAAAAGTGGCAGAAATGAGAAGTAATCTAATCTAATTCAATTCAGTCAATCAAGTCTGGAATGACTGAGTGTAATCACGGGGGGATTCAGCCAAGATTATTGGATGGATTATTTCAAATGCAGTTTTATTGTTAGAAATATCAAAATAATTCGTCATTTTTATCGTTTCTTATGTTCTTTGTCTAGTGCACTATCGTGAAAGAACACAAATATGCTATTGTTTCTTGTGAAACCTGGGTTAGGAGCAAGAAACGAAATGTTGAAGAAATCGCCACAATTCCTTCAAACCTCACTGCACTTCCCACACAAACTGGCAACATTGCTTTATAGATGTACCATTTCCTTTTTAAGACCGCTATGCAATCGCTTGAAGGAATTTTCAAGTGAAGTGCTCTTTCATACAGATACTTTCCGTAAGACAAGTATGCGACAAGTATGCGACCTTTCCACATATAAAATATACATTGCGCGTATCGTTACTCTACAAGGTCAGGTATTAAGTCTATGGATCTATTCGTTTGGTAAATTTTCGTAGCCTCTTGACAAGGTTCCCTTTTACCTTGGCACGCTATCGTCTCGTAAATTAGAAATCTCGACTAGGTCTCGTTCTGCTGCCATTCTCGTCTCTGGCTCGAAGGGAAAGTCTCAATCGCGTATCTGTAACACACTGTGTACGTTGTTTATCTTATATACAGGGTGTTCCTAAAAATGTATACGCATTTTAATAGGAAGTTCAAAATCAAGCATCCATTTTATTTTGAAGCAGTGGCATTGGACGAATACATTCCAAGAAGAGTTCATGCTCAGATGACCCGGACTGTACAGTGCAGTTTTGTGAGTGGTACTTGGCCAAATGTTGGTGGTCCTGCTCTTGTTCTATTTTACGGAGTGAACCTCTTTACTCACTCCACCACTGCTTTCTCATCCGGGCCTGGGACCGGCATTGGCGGAGTTCGAACACCCATGCCCATTCTGGGATTCGAACCGGGACCCCTGGCGTCGTAACGCACTGTGCTAACGACTCCGTCGCGGAGGTCTTTTTTGTATTATTTTGTAATTTTTAATTTTGATCATTTCAATGTTGACAATTTCAGCGTAAAGTGGCCATATGTGCTGTATCTGAAATTTTCTCAATAAATAAATAATCCGTCGACATAATTGGTACAAGGTTTGTAGTTCTGGCTCGCTGAGAAGTGAGTTGCTTTGGGCAGGGTAGAATAAATACACCCTAGCTTGTACCTGGGACTTCAATAAGTAGTTCCACTTCTGCGTTCTCTGTGTATGTAAGCAAAAATCACTAATGTAGCCTCCCCGATGGCGCAGTGGTAGCGTCGGCGCCTTGTAATCAAGGGGTCCCGGGTTCCATACCAGATGGAGGCACATTAGTGGGTCAGATCCCATTTTACACTGTAGGTCCAGTCCCGATTAGCCTTACTGTGCATAAGCACCACATCAATCAATCAAATAATCACTAATGCGTCGAAGGAACGCTACTCATCAATTTCAAGTTACATATTTTGAGGTATTTTTCATAAAATGCAGTATTGCGTCATTCCTCTAGTTTTCATTCAGTAATGCAGATATATTTTATATTTGTGAGCAAACATTCAAATATGATTTCTCTAAATATTCCGCAATTTTTATCAGATTGTAGCCCAACTTTCACTCCATCTTGTTTTAAACCAGGGTTCCGTATGTACTCCCTACTTCGCTATGACGTAGTCATTTCCCAAATGATCCTTGCTGATTCTGGGTACAGTGAATCGAACCTATGAATGAAGAAAGCAATCTTTAATTTTTGTTCTTTAGCCTCGATTTTCTGCCACTTTTGGCTAATCGCGTCGACGAGGATGAGTCATTAATGATTTCATGAATTTGATGAAGAGACACTCAATGAAGAACGTCTATGCTGACACGGGGATTCGAACCCGAGACCCCGGCGTCTGTGCGCGCTGTGCTAACCACTTGCGCACGGAGGTTGGCGAAGAAAAATCGAAGAGGACAAAGAATATTATTACATATTGTAATGTACCTATACTTGCTGCATATTTCGGCGTGTAAGGGGTGACAATTTCAGAAGACAAACCCAAAGCCAAAAATCAACCTCGCTTCCACGTTGTGCACCCAGGCTCTGGCGTCTGGACGTGCAGCCGGTATAATCTTATATAAGGCTTGTGTTGGAGGCCTCTTGCCCATAATGTGTCTGATTGTCTCATCATCCATTTAATCTTATCAACATTCATCCCCATCGTCGCGATTAGTCAAACGTGGCAGAAATTCGACTTAGATAAACCATTCAGTGACATGAAGAATCTGCGCTGTATTTTAAATTTTCTCAATAAAGAAATACATATTCCATACGTAAACCTTGGTCTTAGTAATAAGCAGGACTAGGAATCATATTTTTAGTCAGGCGAATTACCACTAAAATTTTGTAATATCTTTACGAATACTAATGTTTGTAGTGATTTAAGACAAATTTTTATGTCAATGTTTTTCCATATTTCTACATTTAATACATATTTTTACATATTTAAGGAGTACATCTTAATTTTACATATTTCAACGGGTTTATTTCACATATTGTTGATATTCCATCATTTTGGAATTGTTGCAAAGAAAGTAATTATGTGGCTCCATGAGCATTTTTAACTCTTGGCTTCGGCACGAGTTATGGTAGGAATTGTACGTATTAAAAAAAATTGTCATTTTTGATGCTTAGCGATTCATATTGGTTTCTTTGTTGAAATTGCCACTCTTTGATGGGTGACAAGTTCAAAACAGAAAATTAATAATTGAAGGTTACTATTAGAACATTTGTGTGCAAATAAAATAAAGTCTGAAACATTTTAATATTAATCCATACTGAATTAATCATTTTAGAAATGGTTGCAATAATAATAAAAAGAATGACTTTATCAATAAGTACATTTTATTAAGAATGTTTTGCTAAATTATTTGTCAAAGTATCAATTAATGAAAACCATGTAAAGTAGTTCTTGTTCAAATTATTATTTTGTAAAATGCATATCTTAACTTTGCAACAAGCTGGATTTTACAATCTCACCTATTCAATTAGGTTAAGCTCGTTTTCTGTGGGTTGTCATTTTAAGCATTAATACAATGGAAAATAATAAATTGTTTATTTTATTTGAAATCACACAAATGAGGAAGTCACAATGAAGTCTTCTCTTCATTGCACCGTTTTGGGTCATTTTACGCATGTGTTAGTCCATATTTAGCCAATGTTTAGTCCGTATTGTATGTATGTACATATAAATCCACTTGTTAGTACATATTAATCCCAGGCCTGGTAATAAGCTTAATTGTAACGTGATTTTCTTTTACAAGACCGCTGATGCTATGGTATGATAAAGTATTCATAATTTACCCCCTCCCTTGTTGCAGATGGGGTTTTCAACGAACCTGCAAGGCAGAGCTGCCCACGAGGCCCTTCTCTGTCGCCAGGACGCAGAGCTCCGTCTGCTGGACGCCATGCGCCGTTGCCTCTCCACCAAAGTGAAGTGCGACAGGGACTACGCCCTCTCCCTCAGCGCCGTGGCCATCCAGGGGCTGAGGATAGACCACATCGAGGACCTGGCCGGCAGTCTCGTGGCACAGGTGAGTCCTTGTAGGATGCAGAAATATTAACAGGCAACAGTGGCCATAGGTAAATCTTGATTTTTATTGGATGGGCACAAGACATCCTGCATGTGTGTGGTGTAATTTTCACACCAAGGCAATTTCTCCCCATCAGCATGAATTTACTCCAAAGAGGTCTACCGTAACAAGCTTAACTAACTTCACCCATTACGTATGCAATGTGCTGGATAAGACAGAACAAGTCGATGCAATATACACAGATTTTACTAAGGCATTTGACAAATTTGACCATGATCTATTACTACAGAAAATCGCTTCATTCAATGTTTCACTTAATACTTTAAATTTCTTTGCTTCATATTTGGCCGATCGAACGCAAACGGTAGATACAGAAATATCAAAAGTCGCCCTTTCACACCATATTCTGTTTTTTCACAAGGATCCAGTCTTTGTCCGCTTTTGTTTTTATTACTTATCAACGAATTACCGAATTGTATACAAAATTCTCAAAAGTTGAATTTTGCCGACGGTCTTAAGCTTTGCCTCGAAATAATCACCTACGAGGACTGTTTGAAACTACAGGAAGATGTAAGACTGATTTCTTGGTGTACAGTCACGGACACTGCCGGCTTGTAATGAATACATTGACTTTCAATGGAATCGTTACAAGCCGGCAGTGTCCATAACTGTACAAATAACAAGTTGAATCTCAACAAAATGCAGCATGATAACTTACTCAAAACGCGAAACACCTTATTTTGTTCTATATCGCATTAAAAATATACGATTCACACGCAAAAACGAAATTAAAGATCTCGGAGTGATCGACCCTAAGCTCAAATTTAGTAAGAATATTGAAACTGTTACTAACGATGCTTTCAAAAACTTACGTTTTCTAATCCGATCGAGCCACGACTTCACGAGAATAGAACCATCGTACGTTCAAAACTAGAATGCGTCAGTAATCTGGAATAGCATTCAAAATGACTTAATCCATAGAGTTGAACATATTCAGTCAAAGTTCCTTAGATACCTCAAATACAAAGCTTGTGAGGAACATCCAACGTTCCGTCCATATGAAAACCTACTTTCAGAGAACAACTTCAGCGAACCAGCACCCCTACAAGCAAGTGACTTACTCTTTCTTTACAAAATAATTAACGCTATAATAGACGATTCCAATATTTTATCAGCCGTAACATTTAGTTCCCGTTTTTAAAACATGTCCAAACACAAAATCTTTCATTTCCAGAGAGCGAAAACGTCAATTCTTTCCTCCGTTGTGGAGATCGTGCAACTCTTTCAACACAATTTTGACTGTAAATAACACAATTGAAATTTTCGGACTGAGTTTATACAACTTAAAGAAAATACTGAAACATTGCAGTGAATCTATTGTAAGAATATTATGTAAGTAATTATGCAACTAGAGCACTCACTCGGCCTGTTGGCTTCTATTAATAAATAAATAAATACAAGGGTTCGTTTTAGGTTCAATTTGTGGTCAGATAAAGTAACTGAATGTTTCTTTTTTAACTGTTTAATTAGCATTATACGTAGTTGCATGCGTGTGTATATTTTCTGTTTTTTGTTGTAAAATTTGGTCGTGAAGTACGCTGCTCCGTGGCTGGGTTACCTTCCCAGTGGCAGAGCTGCATGCCACCAGGCGCGTCCCCAGGTTGCGGATAGGGGAACGGCCAGCAGATATGTTGGCTAGCTGGAAACAGTCGCGGACAAGCAGCAGCAGGATTGGAGGAGGCAGTGAGATGTGGAGTGGCAACTGCATCTCGGTAAATGCTGAAAGTCTCCGAAGAAAATCCTGCGATGTGGCGAGGAGAGCCGCCACTAAATAAGCTCAGCTACTGCTGCTTTGCAGTAAGGGGAGGGATCCCCAAAGGCTAAGGGAAGGAAACCCTGACAGAAAACCGAGGGGCAGGAAGGACTCCGAAGGCACGCTAATGCCAACCTACCTAGGGGAGAAAACCCTATACAAATCCTGGTCCTCCAGGTTGGGGGTTGGGCGTGGGGCCGACAACCCCACCCTGGAAAAAAAAAAATAAAACCGTTGTGAAACCAATGCAACAGCCTCGGATGATGGATGGACGTAATGGAATTCGAACCTGGCGATATTTAGGGACTAATGATTTATCACTTGCAACATGGAATGTCAGGACTTTGTTAAGACCTGGGAAAATGAATGAAGTGTCAAACGAGATATTAAAATTTAGGTATGATCTGGTTGCACTTCAGGAAATTAGATGGCAGGGACAAGGAAGAATTGATAAGCCTGGGTACACATTATTTTATAGTGGACCAGAGAGGAGGACCGGACAATTCGGTGTAGGCTTTATAATAACCAAAAAGATGAGAAAAAGTCTTATGGAATTTGAAGCAATTAATGAAAGGATGTGTAGAATACGGTTGAGAGGAAGATTTAGAAACATAACAATTATAAATGCACATGCGCCCACAGAAGAGAAAGATGAGAACGAGAAAGAAGAGTTCTATGACAATCTGGAACAAGCATGTGGAAAGATCCAAAAGTATGACATGGTAACCGTATTGGGCGACTTTAATGCTCAGATAGGAAAGGACAAGAATCAACAAGGGGTTTCAGGGCGGCATACTCTCCACGCAGAAAACAATGAGAATGGGAACCTTCTTTGCCAGTTTGCTGTCAGGAACAACATGATCATAACAAGTACCTGTTTCGAACATAAAAGAATTCACTTAGGAACATGGAAGGCACCTAATGGAACAATAAGCCAGATTGATCATATACTGGTTAATGCACGTCATGCCTCATCAGTTATTGACGTGAGAAGCTGCAGAGGGCCCAATTGTGATAGCGACCACTACCTGGTAAAATTAGTAATGAGGGAAAAATTGATAGCGGTGCAAAGAAACGAGATGGCCAAGAGAAAGAAGTGGAATATGAAAAAAATGAAAGACGAAGAAGTAATTAGTGAATATGTAAGTAAGGTACAGAGTAAACTGAAGGAGAAAGAGAATAACAGACTTCGAGTGGTTGAGGAGGAATGGGAAATAATAGAAGGAGTGATAAAGGAGGCAGCACAAGAAACTTTTGGAGAAGAGAAAACTAAAAGGAATGAGTGGTTTGATGAAGAGTGCATACAGGTTATAGATGAGAAGAATAAAGCTAGAGAGAGAATGCTACAGAGGGAAACTCGAAGTAATACTGAGAGGTATAAAGAACTAAGAAGGAAAGCACATAGGGTATGCAAGGAAAAGAAGAAAATGATGTATAAAAAGAAGATGCAAGAAATAGAAGAACTAAATCAGCAAAGTGAAATAAGAAAATTCTATAGAGCTATAAATAGAATGAGAATAGGATTTGAGCCAAGAATAGAAGTATGTAAGGATAAGAATGGGAAAGTAATTGTAGAAGAGAATCAGATACTCAATAGATGGGCAGAGCACTTTAAAGAGATTTTGAATAAAGTGGAAGACCAAGAAGAAGAAGAGCAGTATAATAGGAATATACAAAATAGGGATGGTCATGAGGTACAAGTACCTAGTATTAAAGAAGTTGAATTTGTAATGAAGAAAATGAGTAATAATAGAGTTCC
Organism: Lepisma saccharinum; assembly: GCF_977018435.1. NCBI lineage: Eukaryota > Metazoa > Arthropoda > Insecta > Zygentoma > Lepismatidae > Lepisma > Lepisma saccharinum. The sequence goes on from NC_139243.1 coordinate 80,432,903, forward strand.
AGGCGAGGATGAGGTGATAATTGAACTTATCAAACTTGGTGGTAACGCATTGTTGGCAGCAATACATAGATTGATTGTAATGATATGGGAAAATGAAACAATGCCACATAAATGGAAATCTGGAATAATATGCCCAATTTATAAGAAAGGTGATAAATTGATATGCGGAAATTACAGAGGCATCACACTTCTTAGTGTGGTCTATAAGATCTTGTCAGGATTGATCAGTGAGAGAATAAAATGTTACACAGAAGATATACTGGGAGAGTACCAATGTGGATTTCGCCCTGGCAGAAGCACTACTGATCAGATTTTTATAATTAGACAGATGATGGAAAAGTTTTATGAACATGATGTGGATTTGCATTTTTTATTTGTTGACTTCAGGCAGGCTTTTGACAGTGTTAATCGAAATGAACTGTTTAAGGTACTTGAAGAGTATAATATTCCCATCAAAATAATAAGACTAATAAGAATGACTATGAGTGGTACTAAGGCACGAGTGAAAGTTTGTAGTAAACTGAGTGAAGAGTTTAAATTCAATACAGGAGTGAAACAAGGGGATGGCCTTTCGGCAGTATTATTTAATCTAGCATTGCACAAAGTAATGAATGTAGTTGATCAAAAGGGAACCATATTTGGAAAATCCAGTCAAATATGTGCATATGCAGATGATGTTACAATCATTTCTAGAACAATAACAACACTTAAGCAAATCTATGAGCAAATGGAAAGAGAAGCAATAAAAATAGGGCTCAATGTAAATGAAAAAAAGACAAAGTATATGAGAATGTCTAACTCTGAGAGCAGAAGAGCACCTCAAGATCTGACAATTGGAGATAATAAGTTTGAGGGAGTTCCTTGTTTTAAATATCTGGGGACAATGGTATATAGTGATAATGATATGAGTAAAGTAATAAAGGAAAGAATACAGGCAGGCAATCGTGCATATTTTGCAAATATGCAGTTGTTTAGAAATAGACTGATCGCAAGAAATACAAAGCTTAAAATTTATAAGACACTGGTACGACCAGTTGTCACTTATGGATCAGATAATTGGACTTTGAAACTGTCAGATGAAAATGCCCTCAGAATATTTGAGAGAAGAATATTAAGAAAGATATATGGACCTGTGAGGGAAGATGACGACTGGAGAATAAGATATAATGCAGAGCTAGATGATTTAATAAAAGGCCAAGATATAGTGAGATTTGTCAAAGCCCAGAGAATAAAGTGGTTGGGGCATGTGGAGAGAATGATGGACGGTAGGATGCCAAGAAGAATGTTGAAAGAAAAGCTTCACCACGCAAGAAGAAAGGGCAGACCACGACTTCGATGGATAGATGACGTAGCTGCAAACTTGCGGACAATGAAGATTAAAGGATGGAGGAGAAGAATTGATGATAGATTGGAATGGAGGCTGATTGTGGAGGAAGCCAAGGCCCACCAAGGGCTGTAGAGCCAGAAAGAGAGAGAGAGAAATTAGCATTATACGTAGTTGCATGCGTGTGTATATTTTCTGTTTTTTGTTGTAAAATTTGGTCGTGAAGTACGCTGCTCCGTGGCCAAGTACAGGCTTTATCTCTAGAATGTGGACTTAGAACTTAAGCAAGACTCTTCAGAGCCTTAAAATAACTTTCAAAGCTACAATAAACTCATCTTTAAGACTCTATTCAGCCAATATAGCTACGTGCAGGGCATTCTTGGTATACGAGAGTAATATACATGTACAGTGGGATCCATGAGTATTACCGTGCAAATTGTCCTTCACCATGTTCGTGCACTTTATTTGACAAAATAAGAGCTTCAAGAATTGAAATAAAACTCAAAACAAGCTGTTGACAACTTCTGCACCAGTATACATAAAAAATCATAGTTTAAAAACACATAGGTTGTAAGAGAAAATTTTAAGAAAATAGTCATGGACAATTTGCACGGTAATACTCATGGATCCCACTGTACATTGATGAGAAAACACACATGTTCTAATTTTACCCATCACAAAGAATTGAAATTGCCAGAATCAACGAAGTTAGTGAAAATGTGTACAACCAAGAACCAAAGTTACTCAAACTCATTATTATAATTTATAAAGGTTCTATAGATAGTGATCAAACTATTTTATTTCACTTGCTTATATTGGTACTCTGACTTGAACGTGCTACGTTGATGAAAAATTATTTTTTATTCTGTCCTTCAGGCTTGGCGCACAATGATGGACGAAATGGAAAGTGTGAGTAAATTGATTAAGCACAACGCGGACTTCGTAGAAAACAAGACATTGGAAAGGTTGAACATTTTGTATTCCGAGAAGAGGAAAGCAAAAAAGAAGTATCAGGACGATCACAATAGGATAGCGCTCGAACTCACACATGTAAGTACCGCTGCTTGATTTTTGCATGTTGCATGTTTTTGTCAGTTCTAGTGTGTCGTAGGAATCAGTCTGAAGTTAGCTACTGAATTAATCTTTAGAAATATACATTCATATCTTGCGCAACGATTTTTATTAGATTTAAATCGCACAACTATGTAATGTATGAATGAATGAAACACCCTCCCTTGCCCGGGAAAACAAATGCTACCACTACCTAGATAGAGGCGGCAAAATCTCCCTCGGACAAGCGAAATAGCGTTACGGTCCAGGTTAAGTTCGTGTGTAGGAACCGGTGACCAACAGTGCATAGTAATAAGCCATATCGAATAAAAACAAAGACATATGTACTTTCAAATTACCACCTCTTTACCTGTAGCCGGGAAGCGGCTAGCTGCATACCTGAAAATCACGGGTAGCGACATGCATACGAAAATGATATAGCCCAAAATTAACATGAAAATAAAAAGTATATTCTATTCGTAACCAACAAAAATGGAATCATTACAGGTCCCCACACTTGCACTCTCACATTCTCTCTCAGATTCAATCCTCATGGGGTCATCGACACAAGAAATTATACATGACATGTACAGGTTTTATGACGACAAGCCCTAATTATTGCATTCTCAATTAATTTTATCTTACTTTTTGTCTAATCAGGTCATTTGTGATTTTGCTCCAGTGCTACTTAAATCCTAACCAGCCCTTACTTAAGTTCACCTTTTGTTTTTTAAAAAAAGAAACTAGTCGGCGCGGTGACAATACATTACTTGACCAGTATAAACAAAGGCGTCTCAACGGCAATTACATTCACGTGGGCGGACGTTTTCCTTTTACAAGACCTCACGTGATTCCAAACATAACAAATAACCTCCGTTGAGTGGCGCAAACATATACTCTCTAGCAGGCGGGACTTAAACACTTCGCCGCGACGAGCAATTCACATTACCAGGCAAATACTTTAACAAATAATCACATATGCGACCGGACATAGCTAGCAGCGACACAGCGCTGACACATAAAAATGCACAAACCTCAAGTAGAATATGCAATTAAGCGGGCGGCGCTTTACTCTAATAGTACGCACTTTAAACAAATACAAAGGAGCACAAACAACAATGAATTTAAGATCATAAAAAAATATCACAAGGAATACGAAAAATTGACCTGAGACGAATAGATTACACATGACAAGCGCGACGGGAGTTCGGTATAAAATTTCGAGTTGAGTGGGCGTTTTCAAAATGTCGACGAATTTCAAGGGCGTTCTCTAAATCAATCGGGCCGTCACGTGTTAAGGTTCACACAGATGAATACTTTACCATCTCTCAGCTTCCGGGGTGCATCCAGGCGTCTTTATGGGCGATTGAAAACACATAGTATCCACGCGAAAGGTTTCCTTGGTCGTGACGATGAAGATGCAAAAAGGGTTCAAACACCTAGTTCCCCGGCTCCTCTTCCTCTCGGGATCGGTGGATCTCCGTGGTATGGCGCGGTTCGGACGTCGCATCTGAGCGGTCGTTGTAGGCGTCGTCGGGGCGTCAACATCTCTCTCTACATCTCTCTGTCGCGGCTGGTAGGCGTCGTCGGCGTCGTCGGGGCGTCAACGTGGCGGATGGTAGGCGTCGTCGGCGTCGTCGGGGCGTCAACATCTCTCTCTACGTCTCTCTGTCGCGGCTGGTAGGCGTCGTCGGGGCGTCAACGTGGCGGATGGTAGGCATCGTCGGCGTATCAATAGGGCGGCGTTCGACGTTCTCTCTCTCTCCATGGCGGCGGATAGGCATCATCGGCGTAGCTTCTTCTGACATCGGGCGAATCGACGTAACGCCCTCATCTCTCTTCTCCCTCTAGCCCGCCATAGTTTCCGGTGTTCCTCGTTTCTCAAAAATTATAAATGGCGTAAGGTAATCACGGAAACACGGTTTCGCTTCAACTTCCCCCAGCGGTTGAGGTAGGCGCACTCGTGTAGACTTACTGCCTATCACACACACTGGTGTTCGCACAACACAACAAAGTCCACTGTACACGAAAGGTAGCACGAAGGTGCTCTCGTTCCAAGAATCGCGGCAAAACTGTATATGGAGAGGTAGCACGGAGCTGCTCTCCCTACAAGGATCGCGGTAAGACTGTGTAACGAAAAACCATGTCCTTCGTTTTATTTGGATTTTGAAAAAGGACGCTATGCGCACGTTGGAGTGACCTTCCGAAGAGGTCAGTCCACTTTGCTCTATTGTCTCCCAAGTGGGACGAGCCGTGCTCGAAGTTGAGTTTGTGCGGATTAAGCTTCCGCCTGGCTGTCGCCCATAGCTCAATTGCAATCGCTGTCCACAAACTGATCAATTAGAACCGATTTGATCTGGCGTCCGTAATTGTCGCTTGATCGTGACGAAACTCCACATATCCGTCCTTGCACACATGCCGCTGCGCTGGTATAAGTTTCACATGAATCTGACCGTTGGAAACCGAGATATTTAAATGTTTGTCATTACGGTCGAATTTCCTAAGCTTTAGACGCATAGCGTGACCCTTCAGGTGCTCGCCCTTAACACACGCGAACCTCTCGTTCCTCCCGTCGGCTTGGCAAAAAATCAAATATGTAATCTTACAAATTAAAACACTCAACACTTTGAATCAACACGTCTTTTTACCGCTACATACATGCATAATAATGATAATAATAATAATGACGGTAAATCTGACTGTCACAGTAACACTGTATATTGCGAAAATGTTCGATCCAGGTAGACTACATAGAGACTGGCGAGACATCTGTCGGAAGGGTGAAAACGATACCACGTTCGTCTGTCGTACAGTGGGATCCTTGAGTATTACCGTGCAAATTGTCCATGACTATTTTCATTAATTTTTCTCTCACATCCTGTGTGTTTTTAAGCGATGGATATTTATGTATGCTGGTGCAGAAGTTATCAACAGTTTGTTTTGAGCTTTCTTTTAATTCTTGAAGCTCTTATTGGGTCAAATAAAGTAGACGAACATGGTGATGTACAATTTGCACGGTAATACTCATAGATCCCACTGTACATTCTCGTCCTGCGATAGCTATGTGGAGACTCTCCACAATGGATAGGATGTTCAGTCATACTTGTAACTTGTTTCATATTAAACTCGGTTATTCTAAACAACTTCGAAGGTAATGTATACTAGAAGGAAAACCAATGTGACATGAAGTTTTGCGATCAAGTTCATTTTCTAGGCGATAAATATCGTCAACTTTCGTAGCTAACTCTCGTAGAAATCACTCCACCATTATAAAACCAGACAAATATATAGCGATTTCTCGTTAACATAAATGTTTAATTGCAATATGATCAAATGTTTAGTTATATTAGTTATCTATGTATATAGTTTTAATCCGTGTGTACCATACGTAGGCATATTGTAAATTGCGAGACATTTCCAATTAAGCTTCTGCAATTTGACTCCATTTCCTGATGGGGAAGTATGTTTTCTTGTTGAAGTTAAAATTGCAGATTTCTTTTCTACGTTATCGATCTGGCGACACTGCGGTGACCCCATCCCCCCCGTAAGATTCCTGGGCTCGCCACTGACTGAGAGGTAAGTCAATTGCGTGCTACTTCATGCATTCTGATGGCATAAGTCAGTCTTCATGTTCATGGTGTACACATAATCCAAGATAATCGTTGTTGTAGTACAACGCTGAACTATTTTTCTGGTGTTGACAGACTACATGAGCACTTCTTTAAAGCATCTGTTTTGTTTTCGTCCGTTCTCGTGGTTCATACGCCCTGAACGCCACCTATGTTTCTCGCATGCTTTTGACCTTGACATTCTCCTAATTGTCCACGACTGCGTTCCGTGCCCACACGACAATCGTGTTGCTTACCTCTCCACCTATGCTTATTGAGAAAGTGATGTCATGCGTCATTTTGGAGGAAAACTGGAAATATTGTCTGAAAGATAGTTTTATTTGGAATGTTCAATCAATATGTCGAATTCTATTGATTTATTATCTACTAATATTCAGTAGAAGTGACAGTTCTAAAATTAGTTTCTGTATGGAATAAGAATTTCTTCTAGCATTCCCCCAACAATCAAATGTAACAGAGTGGCTGGAAACGATTCTCTAGGTGGCACTAGAATAGTCAATGTTTCATACAGAGATTACATAGCTACTACATTAGATAGGATGTATGGAATCTGTTATTGCAAACAACCAATTTTATGAGAGCGAAATAGTATAACTTTGTCCTTCTGTTAGGGAGATTTCAGATTGAATTGATAAGCGACACGTGTCGCTTGGAAACGAGCCCTCAGTAATCAATGCAAGCTTTCGAACCGAAGAGAGACGACAAGCTGCACGAGTCGCTCAGACTAGGCCGTCTTCTCAAGGGAAATTAGACCGAAGCGACACGGGACATATGTCGCTTGGGAACGAAACCAATAAACAGTAACGTTTCACACCGTATCGGCATGACTGGCTGCACAAGCTTGCGTCCGATTGGTGAAATCCTCAAGTGACACGTGACACTTCTCGTTTCGCTGTGACTTCTTCCGAAGGTGTGCATCGTGACGTCTTGGCCTGTTCGCGCATGCGGGGTGAAAGATTTGCTTTGGACTGAAGGGATTCTTCGATCTGAAAGCTCTCTTAAGGGAAAAATAAGTTATTAGTAGCTTGTAGTTTCCACGTTTGGGAAAATGAAATTCCTTTATTTTAAATACAAGAAGGTCACTTTATCAGATCCGAGCGACTGTGCAATGCGTCTCCACGGAGAATCGAACCCGGGACTCCATGATTATAATGTGACAGTGTTTAAGCATCACATTGTCGGGAGGTCCAATTCTTCCAAGGGAATTCAGTCACCAAAGTTATTTTCCAGTCTTACGGCGGGCGCCCTATATGCTGGCAAGGGAAGTGGGAAGCGACCAATCCAGTGCGATAAGAAACGCAGCAGCCAGTAGAACGAAGTGAACGTAGTAGTTCCTCCCCTCGACGCCATAACTCTCGGCGCCACCGCTGTTGCATGGTTGATCTGCTGCTTATTCCCCGCTCCCCACTTCCCTTGCCAGCATATGGAGCGCCCGCCGCAAGAGTAGACAAGACCTATAAAACAACGAACGATGCAGCAAGTATGAATAAAAAAAAAGAAAGACAGAAAATAAAACCATCTTGAAATACACTCTTTTTACAGTTAGTGGTGTGTGGGCAGGGTGGGAAATCCTGAGGGTGATTGGTGGATTTCCCCCTACCAAAAATATTCGGGGGGATAGTTTTTCTAATAACACAAGAATGCAAGACAAATATAAGTATGATAGAAAGTAAAAATAAACAAAAACTATTTCATTTCAACTATTATATAATGAAACTATTTCAGCTATTTTGTAATTTATTGGCATCTTTAACCAGTTAGTAAAGGAAATAGTTTGCTGCTTTATAAATATAGGCTATAGACATACACTTTACCTGGCTGGTAACCCGAGAACACTTGTTCGAATCACGTCGCCAGGAAAGCTACAATTCTTATATATGAAAGTAACAAATTATATTTCCTTTATGTGTATTTTAATAATGTATTCATAAATATTTAGTAATATATTTTTTGTTAAATAACATTATAAATGTTTGTTGTATAATTATATATGTGCGCGCGCGCGCGCGTGTGTGTAAATTAATATCCCCTCCTACCAATATTCAGCAACTTCGTATCCTGTGTGTGGGTACTGTGAGATTTTGTCTTTCCCAGAAACTCGAAAGGGAACAAAAAGTACCACAGCTTATTTGTTTAAATTTTGTCTTTTGTATACATATTCGCAATACATATAACAGATGGTGTTTACACAGCTGCTGTGCTCGAAAATGGAAGCATATTTTCACATCATATAGTTGCAATATTTTGTAGTGAAAAAAATTATTATTCGATTTGATTGGATAAGTGTCTTCAGTTTATTCTAGCGTTCTTCACATGCAGCATCACAACATCTGCAAACGTTATATTAGATCAATGAATCTGAAGAATTGTGGGTAAACATAGAAAAAATTGTAGGGTTTCTGGTAAAGGCTCTGGAACTGTAATAATGACGGGAGATGTCCCCCCTACCACGCGGGGGAATTCTCCCCCTCAGATAGTGGCTAAGAATAACCTCGGGCGGGCTGAGAGTGCTGTCCCTTTGCCACCACCGGTGTCTGTCAGTGTTGCCGACTGCGGGACAAAAAATGCAAACGATTTTTTTCTTTGCATGACACAGAGTAACAATCCCCTGATTCTGTCATTGTGAGGTGATCAACAGACAAATATGTACATACGTGCTGATGTAATAAATCGTAGATGCTTCTATTATATCTGTTCGTGTAAGTTGATTTATACACACTCCATACCCCCCCCCCCCCATCCAGTGGCGGATCCAGAGATTACAGTTGCGAGGGACGAATTTCAGAGTCCGGTACTTCACAGAACCTACAATTCACTGTTTTATATGAACAATATATGGTTCTTTTCGCAGACGACAGATTAGCTCTTCTAAGGGGTCCAGAGTGGAATGGATGGTTATTAGTGTGTATTGTTGAGTAGCAACATATTGCAGGGCCCTTAGCGAGAGCAGAATGCAAATTCCCAATCCTTTCTTTAAAATTTACATCTGAAAGTGAATAGTTACAAAATAATAAGGCATACATCATCAAAGGTATTATCGAATTTAAATACCCCATTTCTTCGAATTCTAGGCGCACTTTTTTCTCGGGTCTTTGATCTTGAAAATTTAGGTGAACCTTGAATTCGATGGCGCATTGATCAGAGTATGTATGCATAAACAGGGGTAGAAAAATACAGAGTACTGGCCGCCGTGGTGGAGTGGATAGCTCATCGCACGCCAGGGGTCCCGGGTTCGAATCCCGACCTGGTAATGTGTCTTTGTGAGTGTCCCTTCATCAATTTTATTGTATCATCACTCATGCCCATCTTCGCAATTAGCCAAAAGGGACACTAGGGTGCCTGAAAATTTTTACCTCCTGCCTCAATTTTTAAATTCAGTGCTAATTTTTTATATATGTTTAGCTTATGAAAATTTCCATTGCTTTTTTTAAACAACGAGCACAGTATGTTTTTTTTAATGTTTGTGTGTTTTCTATTTCGCGTGTAACATTACATCATAATAATAAACATGCCATTATATTTTTTTGACTGTTGCCAGCCACATTTTAAAATCTGTGGCGATATGGTAGAGTCAGTCATATACAGAGCATTCCCTGACATTCGCTACGAGACTCGGCGGCAAGCTGCGCGGCATCAGCGCTTGTCTTTTCCGGTGAACGGGTCAGCGACAGTCGCTAGAATCGGCTATTAGAATTACAGTTTTCATACTGTGTACTAACCTTGACTACAGAAGGTGTTGAAAATGCTGCAACACATTCCTGGCATCTCCGAAGGAAATTGGCATTTACACGTGCAAGTTCGTCTACTGTAATTCTCCCGATTTCTCGTGCAATACTCTCTTTTAACTCACGGATGGTGTGCGGATTGTCTTTGTATACTTTATTTCCCCATTTTTCTTTCCACTTTTATTCAGAACTGACCCTGTTAATCTAAACTTTTTTACGAGGTTCAATATAAGCAACTGTCGCGGACCCGTTCACCGGGAAAGACAAGCGCTGATGCCGGGCCGCTTGCCGCCGAGTCTCGTATTAGAGTTATTACATAGTTTTTCATGTTACCAGTTGAGCCTTTTTGAGGAAGGCCACTGTCGCACAAGAAATAATTACTTTTAACTCAATCCAATTAATAAATTAAATGTTTTAAGATCATATTTCAAAATGTGTAGCTTTACCTTAGTTGGATTCATGGCTTTCTTAGACCATATTTGCAAGAAAGAAAAAAAAAGCTTACTCCTGAGAAAAAAGGGCTGAATTGTAACCCTGTGGGTAAATATACACCATGGTTTATGGTCTACTACTATAAAAAAAGTTTTCGTTTTATTTTTCCCTAAATTTCGATATTATTTTTCGCGGTTTAGAGCAAAATTCGGTGTTATTTTTACATTCATTTTTACTGTTCCTTCTATGCTTAAGATTTTCACATTGTTTTAGTTCTGGAAAACTGAGACAATTTTCAGTTATAATGAAAAAAATATATGGCTTACCTTTGTGAGATGTTACCAAATTGCTTCCATTTGGAAAACTATTTCATCTCATCAGCTACTAAATGTGAAATGTTTATTGAATGATAACATCCAAATCTTTGAACACAATCATACACATGACATTTCCCTAGCAATGCTAAAAAAATCCCTCTGCGACCTCAAAATACCGTTTTGTGTTCACACACATACGCGCCCTCTCGCGCCCCCTCCGAAACACAACAGGTGCTTCTTCCTGAAAATGTTCCCGTTCCTTAGAAATTTCCCCATGGGAAGATCCCCCCCACAGCAAGCAAATTCTCTTTCAGGGAGAGGTTAAACACTGTCAGTCACATCTGCGCCAAACTGCAATAAATGAAACGTGACAATCTCTTTTGAGTCGAACTATCACCAGCTAGACTACAAACTACAGAATAGTGCATTTTTGACCAAGGAAGTGTTATCCTCAGTTTATATTGCATATTTCGCGGTATTTTTCGCGTCAAAGTGTAAAATTCGGTGTTATTCTGAAAAATGGCAGAATTTGCGTTATTTCGCGATTCCGAAACACCGAAAATTTGCCTCCTTTACCTACCCAAATACATTTTAAACACTTTATTTTGCTTTCCTCAACTTTTCGGTGTCATCGTTAAAACGGAAACTTCACGTCCCTAAGAATGAAGTATGTATTTCCAAGTTTCAGTAATCAAGTTTTCTCCTCGATGTTTTACCGAAGTACAAGTATTGGTAAAAAAAATCACCCTTATGGAAATTTTGTATTTGTTTCCTTTAAACTTGTGTTAGAACAATCAACATTTCACAACAAAGAGTCAGTTTATTTTTATTGGTGAACTGTAGTTTGTTCTTATGCTCTTTGCAGTAGCGTGGTGGTCAGTGAGCCAACTTTTGCAAGTACACATCGAACGGACATTAAAAATGGAGACAGAAACATCACTCGTGACTTGGACATAAAGTTATTTTGGGTGCTGGAGAATTTGAAATCTGTCAATCAATCATTGCAAGAGAGTCAGGAGTCAAAATTAGTAAAATTTTGTCTTGAAAAATCAGTCCAGTATATTCTTTATTCTGTTCTAAGTGTTCAGTATTCTTACGGTCGACAGTTTACCGTAAGTGAAGTGTCCCTTCGTCGTTGGAGAGGGGAACGACAGCAATCTGTCGTCATCGTCCTCTCTCTTATGGAAGAAGTGCTACAGTCTCCTGCCGTGGAGGTTGTTAGGCCATTCTTCCTTCCACTCCTGGATGATCTGGGAGTTAATTCTGCAATGGTAGGGGTATATCTGCCAATTACTTTGTAAACCCTCTATTCTTGGCCTTCTTTGCACCAGCATATGGCGGCTCTGTGTTTGATTATTTTGTCCCCATAATTATCAGTAATGATGTTCGAAATGCACCTGTCATTCTAATGATGACCTTCATTTATGATGATGTTAATTTTGTAAATACATTGTACAGTGCGTTCGTTTTGGCTCTGGGTGAGATAGCGCGTGAACAACTTTGAACAACTCTTATAACACAGGTTAGTACTCGTTTGACAGTAAATAAGCGAGACGTTACGGGGCAAAAATGCCGGCATCTGATCCATGCCACGCGCTATCTTGGCCCAGCCAACACGAACGCACTGTATATTTTAGGTAGTCTACTGAGATTGGTCCGTCGATAGAAAGAATTGTATTCGATCCTATTGCTACCAATTTATTTATTATAGACTCAGATTTTGAAATTACGTAATCCATGTCATGGTTGTATTTCTCGTAATTTCACACCTAGATATTTAGTTTCCTTTACTCATTCAATTTTTTTTTCTCTTGGTTTTTATCTGTGAGTGTTTATTAGCAATCAGCTTACCCTTTAGGATTATAAAGTGGGTATCCAAGGTGGCAATCATCAATTTCGCCGTATCACACAAGTCCTCCAAAGAGTTTATCGCAATACTGGTCTATCTTTCCAACTGTCTTTTTATTATTATTATTATTATTATTACGTCATCTGCATAGTCTATTTGTGCTTTTGATACCGAAATATTTACTAATTTTGCTAGAGATGGTTCCAAGTTTAGATTTCACAATTCTGGACCTAGAAATCATCTCTGTGAACATCCTTGTGTTGTTGATTTTGAGGCCGTGATATGCTTTTCTGCCGGTGCTACAGTTTCCATAATTCTATCGAGGGTTCCTGGGCAATCTATGTCTCTTTAAGGTCCTGAAAAGACAGTTTGGTTGGTACAGGTAGATATCAGTTCAAAGCCTCACAACGCCGTCAACGTCTCTACCATCTGTGAGGGCCTCTTTTTTCCAGTTGGAAGAGGGACGCAAGGCCATTTGCACCTTACAGCCTTGCGCCGGAGAACCAACTGCAATCGACTTGATACATCGCTTGAAATACACTCGATATAAGTGTCGATTGCATCTGTGTATGACACGATCCCGCTTTCATGTCCATAGCGATCTCTTGTTAATACACCATTCTTCCTTTTGAGTCTGCAATGCTTACTGACATGTTTAAATCTATGGTAATAAAAATTGCACAAAGCATTTCAAATACCTATCACTCAAGCTAACCTACAAGCTTAAGGAATTACGGACCCAAAAGGAAAAACTGTTAGTGATCTTACATTACATACCTACTATTTTCATTTATATACACACACACACACACCCCCACACACACACTGGCTATCAAGACTTACTTCATTACATAGCTACATTTTCCTGAAGTAACGTGGAAGATCTCAGGGATTATTGCTATTACTGTAATTGTACCGTGGTAAGCTGGCCAAGTTCACCCCAGCATAACAATGGATGCTGATCAAACATAGGACCTTCCCGACCCAGCAATATTCTAGAGCTGACGAACTCGTACTAGCTCGGAAAACCTCGTGTACTATCACACCGTAGTATAGGGCCACCATCGCATAGGCAGGCCCGTTGTCCTAGGTGGAACTTCCACGAGGTCTCCTACCAAACGGTAGGGAAAAACCTTATCGGGAGAGGTCCTACAGTTTTTCTTGCCATCCGAATAACAAGAATCCATGAGATATAGGGTGGAAACGTAACGTGTGAAGTGCTTGTAATTAAAAAAAAACTGCCTTGGTCAACAGCTATAGTGTGTTTAATATGGAAACAAGTCATAATCGTGTTACAGCAAGAATCCAAGTTACTTCAGGAACATCCTGTGTGTTATATTTTGTTAGCACATAATCCTAACACACAGGATATAACTAGTAGATACAACAGCATATAAAGGGAATAACTAACATTAATTCTGCAATCTAATCTATCAAGCTGTATATAGCAGCGGTGATAGAATCCTGAGTTCACTAGGCGCCATCTAACTGAAATCTGGTTGGCAGGTTTTGGAACTTTAAGACCTGTTGGCCACAGGGTTTATCTATTTTATAGACAAACGATTTTGAACATATATAGAACTAATAAGGGTTCCTGCCGAATGCCGGTCTGGGAATGGGTGTTCTTTGTGACTGTTCCATCATCTTCATCTTCGCGAGTAGCCAAAAGAGGCAGAAAAGCAGAGTAAAATAAGCCACATTAATGTAGCATTAATAACATAAACACGCCGGTTCGGTGACTGAGTGTGTTAAGCGGCCGACTTTCGATCTTGGCACCGAAGTTACCGGGTTCGAATCTCGATCTGGCCATGGGTGTCCATGTAAGTGTTCAATATTTAATTTAATCACGTCATCACTCATTCGCATCGTCGCTACTAGCCGGAAATTACAGAAAAGCGACCTAAAATAATAAATTCAAAAACTTACGTAATATCCTGCAACGGCCAGCATCTCTCCAATGGAAATCTGGTATGAAGAACTTTTACCTCAAGTAAAATTACAATAAAATTCTTATGCGTGTTGGGTCGTCGGTTTTTGGATGTAGTTTCATAGCTACTGTAACGAGATTCAACAATGAATAATAAGTGTTGCATGTTAAAAACATTGTTGTGCTGTTGTGTATTTCATCACGTTCACTTACAAAATAATCTGGATTGAAAAAGAAGTTTCGAGAATAAAGAAAATAAATATTGATACTGAACGCCAAGATAGTAAATCTCTGGACTTAGCTAATTTAATTTTTTTTTAATATAGCCATTTTGACTTCCTTGCGCATTACCTGTGCCAGTTCATTTTGAATTTCAGAACGTGAATAAGTATTGTCAATCTCATTTTATTGTATTCGTCTCAATGTTCATGTGATAATTGGTCATATTTCGAAAAAAAATTCACTAAGTATGTGAAGTTTCCTGAATTTCCTGTTATTTCTGCTGTGTATAATATTTCTCGATGTTCTCGAACCGCTAAGTTATGAGAAGTCAAAAATTGTATTCATTCTTATCAACCTTTGTAAGAGAACGTTTCATTGTTGTTGTTTGTCTTCCTGAATATTCTAAAATCAGACGGCTACCACCCGGTGAATTTAAAATTTTAAATAGTTGACGTATTCAATCAAAGTGTAATGTTTCACTAGAATTTATAAGCGTTTAAGTTATATACATAATGTTGTAGTTTTATCGCCCACAACATAGCCCTTCCCATATAATTTTCTCACTTATATTTATTACATAAAAAGATAATAAACCCATGGGACGCGAGACCCCTTCGCCCATCCTTTGCTACGCCTCTGTTGTCATCATAATTCCTCCCATTGTCAAGGTAAACGGAAGGTCAGATATGAGGAGTAAATAGAATAAACAAAGAAATAAAAACGCATTCTCTACAGTGGTCTCAGCTCAGATTCCCTTTGAACGCATCTTGTAGACTCGTTCTGATCCAAATTTAAACTGTAGGTCCAGTTCCGATTAGCCTATCATGAGCATAAAGCGCAGCACTTCTCGAGCCTGTTAAACGTGGTGATAAAAATACAGAACAAATGAGTCTTGAATATTATTAGGCATACTAATATACAGTGCTCAAAAAAAGTTTTTCATATTCAGGGTTTGTGATCATTTTATTGTACTAGATACATGGAATCATATTCAAGAGTACAGGGGAGACATACAAACAGAAAGAAAACAGTGCAGCCATGCAGAATAAACAAAATCACACCAGAAGCACAAGATTGAAAGTGTGGGATGCGAAACAAAAAAGAAAGGCAGTGTAATACCGTGTACCTAAGGCTCCAGGCATGCTTGGGATCAACAGATGGGAGTTCAGTACCGTGTATAGCCACCTCGAGCCCGAAGGCATGCTTGAACACGACGGGGCATGCTAAGGAAAAGAGTATTCAACTTCTCCTGAGGAAGACTGTCCTGTCCCACTTTTGAATGGCAACCTCCTGCAATTGCACCTTGTTCACAGGAGGATTTTTGAGGCTGACAATTGCTCGCTTCAGGAGACCCCATGCATGTTCCACGCAGTTCATGTCTTGAGAATACGCTGGCCACACCATGCGTCGAATGCCGTGCATATCAAGGAACTCTTGAACCACTCTGGCTCGATGTGGTCGAGCGTTATCATCCACCAGCGTGAAGCCATCCCCCACAGTTGTAGAGAAACCTGCTACCACGGGTTCGAGAATAGCGTTTCTGTATATCAGACCAGTCACGTGACCCTAGAGAGGAATTAGGGGCGTACGTCGACCAAACATGATTCCACCCCAAAACATGATGGAGCCCCCCTGCTGCTGGTGACGTTCCTGGATGAAGGGCTCGTTCAATCTCTCATCTGACCGTCTCCAAACCCTTATGCTTTTGCTTAACGGGTGCAAACTGATGGTTCTGACTCCATTCACTGTTCATTGTTGTCCACCTTACACGGTCTCTCTTATGGTGTGGATTAAGAGGAACCTTGGGTATGGGTCTTCTTGACGTCAATCCTTCCTCATGAAGTCGATTCCGCACTGTCTGATTGGAAACATTCGCTCCTGAGGCTATCCGCAGATCTTGGCACAAACTGGTAGCAGTTGCAATGGGTCTACGACGTGCCGAAATCACCACGTACCGATCTTCCCTGCGTGTTGTTTTGCGTGGCCGCCCTGTCCTTGGTCGATCAGCAACTGATTGTCTCTCCCTGAACTTTTCCACACTCGAGAGACATCACTTTCGCTCACTCCAACATGGGCAGCGACGTCCACTTGGCGATATCCCTCTTGCAGCAGCGCTACAATTCGAATACAGTCCGTAACAGAAATGCTCGAGGCATGTTGCCCTTCTTTTTCCACCCGCTCTCTGTGCAGTTTCCAACTATCAAGTGTGGATAAGACACGGACAATGCCTCCCATCGGGCTGCTTTCAAATCTCCTCAGGGATCATGTGGCAACTACTGCCCTCTATCTGCTGAATATCAAACTCACTTGGGGCATTATGTCGGTTTCTGTCTTGGGCATTTCTCACATAATGAACATTGTATACCTTTTGGGGATATCGCGACTTAAACCGCATGCAATCATAATATGCAAAACTTTTTTTGAGCACTGTAATATGTCCAAAGCATGGCAGTTGGGAGGGGCGATCGTCCCTATCACCCTCCCCGTGGATCCGCGCCTGCCCCCCACCCCAAACTCAACATCCCCCAAAAAATTTTAAATGCTCAATCTGTGACAATTTTGGCTCTAAATTCACCCTTACAACCCCTACACTCTCACAGGGGCGTGCACAGGATTTTAGAAACGGGTGGAGGGGGTACGTATACTTTACTTTTTTTTAGTAGTTAGTCCTCATTTTCCCATCTTTTCCCACCCTTGACGTTCTCTTTTAGGAATACTGGGCCAGGAAAGGGGGAGAGGGTGTTATGAAACTCGCCAACCCTTCTTGAGAACGCTGCTGCATCCTCATGTGGAAAATTTTGAAGGATTTGCCCATCATTCTTTTCGATCATTTTCCACGTCATCCCATAGGCGTCCGCACACTCTCTATTGGGGGGCAAAAGCCTTGAAGTAAAGTCGGGGAAAGAAAACTACATTCCGGCACACTGTTTCATTATATACATATTGATTCCGTATCAATCCCTAAGATTGTATGTTTATTTTATTAAGTCTCTCTGAACGCTTCATGTTGACCAGGGCATTCACTTGTTTTCTCAGCTGTCTCAAGCCTCTTAGGCATGTTTACAATGCATTGTGTTGTGCCATGCAAACCTCCTGAGCATTCAGGAACAGGTAACACTTCTGGTTTTAGAGTCAGCGGTTTGCATGGTAGCAATTATATTAATAACACGATTCGGCGATTCGGCATTGAGGAAGAGCTCGATGGCCAGGGAATATAGAGGTGAGACAAGCTGGGAGGTGACTGACTTTGGAGATTGAGTGGGGAGAGTGAAGGTGGTCAGCAAGTCAGTAGGTGAGGAGGACTACAACGCTCTGGTCAACAAATAGGAGACAAGCTTACAGAGGACTTCGCTATTTTCATTCAGCTAAGAGACTTCAGATAGATAGGTAATTATCCTACACCCAGCCATGATACAGGTTCAACGGTTCACAAAACACAACGAGTGTCCATTGTCTTTTCAGTAGTTTAATTCCTTTGTGTAATTTGTACCTTTCGCATGCCAAGCAATAACTCGTCATGCTAATGACGAGTGGTCTCATCAAGAGGATGAATGATGAGTAGTTTACATCACCCCATCAATTAACTGGTTCAGATCCCTTCATTCTAAAGAATGACACGATTCGTAGAAAACTGAGTTGATCCAGACTCTTTCCCCCGAATATCCCATTCCTGTATATGTTTAGCGTAATTTTAGGCATAATTATATACATGTCTCATGCGGAGATGGAATTCTTGTTTAGTCCAAGTAAAGGAAAGCCGAATCTAAACAAAATCCACGTCTTTCTTTTTTTAAAAAATCACTGCACTATACACGCGGTTGCGAATTGAATGCACATGTGTTTATAAATATTGGATATCATATGAAACACTGTTGGTTCAACATTAGAATGAACTTCTGTAACTTCAAGAAATTATCCCATCCCACAATGTTAGTATCCGTTCATTTTGTACATTAACTTTAAACATATTCACTTACATAGAAAATAATCCCCCCCCCCCTTCCAACCCCATGGCTTGGAACTTTCATCGGCTTGAAAGTGCTTCATCCTTTTAAAAAAAGCGTATAATATTGTTCATTTAATGCGATAAAATCACTACGCTGAATTTCAAAGTGAAAATATTAGGGAGCAACTGCCCACCTTGCCTGCTCACGCCTATGCATCATTCATGTTTTTACAGAAGTAACCATCTGTTTTGTTGGCATATTGTTTCAAGCAGTGGCGTGACCAGGATTTTCGAAAGAGGAGTGTTACCTATACTTTTTAGGTGTCAGTCCTCATTTTACCTTCTTTCCTGTCTTTGACTTTCTTTTTTTTAGGAATACTAGGAGAGAGAGAATGGGTAGTATCCCCACCAATCCCCTTGGGCACACCACTAGTTTCAAATTTTGAACTTCGAACTGCGTGAAACAAAATGAATATACATAGCGATGGACAATTTGCCTCATATATTTTATGATCCCACTCTACAAACTTCTATAAAGTTATTTCATACGTGCCTGCTTGTGGAGGTTAGCGCTCTGTGTTTCCCTTCTTACTTCATATTTTTCGTCTTCCTAGAAAGCGACAAGCATTCCTCGATCAGTTGCATACACCACATTATCATCATTTTCCCTCCTAAAGCCCACGCACTTCAGCGTGACGTCATTTCTCGTTGGCCAATACCTATTCAGTCCGTGTGTTTAATTTCCCTTGTGGTATTAAAGCTCAGAAACTTAGAGAATGTTATCGTTCGTATCAAACGAAATGAACATTCGAAGTTGCATGAAACGTATGTGTAAAAATGAGTTCTCTTACTAATCTCTCCAAGGTAAACGCTACAAACCACATTTACAAACACTTCGTTCCATCCTATAGGTGGGTTGCATGTGACGTCAGGATGCGCACAGTCGCCATGTTTGCGGCCAATTTTATTTATCGTTTGCAAGGAAATATCCACCGTTTGTGACGTGTGGAACACACACCAACTGCAATTAAGCCAGTCGTTCAAATTAGCTACGTTAACTATTAAAGCAATCACTGGACTTATTATTAAAATCCACGTCCAATAAACATTCACAGAGCATAGCCCGGGAGGGGTGGCATTTTCACACTGGACCAAGAGCTGCGACACATAATACACAGGATTATGCTTATCTATTCTTCTAAAAGTATTTTCGATCTTTTAAATACGTATATTACACATTACTTTAAATACTTTTGTTATCTAGTGTCGCTTTTCTACCACATTTTGGCTAATAGTGGCGATGAGGATGGGTGATGATGGGATGAAATTGACAAAGGAACACCCATACCAAGGTTGGGATTTGAACCCGGAAACTTCGAAAGTCGATCACTTAACACGCTCTAAAGGGTGAATTTCCCGTAAGCACACAAATTTCAACCTCTCTTCCAGGTAGTAGAGTGGGATGCATAAATATTACCAAGCAAATGGTCCATCACCATGTTTATTCTCTTTGTTTTACGCAACGAGAGCTTCAAGAATTGAAACAAACTCTAAACAAGCTCACAACAACCTCTGCACCAGCATACATGAAAAACCATTCCTTAAAAACACGTAAGATGCAAGAGAATAACCAATGAAAATTTAATTGGACAATTTGCCGAGCAACACTTGTGCATTCCACTGTACACCTCGGACTGCATTATTGCAGACTAACGTGGCTATGGCGTCTGGGATATACAGCCAATATAAACTTCTGTGGGGGTCCCGGGTTCGATACTTGGTGGAGGCACACAGTGGTTCGGATCCCACTTTAAACTGTAGGTCCAGTCCCAATTAGCCTTACTACGCATAAATGGACTTAAAACACCAACTGAATCAATCAATAAATAAATAAACTTCTGTGGGCCTTAGTGATTGTCGTTTCATCAATTTCATCTTAACACTTTTCATTCCCATCGTCGCGATTAGCAAAACATGGCAGAAGAGCAAACCATCAGTCAACCAACTATTTAAGTAGACCTCTAGAAAAGCAAAATAGTAGAACTGTTGTAGATATAATATGAACAAGGAAGTGTTTACCACGATAATGTTGTCTTTTTTCTCCTGACACGTTCAATGTCTCTTGATAATGTTATCTACTTAATTATTTCGACAGTAATCGTGAAATTATTTAATTGATGTACTATCTTATCTACAGAGCTTACGTATTGAGCTTCCCCTTTTCTGTTGTTCTTTTATGGCAGTTATAGAAGAACTTGATGTGTCATACATCTTGGTGATGCCAGAGTGAGCCACAGCCACTCGCAAAAAAGGTTCTCCTCGGCTCCCATAATGTTGTAGGGAAAAAATAAATACTATCAGTACAAAATAACGGCATCATTATTGAACTTCTGGGAATTTTGTGCAGGCCCCTTTGCGCAGAAACTTTCGCAGCGTAGAAATCATTAAGACAAACAACTTTTCCCCTTGACGCTTTGTTTTGACGCTACAAGCTCTCGATCAGCGGAATTTTATTCTGAAAGTATATGCAAACACGTAGGACAGGCTCCAATACGAAACAAGACTTGACTTGCCTATAAATGATCAGGTAGATATTCGCTTGATATGTGTGAAACAGTCGCACATTTAATTAAACTTTGTTTTATTTATTTTTTACAAAGTTACACATAGAGTCTCGGACACTGTCTAAGTCTCTTCTCGATGGGGTGGAGTGGGATACATAAGTGTAACGAAGCAAATTGTCCATCACCATGTTTATTCTTCTTGTCACGCAGTGAGAGCATCACGGAATTGAAACAAAGCACCAAACAAACTGCTGACAATCTCTGCACAAGCATACATATAAATCCATTTCTTAAAAAAATGTGAGATTCAAGGGAAAATTAATGAAAATGGTAGTGTACAATTTGCCGAGCAATACTTGTGCATCCCCCTGTACGCTAGTGCTTATGTATGCAGCATTTTTGTCCAATAACAGTCGAACAAAAATGCCATGTAAAGAAAATAATTGCGCTACTACTGAGACAAGTGTAACATCGTTAATTCGTTATCACTCACTACTTTATGACATAGACGTTTTCCGAAGAGAAGCATGACAGAACAATAATGAAATGGCGCTCCTAACACTTTCATTGCGTCTAGTAAGTCAATCAATCATTGGTGCGGTCGGTTTGAGTTGTGGAGCCCGATCGTCGATGTGGTTTTTGAGGTGGAATTAAAAATAGCCCTTGCACACTCGGTTCGCTTTGTACTGTCTCCTGAACTGCGCTATCTTCCTTTCTTCCCGCTACAAGAATTTCTACAGCACTCTTACTTATATGCTGAACTTGACTTGGATACACACTTGATACACCAAAAGTGGGTCGAACACTCATATCATTGCAGGTCACGTATGAGGTGGGTTAATGCAGCCTCGATAGGTGTTGCGAAGCTCTTTTTTTATTACCCAACATTGACTTTCACTGCCTGTGTACGTATTGCAATGCCCGCATCTGGGCAATTCCGTCATACATAACTTTCGTGAACTCCCCAAGGTGTATACGTACAGGTTAGTCAATGTAAGGTGGCGAACGGACATTGGGTGATGATACAGAACGTCACGCGGAGCTGTGTGGTCCTAATTATAAGCACAAGGGAATATTGCTGAATTACATGAGATATTAGTTTCCTATATCTAACACGAATGAAATTTAACCTAAATTGGATTTGCTAATCTTTCATAAAACTGCCATTATTCTTCTACTAATTTCAAAATCCTCATATCAGGTAGAATATCTCTCTCCTTTGTAACCTGTTTATTTTCTATTTTCCGCCACTAATGGCTAATCGCAAAGTTTAGGATGTGGTGATGTGATAAAATCGATGAAGGGACACTCAAAATGAACACCCTTATGCACACCAGGATGCGACCCCGGGACCCCTGGCTCGTAGCACGCTGTGCTAACCACTCTGCCACGGATGTCAGCATAGATTGGCAGAAAATCGACGAATTTTACGTTTCGCGATTAGCCAAAGTGGCAAAAAAGTGAAGTAAAATAAATTTAATCAACCAACCAACGAATTTCACGTCACCGCAATGGTTTCTCGTTGATTTCAACCTTTTCGTTCGTTGTTCTTTACCAAATGCAAGCGACCCCCCTCCCCGCACTTGCTTCCTCCGTGCAAGAAATATAAGACGGAATTGCAGTGTGCATAGAAATTTTCGGGATAGGAAATCTTAGTCGATTTATGATCACCCTTTCCTCTCGGGAGCCAATTTTGTGGCTTATAAATCAGCACGTCATAGTAAATTTTTCAGAACAGACCAATTCGACACCTCTTAAAACGTGCCCTGACGTAAGCTTCTCATTGGCAAGTTGCTGCCAGCATGCCGCCTATAAACAACACGGCGGCGCAGGAAGCACCAGTGACGTCATGATCGCCTTCGTTCGGATGGAAAGGGTTGCCAACGGGTATTCCTCAACACTAGATTATGTTTTTATTATTGTGTTGTATGAAATTAGTGACTGATGTATCCGAATTTTATTACCGTTTGTAATTTTGTACTGTTTTGAACTTAACAAAGTGTGAAAAGTAACAAAGTGTGAAAAGTATCCTTGCTGAAGTAGACATAAATATTATTAGGCAATTGTGAAAAGAAAACAAATATAGAAGAGTTGTAACCATTCTCGCTGGTTGTAAACGTTAGAATTCTAGTAGGTTCGTTTTAGTGTTTGTGCGATCAATGTTTTAAGCATACTTGGAAGCAGGGTGCGAAATCGTGGAGGGTTAGAGGGGATTTCTCCTTAACGACTGTCTTGTCCTTAAAAAAATCCACCCACTAAACATTTCGGGGGAGGATAGAATTTTTGTTATGGCAAAAAAAAGACTGTACTACGAATAATATCGAAAACGTGCATACCTGTGTGTGTGTTGCATGATCTCTCTCTCTCTCTCTCTCTCTCTCTCTCTCTCTCTCTCTCTCTCTCTCTCTCTCTCTCTCTCTCTCCCTCCCTCTCTCTCTCCCTCCCTCTCTCTCTCTCTCTCCCTCCCTCTCTCTCTCCCTCCCTCTCTCTCTCTCTCTCTCTCTCTCTCTCCCTCCCTCCCTCCCTCTCTCTCTCCCTCCCTCTCTCTCTCTCTCTCTCTCTCTCCCTCCCTCCCTCCCTCCCCCCCTCTCTCTCTCTCTCTCTCTCTCTCTCTCTCTCTCTCAAGTGATCATTCACAGATCGACACCGATAACAATGTACAATAAGAGTAAAACAGTTGATTGGTGTGCGTTATTTTACTTCGCTTTTCTGCCCTTTTTGGCTAATCGCGAAGATAAAAGTAAAACAAAAATGGAAGACAAATATAAGTATGATATCTAAGTGATTTATATTATTAATGCAAAAACTAAGCAAAAACTGTACATAATGAATCCATTTGAACTATTTTGTAATTATTGACATTTTTAACCAGCTGGTAACGGAATTACTTTGTTACTTTATAAATATCTGATATATGTAAAAGTACTAAATAAATTCCTTTACATATGTATTTAATATAGTATAATAATACACACACATACACCTGTGCATGCAAATTATGATCTCACTCTACTTGGAAATGTTGCATGTTACAAGTAAGTAGCGACACTGTGGCGAAATTTGAAATTAAAAATATTTCCTTCATGAAATCCTAGGAAAAACAATGAGTATCCACATCTCCTCTGAAATGATACGCCCATTTATTTTTCCTTAATGTTTTTATTTAGAAGTGTTTAGGCGAATGTGTCCTAATGTAGTTTGTACAATTCATCAGAGACATTAGATACTCTAAAATATTTGTTATGTTATTCTTCAGTGTGATGCTCCAGCCAGAAGAATGTTTCAAAGGCATATAAAAAGTTAGGGTGTTAAACAAACCGGTTATTGTTTCACGAAAGTTCACTTCACATTGAACAAAGTGTGTGGTTTGTTAATGGAGATTTATGTAGTACAAGGGCTTATGTACACACCTGGGGTTTCTTTCTTAACTTGTAGGAATTTCAGTGAGATGTTAAATCAAAAGTTTGCAACTGTCTGGGTAGCACGAGGGACTGAAAGCTGGACGCAAGGGGGAATTGTGGCTGGCGGACCACACCCACGTGCCTGGACCAGATCGTCGTCTTCCTGGCGTTGTTTTGTAGGAAGAACCCGACGCAGAGTTGCCAGGTCTAGAGATTTACCAAAAATTTATATAACCGTCAATTTGTCGATAAAATGTCCTTCGTACGAGGTTTGTACTGTCTTCATGAATTATGATGTTAATAACTAGGGTTGATACTGAAATGAGACAAGTTCTTGTCTTGAAATTTGAGGCGAGACCAGATCAGTGATTTATCGACATACCTCCCTCAACATTCCCAAAACCCTAGAATGTTTAACAGAGGCCCAATTTTGGTTCATTTTGCCTTTAAATGTTCTCTACACCACCACTCCCCGCCCCTAAATATGAGCGTACATCCCGCAGGTTGAAAATTCTGAATTTACCCCTGGACATGATCTTTCGAGTCACGTCGAGACCAAGATTAAGAGACGTCTGTTACGAGCGGCTAGCGAGAGCACAAAGTAATAGGGTAGCAGAAATAAGCATTTAAGTAGGTTAGGTAGGTTAAGTTTTGTTTGTTTATTCAAGCTGTTGTAAGTGGATAGGTTAGGTAGGTCAGGTTTGGAGCTGTTAGCGTGCATTTTCAAGTTGTTAATTTAGCCGCTTGTCATCTGTTAATTAACCCGGACAGACATTTGCGTCACTAGCAGAGTTTTGTTGCGCTCGAGCCTTTGGTGAATTAGAAAGTTACTTTATGAAAATTTCTCCAAAATCGCTGGCCTCCATGGTGCAGTGGTTAGCACAGCGCGCTACGCCAGGGGTCCTGATAATTCCGGCATGGGTGTTTGTGAGTGTCCATTCATCATATCATCTCCATCTTCGCGATTAGCCAAAGTAGCAGAAAAGCGAAGTGAAATCAACCAAATCCTTCAAAATCAAAATTTCTTTACTGTGCGATATAACTGTAGCTGCCTGATTATTTACAGAAAAGTTTTATATATCAATTTCTATTTATTGTCTAACATAATTGCAAAGTGACACTTACACCTGATGTATTTCTATGACTCTGGATGAGAACGAGCCAGGCATGGTGTGTCATTCACGAGACAAGACGAGACTTGGTCAACTAAAGACTTATCTCGGCACCAGCGTTCAGACTCACAAAAGAGTAGCTATAGCTAATTTTCGTAAGTTCACTTTGAAGATTTTGTTAACAATTTGGTGTAGAAGTCTGTGATAGACTTATATGTTAAGTACGAAATGTTTATATCACATCACTTCCCTTTTTCTAATGCGAGTCCTGAAAAAATGACGCTAGTACAAGCTGTGAGAATTGCTATCAAATATTGTATAACTTTACTCCCTCGTGTATTCATGTGCTTCGTAAATTGTATGAAACATTTACAGCCTGAGAATAACTGTCCATATAGTTACATTTACGATTTTGTGTTTACTTTATACGTGAAATGTGTTAGTTCTTCAGGGATAACGAAGAGAAGATGTGATTACCTCGTAAAGGAAATAGATCAATTGAAAAATCAAGCTTAAGGAATTACGAGTAGATCTACAATTTTAATCTCATTGCTCAAAAAGATAACACATGTAAAATCCTAGATAGTTCGATACCCAACATCAATACTACCTATTTATTTCAACTAGTAGAACATCAATGTTGAATTACGATGAATAGTTAACAAATACGTGTAACAATTGTAAGTGGATAACGGTAGATATTTTAATGCAATTTTTTAAAAATATTCATATATAAAATTCAAATGATTCATTTCGTTCTCGTGTTTTCGACCTCAACATTCAAGTGAATTGTTTTTATATACGAGCGACCGTCTGCTTTTATTCACTAAATTGTATCTTATACAGTGTGTCCGTAAAGTCATGGTGCACTTTTGACTGGTCACAGGAAAGCAACAAAACAAGATAGAAATGTGAAATCTTCACCAAATAAAAGGAAAACTCTCCAAGTTTCTTACCTATTCAGTGCAGTTCGATGTGGCCTCCATTTGTTGCCCAACACACATCTAAACGATACTCAAGTTCTTCCCACACACGGTTAAGGACGTCTGGTGTAACAGAGTGAATAACGTCTGTGATTCTCTGTTTTAAATTATTAATGTCGTTGATATGTTCACTGTACACATGTTGCTTCACATAACCCCACAAGTAAAAGTCTAAGGGCATCAGATCTGGGGATCATGCTGGCCACAGCTGGGGGAATGTTGTATCCAGAAACTCACAAAAATTGTTGGCGTAGTGTGGAGGCGCGCCGTCATGTTGAAAGATGACACTTTCTGGAAATTGTGGCACTGCATACATTTCCAACATGTCAAGGTAGTTGTTTGCCGTCACAGTCTGCTCCGCAAAGAAAAATGGGCCTATCACTTTATCATGCATCAGGCCACACCACACGTTCACTTTAGGGGTGTTACGTTCGTACTCAACGTAGACACGAGGATTTTCAGCAACCCATATTCGGACGTTATGGCGATGAACATGTCCCCAGACATGGAATGTCGCCTCATCGCTAAACACAATCTTCTGCAGAAATCGTTCATCATTATCGATCTTATGAATCATATCCACTGCTGCGCAGTTCGTGGTGTTGCGTCATCACCTGTGTGCGCACACGCTTGCGCATCATAGTACTGAAACATGGAGAGTTTTCCTTTTATTTGGTGAAGATTTCACATTTCTATCTTGTTTTGTTGCTTTCCTGTGACCAGTCAAAAGTGCACCATGACTTTACGGACACACTGTAGCACGTAGAAATACACCAACTTCTAATTGTCTCCTCCTCAAAAGAAATCAAAGGCAAGGACATCATTCTGGTTATTTATAATATGGACCTGACAACACTGAATCAAAGAACGCGCCACACAGGCAGGCAGGATACTCCAAAGCTGATCGCCAAGGAGGAAGAAGAGTGAAAAACTAACTCGTTGACCCTGAGGTTAGAATAACATCTTTTGGGAGAGGCATTGAATCTCATTAGGAACAAGCTTGTCTTCTGCCGCCCTTTTGACAACCTTTCCTTTAAAAACAAGCAGCATATATCTTCTTCGTTTACATGCAACAGTGGATCAACCTCGAGGTGCAAGGGCAGAGAACAGTCGTTTTCAGCAAAGTGTGAAGCTTGTTTTTACATTTAAAGGGACTGGTCCCACACCTACCCAGGGGTGATGTAGCAAACTTAATATTTATATAATACCATCAACAGTTCTGTTCGTGTTAGGATTTAGTGTTTTGTTGTATCAACTTGATTTATGTTTTTCTATTACTAGGTGTCTGTGTAACTCTCCTTCCGTTAAAAAAGGGGGTTATTAAACAGAAAAGTAACGCGTTCATTGGTTGCCGAACGAAGTGGTTATTCTGTGTTACATTTACGTCTACCGACTCAATGTATCACTTCAAGTTAGATTCGAACATTACGCACAAACCGCGTTTAACTCTTGCCACCAGGTGGCATGACCAACGTTAACATGTAGCTGCTGTTTATTGTCCTTGTGTAATGTGTAGTGAACAGTCATTTGTGTATTAATTTCATCTGTTTCTGTTCATAAAAACTCTTAAATTACTAATAGATTATGAAAGATCGTAAAACGATTTGAAGTTTTGAACTGCGTGAGCCTTCACAGTATATGGAAACATTTTCAACCTCAGGGAGTTCGTGCATAAAAAGACAATGACTCGGTTCGCTGGCCGAGCACATTAAGTGGTCAACTTTCGATCTCGCCACTAAGGATTCCGGGCTCGAGTCCCGACCTGGACATGGAAGTTTTTTCAGAGTCCCTTCACTCACATCTAATCACCACTCATCCTCATCGTTGCGATTAGCCAAAATTGGCAGAAAATATAATGGAAAATAACGCAAATACAAATAAACTTGACAAAACAACATCATTTGTCTGTTTTGAGTGCTCTTTCTAGTCTATGGTTAGATTTAAAAATTATAATAATAACAATAGTTCATTAAGCGGACGAAGTTTAGTCTTGAGTCTGCTTTTCATCCATTGTCAACACTTTATTACATATACAGGGTTTCTATAAATTAGTTATACAAAAGTAACAGTTAATACATCAATGAATATAGCATATCTTCAAGTTTATTGTCGCACGTTGTTAGTTTCAGACGCCACCACTGGAGGCGTGAGCGTTTGTTTATCTTACACAAGTACCGACTTGTATTGGTCGTGGTGGAACGATTCCGTGGCCACCTCGTCGATGTTGAAGGGAAGAGGGGCTACAAACACACGTTCTTTAATGTAACCCCAGATAGAGAAATCCATGGTACCAATCAGGCGAACGAGGTGGCCACGGAATCGTTCCACCACGACCAATCCAAGTTGGTACTTGTGTAAGATAATCAAACGCTCACGCCTCCAGTGGCGGCGTCTGAAACTAACAACGAGCGACAATAAACTTTAAGATATGCTGTATTCATTGATGTATAAACCATTTCTGTTACACATACACTTTCTTCACAATTAACGGTTACTTTTGTATAACTAATTTATAGAGACCCTATACTGCATATGAAACAGTAAACTTAATGTAAAATATTACACATATTGAGAAATACCTCTAAGAAATACAGCTAGCGGTAGCGGCGATTGGGTGCCAAAACTAAAAGGGGGGGGGGGGGGCAGTTTACTTTTCTTGGTAGACAAGGCTTAACATTAAGAGGCCATAGTGCAGGGTAATAGTGGCAAAAATGGAGGTAACTGCCACTGCAGCATATATGAAAAATACAATTCAACTTGAATGTACGCATTTCCGGCATATCTGTCGGCATTTGAAAAAACTATACGAGCACGAAGAGATTTGTCTCACAGTAAATTGTATTTCTATTTTTACATATTGTGTGTAAATTATCGAACAGGTGGATATTTCATATTTGCGAGTGTTGTATGACGTACTGTTCGGACTACGTTGTTTTGCACGTCGGACAGTGGGATCCATGAGTATTACCGTGCAAATTGACTATGACTATATTCATTAATTTTTATCTCGCATCCTATTGTGTTTTGAAGCGATGGATTTTTATGTATGCTGGTGCAGAAGTTGTCAACAGCTTGTTTTGAGTTTTCTTTTAATTCTTGTAGCTCTTAATGGGTCAAATAAAGTGCACAAACATGGTGATGGACAATTTGCACGGTAATACTCATGGATCCTACTGTACGAGTAAGATCAGTTTAAATTGGCAGGGTTCCACCCACTTCGAAATAACGGACACAAGGACTCGAGTGAGGTTTTGCAAGGTAGCTGCTCTTTCTGCGTAGGAGGCCTTGTCCTAGACCATAACAAGGAATGACACTTAAAGGAGCAAATACAAGACGAACAGATTTACCACATTGGCGCTAGTTGTTGTAACTTTGCTGATTGAAAAAATCTGAGGAAATGAGGTGAATGATTCCAAATTCGTGGATTTGTTGTCAGTGTACTACATTGGCACACAGAAGTTATCATATTCACGTCATCGGTATATAAGACACTCATTCATATAATGATAAAAAGCGTCGCAATATACTTTTACTTTCGACTACTCATGAAAGGAAGTGCTCTGATTGCAAATAAAGAAAAAATATCATAAAACTATTCTTTATAATCCCATATTTATTACCGACTTATCTAACTACATGTTGATATTAAGATACGATTTCTGACTGATACGCAAGTTCAAATCCTGGATCATTACTTATAGTATTTATCGCAGCATATACCTACTTTGGCGTACTTAAGAACTAAAATATGGCTTATAAGGTACATTATAACAGAACCTGAAATATTAATAAGTAATTCGAGAAGATGATTAGCATTATATCAAACTTTTTTCATATTATGGGCCATTTAATGTGAAATGAGACAATGATGTTTTGAGAAATAGTGTATACACAGCATCATAATTTCTTGGAAAAATTAAAAGACCGGTTTTTGATAAAATGGCTACAAAAATTTTGATTATATGACCTTAAAAAGAAATGTACCCCTGACATAAGCATGTAATATCTCGTGTGAAAGAGCTCTTCAAGACTTTCCATCAGCGTCTGAATGACTTCCATAGGTGCCCTGATTGCCGAAATATTCTACTTTAAAACTAGCAGGATGGTGAAAATGGTCAAAATCATACATTTTGCACCTCTGTAATTTTGGAAATGCAAAATATATTTTTCTACCTCAGGTGGCCCTTTCAGAACGCCCAATTTCACATGAATAAAAATATGTAAAAGAAAAAAAATGAAAATAGGATGCCAATATGATCCGGAGTTATGTTAGGTTAGGAAATGCATGATAACATAGTTTGATAGATAAATTAATGTAATTCAAAAGTAAAAGTCTAAAGAAATGAATATTGTTTGAATTAACGTATGTGAAGCTGATATTTACATTCCCAGTTCTTGGAAATACAGGGTGATCCAAAGTCCGATCCCACAGGATCCGTTATTAGTGCACATGGCGAAAAATGGCGAAAGTTGTTAGAAATATGTGAATTTCAATCTAAAGTGCTTGAATTTTTAACGTAGCGTGTTGCAACTTTACTGTTGCTTTTTTATACCCAAAGACAGGGGTGAAATATTAATTTGACCTTGAATCGTTGACTAGCTTCCGGAAAAGCATTTAGTGTAGCCAGAACGAGGATTCGTAAAATCTGAAGTTAGGGTTACACGACTTTCGAGTCATGCTGTACAAGACGCAATTATCGCTAGAAAACACGCGTTTTGTACGCACTCCTGACCTCATTTGTGGCAAACGAGGGTGTGCGTTGTTTCGAGTATCTAGGAGGAAGCGAGAAGACGGTGAGGTCTATTTGAAGTACCTCGCGAGTAAACAACGCTCGAAGAAGCCGTCGGTGCAAACTGAATGGCGGAGACCCACATTCTAAATCAGAACCAAACAGCTGCTGCGTTGTGCCTGTTGAGCGTGGCAAATCCAACCCTTCAAGAACGTGAAAGAATTTTAACTTCTCAATGCTCGACTCTGCTCCTCGTCACAGATAAGCGAATAATACGTTTATCTGTGCTCTTGTCATCTAGAGCAGTGAGTCTCAACCTTCGTGGGACCGCGGCCCCGTAAATTCTTTTTTTAACTAATTCCCCGATCCGAACAATTTTACTCTGAAATACTGTTCTGTCTTTATACATTATATATTATCCATTAATCCATATGTACTCTTGAAATTAAATACGCTCCTCACAAGAAGTTTGCAATAGTGTTACATTACGCAATACGTGATAGGCAAGATCTTGGAATTCAACAACACATTGTATCTGTCTCGTGTTTTCGCCGACATATGCCATCCTGCCTAAAGCCTATAGTCTAATCGGCCTTGTAATCAAGAGGCCGGACCCTGTGGCCGAGTGGTGGTAGCACATCGCGCGACGGTAAGGGTCCCGGGTTCGAATCCCGCTCGGGCTTGGTTGTTTGTGAATGTCCATTCATCAATTTCATCACCCATCCCCATCTTCGCAAATTAGCCAAGAGGCACAAAACGCGAAGTAAAATAAACTCAATCAATTGTAATCAAGGGGTCCCAGGTTCGATTCCCGGTGGAGGCACATAGATGTTCGGATCCCACTTTAAACTTCAGGTTCCCGATTAGCCTAACTGTGCATAAAGTGGACTTAAAAACATCAAATCAATCAATTAATTAAAACCTATCGCCTAATATAACAATATTCCAAACTTTTTGTCAGGAGTGTATTAATAACCCACACAGCACACAAATGTCCAATAGATATCCAGGAATGTCCAATAGACATTGTCCATTTACACTGCAGAAGCTTTCGCAATACGACAGACATTGCTTTATGTACAAGAGAAGAAGTTGAATTCAGTTATAATTGCAACCGATTCAGCCTCTGTGCTAAATTCTTTACAGTTTGCATCATGATCATGTCATACGGAATGGTACATTGTTAACATAATAATACTCACACTGAAATTAACGAGATTGGGATATGATATCAACTTTATTTGGAGACCTGGACATTCTTTAATAGAAGGGAACAATATAGCAGATACTTTGGCAAAATATGCAGCGAATCAAACAATCCAACGGCTGCTTTCAAAAAAATTTCCGTCCGTAGTTTTGGAATCACACCCTAAAAAAATACTATTTACTGACTGGCAAAGCTTGTGGACAAATACTGGCACTCAATGCGGTAAGGCCTACTATTCTATACAAGATAGAATTCCAAAGGAATGTTGGTTTAAACAGATTCAACTCTCCCGGAGTTCCCTCACAACTATAATGCGCTGCAGGTTAAATCACACTATCGCCGCAGCTCATCTGTACAAGAAGAATTTAGTGACTTCACCAGTTTGTTTGTGCAATGAATATACGTACTGCAACTCCGAACCACATTATATTTCAATGCAAACTTTATGAAACTTACAGAGAACCATTTTTACAGGAATTGTACAGGAGTGGACAGCAAGCGCCACTGACACTGCCTTGTTTACTGACCACCTTCATCCTCGGTAATCTATATTCTTACAGAATATCTTAATAAGTCGAATATAATTCTGTAAAAGTGTAATGAGATTTGGTAACTATTTATTATGAAAGGAATAATTGTGAGTAAATATTATGTGCATACATGTATATAATACAAATGGTGCATGGATGTTGTCCACAGCCAATAATAATAAAAAAAAGGTAGAGCAAGCATATCGCGTAATGGATTTTGAACGAACAGGGGCAGTTGTTACAGTTCAGAGACGCTTCTTTTTATGGGGGTTCCTCCATTGTCACAGGACCTGAATAATTTAAAGCAGCGCATCTCTCATGCAGTGGAGCTGATAACCGAGGATATGTTGGAACGCGTCTGGCAAGAAATGGATTATCGTTTTGACATCTGCCGTGTTACCCAAGGTGCTCATATCCAACATTTGTAATTGCCCAGGTAAATTTACAACCTTCCTTTCTTCTTTCCCACCAGAATTGCTTTTGTATCTCTTTTCACTTAAAAATAAATTAACTTTATTTTGTACCATTCTTTTTCAATAACCCTGTATTTTGAAATAGTTCACAGGAAATTTCAGTTTTTAATCGCATATCGTCTTACTTTGCAACTGATCATAAATCAACTGTATATATTTCATATGTTTTCTTGTTGTCATTTCTTCTTGTCATATCTTTGTGTAATTTCTTTGCTTTTTATGTAACTTCTTTTATGTTATTTTATTTGTGTAATATCTTGAAATTTGAGTTACTTTTGCATACAATTCTCACCCTTTCAAACCTTTTCAAACATACATCCCATATTTAAAGTAGCTTATTTCATTTTCCTTGTGTTAAATACTAAACGTTTTCCCTTCATATTCTCTTCATTTAGTTTAAATCTTGACAATAGATAATGCATCAGATGTTCTAAAAATCTTGTTAACAATAGAGAATACAAGGAGCCTCCCCGATGGCGCAGTGGTGGTGATGTCGCCTTGCAGGTCCCGGGTTCGATTCCGGCGGGGTGTTTCGAATCCCACTTTAAACTGTAGGTCCAGTCCCGATTAGCCTTACTGTGCACAAAGTGGTCTTAAAACACCAAATCAATCAATACAAGGTCAAGCTTTCGTGGTGAAATCAATTGCATATATTAAATATTCTCCCATGACTTCATGCGATATTGTGGAAGGCTCTGATTGACATAGGATTTAAAGCGGAATCGCGCTGCAGTTATCATCGCGAGGGCGTATAGATTTGCAAACGAGAGAGATTAATTGTTTGTGTACACCGTGGGGCAACGAACTGTGGCTCTCGACTAGCGCTGATAGTTTTGCGAGTCAACGCACGTCTGACAAGTGAAAGTCTTTTTAAAATAGAACAACCGTTTGTCACGGAAAAGGAAAAGTGTCTCGGACGTAAGCCATAAGATTGGAGATACGCTCAAACTGCAGTGCAGGGTCGCATTTCGCTACATCATTAGTAATTTGTTATAGTAATCAAAGGAATAAATGTGGTGGAGCTGTGTTACCGGTATCAGGTATCCACTGTGCGTCAAGCGCGTTAGAAGTAACTTTACTTTCACAAGTAACTGGTATTCGTTACTTTATTACGATGCCACCATTCCTTCTTTGTAAAAAAACCATTTTTTTGGGGGGGGATGCATCCATTTCTAAATTAACACGATGATGGAAATAACGTCAAGTGGTTACGCCGACCTCCATTACGAACTGATTAGCACAGCGCTCGCTCTACAACGCCAGG
This sequence comes from Lepisma saccharinum, assembly GCF_977018435.1. Classification (NCBI taxonomy): domain Eukaryota; kingdom Metazoa; phylum Arthropoda; class Insecta; order Zygentoma; family Lepismatidae; genus Lepisma; species Lepisma saccharinum. The sequence continues at coordinate 80,467,588 of NC_139243.1, forward strand.
GGTCCCGGGTTCGAATCCCTTCCATAGCATCAGTGTTCTTTGTGAGTGTCCCTTCCACAGTTTCGTCATATCATCATTCATCCTCATCGTTGCGATTAACTAAAAGTGTTAGAAAAACGACGGTAAATAACAAGAATAAAATAAAATAGTTACTTTCATAACGTAACATCAAGCACTTTTATAATTTGGGTAACAGGGAGGAGTTTTTGTACAAGGGTTCAGGACATTGAAAACATTTGAATAGTAGAAATAAAAAATCAGTCTGATTATTTTTATATCCTTGAGAAGAGGTCCACGCGATACACCAGACGAGTCAATATCCTGCTTTCACTTTTGAATCCCATGTAAATACTGTAAATAATGCAAAAAATATTTTTATTTAATTTTGATTTATATAATTGGTATTTCCTTTGAGTAATTTTATAGTTCGGTTGAGGTGCGACTGAATCGACTTAGGGAAACAGGATTAAAGGAATTTGAGCGGACATCCCGAAGAAAACTGGTCAACAGATCTCTGAAAGAGCGAGCGGTGAATCATTCCATAGCTTCGTACGGTTCAGAATGTTAATTTGACGTGACTCATCCCAGGGTTGTTTTATTTTTTGGAGTTCCCTGAGGGTTAATTTGGAAAGTAGAACCGAGTGTACTGTCATAGGTAAAACATACAGTCTCATGATTTATTTTTTTATTTCCATTCGCTTAGTTGATGTACCTGTTCATAGCCTACAGCGGGGACCACTCCTTGCTTTACGTCAGGAATGTCAAACTCCAGTCTTCGTAGGAGAAACAGTATGGGAGACACGCTTTCACATTTTCCTCTACGATAGTTCTGGTATTGACTGGTTCTTCGATGACAGAGAGACTGATTTTGAACAGTTTATATATCACTGAATAAGAATTCGTTGATACTTTAGATTAAATTTACAAATTTCAAAAAATATTCCTTAGTTTCCGAAATATTATTAACCGAACTGGTATTAATTGTTGTCTGTCAGGGATTTAGTAATCCATACTGCGAACTTCAGTATCTTTGAGTAAACCAAATTATATGAGGATCCAGTAGCTTCTGGTTATTTTATCATTATTATTACAATAATCAACTTTCTTCATTAGCACCCTTAAATTATGAACATATCATTGTGGAGTGTCCACCCGATTAAGTGGCTAGGCTTTTATGTTTGTTTAAACTTCATATCCTCAGATTATTGTTCTTAAAATAGTTTAATCTGTTTATCATTTGCCAGTAGGAGCGCTGTTGAAGGTAATTTAAGTGGAACAACACAAGTTTTCTGCGGATTATGTTTGCATAAATCATATTCATATAGCATTGTATCCTTGTGCACTGGTATCCATGAGTATTAACGTGCAAATTGTCCATCACCATGTTCATGCACTCTATTTGACCCAATAATAGCTTCAAGAATTAAAAGAAAACTCAAAACAAGCTGTTGAAAACTTCTGCACCATCATTCACATAGCTTAAAAACACACAGGATGTAAGAAAAAAATAATGAAAATAGTCATGGACAACTTGCACGGTAATACTCATGGATCCCTCTGTACCTCTCATCTTGGTTAATATTGCAGATGTTTTCCCTTGATGCTACGTTATCAAATATCCATGCAAATAAGTTGGAGTGTTATATTTTGGAAAGCTGCTTTTCTCTTTTCTGTCAAAAAATGCAAATTTAATTCAAGTGCTGCTACAGGGCCCCTAGTGGAACATTTCCTAAATAGCATAACGGGAATAGTTAATTGTACTATTTGATTTGATCTTGTTATTTAGCGTCGCGTTTCTGCCACATCTTTGTGCACATATCTTACAATTTGTCCCACATCACACAAGGAACAAACTATTCAACTCTGGTAGGGTCGATGTTTCCTCCTGACTGGATAAATTGTATTTGATCAATGACAATGTTTCTTGTTCACTGTCTGATGATTTTATCCCTCTTTTAACAATATTATTGTCATATTATTTGTAGCACAAGATATTTATTAGATTTTCAAAGCTTCATTCAAAACTACTCTGGACGAATATAATATTTCCTGCTTTTGATTGTCATAAATTGAAGCATCTGGCTTATATGAAAGTGATGTCATGCACTCAGCTCGCTGGTAAGAAATGGCATGCCATTTTTGTTGACTGATAAACTTGATACAAGCCAGTGGTATATTGAAGAAGGGCTATCGGGCTTGAGTCATCGAAATGACCTCGAATATATATATATATATATATATATATATATATATATATATATATATATATATATATATACAGGGTGTTTCTAAAGGTCGTTTACAACGCTTGGGAGGTGATTCCTCACACGAAAACAAGCAAAAAGTCTAAGTTCCATTTTTACGACTGAGGCTTCGTTTCCGAGATAGGAGCCTCGCAAAAGGTGACAAAGGGAACGTCACACCTGACTTGGACGAATACTATAACAGATAGAGAGGCGGTTCCAAGGGAATCATAAAGGAATCGTATGTGCTCAGTCCGGAAGTCACTATGAAAAGTTCACTGCACGCATGCGCAATGGAGTCCTCAAAGGAATTGGGGATTTCCAGCAAGAACAATACATGGAAAGGGTATGTAACGCAGAAAGAAGGACCGTGACAATGAGAAATGCGTTCAAGACAACACATCCCGACCTCAAACATCAAAACATGAGCACCGAACATAAAATCCGAAAAGTTGAGCACGGTTGCATACCCCAGTTACACGCGAGAAATGAACGAATCATGTCATGTGGCATACGAGAGACACATTACTCCACCAGGAGGAGGGAAAGAAAAACACATTATCAGGTGATTGCGACAACGTGTATTTTTACACGCGACAACTACGTAATATCCCCCCCACACACACACAACAAACAACAAATGCTACAATATCTTACGCACAGACAGTCCGTGTCACTGTACACCAACTGAAGATGTCACTTTCACCACACAAAGGGGGTGGGGAGCAATACCAAGAGTGTTCTCACTGAGATTTGCCGAGGGCAATAATCACAGACGGTTTTCAAAATGTCTGCCATTCACTTCTACGCAGAGATGACAGCGACATTTCAAGGATTGTCGAGTACGAGCAAACAAGCCAGAAGTATCTGCTACCGTCGCGGCGGCGACGTTGATGCGACAACGAGGTCCTCAGCTGATGTGACAGGTGTGTCGTATACGAGGGTTTTCATTTCTCCCCAGAAGAAAAAATCGAGAGGGTTGAGATCTGGCGACCTCGGTGGCCAAGGCACAGGCTCATCCCTACCAATGAACCTATTGCGAAACACGTCATGCAGGAAATGTCGTACATTACAATCGATATGAGCTGGTGCACCATCGTGTTGGTACCACATTTCTTGCCGCAGTGCCAAAGGTACGGTCTCCAACAGTTCAGGCAGAACGTCACTAAGAAATGCATGATATGTGCGACCATTCAGGCGAACAGGGAGAATGTATGGTCCAATTAAATGATCATGTACTATCCCGCACAACACATTCACTGAAAACCTGTGCTGGTGATGGGCCACAAAAAGTGCATGTGGGTTGTCAAAGTCCCATACATGACTGTTTCTACTATTGAAGACATCAGTCCTGGTGAAAATGGCTTCATCTGTCCACAATACGTTTGCCCCGAAGTGAGGGTTTGTGTCCAGATGATGCAACAACCATTGGCAAAACTCCATACGAGGGCGAAAGTCACGAGGTAACAGTTCTTGTACTTTCTGCAGTTGAAAAGGGTGCATTCCTTCCTCTGACAACACTCGCCAAACATTCACATGAGACGTGTTTCGTGCTCGAGCGAGCACGCGCGTACTAGTTCCAGGATGTTCTGCGACCGCTGTTAACACATCTTCTGCAAACTGATGTGTGCGTACACTTCGGGGTCTTCCAACTTCTTGCCGCGGTGGTAACACTGACCCTGTTTCACGCAGTCGATTGTCCACTACCTGAAAGAAGGTGTGAGACGGTAAAGGTCTATGTGGAAAGCGTTCTCCATAAAGACGCCTTGCCTCGCGGCTATTACCACGTGCCTCCCCATACATGAGATGCATGTCTGCTAGCTGCTGGGTCGTATACGCAGCCATCTGTGTAATAGGGAGCTGGAACTGCAAAGTATTGTTTTTGTTTAACACTGGCACACTGCACAAATTGGCCGTATCACCGTACGAACACCACACACCAATTGCTGCGATACTTGACTTGTCCACTCCACCACGTCAACTTCTTTCAATACAACATACTAGTACTCTTCAATGCGTATGACAACCTAGAGCGAACTGCTGATCATATCCCAGCACCTGCAACACGACTGGAACGACTGCCGGAGAGAACCAACCCTTCGAGCTCCTCTCGCGGGAACAGCAGTCATGAAGGTCAAACGTAGACTACGAGAGCCAGACTTGCCTGTGCAGCGCTTCCAAAACTGGTCTCTTTTACGTCACAATGATCGCGTGCGAACACTTTTGGTATTGCTCCCTACCCCCTTTGTGTGGTGAAAATGACATCTTCAGTTGGTGTACAGTGACACGCACTGTCTGTGCATAAGACATTGTAGCATTTGTTGTTTGTTGTGTGTGTGTGTCGGGGGGGGATATTACGTAGTTGTCGCGTGTAAAAATACACGTTGTCGCAATCACCTGATAATGTGTTTTTCTTTCCCTCCTCCTGGTGGAGTAATGTGTCTCTCGTATGCCACATGACATGATTCGTTCATTCCTCGCGTGTAACTGGGGTATGCAACCGTGCTCAACTTTTCGGATTTTGTGTTCGGTGCTCATGTTTTGATGTTTGAGGTCGGGATGTGTTGTCTTTAACGCATTTCTCATTGTCACGGTCCTTCTTGCTGCGTTACATACCCTTTCCATGTATTGTTCTTGCTGGAAATCCCCAATTCCTTTGAGGACTCCATTGCGCATGCGTGCAGTGAACTTTTCATAGTGACTTCCGGACTGAGCACATACGATTCCTTTATGATTCCCTTGGAACCGCCTCTCTATCTGTGATAGTATTCGTCCCAGTTAGGTGTGACGATCACTTTGTCACCTTTTGCGAGGCTTCTATCTCGGAAACGAAGCCTCAGTCGTAAAAATGGAACTTAGACTTTTTGCTTGTTTTCGTGTGAGGAATCACCTCCCAAGCGTTGTAAACGACCTTTAGAAACACCCTGTATATATATATATATATATATATATATATATATTTATTGTGCATGGCTTTGAGGCTACTGCTTAAGGTGTTCGGGGGACACAACTTACTAAAACAGGAAAAAGGGGAAGAATTAGAAAAAGCACTTTGTCATTTGACAAACTTGATTTAAGTCGTCGCTTCCTGTCTTTCAACAGTGTCTGTACAGCAATTCCTTACAAAAAAAAACAAATTTATTTTCTTTGTCACAATCGATTATTCAATCTTCAAAAAGGCACGGGAATAGAAAGCTAGTCGCTCTTTCTTTGGGATTGGACTATTATACTAAATATAGGAGCAGAAAAAGTCTACGGCTTTGTGTGGGACGTACTTTCACTTGGTATCATTATCAGTTCCAATAAATGCGTGCATAAATTATTAGAGTTCACTCTCCGAAAGCACTGTGCCAATATATTCGGCACGTTAATTTACATCCAAGAGTCAAGGATAAAAGGGGGGGGTAATGTGTTGGAGAAAAAAAACTCCGAACAAACAGCTCGCTGAATAATCACACAAAAAGGGAGAGTATTTGTACAGTTCGAACAGGGCAAGTCGGTAGCAGGATCAAAAATCTATAATCGTCACTTTACCTTGATGCAATCCTTCTGATGGTCCTTATCACAATCGCAAGCACATGGTATGGATCACGTAACTGCATACATAGGCCTCTTCACGAGTCTAGAAATCGTGGCTTCCAAAGTTGTATTCCCATCTCACCATTGCAATGCGAGGCCGAAGGAATTGCGTATAGGCAAGGCGATCCTGCTCCGCAGCTAGTCGACTGTGGGCGGCTGTTTCGAAGACCGGATGCGAACTGTGTTACTGACAATCGGGAATCGTGCAAGAAAAGGGAAGGGGGGAGGAGAGTATAGTTTAGCTTATCTACGACAGATGGCACCACCATCTAAATGCCGTAGCGCTATCGTATTTTGCGGTGGAGAGTTTATTTTCTCCGAAAAAACTCTATAAACGTACAAAAAGTACGAGTAATATTCCCAAATTGAATATATAATATTTGGAATGTTACAAACTCCCGGGCCCTGGGAAAAGAAAGAAAAAACTGCCCGCAAAATAAAGTAACAAGGAAAATAATGGCCTAAACGACCAAGTAGCTTCAAAGTCTTACAAGACAAGAGTTGCACTTAAGTTATGAAAATATGCTTAAAACAAACACCTTTATATATATATGTTATAAAATGACCATTTGCTCAGTTTTAACGCAAAAGACAGGTATGAACAGAGAAATACCATTAAAATAGAAATACACACCAAATATGTACAATCCCCCAAATGAACCTGCAAGGAAAAAATCCTAAGAGTATACCTATGATACATAGAACCAAAACATAATATAAATATCAAACTCAGAGTAAAACACCCATAATAGTTGGATTAATATCAATAGTGGCAAAAAGAAATCCATCAAGGTATAATAACATACCGGTTAAAAAAAACCTACATAAATATCAACAAAGATGATATATCAAAGTCCACAAGACATATAATTTAACCTTAAACTCCATATTGGCCATCCCGGATCCAATATTGCAAAGAGATCATACACAGGCAAAATGACCATTTTCATCACATTTAGATTAAATAGCAAAACAGATAGCACAAATGTTTTCAAACTGGACGACGCCAGAACACAGAATCACTACCAGGCAAAGGCCTACACAAGAATTAAAGCGATGCGCAACACTACGAAATGTTCCGAGGCGTAGTACACACTCGTCGCAAGATGGTCACACTAGCAAGGATGCAACGGAATTCTCCCATGGCGTAATTGTAGTATAGAAGTAGCCTCGTGAAAATATGAAAAAAAGAAAAGGAAAGGAATCAAATCAAGAATAATAAAGGTAGAAGTTAGAAATAGAAACAGGAAAGTTAAGACTACACCCTACAGCAGGAAGGAATAGAAGGAAGTAGCATCATTACAGAGCGCATGCATTACAAATACTTGTGATGAATCAAAATACCCAAGCTATAAACAAAAATAATTTTACATAATATCACGCCATAATCATTGCATGGAAAAATAAACATAGTTATAAAATACACTTAATAACAATAATGCATATAAATATTACCATAACACCCTTACATGTAAGACACTTCTTATGTTGACAATTTAGAGAATTAAAAAAAAAAAGGCCCAAAATATTGATACATAAGTAGGTCTAGGGGGCAGGAGAATTATGTAGTGTCTGACCCACCTGTGTATGTGCCAAGACCACTGGTGACACAGGAGAGTCAAGGTTCCGTATAATATACGGTTTGAGATGAGTCACATGTGCCTTACGGATCAACTGTTGAGTATCGGGATCCACCAATAAGGCCGTCACCGGTGTTAACATTTTGAATATTTGTACGGGACCCGACCATCTTTCCTGAAGTTTAGATGAAGTTTTATTAAAAGCGTTACTTATGGGAAAAACACGGTAAAGAACCATGTCCCCAGGTTTATAGGAAACCGGAACACGGGAATGATCATATTTACGTCGGCGTGAATGCCAAGAACGCAGCAAGTGTTGGTAAGCCTCACCCCAAGCTTGTGCCCGATCTGAAGATGGGGGAGCCGCCAGTTCCTCCTCAGTTTGCAAGTCCCAAAAAAAATTCAGAGGACCGTCAATTTCTCGGCCAAATATCAACCTCGCCGGCGTAGCGTGAGTGGCATCATGCATAGCTGTATTAAAGGCAAAAGCAATACTACTTAGGTGGAGATCCCATTTAGAGTTATCTTTGGAGTGGAAACAAATTAAGGATGACTTAAGGTTACGAATAAATCGCTCTGCCAAGGAAGGATTAGGATAATAAGGACTGGTATATATATGGCGAACATTAGATTCGAATAGGAGATTATTAAACACTTGTGAACGAAAATAGGAAGCATTATCGGATACCAATTCACATGGAGCTCCAAAAGAAAGAAAAAGGGATTTCAATTTATCAACAATGGCGTGCGAAGTCGCCGAACGAAGGGGATAAAGGGAGACCCATTTGGAAAAGGCGTCCACAACCACCAAAATATATGTATGTCCACGAGTGGAACGAACCAAGGGACCCACTAAGTCAATATAAAGACGCCGCCAAGGGTGGCGTATTACTTCAGAAGAAAGTAAACCCTGTGGCCTACGAATAGCCAATTTGGCCTTTTGACAAACATCACATGATCGCACATACGTTCGAATGTCAGCAAGATAATTAGGCCACCAGAAAAGCGTAGAAATCTTCTTTTTGTTTTGTTAGCTCCGAGGTGAGAACCACCCACCGGAGTATCATGGTAATAACGACATATAACGTTACGCAACAAGGAAGGTATAACGACCTGAGAAGTGGTAGAACGTGGTGAAGAACGAACCAATAGATCCTGGAAAAGACCAAAATTAGGGACTGTTTTATTTTCCCGGAGTTGTTCCATAATGGGACGTAATGTTGAGTCCTGCTCCTGAAGAGCAATAATATCGGCCTTGGTAAAAGGGATAATGCTAAGCTTAGGTGCGGCGCATGCCAAACTAGTAACAGAAGAGGGAGCTATGACAAAATCTTCCGGAGAATGCATCCGTGATAAACAATCAGCAACAGGATTCTTGGACGAGGGAATATGTTCCACATTGTAAGAAAAACGAGATAAGTACAATAACCAACGTCCAAATTTACCGAATTGTTCGGGATGTTTCAACAACCATGACAACGCCTGGTTATCAGTTTGAAGTGTAAAATGTTTGGAGGTTAAATACGTCTCAAATTTCTTAAATCCAAAGACAATAGCCGCGCATTCAGCCTCATAAATTGATTGCCGACGTTCCTGGAGAGTGCGTTTGCGTGAAGCAAATGCAATTGGTCGTAAAAAACCTTCTGAATCACGCTGGTTCAAAGTAGCCCCCAAAGCTAAACTAGAAGCGTCCGTCTGAAGAACAAATTCTTGGGAAAAATCAGGCAAGGACAATACAGTATGTTTCAAAAAGGCAGCTTTTAGATCATCAAAACGGACCTGATCCTCTCGGGTCCAGACAAAAGATAGATTCTTTTTGCGCTTATCAGTAAGGAAGCTAGTTCGTTCAGCGAACCGGGGAAGAAAACGGGAATAATATGAAAGAAGACCCATGACCTGCGCCACTCCTCGCTGGGATTTAGGGGGCGGTATATCTTGAATGGCGGAAATGCGTTCTGGGTCCATAACCATTTGTTTATGGCGGATAATATAACCCAAGTACCTAATCTCCTTAGCCATCCAAGTAGATTTAACCGGGTTAACCGTAAGACCAGCTTCCCGAAGAGCCAGGAGTATCTCATTCAAATGCAAAAGATGGGATTGTTCATCCGGCGAAAACACCAATAAATCGTCCGCATATGTAAGGAGAAATTTATATTTAAACTTGCCCAGAACTTCATCCAATACGCGGGACAACATTTGCGTACCCAAATTGATACCAAAGGGAACGCGCGTATATCGAAATTGACCAAAAGACGTCACAAATGCCGTTAAGTCCTTGCTCCTTTCGTCCAACCTAATCTGATGGAAGGACTGGCATAAATCAAGGCAGGAAAACACTGCCGCATTTTGCAAATGTTGGAATAATAGGTCGATACGGGGCTGTGGGAATTGATCATATGCAATTAATCGATTTAAGGATTGAAATGAACAAACCAAACGATGACCACCATTTTTCTTCGGCACCAAAAATGCCGGGCTGGCGTAAGGTGACCGACAAACCTCCACGATACCTTGAGACTGTAACTCCTTGATTTGTGTGCGCATAATATCCGTTTGAACAGGGTTCAACTGGAAAGGCTTAGCCCGAAAGGGAATATCGGATACTACAGGAATGGACACCGGAGGTAATGTACATTCACCCACCTTATCCGTAACAACGTCAGCAAAATTAGATAATCAAGTTTGCAAATCAAGAGGTGATTGAGGGGAAGAAGAAGGGAGGGGCGTAGGTTCGCGACCAGAAACAGGAGGACTTTCTTCGGAAAAGGGAAATGACACATGATGGGGATTTTTATCCAATGATAGACCCTGTTGAAAATAAGGGAAGGAAATAATCCAAGTTTCCAAAGAAATGGTCGCCTTCGCATGAGAAAAAAAATCCATTCCCAAAATTAACGGATACGGTAACAAATCCACTATCCAAAAACACCATTTCCAGGATAAATGACCCAAACGGAGTGTAAGGTCAGTTCGAGAATGCAAAGAAAAAACCTGATTTGTTACATCCTTTAAATCCATCGTTGCATTTCGATCAATAGAATAACCACTTCTAATCCGTCCCAGCAATGCAGAAGAAACAAGTGACACCGATGAAGCGGTATCAAGAAGTGCAACCGTCGGTTGATCTCCTAACAGAACCTGAATCGTTGGAAACAAACGATTGTCGGTGGAAAAAGGGTGTTCTGTATGCAATTGAAGCGGAGGAGAATCCACACTGACAGAACTCCGTAAGGATGGCGGAGGAGAGGGAACAGGATCATGTAACGAGGTATTTGAACTCGTTGGTAACGGAGAATCCGTAACAACGTCTTGTGGTACCACCGAGGGAAGAAATGAAGGACAATCGGACTGTATTAAAGGCAAACAAGAGGAAGGGTGTGAGTACTCCTGTGAGGACTCCATGGAATGCGAAATTGAGGGCGGCGGAAATTGAGGAATGTGAGGAGGGGGTCCACAAGGCCTATCCGAAGCATCTACGAAACCCGAAGATGAGCACGGTTTTGTATGGGACTCTGAATACATGTGCATACGCCATTTTAATTCAGGTTGTAACATTTGTTGAGCCAAGTTAAAAAATTCACGGATATTTTGAGGACGGGGATAACATAAAAGTAAAGAACGAGCAGGGAAATTCACCCCTTCAGTAGTGCAGGTGGCCGGGTTCTAAGCCCTCAATTGGGGCTCGAATTATCATGTGGGGCTCAGTGTTGCCAACTCACCCCACGAAAATTTCACCAACTGATATTTTGAAGACTTTCACGCTGTATGTTAACCTCACAAGCAGTGTTGCCAACTCGGGCGAGGCGTAGCTTTTCACGGTGTATGTTAACCTCACCAGCAGTGTTTCCAACTCGGCGTAGCCTTTCACGGTGTATAATTTTTTAGTTTTTTTTTTGTGTGTGAGTGTACATGTGTTCGGGCGAGGCGTAGCCTTTTACGGTGTATGTTAACCCCACTAGCCTCAGCGTACATGAGAGTTCTGAAATTTTTTTGAGGCTGGAATCATTATTTGAGGCTCGTCGTAGCTTTTTATGATGTATATTTTGAGGGCAGAGTTGGCAACACTGTGGCCTATTACTGTAGCTTTTTATGAGGGGGGTTTATTGCCCTCTGTTTACATCTGGCAACACTGCCGTAGATTGACAGTGTTGTTAAACCTACTGGGTTTTTCACTGTAAATTTTTATTAAAGGACCTGAGGGGTCTATGTATTTTTTATGTCTGGCAATACTGTTGGGGGCCTAGTGTTGGCAACACTGTGGGTTTTTACTGTAGTTTTTTTATGAGGGGGGTCTATTGCCCTCTGTTTATATTTGGCAACTCTATTGGATGTTTTTTTTTTTGAGGCTTGGGTTTTGCCAACCCATCCGAAGAAAATTCCACTATATGATCTTTCACTGGCTAAGCTAACCTACAAATAGGAATTGGCAACACTGACGAGCATCAAATGATGATTTCGAGCCTCAAATAATGATTTCGAGCATCAAATGATGATTCGAGCCTCAAATAATAATTCAAGACTCGTCGGTGTTGCCAACCCACTCTACAAAAATTCCACTATATGATATTTTGAAGCTTTTCACGGTGTATGTTAACCTCACAAGCAGTGTTGCCAACTCGGGGGCAAGGCGTAGCTTTTTATGGTGTATGTTAACCCTACCAGCAGCGTTTCCAACTCGTCGTAGCTTTTCACGGTGTATAATTTTTACACGCGCGCGCGTGTATTGTGACGAATGCATTTTCTTATCCTTGAAGGATGAATGTATCTTATCGTAATTTTCCAACTGTGGGACCAAATGTTTATATATCGTGACCTTTGTAAACCTCTTTCGGGAACAATATGTCGCACACACACGCGCTCGCGCGTGCCTGTATTGTGACGCAAGCAAACAAAAAAAACTTTGCCTATCATTACAAAAAAAAAAACTTTGACCGTATTCTTAAATAACTAACAAGGACAATGAATCTTTTTGGCTTCCGGAAACAGATCAACATGGAGACTGCACCGCCAAATTTCAATAACCTCTTACCTTCCGTATTATCTAAACTCAATGGTTTACTGATTGTTCATCTCAACAGCATTTGGACGAAACTGAATGACGATGTGGGCAAGATGTTTTATGTTTTTAATAACAATTTACATTTCTACGAAATTCCGATCGACGGGAAACTTCAAATCACCGTGAATCCGGAAAACGCAGGCGAAATCAAAATTTCTACCGGCAAGAATATTTTTCGAATCAAGCACGACAAGATGCTTTCTAACATTACGTACGATGTTTCTGCAGGAGATTATTTTTATATGGAACTTCTCGGAGATTACGACAAACTCATTCCTCTCTTTGTAGAATTACGAATCGTTTATCCTATTATAAATAACCGTTAACCAAAAATGCCTAACGACATTTTCGGCAACACCAAGCGTGTAGACCACGCAGAAGAGATTCTCATGTTGGACATTCGAGTTAAGAAGTTGAGGACCGATTTGATTGCTTTGCAGGAGACCTTAAACAAAAGTTTAGAGTCGGAAATCGCTACGCTCCAAACGCAATGTCTCGACCCCATTCTGAAAATCGATTCCGAACTGAAGACGCTGATAAAAAATTATGTCGACGTACCTTCTTACGACAACGTTCAAAATATACAGTTGAGCGTGGATTCGCTTCAAAATGATTTGGCCAAATTACAGCAATTTCAATCGAAAAATGAAGATTTGGAAAAATTGAAACTCGAAATCGAAGAACGAACTTCCGCAATAGAAAAGAATTTCTCTGAACTTCAAACCGTCGTGAACGATATAGACGCAGAACGCTTGCATGTTGTTGTTTCCAAATTACAAGAAGAATTCACCAGCACGTTGGAAGAAATTAAATCCAAGTTGCAGACTTTGGAAGATACAATGACGAACCTACCATCGTCGGACGAACTGCAGGTCATCGGTAAAAGCGTCGCGAACATAAAAATTCAATTGGAGGCCTATCAAGATTTCGAACACATTCAAACCACCATCGCTACGCTTCAGGCGTCCTTGGAATTGATCAACGAAGAAATTAAAAATATTCACGCTGAAGCAAGAGCGTTGACGAGCATTCAAGACACGTTAAGCACGGTTCAGCAGAAGATCGAATATTTAGAAAATTTGAACGTCGAAACGAATCTCGCTCATTTTCATCACGTACTCGACAACATACAGGGTGACTTGGAATCGTTACGGACGAGCGTGCCTTCGAGCGAAGATTTGGAAAAATTGAAAACGGCGGTGACGGCACTATCCGATTCGAACGACATCAAAAGTTCATTGAGCGATCTCGAGAGTAGGGTGGCCAATCTCCCCACCTCCAAAGAATTGCACGCTTTGAAAAGAAACATATCTCGAATGCTGAAACGACTAGAAACGGAAACGGCGAACGTGGAACAGATTCGAGACGAAATTAGTTCGCTGGTGTCGACGCTGCCCACTTCGCAGAGCGTCGCCGACCTTCACACGCAGTTTACAGAGATGCGAAGGATCGTGAACGATCTTACCGAGAAGAGCTCGAAATTGAATCAAGTCGAGAACCTTCAGAACATTGTCGTCAACTTCAGAGATCAAGTTGGAGTGCTGGAATCCACGCAGGAATCGACGCTGGCCTCTTTCGGTGCCAAGTTGCAAGAACTCAACGAAAACTACAAGCAGTTGAACGTGGAAGTGAAAATCAAACCGTCGTTTTCTGCCGTAACGGATACCATAATCGAGCATTTGCTGCCCATCGAAAATAAACTCGGACAAGTTCACAGTAATCTGCTCGGCGTCGACACTAAATTCGCTAAACTGCATTCTCTGCAAGCCATCGAAATCAACAGCGTACCCAATCAACAGAGAATCTCCACGTTCGTCGAAGGTAACAAACTGTACATGTTGCATCCTTATCATCCGTACTACAAGTTTCTCCTCGATGGCACGATTCAGATAGACGAATTTTCGTACTGGTCTCACGGTAGAAAAGCTAGCGTTCCCACCATGACTTTGATATCGAATCGTGGTGTCCAGAAAGCGGGAAACATTCCTCTGGCACGTTGGAACGAAACGCGCAACATATATGAAATACACGAAGACGAAGATCTCACCGTTTTCGACGTGAGTGCCGGCGATAAGCTGATCATTCAAAACACGAGCGAAGTGCCACCCTCTTTGAATCCCATCACGCTTGTGCTTCTCTTGAAACGTAATCTCTAAAAAAAATGTCTAGGCAAGCCATCGTCGAAGACTTGCATAAACCTGCACGCCGCAACTACGAACGTTTGGCTGTGGTAACCAAGGGCATCGACGACCTCTGGCAAAGTGACCTCGTGGAGATGAGTAGCGGCAATTTGAAAAACATACATAAATTGAACAAGGGCAACAAGTACCTCCTCACCGTCATAGACACATTTTCGAAATTCGCATGGGCTCTACCTTTGAAGGCGAAAACGGGAACATGCGTCACGGAAGCATTCAAATTAATTTTTCGCGAAAGCGGCGGCAGACAACCACGGTTTCTGCAAACAGACAACGGTAAAGAATTTTACAACGCCGTATTCCAAAAGTTTATTCAAAAACACAAGATTCAACATTATTCGACCTTCAGTCACATCAAAGCCAGCATCGTGGAAAGATTCAATCGAACCTTGAAAACACACATGTGGAAACGATTCACGCTTCGGGGAAATTACAAATGGGTCGACATCCTGCCGGAACTCGTCGACACCTATAATGATACGGTACACAGAACGATAGGCATGAAGCGAGCCGACGTTACCAAGTCTGACGAGCAGCGTTTAATTTCTACAGTTTACTGTCCAAAGTACACACCCACGACAAAAAAAGCTAAATACAAAATTGGAGACCGGGTGAGGATAAGCAAATTCAAACGCGCCTTCGAGAAGGGGTTCACAAAAAATTGGAGCACGGAACTCTTTACGGTGGTTCGAGTTTTACCCGGAAACCGACACACGTATATAATAAAAGATAGTAGCGGCGAGATTTTGAAAGGAAGATTTTACGAAGAGGAACTCTCTAAAACGAAACACCCCGACACGTACCTCATCGAGAAAGTATTGCGTAGGAAAGGTGACAAACTGTTTGTCAAATGGCTGTGACTTCCGGAAAAGAGTTGGATCGACGCGAACGAAGTGATCTTGTGAGTACGTGGAACGTGGTGAAGCGTCTACCGGATCCGGAAAGTCAAACGAGAAAAAAAAAAGAACGGCAAGTTGCTTCCCGACAGCATCCGCTGTCTGATCGTAGGTCCTTCGGGGTGTGGGAAAACGACACTGCTCGTGGACAATTTTCTCCTCGCACCGAATTGGTTAGATTGGAAGAACAGGCACCTGTACGTGTTCTCGAAAAGTTTGGAGCAATCCAAATACCAGCAACTGATGAAACTGTACGATGGTCTGGACATTGCAACGTTCGCCTCGGAAATAAAACCACTCGACGATTGTCGTGAAAATTCAGTCGTTGTGTTCGACGACGCCATCCTGGAAAATCAAAATGAAATTCGCAACTTTTTCACGCAAGGTCGTCACAAAGGAATGGATTGCTTCTACCTAGCTCAAACGTTTTCCAAAATTCCAAAACAGTTAGTACGCGACAACGCTAGTTTCATATGTTTGTTTCGTCAAGATCACACCAACCTCAAGCACGCGTACGATGACTACGTAGGCGGAGACATGAACTACAATCAATTTTCGGAACGCTGCTGCTCTACTTGCTGGAACGGTGACGATTTCGGATTCGCGACGATCGACATGACGAGGAAACCCAACGACGGAAAATACAGAAACAAAATCAACGACTTTCTAAACGTTGCAACGTTGTGAGAAACGACGTGTATAAATAACGTCATGACGAAACGAAAAATCGAAGACGAAAATCTCAAGCTTCGCGATTACCTCGCGAAACGCTTCAAAGGTTGGAAATCCGAGAATCGTGGATTCTACGAAGAGAAGAAACGTCAGGATCAACCCGTGATCGATGCCATCAGCAGTCTAGGTAAAGAAATTAAAAGTGTCACGGAACAAAATAAAAATTTGATCAACGAACTCGTACCGCTCGCAGCTAAAAGTTACGCCGTACCCACGCCTATTTCGAGCATTCCTTCGACGCCGTTCGAACTGAAGGATGCACCGGCACGACGTCGAGCCATAGGCAGCAGGTCTTCGGATAAAATCGAGTTGGGACCTTTGGCACGAGACTACCTGAGCACGGGGAAATTCGACAAGGATGAAGTGTTCGGATTGTATCCCAGCATGGAAACCAGCGAAGGCGGCGGTGTGGTGTGGAAGATTGGGAAATCGAAGGTGACCTTCGAAGGCAACGACATTAAAGTCAATTTAGGCGACAAGGATAGTTGGAACAGGTATCCGGGTACGGCGGGACTGTGGGAACTCGTTGCCAAAAAGCAGCCGAAAGATTACACCGACGAAGATTACCAAAGTTACAAGGAAATTCTGATCATGACGGATGCCTTGTACCAGAACAACGACGCCTCGCAGAATAGGGTGAAATCAAGCAGCGGCGAGAAGTACAGGAATCTCATCAAACCGATTTGGAACCAGGTCAAAACAGGCAGCGGCGTCAAACGCTACAACACGTTACCCAAAGAATTCGTTTGGGTGGACGACGTTAGGAAACTCGTGGACCGATTGTTGGTGATAGCCGGCGAAGAGAATGCAGGCAATCGTAATTTCTACAACGAGAAGGTTGGCATCGTGGACATGATCAGCACGAAACTTTCCAACTTCATCGTGAACGACGACAAGGGCATAGGTTACCTGATCAAAATCATCAACACGCTGCCTCCGAAATTTTGGAACGTGGCCGAAGGAAAGGGACTCGTGAACGACATCATCAACAAGTTACCTTTCGAGATGCATCTACCTGGCTACCAGTACTGCGGACCGGGTACCAAACTCGAGAAAAGATTGGAGAGAGGAGACAAGGGTGTGAATCCGTTGGACGCAGCATGCAAAGATCACGACATCGCCTACAACACCACGCAGATGGATCTGGACGCACGTCACGAAGCAGACAAAAAATTGGAACATGCAGCTTTCGAAAGGTTCGTGAGCAGAGACGCATCGCTGGGTGAACGGGTCGCCGCACTGGGTACCACCATCGCCATGAACACGAAACAAAAATTGGGGTGGGGTATATAAATAACATACCGTAAAAAAACTACACAAGAAAAAATCTCAGAATATATATATAAATAACATACCGTGAAAATAACACATAGAGCATCAACATGAAGCCCAAGGGTGTCGTGTACCAGATACCATACTCCAATCTAAAAAATCTAGGTGCTCTCGATGGGTTACTCACCAAGAAACAACGCGAGAAGAAACGTTCTTGCTTGTCGAAAGGACACGGAATGAAATTACTGCTCAGCACACCTCAATTGAAAAGATTGCAGCGTTCGCGGAAACAGCAAAAGATCGGAGGTTTCATATTCAGCATCCCCGCCATCCTGGCAGCATTGGGGGCCGTGGGAAGTTTGGCCGGCGGAAGTGCCGCCATCGCGAAAACCGTCATCGACTCGAAGAAGAACAAAGCGGAATTGGAAGAACAGAAACGTCACAACCTGGCCATGGAGAAGAAAGGGGGGAAGGGCGTGATGAAGAAGTTTAAAAAAAAGAAACAACAGCACTCACCAACCGAGACATTGAATCTCTGATCGGACCGTTACGAATCAAACACTTCAGAGGAGTTTTCATGTCCAACTCGTTACCTTCAAGCGGAGTAGTCAACTTGGACGGTCAAGAAAATCCAGGCACGCATTGGATATGTTACCACAAAAATGATGATAAAGCATTCGTTTTCGATTCTTTCGGAGGTGTTCCACCTACAAATTTAATTCATTATCTGAAAACGAACAAAACCTCTATATACTACAACGACGAACGCATTCAAAATTTCGGAGACGTGAACTGCGGTCATCTCTGCCTCTCCGTGCTCGCGTTTCTCTCTAAAATAAATAACCCTACGATCGAGGATTTCCAGAAAGCATTGTGGAACCTCAAACAGCATCACTAGGATGGGCGTGTTCCATCTCACGAGCGAATCTTCAATCTTGAAACTCACGCTGCACGACGACATCGTCTATCCTAAATCCGTGGCTCTGCGTGCATTCTACAGCATGTACCTCATACCTAACGTCACGCAGCACAACAACAAAATTAGCGTCGGAAACTAACACATCGTCGTCACGCCAGGACAATACAATCTTTCCACTTTGCAAGCTCAATTACCCAAAGGTACATACCTTTCTCAAAATTCGGTCACGCACAGAGTGGAAATCCTATCCGCGACGGAGACCGTGGACCTGGGCACCATGGGAGAACTTTTAGGTTTCGAGAACAACCACCCAAAACTCGAAGCTGGCATCAAGAATAGTAGAAGTCAGAGAGTTCTGCGCCCTCTATTGAGGCTCGCCTTAATGGATTTGTCTCGTAAGGCATGAGCCTCATTTGATGGCAGTGTTGCCAGCTGCTTACTCGAAAAAATCACCAAGGTTTTTTTTGGGGGGTAACGTAGCCTCAAGCAAGGAGCTGGCAATCTTGCTTGAGGCTCGCCTTAATAGATTTTTCTCGTAAGGCATAAGCCTTATTTTCTCGCAGTGTTGCTAATATTTTACTCGAAAAAAATCACCAAGCTTTTTTTGTCTAACCTAGCCTAAAACAAGGAGCTGGCAATTTTGCTTGAGGCTTGGCTTACAGTGCATAAAGCAAGGAGCTGGCAATCTTGCTTGAGGCTTGGTTTACAGTGCATAAAGCACTGGTATTTTTGAAATGGCTTTTTACAAAAAAAAAAGAGAGGAGAGAGAGAGAGAAGAGTTAAATAACCGACAGCTGCCAACACCCACCCTAACCTACTCTAACCTAACCTAACCTAACCTAACCTATTCTAACCTAACCTAACCTAACCTACTCTAACCTAACCTAACCTAACCTACTCTAACCTAACCTAACCTAACCTAACCTAACCTACTCTAACCTAACCTAACCTACTCTAACCTAACCTAACCTACTCTAACCTAACCTAACCTACTCTAACCTAACCTACTCTAACCTAACCTACTCTAACCTAACCTAACCTAAAGCAAGGAGTTGCCAACCTTGCTTGAGGCTTGCCTTACAGTGCATAAAGCAAGGTTGGCAACCTACTGGTATTTTTTGCCATGGCTTTTTTACAAAAAAAAAGAGAGAGGAGAGAGAGAGGAGAGTTGAACAACCGACGGCCCACCTACAGTTTTTTTTGTCTAACCTAACCTAAAGCAAGAAGCTGGCAATTTTGCTTGAGGCTTGCGTTACAGTGCATAAAGCAATTTTGCCAACCTACATATACTAAACAAGAAGATAGGTTAGGTTAGGTTAGGTTAGGTTAAGTTAGGTTAGGCAACAAACATATATACTGCCGTAAAAGAGAGGGAGATATGGGTGGATGGTAATATAGTATGTGTGTGCGTGTGTGCGTATAATATGTAGCATTATTAACTAGAGTGTGTTGGCAATTTACTTGCAACTAAAAAAATAGAGATGCCAATTTTGCCGTAAGATGAAGAGAGAGAGATTTATGGCTGGCAACAGTGGTGGGCGATGTTCTCTTATTGTAAATTTTTTCCAAGTCCCAAAAAAAAAAAGAGGCCAATATTTATATATCGTGACTTTTGTAAACTTCTCTCGGGGGAAACGATGTGCCACACACGCGTGCGCGCTTATGTATTGTGACGCAAACAAACAAACAAAATAATAATTGTTGTTTTTTAGGATACCTGGCCCCTAACCCCGCCAGGGTGCGTGGTGCCCAACCCAAAAAGGTTCTAACGGCTGCGACTCTAGATAACCGCACCTCTGTAGGGTTTCACGTGTTTTTTTTCCCCAAACTTCCATGAAACCCTACAGAGGACCTCCGTAATGCATGCAACGTGTACTAACGACTCTAGTGTTATTTGATGTTGTGATATTTTTGGATATAGAGTTTTATTGTGAGATATAGATAAAAATAATTATGTTTATTATAATATTTTCTTGATGAAGATGGAGAATATGTGTGTGTTACAAATAAAGTTGCATGCTTTTTTTTCTAGTGTGTGTGTATGTGTTTTTGATGTTTCGACAGCATCTGAAACGATAAAAAGAAATTTTATTGTTAATTTTCACGTGTAAAAAACAACAACAAATTTTTTTGTGCAAATTTTCTGATTGTCTCGTGCTATAGTGCAAAAAAGATATTGTAACTGATAACTAATGAAATTGACATTTGTAACTGATCTGAACTAGTGAAATTCGTATTGTGCCATTGTAACTGATTGTGCTAGTACAAAAAATTTCTTATTGTGCAAGAAAAGATGTTAAAAAACTTGTTAAAACTGCTCTGTGACCCTCTCGTTCTCCACGTCGTAGGCGAAGGACTTCTCTGCAATCAGGATGACACTGCATAGGGTATCCTCGGGCAAGGCATCGTGGAACTCGCAGACGACCTTGATGTTGGTTCGATCGTTGACCACAACCTTCTTTCTCTTAGATGTGTTGATGACGGTCATGGGTCTCCGTGCTTTGAACTCGCTGGGCGTGTAGTACATGTCCACGCTTCCCTCGGTCACGCGTTTGTAAGCCGAGAACGCTTCGTAAAGTTTGAGGTAATCGTTTTTGGTCACGTCGAGGTTGTAATTCTCGCGCGGGAACACTTCGTTGCGTCCATTTTTGAGATAAACGTTCTTGATTTTGCAGTCGTCGAACTTGCTGGAATCTTTTTCCTGATTCTTGTCCCTCCCGGTCTGAAAAAGCACTACGACGAAATCTGGCATGTCGAACTGTATGTTGTTGAACTGCGTCGTCACGTCGAATTCCATGTGACTTCCCGATGCCATCTTCTGTACGCACTGGTAACCGTGAAAATGAATCGGCACCTGCGGACTTTTCAAGATCTCCGCTTTGTACTTGAGGGCGTAGTTTGTTTCGTATTCCACCACCGGCATTCTCAATTCCATGCTCCGGATGACGCATTTCGCCGCTTCGGGTAAAGTGTTGGCTATCGGCGTGGTGCCGTCCAGACCCAAAGTAGCGTATCGCATCAGTGCGTCGTTGTCGTTGGCCGCTCTTCGAAACGTGATCCTCAGTCCTCCCTTCCACATGATCTCCTTGTAGTCCGAGGAGAAACCTGGCAGCAGACGCATGGGAAAAAGCACCGTGTGACTTCTCGTCGATATTTTGGTCCCGGCTTCGAATCCCCCGGCCTGGTAGTACGCTGCGTCCGTTTTGGATAATTTCAACGTTCCCACCGCCGTCGACGTGATGCCTGGATAATCTATTCTGTCGATGACGGTGTTGTGTTTCCTCACCTCCACCTGCGAGAACAGGTGAGGCACAAAGATGTCCACGAGTATCAAGTTTGCTGCTGCAGGAAACGCGTCTCCGCTTTCTTTCTTCACCACGTCGAATTGAAGGTAGAGGTCCGCTCTGTGAGGATGAATGAACCCGTCGCCTACGTCCAGGTCGTATTCGATCTCCCTGTTCGCTTCGTTCAAATTTCCGAACATAGGTTCTATTCATATTTTTACTTACGTATAGGCGTACATGATGAATCAGCAAACATATTTTTTCTAAGTCTTGCCGTTTCCAAGATAACCCTATTTCCGGTCGCTATTTTCGATTTCCGAGCATAGGTTCTATTCATATTTTACTCACATATAGGCGTACGTGACGAATCCGCAAACAGATTTCTCCTAAGTCTTGCCGTTTCCAAGATAACGCCACTTCCGGTCGCCATTTTGGATTTCCGAGCATAGGTTCTATTCATACTTTTTCTCACATATAGGCGTACGTGATGAATCCGCAAACAGATTTCTCCTAAGTCTTACCGTTTCCAAGATAACCCCACTTCCGGTCGCTATTTTCGATTTCCGAACATAGATTCTATTCATACTTTTTCTCACGTATAGGTGTACGTGATGAATCAGCAAACATATTTTTTCTAAGTCTTGCCGTTTCCAAGATAACCCTATTTCCGGTCGCTATTTTCGATTTCCGAGCATAGGTTCTATTCATATTTTACTCACATATAGGCGTACGTGACGAATCCGCAAACAGATTTCTCCTAAGTCTTGCCGTTTCCAAGATAACGCCACTTCCGGTCGCCATTTTGGATTTCCGAGCATAGGTTCTATTCATACTTTTTCTCACATATAGGCGTACGTGATGAATCAGCAAACAGATTTCTCCTAAGTCTTACCGTTTCCAAGATAACGCCACTTCCGGTCGCCATTTTGAATTTCCGAACATAGGTTCTATTCATACTTTTTCTCACGTATAGGTGTACGTGATGAATCAGCAAACATATTTTTCCTAAGTCTTACCGTTTCCAAGATAACCCCACTTCCGGTCGCCATTTTGAATTTCCGAACATAGGTTCTATTCATATTTTTTCTCACATATAGGTGTACATGACGAATCCGCAAACAGATTCTTGCTAAGTCTTACTGTTTCCAAGATAACCCCATTTCCGGTCGCCATTTTGGATTTCCGAGCATAGGTTCTATTCATACTTTTTCTCACATATAGGCGTACGTGATGAATCCGCAAACAGATTTCTCCTAAGTCATGAATTGGAGGGTTCTATGACAACCTATATTAATTCTCGTAAGAGAACAGAACGTGTCCTACGGGGCAAGTTAAGGGGCATGTGCATGGCCAAAGGGGAAGTTTTTTTGCGCGCTCAAGCATGATTTAATTTTATTATATTTTCAGATTGACCACAAAACAAGGTGTTGACAGGCAGTGTGTATATATATTGTAAGAAGATGTTTTATTATCAACCTCTACTTCTTGCAGTAAATCCTGGACACAGCGTTGCAGGTTAACAAAGGATTTTTGGTCAGTATATATTTTTTTTCTTAAAACTGTTCGGTTACTCGCTCGTTCCTGACATCATATACAAAAGTTTTCTCCGCGATGAGGATGACGCTACACAGAGTGTCGGCAGGCAAGGCATCGTGGAACTCGCACACAATCTTGATGTTGGTGCGATCGTTAACAACCACCTGCTTTCTTTTAGATGTGTTGATGACGAACATGGGTCTGCGAGCTATGAACTCGTTTGGATTGTAGTACACGTCCACGTTACCGGAAGTCACTCGTTTGTAAGCTGTGTACGCCTCGTACAGTTTCAGGTAGTCCTCTTCTGCGATGTTTAGGTTGTAGTTCTCACGTGGGAAAACTTCGTTCCTGCCATTTTTGAGGTAAATGTTCTTAATCTTGCAGTTGTCGAACTGGCTTGAATTTTTCTCCTGATTGTTACCTCTTCCTGTCTGGAAGAGTACGGCTGCAAACTCGGGCATGTCGTACCGAATGTTGTTGAATTGCGTGGTTACGTCAAATTCGAAATGATTGCCGGAAGCAGGTTTTTGCACACACTGGTAGCCATAAAACTGAATGGACACTTGAGGATTCTTCAGGATGTCGGCTTTGTACTTGAGAGCATAGTTTGATTCGTATTCTACCACTGGCACGCGCAGCTCCATGGACCTTACAATACACTTGGCAGCGTCGGGTAGTGTGTTGGGAAGCAAGGTAGTCCCGTCCGGGCCCAAAGTGCCGTATCGCATCAGTGCGTCGTTGTCGTTGGCAGCTCTGCGAAAAGTGACGCGCAAACCACCCTTCCACATGATCTCCTTGTAGTCCGAGAAGAAACCGGGCAGCAGACGCATGGGAAACAGTACTGTGTGACTTTGAGTTTTGATTTTTGTACCTGCTTCGAATCCCCCTGCCTGGTAGTATGCTGCATCGGTCTTGGAGAGTTTCAGTGTTCCCACGGCAGTCGAGGTAATCCCGGGGTAGTCAACCCTATCGATGACGGTGCCGTGCTTTCTAACTTCCACCTGCGAGAATAGGTACGGCACAAAATTATACGAGTCTTAGGTTTGCGTTGGCAAGAAATGCTTCGCCGTTGTCTCTCTTCACTACATCAAACTTGACGTACAAATCAGCTCTGTGAGGGTGAATGAATCCATCCCCGACGTCCACATCGTATTCTATCTCTCGATTCGCTTCGTTAAGGTTGGCAAACGTGCGACGGTTGGGAGGGAAGGACTGCAACTCGTAACTTTCGATTTGTTCCATGATGGCTATTTATTATATGTTAATCTCCACGACGGCAGTGGTCGCGGCTCCTGCAAAATCAACCCCCCCCCCCCCTTTTTGTTTGTCACTGCTAATTCTATGTTGTCTATGCGATTACGATATACAGGAAAGTATATCGGTGGGGAGGGTGTGTAGATAATTGGCTCCATGAACTCAGAGTTTGGTTTGAACGTAACGATAATACCTGTCTGCTTGTGACTCCCTGGGATGCCGTCAGAGGATTTGGTGATCATATCTTGATTATTTTTTACAGAGCAGTTCGGGTAGGTTGTTATTTATAGACCCCACCCCAATTTTTTTTTGTTTTGTGTTCATGGCGATGGTCGTACCTAATGCGGCGACCCGTTCGACCAGCGAGACGTCTCTGCTGACGAGTCTCCCGAAAGCTGCGTGCTCTAACTTTCTGTCAGCATCATGACGTACATCGAGATCGGTATTGGTATTGTAGGCAATATCGTGATCCTTGCATGCAGCATCCAGGGGATTCACACCCTTGTCGCCTCTTTTTAGTCGCTGTTCGAGTTTGGTACCGGGACCGCGGTACTGGTAACCTGGCAAGTGCATCTTGAAGGGTAGCTTGTTGATGATGTCGTTCACGAGACCTCGACCTTCGGCCACGTTCCAAAATTTCGGAGGTAGGGTGTTGATGATTTTGATGAGGTACCCTATGCCTTTGTCGTCATTCACAATGAAGTTGGCAAGCTTGGAGCTAACCATGTCCACAATTCCTACCTTCTCGTTGCGAAAGTTGCTGTTGCCTGCATTCTCCTCTCCTGCAATAACCAACAACCTGTCTATGAGCTTGCGCACGTCGTCAACCCACACAAACTCTTTGGGCAGGTTGTTGTAGAGTTTGACGCCGCTGCCTGTTTTGACCTGGTTCCATATCGGCTTGATGAGGTTCTTGTATTTTTCGCCGCTGCTAGATTTGACGCGATTCTGCGTAGCGTCGTTGTTTTGGTACAAGGCATCCGTCATGATCAAAATTTCCTTGTAATTTTGGTAATCTTCGTCTGTGTAATCTCTTGGCTGCTTTTTTGGTGATGAGTTCCCACAGTCCAACCGTGCCGGGATACCTGTTCCAGCTGTTTTTCTCACCCAAATTGACTTTCACGTTGTCACCCTCGAACGTGATTTTCGATTTTCCGATTTTCCAAACCACGCCCTCGTTGAGTTCCATGGTTGGGTACAATCCGAAAACCTCGTTTTTCTCGAACTAAACTCAACGGCCTGTTGATCAATCAATTTTCGGAACGCTGCTCTTCTTGCTGGAACAGTGACGATTTCGGATTCGCGACGATCGACATGACGAGGAAACCCAACGACGGAAAATACAAAAACAAAATTAACGACTTTCTAAACGTTGCAACGAGGTTTTCGGATTGTACCCAACCATGGAACTCAACGAGGGCGTGGTTTGGAAAATCGGAAAATCGAAAATCACGTTCGAGGGTGACAACGTGAAAGTCAATTTGGGTGAGAAAAACAGCTGGAACAGGTATCCCGGCACGGTTGGACTGTGGGAACTCATCACCAAAAAAGCAGCCAAGAGATTACACAGACGAAGATTACCAAAATTACAAGGAAATTTTGATCATGACGGATGCCTTGTACCAAAACAACGACGCTACGCAGAATCGCGTCAAATCTAGCAGCGGCGAAAAATACAAGAACCTCATCAAGCCGATATGGAACCAGGTCAAAACAGGCAGCGGCGTCAAACTCTACAACAACCTGCCCAAAGAGTTTGTGTGGGTTGACGACGTGCGCAAGCTCATAGACAGGTTGTTGGTTATTGCAGGAGAGGAGAATGCAGGCAACAGCAACTTTCGCAACGAGAAGGTAGGAATTGTGGACATGGTTAGCTCCAAGCTTGCCAACTTCATTGTGAATGACGACAAAGGCATAGGGTACCTCATCAAAATCATCAACACCCTACCTCCGAAATTTTGGAACGTGGCCGAAGGTCGAGGTCTCGTGAACGACATCATCAACAAGCTACCCTTCAAGATGCACTTGCCAGGTTACCAGTACCGCGGTCCCGGTACCAAACTCGAACAGCGACTAAAGAGAGGCGACAAGGGTGTGAATCCCCTGGATGCTGCATGCAAGGATCACGATATTGCCTACAATACCAATACCGATCTCGATGTACGTCATGATGCTGACAGAAAGTTAGAGCACGCAGCTTTCGGGAGACTCGTCAGCAGAGACGTCTCGCTGGGCGAACGGGTCGCCGCATTAGGTACGACCATCGCCATGAACACAAAACAAAAAAAAATTGGGGTGGGGTCTATAAATAACAACCTACCCGAACTGCTCTGTAAAAAATAATCAAGATATGATCACCAAATCCTCTGACGGCATCCCAGGGAGTCACAAGCAGACAGGTATTATCGTTACGTTCAAACCAAACTCTGAGTTCATGGAGCCAATTATCTACACACCCTCCCCACCGATATACTTTCCTGTATATCGTAATCGCATAGACAACATAGAATTAGCAGTGACAAACAAAAAAGGGGAGGTGGTTGATTTTGCAGGAGCCGCGACCACTGCCGTCGTGGAGATTAACATATAATAAATAGCCATCATGGAACAAATCGAAAGTTACGAGTTGCAGTCCTTCCCTCCCAACCGTCGCACGTTTGCCAACCTTAACGAAGCGAATCGAGAGATAGAATACGATGTGGACGTCGGGGATGGATTCATTCACCCTCACAGAGCTGATTTGTACGTCAAGTTTGATGTAGTGAAGAGAGACAACGGCGAAGCATTTCTTGCCAACGCAAACCTAAGACTCGTAGATAATTTTGTGCCGTACCTATTCTCGCAGGTGGAAGTTAGAAAGCACGGCACCGTCATCGATAGGGTTGACTACCCCGGGATTACCTCGACTGCCGTGGGAACACTGAAACTCTCCAAGACCGATGCAGCATACTACCAGGCAGGGGGATTCGAAGCAGGTACAAAAATCAAAACTCAAAGTCACACAGTACTGTTTCCCATGCGTCTGCTGCCCGGTTTCTTCTCGGACTACAAGGAGATCATGTGGAAGGGTGGTTTGCGGGTTACTTTTCGCAGAGCTGCCAACGACAACGACGCACTGATGCGATACAGCACTTTGGGCCCGGACGGGACTACCTTGCTTCCCAACACACTACCCGACGCTGCCAAGTGTATTGTAAGGTCCATGGAGCTGCGCGTGCCAGTGGTAGAATACGAATCAAACTATGCTCTCAAGTACAAAGCCGACATCCTGAAGAATCCTCAAGTGTCCATTCAGTTTTATGGCTACCAGTGTGTGCAAAAACCTGCTTCCGGCAATCATTTCGAATTTGACGTAACCACGCAATTCAACAACATTCGGTACGACATGCCCGAGTTTGCAGCCGTACTCTTCCAGACAGGAAGGGGTAACAATCAGGAGAAAAATTCAAGCCAGTTCGACAACTGCAAGATTAAGAACATTTACCTCAAAAATGGCAGGAACGAAGTTTTCCCACGTGAGAACTACAACCTAAACATCGCAGAAGAGGACTACCTGAAACTGTACGAGGCGTACACAGCTTACAAACGAGTGACTTCCGGTAACGTGGACGTGTACTACAATCCAAACGAGTTCATAGCTCGCAGACCCATGTTCGTCATCAACACATCTAAAAGAAAGCAGGTGGTTGTTAACGATCGCACCAACATCAAGATTGTGTGCGAGTTCCACGATGCCTTGCCTGCCGACACTCTGTGTAGCGTCATCCTCATCGCGGAGAAAACTTTTGTGTATGATGTCAGGAACAAGCGAGTAACCGAACAGTTTTAAGAAAAAAAATATATACTAACCAAAGGTCCTTTGTTAACCTGCAACGCTGTGTCCAGGATGTACTGCAAGAAGTAGAGGTTGATAATGAAACATCTTCTTACAATATATATACATACTGTTTGTCAACATTTTGTTTTGTGGTTAATCTGAAAATATAATAAAATTAAATTATGTTTGAGCGCGCAAAGAAACTTTTTTTTTGGTTATGCACATGTTTTTTAACTTGCCCCCGTAGGACACGTTCTGTTCTCTTACGAGAATTAATATAGGTTGTCATAGAACCCTCCAATTCATGACTTATGAAAAATCTGTTTGGTGATTTATCACGTACACCTATACGTGAGAAAAAGTATGAATAGAACCTGTGCTCGGAAATCCAAAATGGCGACCGGAAATGGGGTTATCTTGGAAACAGTAAGACTTAGCAAGAATCTGTTTGCGGATTCGTCATGTACACCTATATGTGAGAAAAAGTATGAATAGAACCTATGCTCGGAAATTCAAAATGGCGACCGGAAGTGGGGTTATCTTGGAAACAGTAAGACTTAGAAAAAATCTGTTTGGTGATTCATCATGTACACCTATACGTGAGAAAAAGTATAAATAGAACCTATGTTCGGAAATCCAAAATGGCGACCGGAAGTGGCGTTATCTTGGAAACGGTAAGACTTAGAAGAAATCTGTTTGCGGATTCATCACGTACGCCTATATGTGAGAAAAGTATGAATAGAACCTATGCTCGGAAATCCAAAATGGCGACCGGAAGTGGCGTTATCTTGGAAACGGTAAGAATTAGGAGAAATCTGTTTGCGGATTCGTCACGTACGCCTATATGTGAGTAAAATATGAATAGAACCTATGCTCGGAAATCGAAAATAGCGACCGGAAGTGGGGTTATCTTGGAAACGGCAAGACTTAGAAAAAATATGTTTGCTGATTCATCACGTACACCTATACGTGAGAAAAAATATGAATAGAATCTATGTTCGGAAATCGAAAATAGCGACCGGAAGTGGGGTTATCTTGGAAAACGGTAAGACTTAGGAGAAATCTGTTTTCGGATTCATCACGTACGCCTATACGTGAGTAAAATATGAATAGAACCTATGCTCGGAAATCGAAAATGGCGACCGGAAATAGGGTTATCTTGGAAACAGCAAGACTTAGAAAAAATATGTTTGCTGATTCATCATGTACACCTATACGTAAGTAAAAATATGAATAGAACCTATGTTCGGAAATTTGAACGAAGCGAAACGAGAGATCGAATACGACGTAGACGTAGGGGACGGGTTTGTTCATCCTCACAGAGCAGACCTCTACCTTGAATTCGACGTGGTGAAGAAGGAAAGCAGATACGCATTCCCCGCAGCAGCAAATTTGATACTCGTGGACAACTTCGTGCCTCACCTGTTCTCGCAGGTGGAGGCGAGGAAACACAACACCGTCATCGACAGAATAGATTATCCAGCCATCACGTCGACGGCAGTGGGAACTTTGAAATTATCCAAAACGGACGCAGCATACTATCAGGCAGGAGGATTCAAAGCAGGAACCAAAATATCGACGAGAAGTCACACGGTGCTCTTTCCCCTGCGTTTGCCCGAGGATACCCTATGCAGTGGAACGTGGAGAGAAACCTTAGTGATTTTTTCGAGTAAGATGTTGGCAACACTGCGAGAAAATAAGGCTTATGCCTTACAAGAGCAAACCATTAAGGCGAGCCTCACCGAGCCTCACTTTCGGTCGCAAAACTCTCCATTTGGGTCTACTAATGTTGCCAACTTACTAGGCCGTATCAATATTGCCTCTGATTTTCTGGTCGTCCGAAACTCGAATTGGACGGCATCGAAGTGGTGCGTTACCTTTTCGGGAACCTCTCCTCGTACACGCTGAAGTATGTTTCGCTGTACTTCAACCTGGTGGGGAGAAGATAATGCCCGTCGTCGCATCCGGTTGCGGTGACAATATAAGCAAAAACTAGGTCGTGTCAGTATTGCCAACTCACTAGGCCTCTGAGTTTAGGGCAACCCAAATTGTGCTGCCAGAGCGTGTTGCGAGCGGACCAGGTTCGAGAGCACAAACTCAACTGGCATCTCTCGCATTACTATTTCAGCGAAGCGTTGCAGAACAAGCAATATTTGTGTTTCCCACAGTCGTATCTCGAGTATCATCACAAGCTGGTCGGGGGTTACGTACGCCGTAACCCTCACATAAACGTAGCACTCAAAAACAGAACAGAGAATAAGATTATTTTGACATTGGACTTTACGTCACTCTACCCGAGCATCATGGTCGCAGCCAGCCTCTCCCCTTTCAACGTGAACTTGGTGAGTGGAGCGAATTCCACAGCGCCGGAACAGGCATTCTGCCCGGTACGGAAGTTAATGTTTATCGCGGCGTTATAAATCCAGTCGGTTGTACGGAAGCTGATCTTCACGTGTATTTTTCACGAGACACGCTTAATGTCACGTGCATACGCAAGATCATGGCCTTGCGTAAAAAATCAAAAAATTTAAAAACAATAAGACTTTACCGCCGGGGCAAACTGCTCGAAATAGACGCCAAACAAAACACGGCTAAATTGATGATGAATAGCATGTATGGTCAGATGTACGAATTGAAAAACATTCCGGAAGAGATTCGCCCGCACGTCAATCAATTCTACGTTCGAAGGCCGTACGGGAAAACCTTTACTTTTTTTGGTTGGGCACCACGCACTCCTGGCGGGGTTATGGGGGCCAGGAATCCTAAAAAACAACAATTATTATTATTTTGTCTGTTTGCTTGCGTCACAATACACGCGCGCGCGTGTGTGTGTGTGTGTGTGGCACATCGTTCCCCCGAGAGAGGTTTACAAAGGTCACGATATACAAACATTGCCGGAGTTGGAAAATTACGATATGGCGCATTCGCTCATTACTGTTGCCAGCCATAAATCTCTCTCTCTCTCTTTTCATCTTACAGCAAAGTTGGCATCTCTATTTTTTTTAGTTGTAAGTAAATTGCCAACACACTCTAGTTAATAATGCTACATATTATACGCACACACGCACACACATACTATATTACCATCCACCCATCTCTCTCTCTTTTACGGCAGTACATATTTGTTGCCGGCTCTCCTTGTTTAGTGTGTGTAGGTTGGCAAAAATTGCTTTATGCACTATAAAGCAAACCTCAAGCAAAATTGCCAGCTCCTTGCTTTAGGTTAGGTTAGACAAAAAAAAGCTGTAGGTAGGCTGTCGGCTGTTTAACTCTTCCCTCTCTCTCTCCCCTCTCTTTTTTTGTAAAAAGCTATGGCAAAAATACCAGTAGGTTGGCAACCTTGCTTTATGCACTGTAAGGCAAGCCTCAAGCAAGGTTGCCAGCTCCTTGCTTTAGGTTAGGTTAGACCTGGTTAGGTTAGGTTAGGTTAGGTTAGGTTAGGTTAGGGTGGGTTAGGTTAGGTTAGGTTAGGGTGGGTTAGGTTAGGTTAGGTTAGGGTGGGTTAGGTTAGGTTAGGTTAGGTTAGGTTAGGGTGGGTGTTGGCAGCTGTCGGTTGTTTAACTCTTCCCTCTCTCTCCTCTCTCTTTTTTTGTAAAAAGCTATGGCAAAAATACCAGTAGGTTGGCAACCTTGCTTTATGCACTGTAAGGCAAGTCTTAAGTAAAGTTGCCAGCTCCTTGCTTTAGGTTAGGTTAGGTTAGGTTAGGTTAGGTTAGGGTGGGTGTTGGCAGCTGTCGGTTGTTTAACTCTTCCCTCTCTCTCCCCTCTCTTTTTTTTTGTAAAAAGCTATGCCAAAAATACCAGTAGGTTGGCAACCTTGCTTTATGCACTGTAAGGCAAGAGTAGTGCAATCAGCCCGGTTCAACGCCCGAAAATGAGGCTCGGTGAGGCTCGCAGTGTTGCCAGCTGCTTACTCGAAAAAATCACCAAGGTTTTTGTCTTGGTCTAACCTAACCTAAAGCAAGGAGTTGGCAATCTTGCTTGAGAGTTCTGAAACCGAAAATGAGGCTCGCCTTAATGGATTTCTCTCGTAAGGCATGAGCCTTATTTTCTCGCAGTGTTGCCAGCTGCTTACTCGAAAAAATCACCAAGGTTTTTTTTTTGGGTCTAACCTAACCTAAAGCAAGGAGCTGGCAATCTTGCTTGAGAGTTCTGCAACCGAAAGTAAAACTCGCAGTGTTGCCAACATCTTACTCGAAAAAAATCACCAAGGTTTTTGTCTTGGTCTAACCTAACCTAAAGCAAGGAGCTGGCAACTTTGCTTGAGGCTTGTTTTACAGTGCATAAAGCAATTTTTGGTAACCTACTGGCATTTTTGCCATAGCCTTTTACAAAAAAGAGAGAGGAGAGAGAGAGGGGGAAGAGTTAAACAGCCGACAGCCTACCTACAGCTTTTTTTTTCTTGGTCTAACCTAACCTAAAGCAAGGAGCTGGCAACTTTGCTTGAGGCTTGAGTTACAGTGCATAAAGCAATTTTTGCCAACCTACTGGTACTTTTACCATAACTTTTTACAAAAAAGAGAGGTGAAAAAGGGAGAGGAGGAAGAGTTAAACAACCGACAGTTTACCTACAGCTTTTTTTTTACTTAGCAAAAGCTACTATTTTTTTGAGGCTTAGCCAATTTATATACTGGCGTAACATACACACACTAAACAAGGAGAGCCGGCAACAAATATATACTGCCGTAAAAGAGAGAGAGATTTATGGCTGGCAACAGTGACGAGCGAATGCGCCATATCGCAATTTTCCAAGTCCCGGGGGCCAATGTTTGTATATCGTGACCTTTGTAAACCTCTCTCGGGGGAACGATGTGCCACACACACACATACACACACACACACACGCACGCGCGCGCGTATGTATTGTGACGCAAACAAACAAACAAAATAATAATTGTTGTTTTTTAGGATACCTGGCCCCTATAACCTCGCCAGGAGTGCGTGGTGCCCAATCAAAAAAGTAAAGGTTTTCCCGTACGGCCTTCGAACGTAAAATTGATTGACGTGGGGGGCGAATCTCTTCGGGGATGTTTTTCAATTTGTATATTTACCCGTGCATACTATTTATTATTAATTTAGCCGTGTTCTGTTTGGCGTCCATTTTGAGCAGTTTGCCCGGCGGTAAAGTCTTATCGTTTTTAAATTTTTTTATTTTTTTACGCAAGGCCATGATCTTGCGTATGCACGTGGCGTTTAGCGTGTCCTGTGAGAAATACACGTGAAGATCAGCTTCCGTGCGGCCGGGTGTGGGATTCGTGACGCCGCGATAAATATTAACTTCCGTACCGGGCGGAACGGACGTTCCGGCGGCGTGGAATTCGCGCCTCTCGACAAGGGGGGAGATTTTTCGATAACGCTCTTACTGTTTCCAACGTACTTAGGTTTTTTGATAGACGACAACGACGGAGTCATCAATGAGTAAACATCTGTGAACTCGGTGAACAAGTCAACTTTTTTTTCAGTACGTCAATATTTTTTTTCTTATTTCTTAGTGAATGGGTTATGGATGACTTGCAACGACGAAGGCCTTCTAGCAACACGTACTTAGCTTATGCCTCTTCCACCGAACATTCAACACAAGAGGGCTGTGTTAAATATACAGAACAGCAATAACAAGTGTTTTTTTTGGTGTATATTGGCTGCACTGCATCCTGTTTATTGCAAAAATAATCCACAGTGGGTTGGATATTACAAACAATACGAGTCCGAGTTTTGAAAGTGTAATGTCTGGCATCGAATACCCGGTGACCATTTCTGATACATCAAAATTCGAAACACGAGCACGAGATGCAGAAGGAAAACGCTTAATCATCAACGTGTATTCCTATACGTTGGATAAACATGTCGTGCATCCCCGTCAGGATAAGCGATGTCGACGATGATGATGCTCGTGTGATTAATCTTCTTCTAATTTCAAACGGCAGTGTTCACTATTACTGTCTCAGAAATGTTATGCTTTTTTTTTCTCTATAAAAAAGAGAGATTTGTGTTGATTGTTTGGTTAAAAAGAATTTCCTAATTATTTGTTTTTTGTCACAAGAATTGTTTGAATTTCAAACATTCCTAAGTGTTTGCTTAAAGATTGATGCATTAACCTGTTAAGAATGTCATATTAATAATACCGGCTCGGAAATGTCATGTCCTCTTCCTCTATAGAAGGCCATATAAATGTGCTAATTGGTTGGTTAGGGGGGATTTTTTGATTAGTAAATTGAGGTTATAAATACGTACGTATAAAGGTTTTGCTAATATGGAATGCTAAAACTTAGTACTTGGCTCTCTCAGAGATTCGAATTCTATTAGGTTAAACAGCATAGAAATTTCACAGCAAGAATTCTCATATTTACTGACGATATTCTTAACAACCTGTGTTTTGATTCCACTACAAAAACTGTATACAAAATATGCAGCCCCTAGAATAAAATGGATGAGGCTTATGAACCTCGACCTATACAGTTGTACAATCTGGCAATGAATAGATGTTGTTTTTTTATTAAGCATAGCAGAGTGTTTTCGCTTATTTTAATATCAGGCAACAATGTTAGAAAGTGGCCCCAAGAATAAAATTTAAAATCACTAATGTGATATGAATTTTTTTACTTGTGTGTATTTGAATATGAAAGTGAGGTACTTTGAATAATTGAGGGGGACAATCACAAGTAAGCTTGCAATGGTATTGGGAGGTGTCACGAGTTCAAATTTTAGACGATTTCTGTTAATCTGCCAAGGCGATATCAGTACGAAAAAATTTGTAAAAAAGAAGAGGCTAATGGCAACGATGAGGATGAATAATGATAATTATGATGAAATTGATGTGTGGCACTTAGAAAACAAAAACTTCAAAGTGTATTGCACCAACAGCTACAATTGTCCCCCTCTCCCCAAAATACAAGGCAGTTAACAGAGGTGTGTATATTTGTTGGTTTACGAGTCTGAGGGCTTAAGTTAGTATATTCACTATAGCTATACATATTAAAAAAATGAAATGACCTGAGCAATAAAATATAACAATACCGATTCTAACTTTTTTGTCGGATGACGTAGTGGTAACGTTTGTTGCAATCACACCTCTGATGGTGTATAAAACTTAAATGTTTTGCATAACATGAAATATTGTTAATGGGAATGTGTTGTTTCTAATGTTAAATATAGAAAGCAGATAACAAGAAAAAAAAAAAGAAATAATGTTGCAGGTAGATACGGAGCCTCAGCCCAAACACATATATGATCAGACAGGATGTCAACGATGCATTCATAACTAACATGTGATTATTCAAAAATTGAAATAGTACAGTGGGAAACAACTAACTAACTAACTCTCTATGTTTTTTAAACCGGCACGAATGAGAAAGGAATAAAGGAGATTTTTACAGGAATCTTGTTGGGAAACCTGATGGTAAAGGACCAAAACGAACATGGAGATGAATCTAAAAGAAATCTGTAAAGATTGGAATAGAATATATATAAATTTTGCTCAGGATAAGTACAAATTGAACTGTAACTACGAATTTTCAGAATCAAGAGTGCTAGAGAATTAATTAATTAATTAATATTTAATATAATGAAGGTAGTAATATAGTATTCTTATTGAGAAGAGAATTTCTAAAAAACTTATTTTTCCTCGTACGTTTACTAATAGCAGTTACATTTGACATGTTTGACTAATCGCGAATCAACGTACGGAAGCCGTTGGAAGCAGTTTGAAGACTGAAATGGCTATGGAAGGACACTTATTATAATGTTAATATCTTAGTATAATGTTTTGAGAATTGCTTCTCGATAATGTTTGGTATATAATTTAATCTGTTGTTAGATAAAATACATAATTATCAGAATTTAAGGATGGAAAATATGAAGAGCGAATGAATGATACGTTTGACTAATCGTGAAGATAAGTATCACAGTACGTTTTATCGTTTCTTATATAAACGTTGAAACGTTTAAGAACGTATAAGAACGTTTACTGAAACGTTTTAACAATTGTTGAAACATTTATGAACATTTTGCCACATTGTGTTTGTGTGTAGCGACTAAGGACTGAACTTTTATTTAGTGAAGCAAATTTCGCTCTGGTTACTATATTTTTAAGTATTTACACTGTTGGAAGTCATTGTAAAAATTTACAATACTCTATTGTTAAAATTTAAGTCTTCCTGTTAATTTACACAAACACTATGAATTAAAATTGATGTCAGCGCCGTGGCAAGAATGAGAAGTAAAGATGGCGTTGGTAATACTAAAAACAGACACACGCACCCGTACACGTGCGCGCGCGCACACACACACATACACACATGTAAATTGTCGATTGCTAATTTCGCACTTGTTTCTTATTTTTTCTGTGATTCTATGGAATGAAATCATACTTCTCCTGGAGAAGATATTGTTATCTGCTTAAGTTTCTGTTTAAATTCTTGAACACTACGTTTGCGGAAACAAAATGAACATGGTGATGTACAATTTTCCGCTGGCTGAACAATATTGAGATATACGAAAATCTTTCAAATTTAAATATGAATATTTTATTTTGCACAAATATCTATAAACATTATCAATTACAATTGTGTGCACCATAAATATATTTCTGTAAACCGAAACGGTAAAATTACATTAAGCTTCCCCGATGGCGTAGTGGTAACGTCATTCGGCTTGTAATCAAGGGTCCCGATTCGATAACACGGTGGAGGTAAATAAAGGTTCGGATCCCACTTTAAACTGTACGCAAGTGGATTTAAAATACACTTTATTTAAATTACATCAATTATAGTTAAGTTTGTTAATAGTCGACACTACTTTTAAAAAGTTATTGTTAATTTTTACGGTAAATGGATATCAGCCGAAATTGACGACTTGTAGCCACCTTGGTGGCCTAGGGAGTACAGAGGTTTATTCATAATTTCGTCACTGAACGTTTCCGGTTCGAGTCCTGGTTTTGGCATAGGAGTTGCTGTGTGCGAGTCCCTTGGTCACATTAATCTAATCAGCATTCATCCTTATCTTCGTTATTGACTTAAGAGTCAGAAAAGCAATATATATATTTTTTTCTATTCAAGTTCAAGGTAGTTTCTCATCGTGGCCGTGCGGTTTAAGACGTCATGCCTTGGTCACCGGCTACGGGACGCGCGCAGATTCCAGTCTCCTTGGGGAAGCATTATAACCTGAGGCTTGGGCTTTTTTATTGGACCGGTGGCCACCCACCATCGTGAGGAAGTTGTGAGCTACGAATGAGTAGCATAACACGGTCATGGAAACCTACAATAACGACTGGGGGGTTCGTCGTGCTGACCGCACGTCAGTCCATAACTGGTTGGATCTACATCTACAAGTGGGAGTCAGACTGGCGGACGGCTCTCGAAGGGCTGTGGTGTTACGGTATGATTTGGTGATCGTCTGGAGAACTATGAGAGAAAGCCACAAAGGAGACCTCAGCCCAAAACAGTGCAAGGAACTTGATCGCTCGAAGCCCCGATGTTGACGTCCGAGTTTGCATTTCAATTAGGTTATTACTTCTACTTTAGATCAGTCGCAACGCTGGGGTATAATTGATTGATTTGGTTTGTTTTATTTCGCTGGGCAGGGTAACAGGCAAGAGAACAAAACTGAGAGCAACGGGCGGTGTGGGGTCTTTTGCCTGGAGTCGTCGAACAAGTAGCAACTGAGGAGATTGGGCGGTGGATCACAATTCGATTCGATCAGCTTTCAGCGGAACTTTATCATCAAAGACAGACAGGTATAGTCCATTCCAACCATGTTGATCTAGACTTGTAGGTATAAATGCAAATGTTCGTGTTTTGCTATTTCCAAGTGTGTAGTTAGTACCTCTTGCTCGTTACTATTAGACTTACCATGAAGAGCGAGTGCTCAAATCAAGAGAATAAATAATACCTCGAGTTGCATCACCCACCTCAATAGTTCAAGGTTCTTGGTTCGATCTCACGAACCTCGGAGTTCGTTACGATATGCCTCCAACGGGCATCAACCCCGGGACCCGTTGATTATAAGGCGACGACATTACCACTATGTTCTCGAGGAGGGCTCTTACCCTGGGACAGTTCCTAGCACTGTGTAGTCCAGTGGTTCCCAACGTCCTCCTTCTCACGGCGCACTATAGTACTTTGTAGTAGATCCCGCGGCACACTAACGTACGAGTTGGTCACAGTGCGAGTGGTGACTGACGTTAGAATAACATGGCACAATATTTTCCCTCCATCACTGTCGACAATTATGATTGGGTGCGCAATCCATATGCTATGCCCCCAGCATCAACCACCGAACTTCCTCTGGAGAAAGAAGAGCAGCTCCCAGACCGAACACTTCAACTGAAACATGGTGTACTACCACTTACCAAGTCTTGGATGTTAGCAAAGAATGAGTACCCACCAATAGCAGCGGAACCAGTTAATACCCTGTCTAGCGTAAGACGCATTCTGAAGGGTGCACAGTGGAAAGTGTACATTCCAATACTGCTACACGCGATCAACGAGGACGAACCGGATAGTAGGGTCGAATACTGCGAATGGTTTGAGCACATGGTTCGCGAGGATAGAGAATTTGCAGGGACAGTTGTGTGGTCTGACGAGGCGCAATTCAAACTTAACAGTACTGTGAACCTCCACAATTGTGTCTACTGGTCGCCCGTCAATCCTCACGTTTATATGGAGAAGGCGGTGAATCTACCGGGGCTTAACGTGTGGTGTGGTCTGTCATCGCGTGGTTTGATTGGTCCCTTCTTCTTCGAGGGTACCGTAACCGGTGAGGTGTATCTCGAAATGATTCAGTCAAGGATTCTGCCTGCCATCCGAACCCTATTTGGCGATGAAATGTTTTACCTGCAGCAAGATGGAGCCCCGCCTCACTACCATCGCGATGTCAGGTCGTACCTGGATGACACACTCCCCGAACGGTGGATAGGTCGACGCGGTGCTATTGAGTACCCACCTCGGTCCCCTGATTTGACACCAGTGGACTTCTACCTGTGGGGGACCATCAAGAATGATGTGTATCGACAAAACCAACTACACTCAACGAGCTAAGTGAAAAAAAATAGCATCATGTGCTGCCATTATGCCAGATATACTGACGGCCGTAGTGCGGTCTGCAGTTCGGCGCCATAGGAGTTGTTTACAAGTTGCTGGTGGTTATTTTGAACATCTAACATAACTCTCTCTCAGTGCCAAAAATTGTACCCACAAGTCAATTTTGTCAGAAGATATGGACTATCAAACAGTGAGTACATTTTTTTGGACCCCCTGTATTTGTTAGCTACCAGAAAACGCTGAAGTATGTGCCATACAATGAGCTGTTCTCAATTCGTATGTGGAAAATTGTCATTAAAAAATTAGAAATTCGATTATCTCGAAAACTACTAATTTTCGGACGGGGTATCATATGGTCAAATTTATTGCAAATTGCTTCTACTTTAACCCCTTTCAGGGAATACATGTAATTACCGGTTACCCTGTATACGTACAACTTGTGTGGCTATCGTGTTGTGACGGGGCGCCTTGAATATCGCATCAGAATCCAGAATCGATTCTCGGCTAGTGTCGTGCATTGTTCGTGCGTTTGCTCAATCAAAAGCAACTCCACTTGTTGTAATAGACCTGGGAAAATTATGTAGTGAGGTAAAAGCTCTTTCTCGCTTGATAATTAGAATATGAGAAAATTAACCGGGAACCGGAGGGTGTGAAGGGGGGTGACGTTAAAGATGAACGCACTCAAATGCCAACTTCTCTTCTTCGTAGGACGTTCAATAGCGTAGTGGTAATGTCGTCGCCTTGTAATCAAGTCATCCCGGGTTCGATACCCGATGGAGGCACAATTGATGCAGATCCCACTATAAACTGTAGGTCCAGTCCCGATTGACCTTTATGTGCATAAAGTGGACTTAAAACCAAAACTCATCTCAGCTCAACTCGTAGTACGTTCTGCGCAGCATTCTTGCAGGCTAGATAGGCTCTGACGCCTAGACCCACGGCCAACCCTCTTTGGAGGTTGTTTTATTCCCTTAATATATATTTATCAGTGCCACTTCAGCCATTTCATCACCATTCATCTCCATCTTGCGCATTGCCGAAGATTCCGGGTTCGAATCCCGACATGGCCGTCCTTTGTGAGTGTCCATGCATCAATTTTAATTTAATCATACCATCACTCATCTTCATATTTACGATTAGCCAAAAGTGGCCGAAAAGCGAAATAAAACAAACCAAATCAATCAATTATACCCCAGCGTTGCGACTGATCTAAAGTAGAAGTAATAACCTAATTGAAATGCAAACTCGGACGTCAACATCGGGGCTTCGAGCGATCAAGTTCCTTGCACTGTTTTGGGCTGAGGTCTCCTTTGTGGCTTTCTCTCATAGTTCTCCAGACGATCACCAAATCATACCGTAACACCACAGCCCTTCGAGAGCCGTCCGCCAGTCTGACTCCCACTTGTAGATGTAGATCCAACCAGTTATGGACTGACGTGCGGTCAGCACGACGAACCCCCCAGTCGTTATTGTAGGTTTCCATGACCGTGTTATGCTACTCATTCGTAGCTCACAACTTCCTCACGATGGTGGGTGGCCACCGGTCCAATAAAAAAGCCCAAGCCTCAGGTTATAATGCTTCCCCAAGGAGACTGGAATCTGCGCGCGTCCCGTAGCCGGTGACCAAGGCATGACGTCTTAAACCGCACGGCCACGATGAGAAACTACCTTGAACTTGAATAGAAAAAAATATATATATTGCTTTTCTGACTCTTAAGTCAATAACGAAGATAAGGATGAATGCTGATTAGATTAATGTGACCAAGGGACTCGCACACAGCAACTCCTATGCCAAAACCAGGACTCGAACCGGAAACGTTCAGTGACGAAATTATGAATAAACCTCTGTACTCCCTAGGCCACCAAGGTGGCTACAAGTCGTCAATTTCGGCTGATATCCATTTACCGTAAAAATTAACAATAACTTTTTAAAAGTAGTGTCGACTATTAACAAACTTAACTATAATTGATGTAATTTAAATAAAGTGTATTTTAAATCCACTTGCGTACAGTTTAAAGTGGGATCCGAACCTTTATTTACCTCCACCGTGTTATCGAATCGGGACCCTTGATTACAAGCCGAATGACGTTACCACTACGCCATCGGGGAAGCTTAATGTAATTTTACCGTTTCGGTTTACAGAAATATATTTATGGTGCACACAATTGTAATTGATAATGTTTATAGATATTTGTGCAAAATAAAATATTCATATTTAAATTTGAAAGATTTTCGTATATCTCAATATTGTTCAGCCAGCGGAAAATTGTACATCACCATGTTCATTTTGTTTCCCGCAAACGTAGTGTTCAAGAATTGAAACAGAAACTTAAGCAGATAACAATATCTTCTCCAGGAGAAGTATGATTTCATTCCATAGAATCACAGAAAAAATAAGAAACAAGTGCGAAATTAGCAATCGACAATTTACATGTGTGTATGTGTGTGTGTGCGCGCGCGCACGTGTACGGGTGCGTGTGTCTGTTTTTAGTATTACCAACGCCATCTTTACTTCTCATTCTTGCCACGGCGCTGACATCAATTTAATTCATAGTGTTTGTGTAAATTAACAGGAAGACTTAAATTTTAACAATAGAGTATTGTAAATTTTTACAATGACTTCCAACAGTGTAAATACTTAAAAATATAGTAACCAGAGCGAAATTTGCTTCACTAAATAAAAGTTCAGTCCTTAGTCGCTACACACAAACACAATGTGGCAAAATGTTCATAAATGTTTCAACAATTGTTAAAACGTTTCAGTAAACGTTCTTATACGTTCTTAAACGTTTCAACGTTTATATAAGAAACGATAAAACGTACTGTGATACTTATCTTCACGATTAGTCAAACGTATCATTCATTCGCTCTTCATATTTTCCATCCTTAAATTCTGATAATTATGTATTTTATCTAACAACAGATTAAATTATATACCAAACATTATCGAGAAGCAATTCTCAAAAACATTATACTAAGATATTAACATTATAATAAGTGTCCTTCCATAGCCATTTCAGTCTTCAAACTGCTTCCAACGGCTTCCGTACGTTGATTCGCGATTAGTCAAACATGTCAAATGTAACTGCTATTAGTAAACGTACGAGGAAAAATAAGTTTTTTAGAAATTCTCTTCTCAATAAGAATACTATATTACTACCTTCATTATATTAAATATTAATTAATTAATTAATTCTCTAGCACTCTTGATTCTGAAAATTCGTAGTTACAGTTCAATTTGTACTTATCCTGAGCAAAATTTATATATATTCTATTCCAATCTTTACAGATTTCTTTTAGATTCATCTCCATGTTCGTTTTGGTCCTTTACCATCAGGTTTCCCAACAAGATTCCTGTAAAATCTCCTTTATTCCTTTCTCATTCGTGCCGGTTTAAAAAACATAGAGAGTTAGTTAGTTAGTTGTTTCCCACTGTACTATTTCAATTTTTGAATAATCACATGTTAGTTATGAATGCATCGTTGACATCCTGTCTGATCATATATGTGTTTGGGCTGAGGCTCCGTATCTACCTGCAACATTATTTCTTTTTTTTTTTTCTTGTTATCTGCTTTCTATATTTAACATTAGAAACAACACATTCCCATTAACAATATTTCATGTTATGCAAAACATTTAAGTTTTATACACCATCAGAGGTGTGATTGCAACAAACGTTACCACTACGTCATCCGACAAAAAAGTTAGAATCGGTATTGTTATATTTTATTGCTCAGGTCATTTCATTTTTTTAATATGTATAGCTATAGTGAATATACTAACTTAAGCCCTCAGACTCGTAAACCAACAAATATACACACCTCTGTTAACTGCCTTGTATTTTGGGGAGAGGGGGACAATTGTAGCTGTTGGTGCAATACACTTTGAAGTTTTTGTTTTCTAAGTGCCACACATCAATTTCATCATAATTATCATTATTCATCCTCATCGTTGCCATTAGCCTCTTCTTTTTTACAAATTTTTTCGTACTGATATCGCCTTGGCAGATTAACAGAAATCGTCTAAAATTTGAACTCGTGACACCTCCCAATACCATTGCAAGCTTACTTGTGATTGTCCCCCTCAATTATTCAAAGTACCTCACTTTCATATTCAAATACACACAAGTAAAAAAATTCATATCACATTAGTGATTTTAAATTTTATTCTTGGGGCCACTTTCTAACATTGTTGCCTGATATTAAAATAAGCGAAAACACTCTGCTATGCTTAATAAAAAAACAACATCTATTCATTGCCAGATTGTACAACTGTATAGGTCGAGGTTCATAAGCCTCATCCATTTTATTCTAGGGGCTGCATATTTTGTATACAGTTTTTGTAGTGGAATCAAAACACAGGTTGTTAAGAATATCGTCAGTAAATATGAGAATTCTTGCTGTGAAATTTCTATGCTGTTTAACCTAATAGAATTCGAATCTCTGAGAGAGCCAAGTACTAAGTTTTAGCATTCCATATTAGCAAAACCTTTATACGTACGTATTTATAACCTCAATTTACTAATCAAAAAATCCCCCTAACCAACCAATTAGCACATTTATATGGCCTTCTATAGAGGAAGAGGACATGACATTTCCGAGCCGGTATTATTAATATGACATTCTTAACAGGTTAATGCATCAATCTTTAAGCAAACACTTAGGAATGTTTGAAATTCAAACAATTCTTGTGACAAAAAACAAATAATTAGGAAATTCTTTTTAACCAAACAATCAACACAAATCTCTCTTTTTTATAGAGAAAAAAAAAGCATAACATTTCTGAGACAGTAATAGTGAACACTGCCGTTTGAAATTAGAAGAAGATTAATCACACGAGCATCATCATCGTCGACATCGCTTATCCTGACGGGATGCACGACATGTTTATCCAACGTATAGGAATACACGTTGATGATTAAGCGTTTTCCTTCTGCATCTCGTGCTCGTGTTTCGAATTTTGATGTATCAGAAATGGTCACCGGGTATTCGATGCCAGACATTACACTTTCAAAACTCGGACTCGTATTGTTTGTAATATCCAACCCACTGTGGATTATTTTTGCAATAAACAGGATGCAGTGCAGCCAATATACACCAAAAAAAACACTTGTTATTGCTGTTCTGTATATTTAACACAGCCCTCTTGTGTTGAATGTTCGGTGGAAGAGGCATAAGCTAAGTACGTGTTGCTAGAAGGCCTTCGT
Source organism: Lepisma saccharinum (assembly GCF_977018435.1). Classification (NCBI taxonomy): domain Eukaryota; kingdom Metazoa; phylum Arthropoda; class Insecta; order Zygentoma; family Lepismatidae; genus Lepisma; species Lepisma saccharinum. The sequence continues at coordinate 80,512,203 of NC_139243.1, forward strand.
CGTTGCAAGTCATCCATAACCCATTCACTAAGAAATAAGAAAAAAAATATTGACGTACTGAAAAAAAAGTTGACTTGTTCACCGAGTTCACAGATGTTTACTCATTGATGACTCCGTCGTTGTCGTCTATCAAAAAACCTAAGTACGTTGGAAACAGTAAGAGCGTTATCGAAAAATCTCCCCCCTTGTCGAGAGGCGCGAATTCCACGCCGCCGGAACGTCCGTTCCGCCCGGTACGGAAGTTAATATTTATCGCGGCGTCACGAATC